>NC_092381.1:30269822-30940606 GCF_030028105.1 Mobula birostris
GCTCCTTCTCATTGACTACAGCTCCGCCTTTAATACCATCATTCCAAATGAACTGATTCCTGAGCCCCGGAACGTGGGCCTTAGCACTCAGATCTGCAGCTGGATCTTCAACTTCCTCACAGACAGGACCCAGGCTGTAAAAATAGGGGACAAGATCTCCTCTACAATCACTCTGAGCACCGGTGCCCCATAAGGCTGTGTACTCAGCCCCCTGCAGTACTCACTGTACACCCATGATTGTGTAGCCAAGTTTCCATCAAACTCAATATATAAGTTTGCTGATGACATCACAATTGTAGGCCATATCTCGGGTAATGATGAGTTTGAGTACAGAGAGGAAATTAAGAACCTGGTGGCATGGTGCAAAGACAATAACGTCTCCCTCAACGTCAGCAAGATGAAGGAATTGGTTGTTGACTTCAGAAGGAGTAGCGGACCACACGACCCAATTTACGTCGGTGGTGCGCAAGTGGAACAGGTCAGAAGCTTTAAGTTCCTCGGGGTCAATATCACAAATGACCTGACTTGGTCCAACCAAGCAGAGTCCACTGGCAAGAAGGCCCACCAGCGCCTTTACTTCCTGAGAAAGCTAAAGAAATTTGGCCTGTCCCCTAAAACCCTCACTAATTTTTATAGATGCATCGTAGAAAGCATTCTTCTAGGGTGCATCATAACCTGGTATGGAAGTTGTCCTGTCCAATACCGGAAGAAGCTGCAGAAGATCGTGAACACAGCCCAGCACATCACACAAACCAATCTTCCATCCTTGGACTCACTTTACACCACACGCTGTCAGAGCAGTGCTGCCAGGATAATCAAGGACACGACCCACCCAGCCAACATACTTTTCGTCCCTTTTCCCTCCGGGAGAAGGCTCAGGAGCTTGAAGACTCGTGTGGCCAGATTTGGGAACAGCTTCTTTCCAACTGTGATAAGACTGCTGAACGGATCCTGACCCGGATCTGGGCTGTACCCTCCGAATATCCGGACCCGCTTCTTGGTGCTTTTTTTTTTGCACTACCTTACTTTCCCTTTTCTATTTTCTATTCATGATTTATAATTTAAATTTTTAATATTTACTATCGATTTGTAATCTAGGGAGCGTGAAGCGCAGAATCAAATATCGCTGTGACGATTGTACGCTGTAGTATCAATTGTTTGGCGTCAATAAAGTAAAGTAAAGTGAATTTTGGATATGGTGGATATGGTGTCCTGACGAAGGGTCTCGGCCTGAAACGTTGACTGTACCTTTTCCTATAGATGCTGCCTGGCCTGCTGTGTGTTGCTTGAATTTCCAATATCTGCTGATTTCCTCGCGATGATAAATTCAAGATTGTTTAATGTCATTTACAGTAGTCCACTGTAAACAGAACTGAATAATTGTTACTCTGGACATGATGCCAAAAAACAGTAAAAAACACAACTATAGTAAAAAGAAACACAATAAATATAAATACATAAGACAGCTTGTAATCATGGATTGATTCAATGTCCATGAAGTGATGCTAGGCACAGGATTGTCTGTACATAAGGTGATTCTGACAGGCAATGATAAAGTAGTGGAGGTGGGATAGATTAGTAGGTGGAAGTATTGATTAGACTTTCTGCTTGAGGAAAGCAACTGTTTTTGATTCTAATGGCCCTGGCATAAATGCTGTGTAGCCTGCTCCCTGATGGAACTGGGGCAGACATCCATGAGCAGGGTGTGTTGGATCCTTTATGAAACTGCTGGCCCTTATCCAGCACTTTTCTGCAGATATGCCCTTGATGGCAAGTAGGCTGGTGTGAGTGTTGTGTTGGGCGGTTTTGACTATTCATGATGTTCTCTACTATGCATCCGTAGAAGTGAGTACTGATGCACATAGTCCAGCTCTCTTTAGCCTCTTCAGAAAGTAAAGGCATTGGTGCGTGTGCTTTCTTGATTGTGCAAGATGCATGAGCAGTTTTGTGAGATGTTCACTCCCAGAAGTTTGAAACTATTTGCAGTTTCCAATGCTGAGCCACTGATGTAAAGAGGGGTGTAAGTGATGCAAGGAATATGAAGAGACAAGTACCCTTTCCTCTGGTTTATTTCTCCAGCTTTTATTTCTATTTTCTCCTCTTCTCCACCTATTATTTTGTCAAAGGGTGTTAAGTTTTGTAACTCCAGAAACTAAATGAAAGAAAAACACAGGAGCTGTGGATAACTTTATCTACTTAGATATCCTTCAGTGATGCATGCACATATGACGTGGTGGCATAATAACATATGCCATTCACATACTTCTTACATATAACACACAATACATTAAGTAAACAAACCAAAAATGCTTAATCAAACAATATATTTACAATTTTACTCAAATGTTACTGAAATATTAAACACACTATACACCTACAGTTTATTAGATTATGAGAATAGTCAGTCCTCTCCTATTGTCATTTAGAAATGCATACATGCATTAAGAAATGATACAATGTTTCTCCGGAGTGATATCACAGAAAACAGGACAGACCAAAGACTAACACTGACAGAACCACATAATTATAACATATAGTTACAGCAGTGCAAAACAATACAATAATTTGAGGAAGAACAGACCATGGGCACAGAAAAAAAAAGTCTCAAAGTCCCGAGTCGATCGACTCCCGAGTCCCCGATAGCAGGCGGCAAAAGGGAGAAACTCCCTGCCATAAACCTCCAGGCACTGTCAACTTGCTGATACCTTGGAAGCAGCCGACCACAGCCGACACTAAGTCCAGCCGTCTGAAAACTTCGAGCTTCCGAACAGCCTCTCCGATACAGCCTCCCGAGCGCCATCCTCTGCTGAGTGCATTCGACCTCTCCCCTGCCGCTGAAACACGCAAAGCCGAGGATTTCAGGGCCTTCAGCTCCGGAGATTCTGGTTACCATACAGTAGCAGCGGCAGCGAAGTGGACATTTCAGAAATTTTCCAGATGTTCCTCCGTGCTTTGTCTCCATCAAATCAGGATTGTGCACGGTCCCCTACTCGACAGATAACAGATATCATCACCGAAGTGGCCGCGCGTTGTTGTTGCACCGCCATCTTCTCCCGCCTCCCGGGAGGTTTTACACTATATAGACAACTACTGCATAGTTAATTTAAAATATTCTCATTCAGGCCTAATGATTTGATCACTGTGAAGGATTTCTTACTCTTGTGGGATAACATCTTTCCTGACAAGGGGGGGTTCACTTTTCTTAGCAGCTGACACTTGTGGCTGTGAAACAATCTTAGATACTGGGCATTCCTCTGCGGTGGTTGTAGCAGTTGGCTCTGTGACTGTATGAAGTGATTCTGACAGCTCCAGACACCATTTTTCTCCAACATTTGGCTCTGCTCTCCTCAACTGATCAGTGTGTTGTCTCCAGATGACATCAGACACAATCTCCACTGTGTCTAGTGGTCTAGTTTTATCCTTATTCATTCCAAGTACCCAGTTTTGATACAGTCGACGTTTCAGGCCGAGACCCTTCATCAGGACTACAGTCCTGTACTATCTAGTACTATCTAGTCCTGACAAAGGATCTCGGCCTGAAATGTCGACTGTACCTCTTCCTAGAGATGCTGCCTGGCCTGCTGTGTTCATCAGCAACTTTGATGTGTGTTGCTTGAATTTCCAGCATCTGCAGAATTCCTGTTGTTTGTGTGACCCAGTTTTAATCACCTCTTTAGCCCCTCTCCAAGACACACTGAACTTCCTTGTCTGAGGAGCCCTCTTGGTCTCAACTGTTTGTCCTGCATACTCCTCCTGAGATTGAGCTTGAGCAGATGTAAGCATGAGGGCAAGGGCTGACCAAGGAGCAGCATAGCTGGTGAGTTATTGATTGTGGAGTGTGCTGCATTGCGATATGGGAGGAAGAAGTTGGCGAGGTTCTGATTCAGTGTCATTGTAGCGTGTTCTGCTGACATTGCTTGCGGTGGATTTTTTTGGACTCTGAACAAACCTTTTTGCAAAGCTGTTTGAAGCTGGTTGGTATGGTGCAGATATAATATGTCTTATTCTATTAATTGTCAGGAATGACTGAAACCATCCCGCAATGAGCTGTGGTCCATTGACACTGTCTAGGTATTTCAGGACACCAGTCCCTGCGAAGAAGCTTCTCAACATCAGTGTGTCAGGCTGTAGTGGACGCTATTGGGAACTCTCCTGGCCATTTTGTACTACTGAGAGATTTATGCCCATGAATGGTCCGGCAAAATCCACATGAATCTTCTGCCAGGGCAATGTAGACCATGCCCAGGGATGGAGAGGCACAGCTCTTGGCAACTTCTGGATGTGTTGGCACCGCAAACAGTGCATGGCAAGCTGCTCGACCTATCCCAGCCCCCCAGACAAAGCTTCAAGCCAATGCTTTCATGTAACTGGCATGCAGCTCTTGCAGAATTTAACTCTCAGCTTGGATGGTACAACAACTTTCATTCCCCACATAAGGCAACCTTCATCAAGCACAAGTTCATCCCAGCGCTGGTAAGGATTTGTGAACTGGAAATTCTGTTGCACATTCTAAAGTTCAAAGTTCAAAGTAAGTTTTATTGTCAAATTACATTTATGTCACCATATACAACCCCGAGATTCATTTTCTTGAGGGAATACTGAGCGAATGTATAAAATAGTAACTATAGAATGATCAGTGAATGATCAACAGGGTGCAGGAGACAACAAACTGCAAACACAATTATAAATAAAGAGCAATAAATAATGAGAACATGAGATAATGAGATAAGGAGCCCTTAAAGTGACATCATTGGTTAAGGAAGCATTTCAATGATGGGGCAAGTGAATGTAGTTAACCCCTTTCATTCAAGAGCCTGATGGTTGAGGGGTAGTAACCATTCTTGAACCTGGTGTTGTGAGTCCTGAGGCTCTTATACCTTCTACCTGATGGCAGCAGCAAGAAGAGACCATGACCTGGGTGGTGGGGATCTCTGATGATGGATGCTGCTTTCTTATGACAGTGTTTCATGTAGATGTACTCAATGGTTGTGAGGGCTTTACCCATAATATACTGGGCTGAATTCACTACCTTTTGTAGGATTTCCACTTAAAGGCATTGTAGCCATTTTGGGTTTCCATGTAGACCTGAAACAGTGTAGGGTGTCTTCTGGTTTCTCTTTGGATCATCTCTGCCATAGCAAGGAGTCTACAAGGGTAAACATTCCCATTATTAGTTGTCTGCTTGAATTCGATCTTGTTCCTCCAAGAAACAGGTTCCATCTTTGCATTCATATTGCTGCTGTTCCTGGAATTCCCTTATCGGGATTGAAAATAGACACTGGATCAGTAATGAGGGTAAACTCTCTCCTATACAATTACTAGTTGAAATGTTCTGCACCCCTAACCAGACTCAAGGACCCTCCGTCGATCTGTATGTAATTTTTCTCTGCAGTGGTAGTTGAACGTGATGCAAAGTTCACTTCCATTACTCTTAACATGTGACATGACTGCACCTGTACAATAAGGCAAGATGTCAAGGGAAAGTTTCATTGGATGATGTGGATCATAATGTGTGAGTACAGTATCTGACATATCATTTTCTTTGTCTTTTGGAAAATCACCTCTCACTGCTTTGTTCATTGCTATTTCTTCCTGATGTGTAGTAACGAGTTCAAGGAGTGGAGAACAGTAGCCAGGTTTGACAGGGACCCGTTATAATAATTGACAAATCCTAAAAGGGACCACAATTATGACATATCCTTTGGCATTGGGTCATCTACCACTGTTGAATTTTCTCAGCATACTTGTATAACCCTTGTGGGTTAATAGTGTGATCACAGTATGTAATGCTTGGTTCAAAGGATGTACACATGTTGCATTGTGATCTGAGCGGATAATCTTCTGATCTTTTTAATGCTGTCTTGAGATGTTCCTTGTTGTCCTCACTGGTAACAAAGATGTCATGCAGGTAACACTGAGTGCCTGGGCAGCCTTAAAGCACCTGGTCCATAACTTCCCGTCAGAAAGCAGGTGCAGAAGCTACTCCAAAAATAAGCCTATTTTAGTGATGAAGCTCTTTCTGAGTGTATATGGCAAGAAACACTTTGGACTCTTCTTCCATCTCCATCCGTAGGTAGGCCTCAGCTGTTCAATTTGCTGAAGTGTTTCTCTCCCGAAAGGTTTGCAAAATATCCACTGTCCAGAGAGGGTATTGATCTACTTCCAGCACTGGGTGGATGGGGACCTTAAAATTACTGTAGATCCTGACAGACCCATTCTTTTTGGCTACTGGGACAAATGGCATTGTCCATGGGCTTCACTCAGCCTTGGAAATAATTCCTTCATCCTCCATGCGATATAGCTCACTGGGTACCTTATCAAGGATGCTATAAGGAACTGGATGGGCTTTATAAAACTTGGGTGTGGTATTTTCATTTAACACTATTTTACCTTTGGTATGTTTGAGTTTTCCAATGCCATTCTTGAACACTGCTCTGGCATCATCCTGTACCTTTCTTAATTTGCTTTCAGTTGACTCTGCTGCGGGGATGTGTCATGTGAGTGGTGGATGGATCTCCAATCCAGTTGTAAGTGTCTTAGCCAATCACGGCCCCACAATGCTGGCCCCCATGTTTTACCACATACAAGCCCAATGTGTCTTGTTGAACGTTCATATGTCTATAGGCATAGGCTCTCTTAACCCTCCACTTCTCACTTGATACAAATGACTGTACCTCCACAGACAAATCCATTAAAATCTTAAAGTTTGCAGATGACAGAACTGCAGTTGGTTTTATCTCTAACAAATGATGCGACCTGTTATCAAAGAGTGGTAGGCTATCTTGCAGCAAGGTGCGCTCATAACAATTTGGAGCTTACTTCTATCTAGACAGCAGAAATGAGGATTGATCTCCACCAACGACTCCCTACCTCCCCCCACCTTGTTGGAAATTAGTGGTCAGGCCGTGCCTATGGTCAAGTCATTCAAATTCCTGGGGACTGGGACAAGCATGTTATGCTCATCACTAGGAAAGCCCAGCAATGATTGTTCTTCCTCTGCCAGTTATGGAAATTTAGCATCTCAGGGCGTACAGTGATAAATTATTACTCAGCCACCATTGAGAGTGTTGTGACCACCTTTACCACTGTTTGGTTTCCTGCCACCTCCTCCCTGTACAACTCCAGGGTGCAACGAGTGGTCCACACAGCGGAGAAGATTGTTGGCTGTCAACTACTGACAGTAAAAGACCTGTTCATTGCCAGAGTGAAGTAAAGAGCTGGACAAATTACTGCTGACTCTATCACTTATTCACCAAATTGCCACCAGGGGGACTCTACAAGCCTATTGCCACCAGAGGTACATGTCTTCTCTGAAGCTTCATTCCTGTAGCTATCCAGCTTGTCTACAAAGCTCACTCAGGTATAATATGCTAGATGTCCCCGCAGAATATCCATTAAATGGGCTTTCCTGCTCTCCTTGTTCTGCTGATAACTATTGAGTCTGTACATATGCTTACATTTATTTAAATGTCATTATTGACGTTTTCGCTTGTGACTGTTCTGCTAACTGTTGATTGCTCATGGCTGTTTCTATTGTTGTCTTGTAAATTGCTGGTTGCTATTATGTTGTCTGTTATGGTATCAACCTGTGTTTTATGCTTGGCACTGAACTGCAATCAATTCTAGTATGTCTCACTGGCAATAAAGTGATTCTGATTCCCACAGGAGTTATCTTTCCTCCAGTATATGTTCTTAGTTGGATATCTGTAGGCTTCGGTTCAGAAGTTTTGAAATACTGTTCAAACTCATTTTGTGGAATGACTTAACGAGCTGAGCCAGTGTCCAATTCCATTTTAATTAACTTGCCATTCACATCTGGTGTAAGCCATATTGCTTGTCTCCTCTTAGTTCTTACACTGTAAGTCTCAAGTCTACTCAGTCTTGTGTCGCTCTCATCATTATCACATTTTTAATCAGCAGCATGCAGATTAGTGCTCTTTTTGAAATTGCAACTTGACTTTTTATCTTTTTCTCTTCCCTGTGCAGTCCATTTATTTTTGTCTGCCTGACATGCTCTTTGTATGTGTCCTACATTGTTTGCATATTCTGCAAGTTTCACTCTTAAACCTGCATTGATCTGGTACATACATGTGAGCCCCTGCCACAATGGTAACACAAATCATTTGGCCAGACAGATTTCTGTTTAGGCATTGCAATATTTTTCAAACTCACTTTCATTCCTGACTGCAAATCAATTGCATCTTGGGCTGCTATTTCCATTGATACAGCAAATTCAACTGGTCTTTTAAATTTGAGTTGAGCTTCATTTAGGATCCGTGTTTAAGTGCTTTTTTTTAAGATTCCACAAAACTAAGCAATCTCTCCATGCCTCATTAAGCTCATCACTGAACAAACAATGCTTGGACAATTTCTTCAATTCAGCCATATAAGCTGGAATAGACTTCCCTTACTTTTTATTCTGATTATGAAACCTAAAGCATCCTGCAATCAATAATGGTTTCAGTTCTAAATGTTCCTGCATTATGTTCATGATAGCAACAAAGCTCATTGTGGTAGGTTGGTTGGAACAGTTAAACTTCGAACTGAATTGTATGTTTTTCCACCAATTGCTCTCAGCAACACTGACACTCGTTTTTCATTAGCTATTTCATTTGCTTTAAAACACTGCTCAATTCATTTAGTAAACATCATCCAGTTATCTGTTATACACTCAAATGCATCTATCTTTTCAATGTAACTAGCTATTTCTACTTCTATTTATTTATTTTTATTATCTGTTTATGAACCCACAGCTGTACTTCTGCTTGTTAGTTTTGTCCATTTTCTGATTTTAAAAAACTCAACTGTCTCTTTGCTATTCTGAAGAAAAATCTGTTGCAATTTAAAAAAAAATCTCAAATGACTTCTGAAGAAAAAGGTGCTACACTTTTTTTAAAAACATGAACTTCTCATTCTTCCCTTGTAAAGAAAAACGTGCTGGGATTCAATAGTTAGGTAGTCAACTGGGATTTGTTTTAAAACTACCTTATCATTACTGCTATGTTTTGTTACTCTAGAAACTAATCAAAGGAAACACACAGGAGCCAGAGATAACTTGTGTAATTAGTTTTCCTTCAGTCTGCCAGGTGCATATGACAGGGTGGCATAACGACATACATCATTCACATATTTTTTACATATGACCTACAATGAATTATGTAAACAATGAATTCTTATGTCAAACAATATATTTACATTACTCAAATGTACCTTGAAATATTAAATACACTACGAAGGAAATTTCCATTGTTCAGGGCATCAAGTCAGTGGGCATTTGGTTCTTGCCTAAATTCTTATACTTGAACGTCCAGTAAGCATAGTGAGGACTAGCAGGGATTCCAGCCATTTTTTTTTCCATTCCTAGCGAGAGACACTTAAATCAGCCTCCCTCTGAACTATCTTTTCCAATGACAGTATAGAAAAAAATTGTCTCAGTATTTATGCATTCACACATTAGTCTCTAATATCAATGACATATTAAGCAAAATAATTTGAAATTCAAACCTGCTCCCTTCTGAATATGAAAATAAGACAAAACACAAAGGAGCTGAATTAGGCCATTCAGTCGATTGAGTGTGCTCTGCTATTCCATCATGGCTGACATATTATCCCACTCAACCCCATTCTCCTCCAGGAGGGCCGCAACCTCTTGGAGGTTTGGAGGCTTGCGTGCCTCAGTGATCGACAGAACTCTGTTGGCAGTAATCAGGCCCTTATGCTTTGACTCCTGGTGGGGTCACCCATGCAAAACAGGTCAAAAGGATAGAGACAAGACTTTGAATGGTCCACTGGTCCTCCAGGTTTGGGGGTTCAGCTCAGGACTAACAACCAAAACTGGTCAAAAAAAATTGTTAAGGAAAGAGCAATGAAGAATCCTATATCTGAGTGTGATGGTATTCCAGAGTCTCCACCTGAGATTTGCACGACTGATAGTAGATAAAACACAGAGGAGGCGACTGGCACAATGAAGGAAGCCATGAATACCTCCAAGCCCAAAACCAAAATCTGTTTTTTGGAAGGTATGAACCATGCACAACACTGACAATAACTGCAGAAGAGCATCCGTATAACCTACGTATTTTGGGCATCTGTGAAAGCAGATGGACAGAATCTGTCAGAGTAAAGGCAGCAACTGCTATAACAGTTTTATACGCAGGAAGGGAAGATGGCCAGCATCATGATGGTGTAGCTGTTATGATGAAGAAAGCCATTGAGAAGTGCTTGCTGGAGTGGAAACCAATCAACAGTTGGCTGATGAGAGGCAGGCTCAAAGGGAAGCAAGTGAACATGACTGTGATCCAATGCTATGTTCCAACTAATGATAGTGACATTGAAGAAAAGGGCATCTTCTACAACAAGCAACTACAATCAGAGGTAGAGTTAAATCTACGCCATGATATAATCATTGTCACGGGAGATCTAAATTCCAAAGTAGGAAATAATAACACACTTCACTAACATCATGGGCATTCATGGATGTGGAATGATGAATAATAATGGTGAAACACTGGTGGAATTCTGTGCCATGAAAAATCTCTGGTCATAGGAGAGACCATCTTTCCACACCATGAAATCCACAAAGTGACATAGAGCTCACGCAATGGACGTGACAAGAACCAGATTGACCACTTAATGATCAATGGCACATGGAGACTATGCTTGCAGGATATAAAAGTGAAGGGAGGAGCAGATACAGGAAGTGATTACCACCTTGTTGTAGCAGTGATGAAACTCAAGCTGTAAAGCACTGGGATCAGAACACATGTACAAAGGTGTTTTAGTGTTGAAAAGCTGAAGGACACCAGTGTGAAATCTGCCTCATGATTCAGATTCCAGGCCTTGCAAGACCTTGATGAGGATGTGTTAGTAGACAGGATCAACACAATGGGGAAACAGATTGCCTCAGTCTTCAAGGAGAGCAGCAAGGCATGTCTAGAATACAGAACTGGAAAGAAGAACAAAGAATGGCTACAGTAATAACATGGACAGCCTTAGAAGAAAGACAGAAAATTAAAAAGAAATTGTTAGATGCAAAGGCAACATGAATTAGGGTGAAACTTTGACTAACATACACCAAAGTTAACAAGAAAGTGAAGAGACTTGTAAGAAAGGATAAGAGAGTCTACATGGAAGACCTTGCAGAGGAGGCCAAAGCAGCAGCCAGCGGAGGTGATCAGGGAAATATATTCAAGATTTCAAAACTGTTGTGCAGAGTGTTCCAGGCTAGATCCAGTGGTCCTGTGAGTGATAAGAACACTCTGCTTTTGACAACTGAGGAAGAGCAAGAATCAGAATGGATGGAGTATTTCAGAGAGTTACTGAGTAGACAATCACCAAATGAAGAGCTTAACATCAAGAGGCAGCAGAGGATCACGACATCAACAGAGATCCAGGAAAGAAGAGAGTGTTGCTGCAACAAAATCATTAAAGAACAGCAGAGCTCCCGGACATGATAATTTGAACACCAAACTGTTCAAAGATGACCCAAAAGTTGCAGCAGACATCCTGCAACCACTGCTTGCTATAATCTGGGAACAGGGATACGTATCCAAGAAATGGACAAAAGGTTGGTCTTAGAGTCAGTCAGAGAAAGGCTAAGACCATGATCCTCAATGTAGGGTCTCCTGCTCCTGTCAAGGCATATGTCTTTGACTTACCCAATACTGACAGTCTCACCTACCTGGGCAGCATCATTCGGCAGGATGGTGGGACCAAGGACGACATCCAGTGCAGACCCAGCAAAGCCAGAAACATCTTCAGGTCGATGAGCAACTTATGGGGATCAACCAGGTACAGTGTCCACACCAACATTAATCTGTCCCAGGACTGTGCTCTGTCCACACTCTTGTACGGTCTGGCACATGACAAAGAATGACTTTGCCAAGCTGTCGTCAGTCCACGTCATGGGCCTCTGGGAGATCCTCTGTATATTTTGGCCAAGAAATATCTCTAATCACATCCTACTACTTCAGTGTCACCAAAATAACATGGTCACAATTATCATGAGAAAACATTGGAGATGGATTGAGCAGGTGATGAGAAAAGAGGCTAACTCCATCATCAAGACAGCACTTCACTGGACTCCCAAAGGGAGGAGAAAATCTGGGATACCAAAGACAACTTGCTGCTGTATTATAGAGGCAGAAATGTGGACAGAGAGAAAGGGCCTTTATTACTGCCCTAGATGCCAGCAGCATTACAAGCAATAACTAACTCAACCCCATTTTCTTGCCTTCTCCCTCTAACTGTTAACACCTTGATCAGTCACGAACCTATCAACCTCTGCTTTATGTATACCCAATGAATTCCACAGATACACCCACCCTTTGCATAAAGAAATTCCTCCTCATACATTTAGGATGAAGCAGTTTAAGCAACAATCTGGAAAACTATTTCAAATTTGACCTTAGAGCTGCTTGCAAATTTAATACTATGGGAACTGATGTGATCTCCAGGATATAGTCGAACTATCTCAGGAGCCCTAATGGAATCAAATGGCAAAAGTGGGTGTTATGCATTGTGAGAACTACATCCTTTCTATTCTAATATTTTTAAAAAATGAGGCATTTTCTTTGTAATATGCAATAAACACCTGAATGAGAACATTGGATTGCTTTCCACTATGAAGGCATTCCAATTCAATCTGAATAGAGGGCAAAACAATCTCTTTACTTTCAAAGCACTGAATAAATCTTTGTTTCTAGAGTTCTTTATTTTTGCATCCATTTATACCCATTATATATCAAGCTTTACCTGTGTATTTGCATGGTACAAGTGAACATTAAGCAATGCTGAATTTCAAAATGGATTGTTACATTTTATAGTGCATTTCAAGTGATTACAGCATCTGCTTTGACTTTATTTGAGCAGTAACATAACTATTATTTACCGGAATAGGTTGCTGATAGGATATTTGAGGCAGATGCCTGGAGAATATTTGAGTATGGATTGCATTATTCATTTCTGCTTAAGTAACTATTGCAGAGGTATTTAGGTGTGAAAGGAAAAGAAATGAAATTTAAGTGTTATGTTTTTCTTGGTCCCACTTCTGAATGTCACGCCTTAAACAGATGGGCACTTGAAGTTCTTCTTATATTATGAACAGCCTGGTGTTTTTATCTGTCTGTGATCATTCAGGAGTATACTACAAGGAGGTAATTCTGCAGAAGCGTCACCAAGCTAACTGAAATTTATAGGAATTTGTAGCAGGAGAAGACCATTTGGTCCTTGGAGCCTGCTCTACAATTCATCAAGATAATCCCTGACCTTCCCTCCCACAGATGCTAATAGATCCACTGAGTTCCTCCAGCAGATAGTTACACACATAAAAAATGCTGCTGAACGCAGCAGGCCAGGCAGCATCTATAGTAAGCGGTACAGTCGACGTTTCGGGCCGAGACACTTCGTCAGGATGACTGGTCTCAGCCCGAAATGTCGACTGTACCTCTTCCTATAGATGCTGCCTGGCCTGCTGCGTTCACCAGCATTTTTCCTGTGTGTTGTTCGAATTTCCAGCATCCGCAGATTTCCTCTTGTTTGCAGCAGATAGTTAGTTGCTCCAGGTTCCAGCATCTGCAGTCTCTGTGTATCTACCTCCGTGTAGTATCATTTGCCTCATCATCAGCATAAGGAGTTAGTCACCTTATCTACAGACACTCCTGTGTCTAGCGTCATTTTATGGACATATATTTATGTATGGAAATGACATTAAATGATCTTGAATTTTGAATCTTGACTCATCCACATATCCCTTGATTCCTTAAATATTCAGAAATCTATCGATCTCTATGTTGAATCAATTAAGTAACTGAGGATTCACAACTGCTTACAAAAGTTTCAAAACACTAGGCAATGATAGCGATCTGGAAGATTATAAGGCTAGCAGGAAGGAGCTTAAGAATGAAATTAGGAGAGCCAGAAGGGGCCATGAGAAGGCCTTGGCGAGCAGGATTAAAGAAAACCCCAAGGCATTCTACAAGTATGTGAAGATCAAGAGGATAAGACGTGAGAGAATAGGAGCAATCAAGTGTGACAGTGGAAATGTGTGAGTGGAACCGGAGGAGATAGCTGAGGTACTTAATGAATACTTTGTTTCAGTATTCACTACGGAAAAGTACCTTGGTGATTTTAAGGATGACTTACAGCAGATTGAAAAGCTTGAGCATATAGACATTAAGAAAGAGGACGTGCTGGAGTTTTTGGAAAGCATCAAATTGGATAAGTCTTGGGGACCGGACGAGATGTACCCCAGGCTACTATGGGAGACGAGGGAGGAGATTGTTGAGCCTCTGGCAATGATCATTACATCATCATTGGGGACATGGGAGGTTCCGGAGGATTGGAGGGTTGCGGATGTTGTTCCATTATTCAAGTGTGACGAAAGAGGGTTACAAAAGTACACATAGACTAAGATGTTAACTGTCCTGTGCTAGCACCAGTAGGATCAACAGTTGATCTGCCACCTGTCTTCAGGAGAGAGAGATAAGTAAGACAATGGAGCAGCAATTGGAAATGTTAATGAAGAGACGAGAGAGTTTAACGGAAGGAGACACCGGTCTGAGTATTGTCAAGACCGGCTCCTTTTGAACCCTGAACTGTTTGAAGTGTGATGGACAGGCGATACCCCAGCAGGGGGATAAAAAGGGACAGGTTCGCTAAGGCAATTGACACACGACACCACGAGGTAACGAGACCCTGAAAGCGGTGTGTCCATTTCTGCTGGTTTGGCAACCCAGTTACGGGGTACGTAACACAAGAAAGAGAGCAGAGATAGCCCAGGAAATTATAGACCAGTGAGTCTTACTTCAGTGCTTGGTAGGTTGGTGGAGAAGATCCTGAGAGGCAGGATTTATGAACATTTGGAGAAGCATAATATGATTAGGAATAGTCAGCATGGCTTTGTCGAAGGCAGGTCATGCCTTATGAGCCTGATTGAATATTTTGAGGATGTGACTAAACACATTGATGAAGGTAGAGCAGTAGATGTAGTGTATATGGATTTCAGCAAGGCATTTGATAAGGTACCCCATGCAAGGCTTATTGAGAAAGTAGGGAGGCATGGGATCCAAGGGGATCTTGCTTTGTGGATCCAGAATTGGCTTGCCCACAGAAGGCAAAGAGTGATTGTAGATGGGTCATATTCTGCACGGAGGTCAGTGACCAGTGGTGTGCCTCAGAGATCTGTTCTGGGGCCCCTTCTCTTCTAGAATTTTATAAATGACCTGGATGAGGAAGTGGAGGGATACATTAGTAAATTTTCTGAAGACACAGATTGCAGATTTGTGGATAGTGTAGAGGGCTGTCAGAGGTTACAGTGGGACATCGATAGGATGCAAAACTGAGCTGAGAAGTGGCAGATGGAGTTCAACCCAGATAAGTGTGAGGTAGTTCATTTTGGTAGATCAAATACAGAATATATTATTAATGGTAAGACTCTTGGTAGTGTGGAGGATCAGAGGGATCTTGGGGTCTGAGTCCATAGGACACTCAAAGCTGCTGCACAGATTGACTCTGTGGTTAAGAAAACATATGGTGAATTGGCCTTCATCAATCATGGGTTTGAGTTTAGGAGCTGAGAGGTAATGTTGCAACTAAATAGGACCCTGGTCAGACCCCACTTGGAGTACTGTGCTCAGTTCTGGTTGCCTCACTATAGGAAGGATGTGGAAACCATAGAAAGGGAGCAGAGGAGATTTACAAGGGTGTTGCCTGGATTGGGGAGCATGCCTTATGAGAATAGGTAGAGTGAACTTGGCCTTTTCTCCTTCGAGTGACGGAGGATGAGAGGTGACCTGATAGAGGTGGATAAGATGATGAGAAGCATTTTAATTCCACAACCCATTCCCATTCTGGTATGTCTATCCGTGGCCTCCTCTACTGTAAACATAGAACATAGAACATAGAATAGTACGGTACATTACAGGCCCTTCGGCCCACAATGTTGTGCCGACCCTCAAACCCTGCCTCCCGTATAAGCCCCCACCTTAGATTCCTCCATATACCTGTCTAGTAGTCTCTTAAACTTCACTAGTGTATCTGCCTCCACCACTGACTCAGGCAGTGCATTCCACGCACCTTCCTCTAATATCCCCCTTGAACTTCCCACCCTTTAACTTAAAGCCATGTCCTCTTGTATTGAGCAGTGGTACCCTGGGGAAGAGGCACTGGCTATCCACTCTATCTATTCCTCTTATTATCTTGTACACCTCTATCATGTCTCCTCTCATCCTCCTTCTCTCCAAAGAGTAAAGCCCTAGCTCCCTTAATCTCTGATCATAATACATACTTTCTAAACCAGGCAGCATCCTGGTAAATCTCCTCTGTACCCTTTCCAATGCTTCCACATCCTTCCTATAGTGAGGTGACCAGAACTGGACACAGTACTCCGAGTATGGCCTAACCAGAGTTTTATAGAGCTGCATCATTACATCGCAACTCTTAAACTCTATCCCTCGACTTATGAAAGCTAACACCCCATAAGCTTTCTTAACTACCTTATCCACCTGTGAGGCAACTTTCAGGGATCTGTGGACAAGATGAAGCCGCACTAATGTTGGAGGAACAACACCTTATATTCCGTCTGGGTAGCCTCCAACCTGATGGCATGAACATTGACCTCTCTAACTTCCGCTAATGCCCCACCTCCCCCTCATACCCCATCCGTTATTTATTTATATACACACATTCTTTCTCTCTCTCTCCTTTTTCTCCCTCTGTCCCTCTGACTATACCCCGTGCCCATCCTCTGGGTTTCCCCCCCCTCCCTTTTCCTTCTCCCTGGGCCTCCTGTCCCATGATCCTCTCATATCCCTTTTGCCAATCACCTGTCCAGCTTTTGGCTCCATCCCTCCCCCTCCTGTCTTCTCCTATCATTTTGGATCTCCTCCTCCCCCTCCCCCTCCCACTTTCAAATCTGTTACTAAGTCTTCCTTCAGTTCGTCCTGACGAAGCGTCTCAGCCCAAAACGTCGACTGTACCTCTTCCTAGAGATGCTGCCTGGCCTGCTGTGTTCTGCAACTTTGATGTGTGTTGCTTGAATTTCCAGCATCTGCAGAATTCCTTGTGAGAAGCATTGATTGTGTGGATAGTCAGAGGCTTTTTCCCAGAGCTGAGGTGGCTAGCACGAGAGGGCACAGTTTTAAGGTTCTTGGAAGTAGGTACAGGGTAGATGTCAGGGGTAAGCTTTTTTATGCAGAGAGTGGTGAGTGTGTAGAATGGGCTGCCGGCGACGGTAGAGGAGGCGGATACGATAGGGTCTTTTAAGAAACTCTTGGGTAGGTACATGGAGCTTAAAAAAAATAGAGGGTTGTGGGTAACCCTAGGTAATTTCTAAAGTAAGTACATGTTCGGCACAGCATTGTGGGACAAGGGGCCTGTATTGTGCTGTTGTTTTTCTGTTTCTATGTTTCTAACTCCTTGAAATGGAGAATACCAAAGGTTTGTCATCCTGTGAGTGAAGACAGTTCTCCTTATTTCAGTCTTAAATGGGTTACATCATATTCTAAAACCAGGAATCTTGTCTTTAGACTCTTCAGGCAAGAGCTAATGGGCCTGAACCAATTTTGATGTTTTTGAGTGATAAACTTAATAACATAAGGAACGGAAATGAGTAAGCCAGTTAGCACATTGAGCTTGCTCCTAAGATCATGGCTGATCCAGTCTTAATTTCAGCTCCGTTTTCCCACTCTCCTCTTTCCTTTTATAGTTCAGATGTCCGTCAGTCCCAACTCTGAACAGATTCTGTCTTCATGGCTGTCTTGAGTAGATAATTCCAAAGACTCTCAATCTCTTCTCACATCTGCCTTGCCATTACAAATATGATGTGATGGTAATCTATACTCTCAATTTATATATTTTCAGAATCTGGTTTAATATCACTGGTAAAGTCGTGAAATTTGTTGTTTTGCAGCATCAGTACATTACAATATGATCTGAGCAATAGGATCAACCTGCACAACGCAGCACACCCTGACACCTTCACCATCATTTTGGGGATCTTAACCAGGCCAGCGTGAAACAATCACTGAATAATTACCATCAACAAATCACTTGAAGTACCAGAGGAAACAACACTGTGGACTGTTGTTACATTAAGATCAACAGTGCTTTTACTGTGCCATTCCACGCCCTCACTTCAGAATGTCTGATCACCTGGCTGTACCTTTACTCCCTGAGTATAGGCAGAAACTGAAGACTGCGGCACTAGTAGTGAGGACCAAGAAGGTATGGGCAAGGGATGCATAGGAGAGCCTACAGGACTGCTTTGAATCGGTGAACTGGACTGTGTTCAGGGAATCATCTTCAAATCTGGATGAGTATACTACCGACTTCATTAAAACCTGTGTGGATGAATGTGTGCCTATGAAAACTTGCTGCGCATTCCCAAACCAAAAACCATAGATGAACCAGGAGGTTCATTGTCTGCTGAGGGCTAAGTCAGTGGCATTTAAGTTTGGTGACCCAGGTCTGTACAAGAAAACCAGGCATGACTTGTGGAAGGCTATTTCAAGAGTGAAGAAACAATACCAAGCGAGGCTGGAGGCGACATTTGATGCACATCAACTCTGTCAGGATTTGCAGGACATTGCTTCCTACAAAGTGAAACACAATAGCATGAATAGCAGCAATGCCTCACTACCAGATGAGCTCAGCATCTTCTACGCAACCCTCATAAAGTGGCAGGCCTCAGTGGAGTATCTGGTAAGGCTCTGAAGACTTGTGCCGGGCCAACTGGTGGAGCAATGACATCAGCGCCGGACTCTGGAACAGAGGTTCCTGGGTTCGAACCCAGTCAGGTCCACTCCCGAGTACGCTTTCCATCTGTGCCGGGTTGAGTGCCGAGATCGCAACTCGACCTCATAAAATAAAGGGAAAAATACTGCAAAATGTCTGTGTGAGGAGTGGCACGCCACACAGTCTCTCTCTTTCATTCTGCCTATTGTAAAGGCATGAAAAAGACATCATCCTGCCAACATCGCGGACGCATGCACACAGACTCACATGCACAGACGCACACGCAGGCGCACACACGCCAAAAGAAAAAAGAAAACTTGTGCCAACCACCAGGCGGGAGTATTCAACGACACTTTCGACCTCTCACTGCTACAGTCGGAAATTCCCACCTGCTTCAAAAAGGCAACAATTATACCAGCGCCCAAGAAGAGTAGGGTGAGCTGCCTTAATGACTATCGCCCAGTAGCACTCACATCTACAGTGATGAAATATTTTGAGAGGTTGGTCATGGCTAGAATGAACTCCCGCCTCAGCAAGGATCTGGACCTTAGACGCAGTCACAATGGCTCTTCACATGGCCTTAGATCATTTGGACAATACAAACACATATGTCACAATGCTGTTCGTTAACTATAGCTCAGCATTTAACGCCATCATTCCCACAGTCCTGATTCATAAACTACAGAACCTGCGCCTCTGTATCTCCTTCTGCAATTGCATTCCTAACTTCCTAACCGGAAGACCACAATTTGTGATAATATCTCTTCCTCGCTGACGATCAACACTGGTGCACCTCAGGAGTGTTTGCTTAGTCCTCTACTCCCTCTATGCCCATGACTGTGTGGCTAGGTATCGCTCAAATGCCGTCTATAAATTTGCTGATAATACAACCATTGTTAGTCGGATCTCAGAAGGAGGTGAGAAGGTATACAGGAGTGCGATTTACCAGCTAGTCGAGTCATGTCGCTGCAACAACCTCGCACTCAAAGCCAATGAGATGAAAGAGATGATTGTGGACTTCTGGAAGAGTAAGATGAAGAAACATGAACCAATCCTCATGGAGGGTTCAGAAGTGGAGAGAGTGAGCAATTTCAAGTTCCTGGGTATCACAATCTCTAAGGATCTAACCTGGTCCCAACATATCGATGCAGCAATAAGGAAGGCAGGATAGTGGCTATATTTCATTAGGAGTTTGAAGAGATTTGGTTCGTTACCTAAAACATTTGAAAGCTTCTATAGGTGTACTGTGGAGAGCATTCTGACAGGCTGCATCACCGATTGGTCTGAGGGAAGGATGGAGCACCTCTTCTCAGGATCGAAAGAAGCTACAGAAAGTAGGAAAATTAGTCAGCTCCATCTTGGTTACTAGCCTCCATAGTATCCAAGTCATCTTCAGAGATGCCTTTTATTAAGGATCCCTATCACCCAAGACATGTCCTCTTCTTATTGTTACCATCGGGAAGGAGGTACAGGAGCCTGAAGGCACACACTCAATGATTCAGGAACAGCTCCTTCCCCTCTGCCACCCGATTCCTAAATGGACATTACCTCATGGACACTACCTCACTTTCTTAAAATATACGTTTCTACTGTTTTTGCACTATTATTGATCTATTTAATAGAAGCATATCATCATGCCTATCCCTTGAGGTCGAGGATGATGGTCTCATTCCGTTGATCTATTTATGGGCTCTCAAGTGGCTTATGAGCCCAATCTTGGCTTTGAAAGTTCTTCCGCGTTCAGGACAGGTGAGGATCGGGCTTTGGTTGTTGCTGTTTCTCTTTCCATTTACTTCTCTTTTTTTTTCTAATTCTGCACATCTATTGGCTTCGAAAGTTGCTGTTCCTTCTCGGATGATGGTTTGCCAGAGTTTTCTGTCCTTGGCATTGGTTTCCCAATTGTTGATGTCGATGTCACATTTCTTCATGTTGGCTTTTAAGATATCTTTGAATCTCTTCTGTTGTCTGCCTTTTTTACGTTTGCCTTCGTTAAGCTGGGAGTAGAAAGATTTGTTTTGGCCAACGTTAGTCTTTCATCCAAACAACATGACCGCTCCATCTTAGTTGGTTCCTGATGACGTAGGCTTCAATGCTTGTTGTTTTTGCTTCATTTAGCACACTGACGTTGGTTTTTCTATCTTCCCAGCTGATATTTAAGATGTTTCAAAAACAACATTGATGGAACTTTTCAAGTGCCTTCAGATGTAAATATAAGTATGTATACTTACTGTAATCGATATACTTTTTTTCTGTCTATATTATCATGTATTGCATTGTACTGCTGCTGCTAAGTTAACAAATTTCATTACACATGCCGATGATAATAAATCTGATTCTGAGAGCTGCTCGCACCTTATTTCATAGTTATCATTGATAGCTAGGTATAGACCTAAAACTGCATTCTGTACTCCATTTGGCCTGTTTGAATTGAAGTGAATGGCCTTTGGACTCTGTAATGCTCCAGAGATATTCCAAAGGTTAATGGAGCGCATTCTGAGTGACAGCAGTTCCAGTCTCTGTTGCTTTATGTTGATAATATGTCGCTTTCTCCTCCCCCTTCGAAGGGCAACTTTTGTGGCTTAAATTGGTTTTGTCACGCTTTGAGCAGTACAACCTTAAAGCTAAGCTCAGTAGGTGCTCATGTCATCTCTTCAAAGGGTGCATCAACTGATCCTGGACAAATCCAAGCCATGGCAGAGTGGAGAAGGCCCAAAATCTTTTCAGAGCTGCAGTCCTTCTGTCACAACCACAGATTCAGCAGCACAGCAGATATGGCAACTGCGCTTGTGAATGTGCAAGTGTCAGATAATTATTATTTTATTGTGATGGTATTTAGCTCCATTCTTTTTGTCTTAGGACTTGTCGAGACTTGAGCAAAGCACAACGACGTTTCACTGCCAGCTTGAATTCGGCCTTGCCTGAGGAATTGGACTGTTGAGTCAACTAACTCTGAAGACTAGCACTATTCATTTTATATTTGTTATAAGTTGTTATAATTTGTTATTATTTGTTATAATTTATTTTATTTGTTAAAGTTCCATCAACGTTGTCTTTGAAACATCTTAAATATCAGCTGGGAAGATAGAAAAACCAACAATGCTAAATGAAGCATTCTTCTATGGTGCATCACAACCTGGTATGGACGTTGTCCTGTCCAAGACCGAAAGAAGCTGCAGAAGATTGTGAACACGGCACAGCACATCACACAAACCAATCTTCCGTCCGTGGACTCACTTTACACCGCACGCTGTCGGAGCAGTGCTGTCAGGATAATCAGGGACACGACCCACCCAGCCAACACACTTTTCGTCCCTCTTCCCTCCGGGAGAAGGCTAAGGAGCTTAAAGACTCATACGGCCAGATTTGGGAACAGCTTCTTTCCAACTGTGATAAAACTGCTGAACGGATCCTGACCCGAATCTGGGCAGTACCCTCCAAGTATCCAGACCTGCCTCCTGATTTTTTTGCACTACCTTACTTTCCATTTTTCTGTTTTCTATTTATGATTTATAATTTAAATTTTTAATATTTACTAATTTTTACTACTTTTAATATTTTAAATATTTAATATTTGTAATCCAGGGAGCGGGAAGCGCAGAATCAAATATGGCTGTGATGATTGTACATTCTAGTATCAATTGTTTGGCGACAATAAAGTATAAAGTATATTTAGTTATTCCTTTCAGCCGCTGTGTTTCCATTTGAGGGTTTTAGTTAACGGCCCTGTATGGCTGAGCATTTTTGTTTTCTTTTCCCTCTAACTCTGTTCTCATTAAGGTCTGTGAACTATCTACCCACTTCAAAGTCTCTTACTCCACACTCGGGCCATATCCGAACCTGGTGACACCTTCCTAGGCTTTGCCGGCTTTTACAGCAGGTTCATAAGGAACTTTGCACATAATGCTGTTTCGGCTTTGGGCTCTGCAAAGAAGAATAGACGTCACCTGCCAGGCCACTTGTTTCACCAGAAGAGGAATCCAGAATGTGAGACTACTTTCCAGACTCTGAAAGGGAAGCTTATCACAGCTCCAGTGTTGGAATATGTAGATTTCTCAAGTCCATTCATTCTTGAAATTGTTGCAAGCCACCGTGATCTTGGGGCAATATTTTCAGAGGAAGTGGACAGGCAGAGGGGGCCTGTCGCCTACGGCAACAGGGGAATTTGGGCACTGGAAAGAGAGATGGAAAATTCTAGTACCATGAAACTTGAGCTGCTAGGTCATAAGTAGGCACTCAACGATAAGTTCAAGGAGTACTTGCTCGGCAATAAGTTTGTGGTCTTGACAGTAACAACCCTTTGAGCCATCTGCAGACTGCAAAACTGGGGGCTATAGAGTAGTGCTCGGTTGCAAAGGTCGCCCAGTTTGACTTCCAGATTGTTCACCATCCCGGCCACAGTATGCAGCCACAGATGCCTTGTCAAGGCCACACTTGGGACCTACCTCTTCTGATAGTCTGGCCATGGACCACCTTTATGAGTCTTACAGTGCCCCCTCAGCCTATCGTCTGGTAGCAGTCAATAAAAAGCACGTAACAACCCCGGGTTCAGACTTCGATGCCACCAGTAACTTCCTCACCTACAGAAGAGAATCCCTGGCCACTCTTCAATGGGTTGATCCAGTTATCTCAGCCTTCCTTAAGTACTCGGCCAGGGGAGAGTAACTGTGACAGCAGGAGCGGCTGATGGAGGAACCCCAAATGCCGGAACTGCTGTGACAGTGCGATCGGGTGGAACACTGTGCAGGGTTTTTTTATCGTAAACAGAAGACTCAAAGAGAGTGCAGCCAGAGGCAACTCTCCCTACGGGAGCAAGTGATGACCCAAATACACGGGGGCTACGGACACCAGAGGGTGGAGAGTTGGTGAGTGGGCGATGTTGCTGGCCAGGCATGTATCGTGATGTTGAGGAGTTCCGCAAGTCCTGTGAGAGGTGCATTGTCTAAGGCCCTGTAGCCCCAAGTAATAACATCTATGGGCAGTTTATTGGCATCCAGCCTATTGGAAGTGGTGGCAATGGACTTCACAGTGCCTGAGCCATTGTCAGATGGGTCGGAGAATGTGCTGCTTTTGACAGGTGTATTGTCAAAGTTTACTGTCGCTGTGCCAACACGTGATCAGCGGGCTGCCATGGCAGCCAAATGGTTGATGAGGCACTGGATTCAGCCATATGGGGAGCTGGATAGAGCTTGGAATTGGATAGAGCCAGGCCGTGGGAGGTATTTCGAAGCTGAGGTGGTCCAGTCCCTGTGCAAATTATATGGCATCTGGAGGAGCAGAAGAACTCCATATCATC
Organism: Mobula birostris; assembly: GCF_030028105.1. Classification (NCBI taxonomy): domain Eukaryota; kingdom Metazoa; phylum Chordata; class Chondrichthyes; order Myliobatiformes; family Myliobatidae; genus Mobula; species Mobula birostris. The sequence goes on from NC_092381.1 coordinate 30,293,848, forward strand.
CCAGCAACGGGCAATGTGAACGGTTTAACAGGCTGCTTCATGACCTCCTTTACACCCTTTCCCCATACAAGAAGAAGAAATGGGTGCATGTCTGATGTTGTATTTGCCTATAACTCTATGGAGCAACAAAGCATTTGGTGTTCTCCATATCTTCTCCTCTTCAGACGGACACCTAGTATACCTCCAGCCATCATATTGGGGCTGAAGATAACAACTTTGGGGAGGGGTGGGGGAGTGGATTCAACAGCACCAGGACCAATTGCAGGCGGCCTATGGCCAGGCTGTGGATCAGCTGGAAAAGGCAGCGGGCTCCGGGCGCCCCACGATGGAAGTAGAGCTGCGTCCAGGACGGTTAGTAATACATGGGCCACCATGAGATTCAGGATCTCTGGCTTTCCATTCCCCACCATGCAATTACACAGCTGAGCCCTGATAAACCAGTGTATACAGTAGTACCAGTGGATTCTCATGGCCCTCTAGAAATCTCCACCACTTTGGCCATGCAGCCCTGGAGTTAAGGACAAAGGACAAACAGAAAATCTTGCACCGTAGTGAGCATTTACTCACAGTAAATCAGGGGTAGGTAATGAATGGAAGCTGAATTGGTTGATACGGAGAGAGGCACATTCATTGCATTTAAAATGAGCAACTAAGAGCAGTAAATCCCTGACTTGGTTAGGAATAAACTAACTAGCTCGATTTTTGGCCTGTATGGACAAAAAAAGATGAATGGACTTTCCTTTGCCATTAATTTATTTGTTTAAAGGGAGGAACCAAATGCTAATACATTTACAATTTCCTGAATTTGGTATCCTCTGCCTTGTCCACCATCTTTTGTTTACAGGGTGGCGACCAGCAGATATTCTCCTTTCTTAGCTGTATCTGGCCGGACACCAGGCTTTGTTTTTAAACTGCTACAGGTCAAGTGGTAAAATCAAATCCTAATATGTTTTTAGAAAGGGAGTCCTGGGTTTTAACCAAAGTATTGCAACAGTCCACCTGTGTTTGCACCTTCCTGTCTTATTACGGTGCACCATAGCGTTCATTGGCAACTCTCAAATTTATCATATTGATTTGCGATTATGGCAGAAGGTAGAAATATGACAGGAAGCATTTGATATTCTTCATGGAAACAGACAGTTAAGGGGAAAACTAATTTTTAAGCAACTACCTTCAGAAAGCTAATCTCTGAGTGTAATGTTACACTTATTTTATAAGGCTAACATAAATGACAGGCTCATTTATATTAATCCCATTTGAAATTTAGTGTAGGACCTAATTTCCAGAAGCATCCTATCACAAATTTGATAGTGACCCGTAATACTGATCTGTTTACTTGATATTTGAGATGGCTGGATAAATAGATACTTCATTGATCCCAAAGGAAATTAGTGTCACAGAAACATTACAAGTGCACTGGTATACAAATATTAGAAGAGAAGTAAGAAAGAATAAAAATAAGTTACCTCAAACAGACTAACAGGAGGGGGTCATCACCTCATTGGTTATAGGTTGATTCATTATAGAGCCGAATGGCTGAGGATAAGAATAACCTCATATAGCGCTCTTTGGAGCAGTGCAGTTGTCTGAGTCTGTGACTAAAAGTGCTCCTCTGTTCAGCCAAGGTGGCATGCAGAGGGTGAGAAACATTGTCCAGAATTGCCAGGATTTTCCAGAGAGTTCTTTGTTCTACCACAGACTCCAGTTTGTCCATTTTGACACCTATAACAGAGCCAACCTTTCTAATCAGTTTATTGAGCCTGTTGGCAGCACCTGTCTTGCTTCCATTGCCCCAGTACACCACCACATAGAAGATTGTACTGGTGACAACAGACTGGTAGAACATGTAAAGGAGAGGCCTGCATACTCCAAAGGACCTCAGTCTCCTCAGGAAGTAGAGGCAACTCAGACCTTTCTTGTGCACAGCCTCTGTGTTGGTGCTCCACTCAAGTCTGTCATCCAAGTGCACCCCCAGGTAGTTGTAGGTCCTCACCACATTCACACCCTCACCATCTTTGGAGCAGTGCAGGTTTAGTCTTCCTAAGGTCCATCACCATCTCCTTTGTCTTACTGATGTTGAGCTGCAGATGATTCAGCTTACACCTTTCGATAAAGTCCTCCACCAGAGCCCTGTATTCATCTCCCATCCTCCCTTTATAGGCCCACCAATTGCTGAGACGTCAGAGAATTTCTGCAGATGACATGACTCAGTGTTGTATCTAAAGTCCAAGGTATACATGGTAAACAAGAAGGGAGCCAATACAGTTCCCTGTGTGAGCTTTGAAATTCAGGGCTGTATCAATCAAGAACTATCAAGCTGTAAACCTCATTTCGGGTTCATCAGCAGTTCTGTTAATACCGCTTGACACCAAATTCTAGAGAAGATGAGTCCTTCTGCATTATTCGATCTTGCAGTGAATTCCCGCCCATTTACTCTTATCAGAACAAAATAGATATGCAGTAGGAATATCAAAGTTCAGGTTAAATGTGGTATCAAAGTACATGTACGTCATCATATACTACTCTGAGGGTCATTTTCTTGCAGGCATTCATAGCTGAGCAAAGGAATACGATTGTCATGGTGTGCTCACAATACAACTGGACTCGGGTGTGGAGGATTGCAGGATCCCCATGAAGAGACGGAAAGAAGAGGTAAAAGGTTGGAATCAGTGCCTCGGGGGAGCGACAGTGTGGGAATTCATGCTCTCCGACACAAAGACCTCAATAAGGTACCGACTGAGAGTCCTCTTTAAATAATCATGGACTTTGGGAAACCTGTGTCAGCCAGAAGTAACTTGACAAGGTCAAACTGAAAACACAAGGGCTTACCAATTCTAGTTAAGGCTGCTGGTTGGCTGAGGCCTCCATTAGCCAGAATTGACCATGGGATATTGCATCCTAGCTGCCTAAATACGCAAGCCTGGGCAGTACGATATGGAGAGCAAGCTGTTGCCCATGTAGCAAGCTCCCCATGTTCACACATCTGATGGACCCAAAGGAAAGGCAGAGATCGATACAGTTTGGTACCAGCAGTGTCGCAGGAGTTGCCAGTCAATATTGAACTCAATGTTGGACTTCCTTAGGGACTGCAGCTCTGGATTTTTCCTTTGGGTTTTACTCCCAAAGCTTTCCCCATGAGTGGGTATAGCCGTAAGGCAGCGAAGGTTTGAGATCAGAGTTTTTCTTCTCCTAGATGAGCTGCCAACCACAGCTGATGAGTCTCATCTGCCTGAAGCGACTGGTTTTAAGGCACCAGTAACCTGCCTTTGCCCCTTCTCCTGTCAGTAGAAATGGTTCCGCCGGGCTGAGTAGCTAAGCCACACATGAAGGCCAGGAGCTGGACTTGCTTGTCAGAGGCTATTTGAGGCGCACACCATTGGGAGTATTTAATAGGTAATGGGAGCTTGTCCCCATTACAACACCTCCACCCCTGGTTGAGGACCCCTAGTTAAGACACTAATTAGCAAATACAGGTGCTCAAAAACCCCAGAAGATTAAAGCTCCATGTCAAGCCACAGAGCTGTTGACAACAATGAAAAGCTACACACAAAGCCTGACAAACAAGCAATGTGTAAAAGAGGAAAAATTGTGCAAATGCAAAAATAATAAATAAATTGAATTGACTTTATTGTTTACATCCTTCACATCATGAGAAGTAAAAATCTTTACGTTACATCTCTGTCTAAATGTGCTATGTGCAATTATAGTAATTTATAATAAATAGTATGTACAAGAGGACAGTCAATATAACATAAGAATACAATTGTATCAGCATGAATTAATCAGTGTGATGGCCTGGTGGAAGAAGCTGTCACAGAGCCTGATGGTCCTGGCTTTTATGCTGTGGTACCACTTCCCAGATGGTAGCAGCTGGAACAGTTTGTGGTTGGGTGACTTGGGTAATGATCCTTCAGGCCCTTTTTACACACTAGTCTTTGTAAATGTCCTGAGAAGTGGTAAGTTCACATCTACAGATGCGCTGGGCTGTCTGCACCACTCTCTGCAGAGTCCTGCAACTAAGGGAGGTACAATTCCCATACCAGGCAGTGATACAGCAAGCCAAGATACTCTCAGTTGTACCCCTGCAGAAAGTTCTTAGGATTTGGGGGTCCATACCAAACTTCAACTGCCTGAGGTGTAAGAGGTGTTGTTTTGCTTTTTTCACCACACAGCCAGTATGTACAGATCACGTGGGATCCTTGGTGATGTGTATGCTGAGGAACTTAAAGCTGTTCACCCCCTCAACCCCAAATCCATTGATGTCAATAGGGGTTAGCCTGACTCCATTCATCCTGTAGTCCACAACCAGCTCCTTTGTTTTTGCATCATTGAGGGAGACAGTGTTTTCTTGACACAATTCAGGGTGATGAATTCTTCTCTGTAGGCTGCCTCATTATTGTTTGAGATTAGGCCAATCAATGTAGTATCATCATCAAATTTAATTAGCAGATTAGAGCTGTGGATGGAAACACAGTCGTGGGTATACAGGGAGTAAAGGAGGGGACTTGGTACACAGCCCTGAGGGGCTCCTGTGTTGAGAGTCAGAGGGTGGGAGGTGAGGGAGCCCACTCTTACCACGTGCTTGCGATCTGACAGGAAGTCCAGGATCCAGCTGCACAAGGCAGGGTCAAGGCCAAGGTCTCTGAGCTTCTTGTCAAGCCTGGAGGGAATTATGGTGTTGAATGCTGAACTGTAGTCGAAAAACAGCATTCTCGCATTAGCATCCCTCTTCTCCAGATGTGTAAGGATGGTGTGTAGAGTTGTGGCTATTGTGTCATCTGTTGATCCGTTGTGTCAGTAGGTGAATTGTAGGGGGTCCAGTGTGGGTGGTAGCATGCTGCAGATGTATTAACAAGGAAACAACCAAACAAACAAATACATAAATAAATTCATTAATAGGTAAGTAAATAATACTGAGAACGTGAGTTATTATGTCCCTGAAAGTGAGTCCATAGTTTGTGGAATAAGTTTAGTGCTGAGGTGAGTGCAGTTATCTCTGCCTGTTCATCACCCTGATGGCTGAAGGACAATCACTGTTCCTGAACATGCTGGCCTGGGTCCTAAGGCTCCTGTATCTTTCCCAACGGCAGCAGTGAGAAGAGAACATGGCCTGGAAGGTGATGGCCTTGATATAAATAATGAAAAGAGGAAGATCAGTAGAAAATAGTAGGCAGAGACAGGAAAAGAACCATGAGGACTGGCTGGTTTACTGGAATTTAAAGTAAGGAGCCTCACAGAGTAACATGAGGACTTCCCACCACCCAGGGCATTCCCTCTTTTCAGTGTTACCATAAGGAGGGAGGTACAGGAGCCTGAAGACACACACTAAATGTTTAAGGAACATCTTCTTCCCATTCAGATTAGATTTCTGAATGGACAATGAAGCCATGAACACTACCTCTGCATTTTATTTTCTTTTTTCACCACTTATTTAATGTAATTTTCTTTCTTATGTATACTTCTTATTGCAATTTATAGTTTTTGTTATTATATATTGCAATGTACAGTTGCCTCAAAATAACAAATTTTACAGCTTTACCAGTGATATTAAACCAGATGCTATAGATATATGTCCTGAGAGTTTAGACTACCACATGGGATTTTCATATTGATACATTCACAGAGACAGAGTTGAGGCAATGGTGCGATTGGCAACTCAGTGTTCAGGCATGACGGCAGGGGTTGAAAAGGAACAGCGGGTGTTTCGCTGCTGATCAGGTAGAGCATTACAACAGTACTTCGTGAAGCTATCCTGGAGGGCTCGACCAATGAGTCTATAGAATCAGAATCAGGATTACTATCACTGACGTATGTTGTGAAATTTGTCATTTTGTGAAATAAATGGAATTGGGGAATAAGGAAGGCACAGACACATTGACTGGCTTACTCTATAGGCCTTCCAGTAGTCAGGAGAGATTAGAAGATATGCAGGCAGATCACAGAAGGCTGTAAAACAATATATTTCAACTAGTAGGGGATTTTATCTTTCCTAATATTGACTAGGATTTCCTCAGGTCAAGGGGCTTAGATAGGGAGAAATTTGTGAAATACATTCAAGTGGTCTTTCTGAAACACTCTGCAGAGAGTCCCAGTAAGGATGATGCATTTGCGAATGACAGTCAATTAATTGAAATGTATGTGAAGAATCCTTTGGGACTAGTGATCATAGTGCAGGGAGGTTCAAGGCAGTCATTGGAAAGGGTTATTAGGTTTTCAAGAGAAGGTGAATTTATATAGTGTCAGGCAGAATCTGAGAATCTGGGAGAGGTAGATTGGGAGAAGTTGTAAGGGAGCAAAGCAACAAAGCAACACCTGATATGTGAGAAGTGTTTAAAAGTGAGGTAGTAAGAGTTCAGTGTCAGCATGCCACTGTAAGATAAGACACATAGATAGCACATTAGGGGAACCCTGATTAATAAAGGAGGTTGAAGTTTTGATCAGAGAACAGAAAGAAGTGTAGCAAAGTCCAGGCCGTTGAGAACAAAGCCGGTGAGTCTACCAAAGGGAAATGAGGGACTGCTGTGTGCTATGTCTCATGTAAACATGACCTACACCTGCTTCACCTGACTGTGCCATACAACCTGGGGGCTTGTCATTCACTAGATGGACTGAATGGCTACCTTAGGCATAGTTAGAGGTTGACAGGTCTGCTTTTTAATTAACATCTCGTGGTGTTTGGATGTGATGGTTCTGGTGGAATTCCTGTTCACCCAGCTTGGAATATCTAACATTCAAGTATCACCCAAACTATCTCACATGTGAGGTCATTTCAGCAATCCTGATGGCAGTCTATATCTTACCCCAGGTGGAAATGAAGCCAGCACTCAATGAATTATAAATGCAAGAGATTCTGCAGATGCTGGAAATCTTGAGCAAGGTACAAAATACTGGTGGAACTCAGCAGTTCAGGCGGCATCCATTGAAAGGAATAAACAGTCAAGGCTTTGGGCTGAGACTCTTCAGCAGGACTAATACTGCTATCAAGCATCAAAAATACCCTCATGCACACTTCGGTAAATCAGGCCACCAGGCTGTGCTCCTTCGTGCTACATACAAACAGAAGCTAAAAAGGGATGACCCAATACAGAAAGTCATTAAATGCTGGACTGAAGAAATAGAGGAGGTTCTAAGCATCCACTTTGAGTCAGTAGACTGGCCTATGTTCAGTTGTCAGCCTAAATGTGTACGTCACCTGTGTAATGTCACTAAATAGTGACATTATACTATAGTTTATTGACAACTGCTCCACCTTCAAAGACTCTAATTCCAAGTAAACTGATTATTAGATTCTGAGACCTGGGAGACAGCCTCCCCCTGCACATGGATCCTTGATTTCCTGACCAACGGACTGCAATCAATAAGGATCGCACCATAATTATTCTCAACACTGGTATTCCACAAGGCCTCATTCCCATGCTTTACCTCCTATGCATTCATGACTATGTGGACAGATTGTGCTCCAATTCATCGATAAATTTACACTATGGTAGCACCATAGTGGGCTATATCAAAAATGGCAATGAGTCAGTGAACAGGAGCATGGTTGCAGAGCTTAGTAACATGGTGTCATGATAACAACTGTTCCCTCAATGTCAGCAAAGTTAAAGAGTTGGTCATTGACTTCAGGAAGGGGAAATGCACATACCCCTGTCTGCATCAATGATGCTGAGGTTGAGAGGGTTGAAAGCTTCAAGTTCTTTGGAATAAACATCCCTAATAGCCTTTCCTGGTCGTAGATACCATAGCCAAGAAAGCTCACAATGCCTCTACTTCCTTAGGAGGCGAAAGAAATTTATGTTCCCTCATTGACCCTTACCAATTTTTATTGAAGCACCATAGAAAACATCCTATCCAGATGCATCATGACTTAGTTTAGCAACTGTCTTACCCATACCCATGACTGCAAAATCAAGAGAGAGTTATGGACACAGCTCAACATATGAAACCAATAAAACCAGCTTCTCCTCTATGGACCTTGTCTATACTTATCAGTGCCTCAGTAAAGCAGCTGTCATAATCAGACTCCACCTATCCCAGACATTCTCCCTTCTTCAGAGCCTGAAAGCATGTATCATCAAGTTCAAGGACAGCTTCCACCCTGCTGTTACAAGATTTTTGATGGACTGTTGACCTCTCAATCTACTTTGTTATGATCTTGCACCTTATTGTCCACCTACACTGCACTTTCTCGGCAGCTATTACACAATATTCGGCAGTCGGATATTGTTTTACCTTGATTGTACTACCTTAATGCAATTTTTAATGATTTGATCAGTACATAATCTTGACCTTGGTACATGGGACAATAATATACCAATGCCAATTCCACTTCCAAAATTATTATTAAGCAGTCACTTCAGGTTTATAGGAGATATATACTCAATGCCTACTTTATTAGGTACTCTTGTACACCTGATTGTTAACGCAACTATCGAATCAGCAAATCATGTGGCAGTAAATCAATGCATAAATGTGTGTAGACATGATCAGGAGGTTCAGTTGTCCTTCAACTAAATGTCAGAATGGGGAAGAAATATAACCTAAGGGACATTCAGTGTGGAATGACTGTTGATGCCAGATGGGGTGGTTTGAGTATCTTAGAAACTGCTGATTTCCTGGAATTTTCACGCACAACAGTCTCTAGAGTTTACTGAGAATGGTGCAATTTTTTTTTTAAAATCCAGTGGGTGAAAACACCTTGTTAGTGAGAGAGATCAGAGGAGAAAGGCCAGACTTGTTCAAGCTGACAAGAAGGCAATCATAACTCAAATAACCATGTGTTACAACAGTGATGTGTGGAAAATCTCTGAACAGTTGCAACAAATGGTGTGCGTCTTTGAACATACAACATATCGAACCTTGAAATGGATGGACTACAGCAGCAGGAGTCCACATGAGGAAGAAGACCATTTTATTAGGCTACTCCTGCACTTAATAAAGTGGCCACTGAGTGTAGGAGATAAGAAATAATTAACAGTGCAGCAAGGGACAATGGAGCAATTGTGTCAAATAGATTTAAGGAGAATTCTCAAAGATTTAATATTAGAACCAAGACGTTAGCTAAGGTAAGAACAATTCCCCTCAGGGACCAAAGGGGTAATCTGTGCATGGAGCCGAGAGATCTGAGCAAGATCCTAATTGAATAGTTCTCAGTAGTTACTTGGATATGAAAGGAATAGGAGGATACAAACCTAATGAGGGCAAATGGGATTACAGTAGATAGACATAACAGTCAACATGAACAAAGTGGGCCAAAAGGGGGCCACTTTCTGTGCTGTACAATTCAACGATTCTATGTTTCTATGAATAAATCTCTAGCCTTGAACTGACAACGGGGTGGCTTTTTGGAACTGTGAGAATACTTATAAGCACAAGCCCTGATCCCAGTGATGGCGTCTTATGTCCTGGTGGACATCTATAAATGAGCTTTCTTGCAGAGCAGACTTTGGTGCTGCTGAAAACGAGACAGATTTTAATTGGTCTGTTGGAAGTTGAGCTGATTCAAATGCCATTATAATACTTTGAGTTCTTAATGGCATCACTATCCAAATGGGAATCCACTCAGACATTATTGAAGGAAAGATTAATGTCCTGGACATGATTGAAGAACAACTGTTGAGAACTTGCTCCAAGGGCAATGTGCTGAAATTGGTAGTAAAGGTGAACAGCAAACTGACTGATTATTATTGCAATTGATATGACTTCCAGTCTGGCCTCAGATAAACATATTTTCTGTTAAATTTTATTTTTGTGATCTCACAAATATCAAGTAATAAACCACATACCGTAAGAAATATATTTGATCCCAGATGTATGTGCTAAGCTATTATGCATTGTTCTCTGCTTCCTAAATTCATTTCACTGACCAGTTGAAACAAATTTATTTCCTACCTATTTGAATAAATTCTTGAAGAAAATAACAGTTTCAGCTGAATGGGGAAATGTGTTATTCAGGTTTCTCTTTCATAGAGTAGAAACAGCATGAATGGTCTTACGGTCCCATTATGTGTTATACTTTTCAATAGATTCTATGAACAGAGTGATCATTAATATTGTTCAAAATAAAACATAAAGTTAAATCAAACAAATGCCTAAATATATGTGGTTGGATATATACCAAAGTGTGTTTGTATATGGATGGTTGTGTCACAAAATACCTGACTCAACTTTACAAGCCAAGGAGATGAACACGACCAGCAAACCTTTGGTGTCAGACTTCCAGGAGATCTGAGCACTGTAACAATGCCAAAGACTAATACACAAGATGCAGAATGAACTCAGCAATTCAGGCAGCTTCTATGGAGGGAACTGGACAGTTGACAAATCTTCCTCGACCCAAAATGTTGACTGTCTTTTTCCCCTCCATAGATGTTGTTGGACCTGCTGAGTTCATTCAGCACCTTGTGTCGTACCAGACTCTGCCACTTGCACCCTCTTGTGTCTCCTGTGTCAAAGCTTTCTCCTCCCTCTGTAAAGCTCACCACAATTTTACCCTCTGGGCTCAAGTGGTTATGGCCACAGTAATTATCAATGCTGAGAGTGATTACATATTTTTTCTGAATTTATTCAGAAAGTGCAGACACTGATAGATAGGGTGGTAAAGAAGGTGCTTGCTTCATCTCTTAGGACATGGAATAAAAGAATTGGTGAGTCAATTTGCAAATGTACAAGTCATTGTGAGACCATACTTGGAGTATGATGTGCATTCTGCTCACCCAGCTATAGAAATGACATCATTAATCTAGAAATGATGCAAAAAAGATCCACAAGCACATTACCAGGACTGGAAGAATTGAATTACAAGGAAAGGCTGGATGGCTGAGACATTTTTCCTTGGACTGTAGGAAGCTGAGGGGCAACATTATTGTGGTATATAAAATCAGGAGGAGTAGAGATGAGTGAATAGTCACAGACTTTTTGCCAGAATTGGGGATTATAAAATTAAAGGCTATTGGTTTAAAGTTAAAGGCAGAACATTTAAAATGGATCCGAGGGGCAATTTTTTTCACAGAAAAAGTGGTGGATATCGGAACTGAGCTACCAGAGAAAGCTGTAGAGTTGAGTATAACTACAATTTTCAAAAGACATTTCAACAGGTGTAGGAAGAGTTTGGAGGCACATGGGCCAAGCACAGGCAAATAGGAATATCTCGGGTACACGATTTGATCAATTTGGACTGGTTGAACCGAAAGTCCTACTTACGTGCCAAATAACTCTATGATGCTAAAGTGCGTCTCAGGCTACGTCCACACTATGCCAGATAATTTTGAAAACGCTGGTTTCGAGTGAAAACGACAGGTGTACACACTAAGCATTTTTCAAAATACCTCTGTCCACACTAACACGGATATTTGGGCGAATCTCCTCTACTGGGCATGCGCAGGACACACAGAAAACAAGCAAAGAGGAAACGGTATACCTCGTCCGCATTTGTCCAGTTACAGAGCAGAAAAACTTCAAAGGAATTGCTTTTGGCACTCACGTAGGAGGACTTAAAACTAAAAAATCAAATACCGGAGCGTATGGAGGCAACCAACAGGGAGTTCACGGACAGTATGACCCGGCTGACGACGAACATTGAAAAACTGACTAACTCTGTTGCATTAATAAAGCACCTTGTTAAATGTATAAAACATGTCTGCATCAGTGTTATCTTGTATTTCCATACAATGTTACATTAGGCTGTTACACATCTATTGTCAGAGAAGTACTTGCATAAATAGGTAAACCACCTTCATACAAGCAAGGACAGAAAACAGGGCAAAGTGAGTATACTTATTTATTCAGTAATCTATGGGTCAAAGTAATTGGTGAGTACATTTCTAACTCTTCTGGCTTCAGTCTCGTTGCCATCTGTTCTGAAATTGTTAAGTTATGTGGGGGGTTGTGTTCAAGAAAACAACGAAATGCCACACTGCGGTCAACTGTTCCGGCACGTCATGACAACGTTTTTAAATAGTCAAAAAAGCTCACTTTACAATTTAACTCTCACACCGTTCACACCGACTGGGCGTTATAACAGCTTGCGCAGTACCAAGCAGAAGCAGAAAAAGCATTGTTGTTGTGGTGTTGTCATGACAACGTTTTTAAATCTCTCCATTTACCCGATACACACTACAACGGATATTAGGCGTTTTCAGATTTATTCACTCTGGAGATCGTTTCTGAAAATCTCCGTTTTCAGGGGATGAAAACGCCGCTTTAGTGTGGATGGAGGGTCAAAACGAAGAGAAAAAGCTTCGTTTTCAAAATTATCCGGCGTAGTGTGGATGTAGCTAAAGCAATAATTAGTACTCACTGGATGCTGCCATCATGATAATGAGGTGAAAACACAAATGTTGAACGCAATGTACCTCAGGTTCAAATTGGTGTGTGCCCACACTCACTTCCAGCCCAATACAACCTCCAACCTAAGTGTTTCTTCATGGTGTAAATTGAGTCATAAATGCTAAAGTGACTTCAGCTGCTCTTTATCTAGATAATATTTACATTGTCCTCGGAACAGGACGGGTGTCGGTTTAGCTGACAATTTAGTGCTCCTTCAGTACCAATACCACAAATTATTTTGTATGAGGGCTTCAGACCACTAGCACAAAGCTGATGCCCACAATCTCATGATTCAGGAGCAAAACTCTTAGCACTGAAGCAGTGTTAAAGTCTGCTATGGCAAATGTAGTCTTCTCTTGAAATGTTCCCATCATAGAGGAAAATTAGTTACAGTGAATCAGAATGAAATCAGTGTGTTGTGGCAGATGCAATGGAGAAACTTCTCGACTGGTCAGGCCAGTGATGATCACAATATTTAGCTTTAGGCCCATTTGTCATTAGAGGTGCCTGAGGCAAAGGGGTCAAGTTTATCACCAGATGAATAAGATATGGAAGGCAGCAGGTCTTAAAAGCCAAACATGATGCCGACTGCTGTCTATTTTTCAGAGTCTGAGATCTAATCCGATTTGGAAATAGACGCTAGCCTTTGGCTTCCCTGATGTTGTGTAAGTGAGTTAGGTGTTCACCCCTTCTGCTTGAAACTTGTGGTTTAATCTAATTCAGACAGTAGGAGAGAGAAGATTTCCTTTTTCCAGCTGAGAGGACAGCTAGTTAAATACTGCTTACCTTCCTCTAGGGATTTGTTTAGGGATTTAGTTTTGATAAAGGTGGTGAGATTCTATGTTCGCAGAATATTAAGGACACAAAATAAGAGTTTCTTTTCAGATTCCATTGAGAATAATTTCTAAGCACAAACTGTGCTCAGACATAGTACAACTGGGCTACAGTATATGATTGAATAGGCTTTGTACTTAATAGGGGAATGCGATAGCCAATTTAATCATTCTTAAGTCCCTTTCGCCAGCCATGAGGCTAATACCTGCTCAAGTGTGTTCTGCAGCTATTAGTAGCGGTTCAAGTGAAGCAACTTTTGTGTTAATTTGCAGCAATCTTTCATGTTCTTCATCCTTTCTGTTGACACCTACGAATGTTGAGATTGAGTTTGTTTTAAACATGTCATTTCTCCTACTTCCCCCATTTTACAGTTCTGTTAATGTCAGTGCTGACCCTCCTGAATTTAGTAAAAAACCATAGAGCTATAACTGAGGATGAGCTAAATGGGAAACTGACTGACCAACTGGATAAGTAAGTAGCCTCAGTTTCTGAATGACTGATTACAAAGAAAACAAAGATAAAAATAAAATTTGGCAAACCTCCTAAGTTCTGGCTCAATTTAAACATTATTATACTCAGTTCATGAACCCAAGAAGAAATTGTTCCTGTGACATTCTGAACTTGTCTACACTTCTCTGTAGTCATGAGCAGAGAAGATGCCATATCAAAAGGAAATTGATAGGTATTGATTCTCAAACAAAAGCTGCATATAGTGGCTAACAAAATGGAAGTGATTAATTTCTTGTGAAGCATGGTCACTGCTTATGTGGTTGTGACTAAAATTGATTTTAAGCACAAATTTTATGATGATAACTTTGTGTTGGTCATCAAACTTTCACTTGATTCAATTTTGGATTTCAAAGTTCAAAGTTTGAGGTTCCAGTGATGTCATCGTTCAGAATGGCATCTTAAATCAACAGCTCCTCAGGGGGGGGAGGAGAAGATGGCGGTGCAACGCAATGCGTGCGGCCACTCCAAAATTATATCATACCTGTAAGTAGGTACCGTACACAATCCTGATTTGATGGAGACAGATGTGAGAAGCACGGAGGAACATCTGGAGAAACTTCTGAAATGCTCATTTCGCTGCCACTGCTACTGTGCGATCGAGAATCTCTGGAGGGAAAGGCCCCAAATCTTTGGGTTTGCCTATTGCCTGTTGCCGGGGCCGGGGTTGAAGCGCTCGGCAGAGATGGTGCTCGGTGCTCGGTGTCGGAGGGCTGGTCGGACGGACTCAAGAGTCGGCTGTGGTTGGGTGCTTCCAGGGTGCTGCATCAGCAAGTTTACGGCGCTGGAAGCTCATGGCGGGGAGAGTTTTTTTTCTTCCTTCTACCATCTGCATGAGATGATGGGACTTTCGAGAGACTTTGAGACTTTTTCTTACCGTGCCCATGGTCTGTTCTTTATCAAATTACGGTATTGCTTTGCACTGTTGTAACTATATGTTATAATTATGTGGTTTTTGTCAGTTATTCAGTCTTGGTTTGTCTTGTGTTTCTGTGACATCATTCTTGTAGAACATTGTATCATTTCTTAATGCATGCATTACTAAATGACAATAAAAGAGGACCGCGTGTCCTCATAATCATAATCATAATCATAAAATGCATATTTTGTCCCGCTTATCCATCAAGTATAAGATCTATCAAAAATATCTGTATTGATAAGCGGGGAAAGAATGGGGAGAAAGAATGGAGATAAAAATAGCACCACTGCGGAGCCCATGGTAGAGAGAGGTGCAGCGCGCAGCTCTCCTACACGTGTGCATGGTGGTGAAGCTGACACTGGGCCTCGTGCAGGCAAAGCAGCAAATATGATAAGGATTCTGGAGGAGATCAGGGAAGTCTAAAAAGATATAAAGCAGCAACTCAATGATATAAAGTCAGAGCTCGCCAATGTCAATCAGAAAATAGCGGTGGCAGAGACTCGAATTGAGAAGGTGGAAGATCGCGTGCAAAACGTAGAACAGATACTAAGTAAGACTGTAAAAATATTAAATCAACAGGAAAGTAAATTGCTTGACCAGGAGGGAAGATTGCAGCGGAAAAATATTAGGAATTATAATGTTCCCGAAGGAGTGGAGGGATTGTCGATGATGGACTTTGTAGACAAGCTGCTGCGGGAAGCGCTATGGAGATTGAAATTGAGAGGGCGTATCGTTCCCTCGTCCCGCAGCCCTCTGGAGACAGAGAAAGTAAACCGTGCTCGATATTACTTAAATTCCTTCGATTCAAAAGCAAGGTGAAGATTCTACGAAGGGCCTGAGGTAAGGAGGGATTTTTGGAACAGGAAGTTAATATACTTCGATCATGATTACCCCCCGGCGGTCCTACAGAAACAAAAGGAATATTCCAAAGCGAAACAAATACTAAAGCAAGAAGAGATTAAATTCCAAACCCCGTACCCTGCTAAACCGAGGGTATTTTATCAAGAAGGGATGCGACTGTACCAGATGGTGGAGGAGAATTAGAAAAAATTTAGTGTTTCTGAAACAGAGGTACTATGAAAGTGGATCTAAATCTATGAAAATACTGAAGTGGAAACTGAAAAAAAAGATAGCAGAAAATACAATGCATAGAATAAGAGATCCAAGAACAAAAGTGATAAAAAAATAAGCTAAGTGAAATTCGAAAAGCTTTTGAAATGTTTGACAAAATGCTATATTCCAAAGTTCCAGGGGGAAGCATAATCCAAATTGACACCTTCCTGAATTCTTTAGAGTTACCCACTCTAAGCAAAGAACAAAATTGAACGATGACTGCTGACATAACTGAAGCTGAACTAAAAACTGCAATTAGTAGGCTTAAATTAAGCAAGTCACCGGGATCAGATGAATATACGGCGGAGTAGTATAAAGAGTTTAGAAGTGAGTTAATTTCTATTTAACTTCCCATGCTGAACTAGGCCCTAAGAAAGGCGCAAATGCCACCCAGCTGGAAGGAGGCGATAATCTCAGCTCTACCGAAAGAAGGCACAGGTAAAATGGAATGTGGGTCATTTGGACCAATATTTGTTCTTAATGTGGATTATAGAATATTTACCTCCATCATGGCCAAATGATTAGAAGAGTTTCTACCCACACTGATACATAATGATCAGACAGGTTTTATACAACAACGCCAAACACAAGACCATATACTAAGGACACTTTACGTTATGGATCATATTTTAAAAAATGAACTTAAAGCAATAGTGATAAGCGTGGACGCTGAAAAGGCATTTGATTCGGTTAATTGGAATTTTCTTTACAGAGTTTTACATAGATTTGGTCTACATGTCACAATTATTAAAACTATACAGGCACTACACGACAATCCTACTGCCAGGATTAAAATCAATGGATATTTATCTAATAGTTTTACCCTAGAAAGGGGCACGAGACAGGGTTGTGCACGGTCACCGCTACTCTTCGCATTATATCTGGAACCATTAGCTCAATACATCAGACAAAATAAAGATATCAGGGGAATTACTATTAACGGGACAGAGCATAAATTGGCCTGTTACACGGATGACATTTTGATCTATCTAGGGCAACCAACATACTCTTTACCTAAATTGATGCAATCCTTTGAACCATATGGCCAATTATCAGGATACAAGATCAACATAGATAAAACCCAACTACTTTCATATAACTATAGCCCACCAAGAGAAATTGAAAATAGATATCCTTGGGCATGGCAAACAGGATCCGTCAAATATTTGGGCATCATTATGCCAAAAGATTTGGCAAAATTATCAGAATGCAATTATCAGCCTACATATAAAAAAATTAAGGAAGATATAACAAGATGGAACCTAATTCCTTTTCTTGGTCTCAGTTCAAGGATTGAATCTATTAAAATGAATATACTGCCCAGACTACTATATTTCTTTCAGACTCTATCAACAGAGATTAACCAAAATTAATTCAATGAATGGAACAAGATGCTATCAAGATACATATGGCAAGATAAAAGGCCTAGGGTTCGTCTCAAAACTTTGCAATTAGCCAAGGAAAAAGGGGGGATTGGGCCTACCTTCTCTTAGAGATTATTATTTTGCAGCACAGTTGAGAGCCGTGATATGCTGGTGCAATCCATCATATGGCGTTCAATGGAAAAACATTGAGGAGAGGATACTTTCCATCCCCATACAGGCAATTTTGGCTGATAACAACCTACAAAGTTACATAAATAATATTGACGACCGTGGGTGAAATGGACTCTTAAAATATGGAAAACTATTATAAGAGAATATAAACTAGAGAAAGACATTGCAATTCTTAAATGGTGTGCATATGACTTGGATTATATGCCGAATAAACTGGATGCTAGATTTAAGGACTGGACAGCTAAAGGAATAACAGCCATTTGCAATATAATGAAAGAAGGAACACTGTTCAGTTTTGAAATGCTCAAAGAGAAACACTTATTAGAAAAACAAGACTTTTACCGATAGGGCACTGAGGAGTGCAGTAAAACAAAGGAATCTGGGAATACAGGTCCATAATTCATTGAAAGCAGTGGCATAGATAAATAGGGTTGAAAAGAAATTATTATGCACATTGGCCTTCATAAATCAAAGTATTTAGTATGGGAGATGGGATGTTACGTTGAAGTTGTATAAGTCAATGGTGAGGAGTATTTGGAGTATTGTGTGCAGTTTAGGTCACCAAACTATGGGAAAGGTATAAATAAGGTTGAAAAAGTATAGAGAAAATTTACAAGGATGTTGCCGGTCTGGATATCTGAGTTATAAGGAAAGATTGAATAGGTTAGGTCTTTATTCCTTGAAACATGGAGATTGAGATGAGAGTTGATAGAGGTATACAAAATGATGAGGGGTATAGATACAATAAATGCAAGCAGGATTTTTCCACTGAGGTTGGGTGGGACAACAACCAGAGGTCATGGGGTAAGGGTGAGAGGAGAGAAGTTTATGGGGACCATGAGGGGAAACTTTATCACTCAGAGGGTTGTGAGAGTGTGGAATGAGCTGCCAGCACAAGTGGTGCATGCCAGCTCAATTTCAATGTTTGAGAGAAGTTTGGATGGGTACATAGATAGTGGAGTATGCTCCAGGTACATGCTGATAAGACTAGGTAGGTTAAATGGTTTGACTCAGACTAAATGGGTCAAAAGGCCTGTTTCTGTGCTGTACTTTTCTATGACTCTATGACTCTAGAGTCCTTGAAAGTGAGGAATGAGTTGAGGTGAGCGAATTTGTCAACACTGGTTCAGGAGCCTGATGGTTGCAAGGTAATAAATGTTCCTGAACATGTGATTACCCATGTAACTTAGTATCAAATACAGGGCCCCCCCAATCTTTTCATTTCATTGTCACTATAATTACAGAACTTGCTGCTAGTATTCTTGCAGTTCAGAGGTCTTGCATTGGTATGAGGAAAACAGGGAGATGATAACCCTTGGATCTGAAATGTTTGATTGTATGGGAAATGAATGTAACAGTCTCAAATGTTTCACCTTTGTTTAGCTTGTGACCTGCTATACAGATTAATAGTCTGATTCCTATGTCCCAATAACTTTCTTTCACTCATTCAGACAGCATGTACCTTGATTAAAAACATAATTTTGATAACTACAGGAGTTACTTAGTAAACCCTGGAAAGGTTGATGAAAGAATGTGTTTCAAAAACTCTGGGTCTTGATATGTCTTTGTAGACCTACATTGCCAGAATTAGAATCAGCATTAATATCAATGGCATATATTGTGAACTTGTTGTCTTTGTGGCAGCAGTACACTGCGATACATAATAATAGAAAAAATGTGGATTACAATAAGTATATATTAAATAGTTAAATTAAGTAAGCAGTGCATAAATAAAAATAAAAAAGGAGTGAGGTAGTGTTCATGGGTTCAATGTCCATTCAGAAATCAAATTGCAGAGGGGAAGAAGCGGTTTCTGAATTGTTGAGTGTGTGCTTTCAGGTTTCTGTACCTCCTTCCTGATGGTAACAATGAAAACAAGGCATGACCTGGGTGATGGAGGTTCTTAGTGATGGATGCCACCTTTTTGAGGCATCACTTCTTGGAGATTTTCTAGATACTTTGGAGGCTGACTAAGTTTACAACTCTCTGCAGCTTCTTTCAAGCCTGTATAGTAGCAACCTCATCCCCATACCAGACAGTGATGCAGCTAGTTAGATTGTTCTCCATGGTACATCTGTAGAAATTTGTCATTGTCTTTGGTGACATACCAAATTTCCTCAAACTCCTGATGCAATATAAACACTCTCATGCCTTCTTTATAGCTGCATTGATTTATTGGTCCCAGGATAGATCCTCAGAGATGTTGATACTCCTGAACTTGAAGTGGTTCATTTTTTCCACTTCTGATCCCTCTATGAGGACTGGTGTGCGTTCTTTTGTCTTACCCTTTCTGAAGTCCACAATCAGTTCTTTGGTCTTGCTGAGTGGTTACTGCAACACCACTCAACTAGCTGATATATGTTACTCCAGTACACCATCTGAAATTCTGGCAACAGTAGCTGTATCGTCAGAAAATTTATAGATAGCATTTGAGCTGTGCATGGGTGTACAGTAGAACAGAGCAATGGGCTAAGCACACATCCTTGAGGTGTGCTGGTGTTGATTGTCAGCAAGGTGGAGATTTTACTTGTGCAAAACAGTGCATGAAATCATCATCTGAACTGATGCTCACCTTAAATCCATTGCCTTAGGAATTTTCAACAGTAGGCACCAACTTGACTCTGCATACAACTTTAAATCCACTTGGAGTGCAGTTGTTCCCATTGACACTGTGTGGATTCACTTGGGACCAAGCACAAGAATAAATCATTTAGCCTGTCACATTTGCTACAGAACTCACTACACTCATGGTTGATATGTATGCTAACAACAAAAACTTGTTTTATTTCATCCCATTGCTTAATACTTTTAGGGGATTCAGTGGCCTTAATGGTCCCTTCACATTAATGATAACTAATGTAAAGTTACCTTATGCCAGATTACTTTGTACACAAAGCAGTCCAAAGTTCAAAATTCAAAATAAATATACTCGCTTGAAATTCATTTCTTGCAGGCATTCAGAGTAGAACAATCACTAGTCAGGCCACACTTGGAGCATTGTCAACAGCTTAGGGCCCCATATATCAGAAGGGATGTGTTCTCATTGGAGACAGTCCAGAGAAGGTTCACGAGGATGATTCCAGGACTGAAGGGGTTAACATATGAGGAGCATTTGGCAGTTTTGGGCTTGTACTCACTGGAATTTAGAAGAATGCGGGGGGGGGGGATCTCATTGAAACCTACTGAATGTTGAAAGGACTAGATGAAGTGGGTGTGGAGAGGATGTTTCCTATAGTGGGGGTGTCTGGAATTAGAGGGCACAGCCTCAAAATTGAGGGACAACCCTTTAGAACAGAGTTAAGGAGGAATTTTTTAGGCAGAGAGTAGTAAATCTGTGGAACGCTCTGTCACTGACAACTGTGGCGGCCAAGACCGTGAGTATATTTAAAGTGAAAATTGATAGCTTCCTGATTGGTCAGGACATCAAAGGTTATGGCGAGAAGGCAAGTGTGTGGGGTTGAGTGGGATCGGGGTAAGCCATGGTGAAATGATGGAGTGGACTCGAAGGGTTGAATGGCCTAATTCTGCCTCTATGTCTTATGGTCATATGGTCTAACAAGGAACTGCAATAGAATCAATGAAAACTACACCCGAACAAAGTGTGATGAACCACCTTTGTGAAAATGAAGAAAAACTTTTGTGCAAATAAATAAATAACTATGAAAATGAGTTGTAGAGTCCTTGAAAGTTCGACCATAGTTTGTGGAATCAGTTCAATGTTGAGGTCAGTGAAGTTATCCACACGAGTCCAGAAGCTTGATGGTTGAAGGGTGGCTGTTCCTGAACCTGGTGATGTGTGATGCAGCTCTCCTGTACCTCCTTTCTGAATGCAGCAGCAAGACGAGAGAGAAGGGTTGTGGGGATCCTTGATGATGGATGCTGCTTTCTCGTGGCAGCTCTCCTTGTAGAAGTGCTCAACGGTTGGGAAGACATTGTCTGTGACGGTCTGGGCTCCATCCACTACTTTTGTAGGCTTTTTCATTCTCGGGCATTGGCGTTTCTGTATTGGGTGCTGGTGCAGCCAGCTGGGATATCTCTAGAAGCAGAACAACATACTGTGGTGAACAGTCGGTCCATGATGACAGACGAGAAGAGCTCGTTCATCTCAAGCACAACAACGGACAGAGCGCCATTGCTCTGTGAGAACGCACTCAGTCACATACAGACGTGGAGGTGATTATTACTCACCCTGGTTACAGTCAGTGTGGCCCACAAACACACAAGCAAAACAACTGTATAACTCGGGTTAAAATGTAACAATAAACATACTTGAATATTTCACCGTAATTCTGTGAATGCATTTTAAAACAAGAACAATAAGTAGCACTGGTTGCTAGGAATGCTGGGGTGAGCTGTTCCCCACCCCACCCATCCCCCACCTCTCCCCGGGGGCACCATACTGCCCCCACCTGAGGGGTCAGCGATCTCCAGCAACCCCTGAATCCACAACAAAGTCCAAAAGTCCGGTGGTGATTGATTCTGCTGCCTGGCTGCTGGGGAGTGGGATTGTCTGGAGGAACTGTTTGGTGAGGCAAGAGGCAGGGCACTCGGAGTGTCACTTCCTTCCTGCAGCCTCGCTGGTCAGTGGTGGCCAAGGGCAGGTACGGTGCCAGCCAATCCCAGTGCAGCACGACTGTCTTCTGCCGCTCAGGCAACTGCATCCGATATACCACATCGAAGATGCAGGCGAGCACCTCTCCCGGCCCCTTCCAGCGGCTTCCTCACTTGGGGGATAGTCCCTTCTTCCAGGAGGGGCAGAAGACCCATTCTCAGTCCCCCCCCCCCAATGAAGTCCTGTCCCCAGCTGTGGGAATTATAAACCCATTTTTGGAAGCTACTCGCTACGCTTTGATTCTGCCGGACTGCATTGTGAACAGCCCACAGGCATCCCCTGAGCTGCTGCAGGTACCCCTACCCAGCCTCCCCAGAAACCTCTGGCTCGGAAGGAGGTCCACACACCAGATCCAGTAGCATGCGCAGCTCCTGCCAGAACATGGGCATGGCTGGCGTACACCTGGTGCTCTCCTGAACTGCTGTCCAGTATGCCCACAATACTAAGGATAGGTGGTGATCCCAGTCATCCTGGTGCTGGCTAACAAGGATGGCAAGCTGCATAGCCAGATTGCAGTTAAAGCCCTCAACCAGACCATCACTTTGTGGGTGAAGGGGGTGGTCCATTTGTGATTCCCATTTGCCTGCAGACCTCACCAAAGACCTGTGCCTCAAAGTTACAGACAGGTTACTGTGGAGTCCCTCAGGTGTGTTGAAATGGCAGAAGCACTCCTCCACATGTCTCTCAGAGGTAGAGGTGATGCTCCCGTCTGGGACTATGTACACCTCTGGCCACTCTGTGAAGTAATTCATGGACAAGAACACAGCGGTTCCTGGCGTCAGTGTGGGGGAAGGAGCACAGGACGTCCACTCCTAGACACTCCATTGGGGTCCCCACCAGGTACTGCTGCATTGACATCCTAGGCTGGCGGCCCAGCCCCTTCTGGTGTGTGATCGTGTCGGAGCAGTTCATGAACAGCTCCATATCCTGCCTGCACCCAGTCCAATAGAAGTGTTTGTGCAGTTTGCCCAATGTCTTCTATCCCAATTTCTTCCTGGATGGTATGTTGCCCCCTGGGTGCCAGCATGGAACGAGTCCTCAGCATTCTTAAGTGGGAGAATGGATAGCCAGAAGTCATGGTCCATGTAGGTACCAATGACATGCGTTGGATAAGTAATGAGGTTCTACATAGGGAATTCAGGGAGTTCCAGGGGTCAGAGGTCATGAATTGTATGAAGTTACCAGAACCAGAGAGAAAGTTCTTGGGAAACTGTAAGGTCTGAAGGTAGAAATGTCACCCGGACCAAATGGAGTACACCTAGAGTTCTGAAAGAGGTGGCGGAAGAGATTGTGGAGGCATTAGTAATGAACTTTCAAGAATCACTAGGTTCTGGAATGTTTCCTGCAGACTAGAAGGCTACAAATGTCATTCCACTCTTCAAGAAGGGAGAGAGGCAGAAGAAAGGAAACTATAGACCAGTTAGTCTGACCTCAGTGGTTGAGAGATATCAAGGATGAGGTCTCAGGGTACTTGGATGCACAGGATAAAACAGGCTGCAGTCAGCATGGTTCTCCTAAGGGAAAATCTTGCCTGACAAATCTGTTGGAAATTTTTGAAGAAGTAACAAGCAAGATAGGGAACATCAGTTGATGTTGTGTACTTGGATTTTCAGAAGACCTTTGACGTGGTGCCACACACGAGGCTGCTTAACAAGCTACGAGCCCATGGTATTACCGGAAAGATTCTAGCATAGGTAAAGCAGTGGCTGATTGGCAGGAAGCATAGAGTGGGAATAAAGGTAGCCTTTTCTGACTGGCTGCTGGTGACTAGTTGTGTTCCACAGGGGTCTGTGTTGGGACTGACTCATTTTGCATTATATGTCAATCATTTGGATGTTGCAATTGATGACTTTGTTGCAAAGTTTGCAGATGTTACGAAGATTGGTTGAGCAGCAAGCACTTTTGAAGAAGTAGAGAGGCTACAGAGGAATTTAGGCAGATTAGGAGAACTGGCAAAAGATTGATTGGCCAGGGCATGCAGGTATGGGGAGAAGGCAGAAGATTGGGGCTGAGAACAAAAATTGAATCAGCCATGATGAAATGGTGGAACAGACTCCATGGGCCAAATGGCCTAATTCTGCTCCTATATCTTATGGTCTCATGAAAATTACAGGAATAGTTACACAAACAAACACTGCTGTCTACGTATGGAGCAGGCAACAGATTTGCGATGGGAGGCTACTTAAGAGATACGCTCTAGAAACAAGATAATACTTGATCTTTCAAAAGATATAAGCATAATGATATCAGGTAAATGTTGGGAACAAGCAAGTGCGATAAGAAATGCAAATGACTATGTATTGACAGCAGAGTTATATTAATTGGTCCACATTGAAACCTCAGCCATGACAATACTGAGAGTAATGCATGATATCCATTGCTAAGAAACAATTGATAAAGGGTTTTGCATTTGAACCAGACAATAGACATCATGAAATTCTAAGATATTTTTGCACCATTGTGACATAAACCTGTTTCTCCAACCCCAGTTTGACACCAGTATGGCTTCCAGACCAACCATTTCGCAGCTTGGTACATCAAAAACATTTGTAGTTCTATTTGTTCTGTCAATCAAAATTTAGTGTGTTTGTAAATCCAGAAAACAATCTTCAGAGTACTGTATAAAAGAAGGATGTTTTGAATGCCTGGAATTTGTCCTTAAAACTTCTCAGAATATTGATGTGAGCTATCTTGTCCCACCAAAGGTGTTTGTTGTACTTGTTACTTAAAATATGCTCCCATTGTAAAGCATAACCCAATGGCAACTTTTGGTGATACTCAAAATATTGAGCTAAATTACATATTATAACCATTGAAATTGTGTTTCATCACTTGTCATGATTTTTGTACCTACAATGTCTGAAAATTCAAACTATAATGACATTTTGGAGATTCTGCCACCTGGTCTCCCTGTGTGTTTACATGTTCTGAATAAAGATCTGTTACCTCTCTGGCTTCAGTCTCCACAGCCACAATAGGCTTCATTAGCCTCGCTGGCCCCTTAATAATAATGATCGTTGATGTAAAGTAATTGACACAATCCACACACACCGTAATTTGAATTCACTTGTGGAATCTCTGCATTAACAGGCTGTGAGATCAACACTGAAGGATTCCAGATGTTAAAATCGGGATACTACATCTGTTTGAAGAGTTAATGTTCTAGCAATGGCTTAACATGCTGAATGTTATGCATTATAACAGGTGTTTCATTTTGCCTGCTGCTTGTTACCTGAGCCGGCATTCTTCATCTGCACAACTTCCACTGCAGCAAGTGAGTGGCCCACTGACACCAACAATCTGTACGTCTTTACTGTTGTTAATAAAGAACAACATCGTAAGGCACTTCCCTAGAGTACAATCAAACTAAATGTCTCATCAAGTTGCATAAGGAGAAATTAGGGCAGGTGACTAAATGCCTTGTCAAAGCAGTATGCTTTAACAAGTTTAAAGCAAGGCTTGAAAACATGGAGCGATGATGAAATATAAATTGAGGAATAAACCTGAATTTGGATGTGTAATGACTGCTGAATCAAACCTCATTTCCCAATGTTCTCATCCTGTTGATAACAGTGAGGACAATATGAGTGAAGTTGATGTTCTGGAGCATGTTGATATTAAGGGAGAGGAGGTGTTGGAGTTGTTAAAATACATTAGGAGGAGAAGTCCCCGGGGCCTGATGGAATATTCCCCAGACTGCTCCACGAGGTGAGGGAAGAGATTGCTGAGCCTCTGGCTAGGATCTTTATATCCTCGTTGTCCACGGGAATGGTATCGGAGGATTGGAGGGAGGCAAATGTTGTCCCACTGTTCAAAAAAGGTAGTAGGGATAGTCCAGGTAATTATAGACCAGTGAGCCTTACGTCGTAGTGGGAAAAGATTCTTAGAGATAGGATCTATGGGCATTTAGAGAATCATGGTCTGATCAGGGACAGTCAGAATGGCTTTGTGAAGAGCAGATCATGTCTAACAAGCCTGATAGAGTTCTTTGAGGAGGTGACCAGGCATATAGATGAGGGTAGTGCAGTGGATGTGATCTTAATGGATTTTAGTAAGGCATTTGGCAAGGTTCCACACGGTAGGCTTATTCAGAAAGTCAGAAGGCATGGGAAGTTAGCCCAGGTGGATTCAGAATTGGCTTGCCTGCTGAAGGCAGAGGGTCATGGTGGAGGGAGTACATTCAGATTGGAGGGTTGTGACTAGTGGTGTCCCACAAGGATCGGTTCTGGGACCTCTACCTTTCGTGATTTTTATTAACGACCTGGATGTGGGGGTAGAAGGGTGGGTTGGCAAGTTTGCAGACGACACAAAGGTTGGTGGTGTTGTGGATCGTGTACAGGATTGTCAAAGATTGCAGAGAGACAATGATAGGATGCAGAAGTAGGCTGAGAAGTGGCAGGTGGAGTTCAACCCGGAGAAGTGTGAGGTGGTACACTTTGGAAGGACAAAATCCAAAGCAGAGTACAAAGTAAATGGCAGGATACTTGGTAGTGTGGAGGAGCAGAAGGATCTGGGGCTACATGTCTACAGATCCCTGAAAGTTGCCTCACAGGTAGATAGGGTAGTTAAGAAAGCTTATGGGATGTTAGCTTTCATAAGTTGAGGGATAGAGTTTAAGAGTCATGAGGTAATGATGCAGCTCTATAAAACTCTGGTTAGGCCACACTTGGAGTACTGTGTCCAATTCTGGTCGCCTCACTATAGGAAGGATGTGGAAGCATTGGAAAGGGTACAGAGGAGATTTACCAGGATGCTGCCTGGTTTAGAGAGTGTGCATTATGATCAGAGATTAAAGGAGCTAGGGTTTTACTCTTTGGAGAGAAGGAGGATGAGAGGAGACATGATAGAGGTATACAAGATACTAAGAGGAATAGATAGAGTGGATAGCAAAAGCCTCTTCCCCAGGGCACCACTGCTCAATGCAAGAGGACATGGCTTTAAGGTAAGGGGTGGGAAGTTCAAGGGGGATATTAGAGGAAGGATTTTTACTCAGAGAGTGGTTGGTGCGTGGAATGCACTGCCTGAGTCAGTGGTGGAGGCAGATACAGTAGTGAAATTTAAGAGATTACTAGACAGGTATATGGAGGATTTAAGGTGGGGGGTTATACGGGAGGCAGGGTTTGAGGGTCGGCACAACATTGTGGGCCGAAGGGCCTGTTCTGTGCTGTACTAATCTATGTTCTATTTTCTATGTTCTGTTTCCTAAATTTTATGAATCATGATTCCCCAGATACAGCATACCTGTCAGAGGATGGTGCCTGCTTCGTTCTCAGGCAAGGTTTAATCGATACGGTTTGTGGTTTGACTCTGTGGATCATGTTATGATGCGTTTCTGGTTTCTGGCCACTCCTTTTTTTTTTGTTGTTATTTTGGGCGATTTTGATTGGGGCAGTGGGCAGATAAGGAACTGAGCTGAACTAAATATGCCTGGACTCTTTCAATTTCGTGGTTTGATATTCTGTGTTTTTCACTTACTTTATTGCCATTTGCACAATTTGTGTTCTTTTTTGCGCATTAGCGGGGTTGATGTTCCATGGGGATTGGATCCGCCCGCCTCCAAAGCCACAAAAATCTGCCACCCTGAGAGCGCGCTAGTCTTCCAGGCTGCATCCTTGGCATGTTGAAACGTGGCCGATTGTGAGTTTCCACAAAGAACTGAAGTCAGCGTGTATCTCCAGGCCAGGGTTTAACCTTCAAAGGTTTCAAAGGTACAATTTAATGTCAGAGAAATGTATACAATATACATCCTGAGATGCTTATTCTTCATAACCATCCATGAAAACAGAGGAGTGCCCCAAAGAATGAACGACAGTCAAATGTTAGAACCCCAAAGCTCCCCCTCCTGCAGGTAAGCGGCAGCAAGCAACAATCCTCCCCCTCCCCCCACTGGCAAATAAAAAGCATTGGCACCTGCCACCAAGCACTGAAGTGTGAGCAAAGCAACAGCAAAGACACAGACTTGCAGTTACCCCAAAGACTTCGCGTTTCACCCAGTATTCGACAAATCACAGCTTCTCTCTCTTCCTAATAAGGGAGAAAGTGGTGTCTCTGTTTTCCCAGCAAGCAGGGAGACATAACAAACAACTCACTAGTTTAGAATGTTAAAAGTCTGCCACATTGCTTTTTTTGAGCTCTGTACCTAAAACTCTGGGCACACGACCGTAGGTATTTCGACTCCCCAGACGAAACACGGGTCTCCTGTCGTGACGCTGACCCTCGATCTACCTGTCTCCAGAGTCCCAAGATCCTAGGTTTCCAAATCCAGGCCAGACTCTTAGGCCGAGCCCTTGCTGTGCCGAACAACAATGGCCGGTTATGAAACACCAAGAGCGGGTCCCATTCCCAGAAAGAACCGTAGTCAGTGTGTAACTCCAGGTCAGGGTCTTTAAAAGAACCCTGAAAGGGAAAAACAGAGATATTAAAGATAGAAATAGAGCTGTTTCTGAAGATATAAGCAAAGGAGTCATGTTAGGCGCTATCGTCCTCCTAAGCTCATCACAAGGGATCTGCAATGTTCAGGAGCTGGCCAGTTGACTAAGTGTAATTCTGTCCTGTGACAGGTCATCAACCTTAAACAACAACTCTGTTTTTCTCTCTCCATTGTACTCCCTAACCTGCTGAGTATTTCTAATATTCTCTGGTTTTAGTATCCTAGCTTGCACACTTATTCCTTGCCACAGTGGTTCCCACTCCAGTATAATATCGGTTTTAAGATCAATACACTGTGCTCATTTTGGTTCATCTTTCGGCTTTATCAGTTGCTTGCATCTATTTCTTCCAGCACAGTGATTGAAATGAAAGCCTTTAGCATCAATTGCCAAGTTCAGCCTGTGAGGGAGGGCCAGGCACCTGAGGTTGTGGGTAAAAGTCTCACTTCCTAATTCCCCCATGACTCCTGACTCACTGATGGGTGCAGAAATAATAGTGAGAACATCAACAGCTTGATGTGGTTTTTGATTTTCTGGTGGTGACAGTTGGGGAATTGAATTCATTTTTTTCATCAGCTAATCTGCTGGTCTTTGAATTAAATTTAAAATGCAATTTATAATTAATAAGGAACTCACAAACTTTCTCTAGTTAATTAACTCTTCGCTCTCTAGTTGATTTTTGGAAAAATAGGCCTTTGTTATTCCTGCTTGTGTGTCTTCTTCCCAAGAATACATCCAGAGAGGCACAGCAGCATAGCAGCTAGCATCATGCTATTACAGTGGCAGTGACCTGGGTTCAATTCTGCTGTATGTTGTCCCAGTGATTGTTATGGTTTATTCCAGGTGCCCTGGTTTCCTCCCACATTCCAAAGGTGTACAGGTTAGTAGGTTAATTAGTCACATGGGTGTAATTAGACAGTGTGGTCTCATTGGGCCAGTACTGCTTGTTACCATGCTGTATCTCTAAATAAAATCTAAAGGAAATCCACCTGTCCCAATCCCACCTAGCCAATCATTGGAATATATTATCTCAATATTTTCTGGACCTTTAACTTTAGGCTGTTTTGCCAGTTGAAGATCAAGACCTAAACCTGGCAATAAGTGCACAAAATGCCAAAAAAAGGACACAATCTGAGACAAGTCTATGTCAGTGCAAGTAATGGGCAATGGTGTTCCATTGCTGAGGTGCGATTAGGGTTTGGTGGTTGCTTCAAGAACTTTAAATTTGTACCTGTTCTTGAATCAGCTGGAGTGGAACTTTAGGCTTCTGTATCTCCTGCCAGACTGAGGCAGCATGACCCAGATGATGGGGATCTTTGATGATCCTGGAGACAGCACTTCCTTTAGATACAGTCACTGGTGGAAAAGACTGTCCCTTTGATGAATTGGGATGCTTCTGCAACCTCTTGTGTTCCTGTGCCTTGGAACTGCAGCACTGAATCATAATGTCACCAGTTAGAATACCATCTATGTGGGAAAGGCCATATTATTTGTATGTTCAAAGCACGAATGCCCTGAAATAGATGTTCTGTTCTGAGATCTGTCATTGTACGAGAACATTCAGTAAGGTGGTGAGCAGTATTTTTATCTTGCGCGGTGAACTTCAGGAAGAAGTTAAGCCTTAAAGGTTAAGAGGGAACAGCGAGGCCTTGCTAGAATCTGGGGTGCAACAAAATGCTGGAGGAACTCAGTGGGTTGAGCAGAATTTGTGAGGGTAAAGGAAATATTGAAGCTTTGGATTAAAGTGCTACATTGAGACTGTATGCACTTGATAACAATTGCCTCAGTGAGCCTCTACTAAGGCTTTCAATGTTAGTATGTCCCTCTTTACATCAGCAGACCAAACTGCATTATGGCAGTTATAGCTTCAGCAATATTCTGTATAGTTGTAGCAACACTTGCCAACTCTCATACTCAATATGGAGCTTTGAAAACTAGAGGGCTATGCGGTAGGGAAATCCTAGGCAGTTTCTAGAGTAGGTTACATGGTCAGCACAGCATTGTGGGCCGAAAGGCCTGTAATGTGCTGTTAGATTTCTATGTTCTATATTCTATGTTCAAGTCCTTCTGCAATAATGGCTGACCGTCTGTTCTATTTCCTAATTCCTTTCATTGCTTCATGTGCAAGGACGTGCAGATCCTTCTGTACAGCTGCATTCTGTGGTGAATGTCTGCTCTGCACTCAGTATGAAATCTTCACAACTGCCACTTTGTTTTTTTTTGAGGATTAATCTGTGCACTTCCTCTGAAGGCCAAGAGTGTAAATGCTTCAGTGAGATTGCCTGAATGCAAACTCGCCTCCTGTATTATGATCTTCTGCTCCTCTATGACACCAAGGTGTAAAACAAATTTTTATTTATTTTATTTAGCGATACATCTCGGTAACAGGCTCTACCTGCCCAATGAGTCTGCAAGCCCAGTTATACCCATGTGACCAATTAATCTATTAACTCACACATCTTTGAGTGTGGGAGGGAAAAGGAACAGCCAGGGGAAACCCATGTGGAAAAAGGGATAACGTATTCAGTGGCCACTTTATTAGATACACCGGCACATCTGCTCCTTAGAATAATATAGCACATTACAAGTCCTTCGGCCCACAATGTTGTGCCGACCCTCAAACCCTGCTTCCCATATAACCCCACACCTTAAATTCCTCCATATACCTGTCTAGTGGTTTCTTAAACTGCTTGAATTGAATTGACTTTATTTCTTAAATCCTGAACATACAATGGGAGTAAAACACGTTACGTTATGTCTCCATCTAAATGTGCAATGTGCAATCATAGTAATTTGTAACAATTTTCATTAATTAGAACAGTCAATGTAACATAGAAATACACTCAAATCAGTGTGAGTTAATCAGTCTGCTGGCCTGGTGGAAGAAGCTGTCCCAGAGCCTGTTGGTCCTGGCTGTTATGCTGCGGTACTGTTTTCCGGACGGTAATAGCTGCAATAGATTGTGCTTGGGGTGACTGGGGTGATTAATGATCCTTTG
The DNA here is from genome assembly GCF_030028105.1 of Mobula birostris. Taxonomy (NCBI): domain Eukaryota; kingdom Metazoa; phylum Chordata; class Chondrichthyes; order Myliobatiformes; family Myliobatidae; genus Mobula; species Mobula birostris. Next base: position 30,325,142 of record NC_092381.1, read on the forward strand.
GGCCCTTACTTCACATCTGTCTTCGTAAATGTCCTGAATCATGGGAAGTTCACAACTACAGATGGGCTGGGCTGTCTGCACCACTCTCTACAGACTCCTGTGATTTTAGGAAGTACAGTTCCCATACCAGGCAGTGATGCAGCCAGTCAGGACGCTCTCAATCATGCCCCCGTAGAAAGGATTTGGGGCCCCACCAAACTTTCTCAACCATGTGAAGTGAAAGAGGCGCTGTTGTGCCTTTTTTACCACACAGCTGGTGTGTACAGACCACGTGAGGTCATCGGTGATGTGCATGCCAAGAACTTAAAGCTGTTTACCCTTTCAACCCCAGATGCATTGATGTCAATAGGGGTTAGCCCATCTCCATTCCTCCTGTAATCCGCAACCAGCTCCTTTATTTTTTGCGACATTGAGGGAGAGGTTGTTTTCTTGACACCACTGTGTCAGAGAGATGACTTCTTCCCTGTAGGCCACCTCGTTATCGTTTGAGATTGGAGTGTAGTGTTGTCGGCAAATTTAATTAGCAGATTACAGCTGTGGATGGTGACGCAGTCGTGGGTATACAGAGAGTAAAGGAGACAACTTAGTACACAGCCCTGAGGGGCTCCTGTTTTGAAAGTCAGAGGGGTGGAGGTGAGGAACCCCACTCTTACCACCCGCTTGCAATCTGACAGCAAGTCCAGGATCCAGCTGCACAAGGCAGGGTCAAGGCCGAGGTCTCTGGGCTTCCTACAGAGCCTGGATTGAATTATGGTGTTGAATGCTGAACTGTAGTCCAAGAACAGCATTCTCAGATAAGCATCCTTCTTCTCCAGATGTGTAAGGAAGGTATGTCATAGTCATAGTCATACTTTATTGATCCCGGGGGAAATTGGTTTTCGTTACAGTTGCACCATAAATAATAAATAGTAATAGAACCAAAAATAGTTAAATAGTAATATGTAAATTATGCCAGTAAGTTATGAAATGAGTCCAGGACCAGCCTATTGACACAGAGTGTCTGACCCTCCAAGGGAGGAGTTGTAAAGTTTGATGGCCACAGGCAGGAATGACTTCCTATGACCCTCTGTGTTGCATCTCGGTGGAATGAGTCTCTGGCTGAATGTACTCCTGAGTCCACCCAGTACATTATGTAATGGATGGGAGACATTGACCAAGATGGCATGCAACTTGGACAGCATCCTCTTTTCAGACACCACCGCCAGAGAGTCCAGTTCCATCCCCACAACATCACTGGCCTTACGAATGAGTTTGTTGATTCTGTTGGTGTCTGTTACCCTCAGCCTGCTGCCCCAGCACACAACAACAAACATGATCACACTGACCACCACAGACTCGTAGAACATCCTCAGCATCGTCCGGCAGATGTTAAAGGACCTCAGTCTCCTCAGGAAATAGAGACAGCTCTGACCCTTCTTGTAGACAGCCTCAGTGTTCTTTGACCAGTCCAGTTTATTGTCAATTCGTATCCCCAGGTATTTGTAATCCTCTACCATGTCCACACTGACCCCCTGGATGGAAACAGGGGTCACCGGTACCTTAGCTCTTCTCAGGTCTACCACCAGCTCCTTAGTCTCTTTCACATTAAGCCGTAGATAATTCTGCTCACACCATGTGACAAAGTTTCCTACCGTAGCCCTGTACTCAGCCTCATCTCCCTTGCTGATGCATCCATCTATGGCAGAGTCATCCGAAAACTTCTGAAGATGACAAGACTCTGTGCAGTAGTTGAAGTCCCAGGTGTAAATGTAGAGCAGTGGCTATTGTGTCATCTGTTGATTAGTTGTTAATGCAAAACATCTAACCAGCCAATAATCTGGCAGCAATTCAATCCAAAAAAAAGCTTGTAGACATGGTCAAGTGACTTTGACTGTAGACTGATAGTTGGTGCCAGAAAGGATGGTTTGCATAACTCAGAAACTGCTGATATCCCCTGGAATTTTCATGCACAACATTCTCTAGAGAGTGGTGTGAAAAACAACAAATGCACCGAGTGAACAGCAGTTCTGTGAGCAAAAACAGCTTGTTAGTGAGCGAGCTCAGAGGAGAATGGCTAGACTGTTTCAAGACTGCAGGAAGGTGACATTAGCTCAAGTAACCACACATTACAATAGTGGCATGCAGACAAACCTTGAAGTGGATGGTCTACAGCAGTAGAAGTCCATGAACATACACTCCTTTGGCAACAGAGTGTACAATCACCTTAAAGATAGCAGCAGAATTATACAGCTGGCACTTTATTAACATTATACTAAGTGTCACGCTATCACGCCCCCACCCCCCCACCATGTCGCAAATTTTCCTTGGCCTAAATCCATGATTTTTTTCAGTTTTTGTGTTGACACGTTAGATTAACATCTGAACGCAATGAAATCTGACATTTTGTGTTGCTGTGACATTTTCTGTAGCAGTCGGAAACAAGAACATCTTCAAATGAAATGTGCTGCCAGCAGCCTAGAGGAAGAACTGTAAAAGAGATCGCACAGCTGTCAGCTCACAAAGGTTCGAGTAGTAGGTGAAGGATGTTGCTAAGTAGTGAAGAAATGTATTGAAGTGTGATTTTAGGACATAAAATCCTACTTACATTGCCAATTCCTGTGTAAGTCCAATGGTTTACGCACCAGAATTTATGCCATGTCCCAACCTTCCTTCAGTCCATTTGAGAGCAAAACATATACTCATCTCATATAAGGATGTCAGTGGACAAAGAGACGGGATTAAGAACAAGAAATTCTGCCCCACTGGCTTCAACGATAGTTACTACCCTTCAATCATCAGGTTCTTGAACAAAGGAGATAGGTACACTCATTTAAGGACTCTGTTATATTGTTATTTCATGCTTGTTATCTATTGCTATTTGTTTATATCTGCATTTGCACAGTTTGTTTACAGGTAACAGTTTCTGATGTTTACAGTTTTTGGTTACTGATCCATAAATTTGCTAAGCAAGCCTCCAGAAAAAAAATCTCTGGGTTGTATGTGGAGACATAAATTTTACTTTGACCTTTGACACTCCCACATCTTTGGCTCTCAGTGATTCTTTATCATCAATGAAAATGGGCATTCTGGGTCACCAACAACAGACACCATTGGATTTTTCTGTTGATTGTGAGGCTTTCTCTACATGCGTATCCATACTTACAGTCATACACATGACTGTGGCCATATTATTTGGCCTCATTAGGCCTAAAGTACCAACCAAACAACCTGATTTATGTACTGGCTGCATAAAACTTATCCAGAATTAAAATCAGGTTTAATATCACTGGCATATGTCATGAAATTTATTTTTTTGGGGGCAGCAGTACAATGGAATACATAAAAATAAAAAAACTATAAATTGTGATGAATTATACATATATAATTTATATTGTATTTATGAATGTATACTATATATTGTACAATACATTTTGTATTGTAATATAATTATATAATTATATGTATGTATATGTATTTATATGTGTGTGTATATATAAAATTAAGTAAGTGCAAAATGAGAGGGAAAAAAGCTGAGGTAATTTTCATGGGTTCATTGTCCATTTAGAAACCTGATGGTGGAGGGGAAGAAGCTGTTCCTGAAACATTGAGTGTGTCTCTTCAAGCTCCCCTACCTTCTTTTCCATCTCTTTGATGATAGCAACAAGAAGAGGGCATGTCCTGGGTGATAGGGGTGCTTAATGCCACTTTTCTGAGGCATTGTGTTTTGAAGGTGTCCTGGATGCTGGTGAGACGAGCACCCATGATGGAACAGGCAGAGTTTACAACTTTTTGCAGCCTTTTTCTGATCCTGTACAGTAGCCTCTCCATATCAGATGGTGATGCAACCAGCTAGAATGTCCCCACAGTACATCTGTGGAAATTTGCTGGTGTCTCCTCAAACTCCTACTGAAATTTAGTTCTGTAGTGACTTTGTAATTGCATCAATATGTTGGGCCCAGGATAGATCCTCAGAGATGTTGATACCCAGGAACTTGAAACTGCTCACCCCTTCTACTTCTGATCTCTCAATGAGGACTGGTGTGTGTTCCCTCGACTTCTCCTTCCTAAGGTCCACAATCAGTTCCTTGGTCCTACTGATGTTGAGTGCAAAGTTGTAGATGTGACGCACTTGAGCAACTGATTGATTTCAATTCTGTACACCTCTTCATCAGCATCTGAAATTCTGCCAACAACAGTGTGTCATCATCAAATTTATGGATGTTATTTAAGCTGTGCTTAGCCACACAATCATGGGTGTAGAGTAGAGGACTCAGCACACCTCCTTAAGATGCACCACTGTTGATTGTCAGCAAGGAGGAGATGTTATCTCTGATCCACACAGACTGCTGGCCCAGTGAGGAGGTCAAGGAACCAGTTGCAGCGGGAGGTACAGAGGCACAGGTTTTGGAACTTGTTGATTAGAACTGAGGGTATGATTGTGTTGAACACTGAGCTGTAATCAATAAGCAGTAGTCTGACATAGATATTACTTTTATCCGGGTGATCAAAGACCAAGTGGCGAGCCCGTGAGAATGCATCTTCTGTAGACCTACTATGGCAATAGGCAACTTGAAGCGGGTCCAGGTCCTTGCTTAGGCAGGAGTTGACTCTGGCCATGACCAAGCTCTCAAAGCTCTTCATCATAGTAGATGTGAGTGCTACTGGGTGATAGTCATTGAAGCAGCTAGCCCTGCTTTGTTTATTGCACTTTCCAAGCAATCCACATCTATTCCGCATCACACATGAATAAGGTGGACTGATGAATTAGACACCTTGATAAAATCGACATCTATGAATGCTCAAATGAAGGACAAGCATTGGAAGAGCACCAAGAGCCCTGTTCGTGTGCCAGAACACACAGAAGGCAGGCATAACTGGAGGAAGGAGTGCACTGCTCCACAAGCTACACCTACGTAATCCACAAGGCACCCAAGTAGTGGTTGATTCAAATTAATTTATCTATCACGTGTATATCGAAACATATAGTGAAGTGTGTTGATTATGTTAAAAACCAACACAGCCTAAGGATGTGCTGGAGGAAGCCCAATACTGTCGCCAAGTATTCCTGAGCCAGCATAGCATGGCCACAATGCTTGGCAGAACAACACAGATCACAACAAGCAACAAAACAATGACAACATTAAAAACAAACAAGAGAAAATCTGCCGACGCTGGAAGTCCGAGCAAAAGTACAGTCGACTTTTTCTCCCGTCCTGCCAAAGGGTTTCGGCTCAAAACGTCACCTGTACTTTTTTCCATAGATGCTTCCTGGCCTGCTAAATTCCTCCAGGATTTTGTGTGTGTTGCTCACAACATAAAAAAAGCCCCCTCTGTTTTAAACTGTAGTGAATGCAGACCCAGAACCATCAAAAATGTCATATATTAACCATTTCATTCCCAGGATCATTCTCATAGACCTCCCCTGGACCCTCTTCAATGCCAGCACACCCTTTCCACACCCTATATGGGGCCCAAAACTGCTTACTGTGCTCTAAATGTGATTTGTCCACTGCCTTATAAAGTCTCAACATTACATCCTTGTTTTTATATTTTAGTGCTCTTCAAAAGGATGCTAATATTGCATTTGCCTTCTTTACTACTGACTCATCCTGTAAGGTAACCTTTAGGGAATTCTGCTCTAGGACTCCCAATCCTTTCGTAGATCCGATTTCTGAATTGGAGCATGAGGCAGTATGCAATCTAGGAGTGAGTGGTTGCCTTGGACATTTTTCTTGTCATTTCAAGACTCTGATGGACATTGGTCATGTAGGATACTGCAAGGCAGGTTCACTGATTTATTGATGTGACTGACAGTGGGGGGAATTGTATAGCCTCAGTTGTAATGTGGACTAGGCCTCCTGCTCCGGGTTCCCCTGTTGCAGCCACCCAGGACGGGAGGTGCGGGAGGCAGTGTGCAGAGCATCATGCTGGGTTCAGGACTTGCCCCTCCCATTGGTGCTGCTCCACAGCGGTCACTGTGGAAAACAGGCCGGACTGCGTTCGTCGGTGGACTGCTGCGGGCTTGTTCTTTCTGACAACATCCATGCACCATCAATCTACAGGACAGGACACTCAGGGACTTGGGCCGTAATAGATTTTATATGTGACTCTATGTTTTCCTGCTATCATAACTATGCGCGGTAAATGTGCTATGTTTGACTGTTGGTACTGTGACCCTGCTGGAACCTTGTTTTGTTCTGCTGTATTCATGGGCATTCATGTACGGCTGAATGATAATTAAGCCTCAACTTGAACTTGAATTCATTAGGGTACATCTTTATTCCTTCTATCAATGTGCATGGCCATACACTTCCCTACAAAGCATTCCTTCTACCATTCCTTTGCCCATTCTCCTCATCTGTTCAAGTCCTTCTGCAAACCCGGCTACAAAGCCATCAATTCTGTCATCCAGATCATTAACATACAGCATGAAAAGTAGCGGTGCCAACACCAGCCCCTAGAGAACACCACTAGTCACCAGCAAACAACCAGAAAATGCCCCCTTTATTCCCACTCTGCCTTCTGCCAGACAGTGAATCTTCTGTTTATGCTAATGTCTTTCCTGTAATACTGTGGCTCTTATCTTGTTCTCATGTGTTGTTATCTTGGATCTTGTTACCTTGATCTATTATCTTGTGCCTCATGTGCAGCTCCTTGTTAAAGGCCTTCTGGAAATCCAAGTAAATGACGTTCACTGTCTCTCCTTTGTCTATCTCACCTTTATTTCCTCAAAGAATTCCAACAGATTTGTCAGGCAAGATTTCCCCTTAAGGAAACCATGCTGACTTTGGCCATTTTATCATGCACTTCCAAGTACTCTAAAGCCTTGGCTTTAAAAGTCGTATCTAACATCATGCTTCTGAAGTCAGGCTAACAGGGCTATATTTTCCTGACTTTTGCCTTCATTTTCAAACTCCTGGACGCAATATTTTGATGCAGCAACAAAGAAGGCATGACAGTGGCTATATATCATTAGGAGTTTGAGGAGATTTGGTATGTTATCAAAGACACTCGCAAATTTCTACAGATGTACCATGCAGAGCATTTTAACTGGCTGATCACCATCTGATATGGGGAGGCGAGGGATGGGTCTACGTACATAGTCAGCTCCATCATGGGCAGTAGCCTCTGTAGTATCCAGGGTATCTTCAAGGAGCAATGCCCGAAAAACACAGCATTCATCATTAAGGACCCGGATCACCCAGGTCATGCTTTGTATTCAGGAACAGCTACTTACCCTCTGCCATCCAATTTCTGAATGGACGTTGAACCCATGAATACTACCTCACTACTTCTTTGCACCACTTATTTAATTTAACTATTTAATATATACTCTATATGCTTACTGCAATTCACAGTTTTTTTCTATTATTATGCATTGCATTGCACTGCTGCCACAAAGACAACAAACTTATGCCGGTGATATTAAGCTTGATTCTGATTCTGATTCCGCTCATCTTAAAGAGTGGAGTGACATTTGCCATTTTCCAATACTCAGGAAGTATTTCTGACTGCAGTGATTCTTGAAAGATCACTACTAATGTCACCACAATTGCTTCAGCTACCTCTTTCAGAACCTTGAGGTATATTCCATCTTGTCCGGGTGACTTAACTACCTTAAGAACTTGCAGTTTCACAAGCACATTCTTAGTATTAGTGACCATGCACACTTCTACCCCCTAACTCACTCAAATTTATAGCACTCTGCTGGTATCCTCCACAGTGAAGGTTGACACAAAATACCTATTTAGATCATACAACATTTCATTGTTCCCCATTACTACCTCTCCAGCATCATTTTCCAACAGTTCAATGCTTATTCTTGTCTCTCTTTCACTTTTTATATATTTGAAAAATCTTTGGCATCCACTTTAATATTGTCGTCTACTTTACCTTCATATTTCATCTTTTCTTTAATTATTGCTTTTTAGTTACCATTTATTGGTTTTAAAAGATTCCCACAATTTTTTACGACATTGTATGGCCTCTGTTTTGCTGTTATGCAGTATTTGACTTCTCTTGACAGCAACAGTTGTCTTACCCGCCCTTCAGAATACTTCTTCTTTGAGATGAACCAATTACACACAGAAATTCCAGCTCTGCCGTCATCCTTGCTAATGCCACCTTGCAAACAATTTTGGCCAGCCCCTGTCTCGTGCCCCTGTAATTCTTTTTACTTCACTGTAATAATATTATTTCTGATTTTAGCTTCTTCCTCTCAAACGGCAAAGTGAATTCTATCATAATATGATTACTGTCTCACAAGGCATCCTTTACCTTAAGCTCTCTAATCAAATCTAATCAACATCAAACCCAGAATTGCCTTTTCCCTAGTGGGCTTGACCACAAGCGCTCTAAATGCCATCCTGTAGGTATTCTACAAATTCCTTCTGTTGGCATCCAGCACCAACAAGATATTTGAATGTACCTCATATTGGAATCTCCATGGCCATTGTAACATTGCCCTTTTTATATACATTTTCCATCTCCCATTATAATTTGAATCACCATTTGGCTATTAACACGAGTCAGAATGCTCTACATTGTGCATCTGTACCATGTTGCCCTCTCATGGAATAAGTAATAATCTTGAATATGGTTTTAAGTGGGTTAAAAATGTTAAACCAGAGCTGTGTTACAGTTACATACGTCAGTTACATACATTTGATGAGAAATCAATTCTTGACTGGTGGTGCTCAAGGTATTCTACACTAGCATCTCTGTGCTTTACTCTCTGTCTCTGAAGGTTGCTCCATCCAGAGCAATGAAGTAAATTTCAGAGGAATAACACAACACATTCCCACCATCCATCTGACTCAAACTTCTAAGCAAATGTACTGCCATTGTGTGGAATCTTGCTGTGAAACCAAGGCTCTTATTTTTGCCATCTTTGTTTATGAACCTCATACCATCTTTAAACACATTTTTGATGCTTCATTCATCCAGTAATAAGGACTTCAAAGCCTGAGGCTATGTCCTTCTAATGCTGTTAGATTGCTTTGCAATAGTGTCCTAGATATGGTAGATGCAAGTTTACTGAACCTCATGGGGATGGAGGCAGGCTAAGGTCTGATAACATTGACAGGAAATGCAGAATTAGGAATTACCCTGTACAACACGGTATTCTATATAAAGAGAACTCCGTCTGAAGTCCTAGCATCCTGTCTAATTCTTTGCATCCTCATTTTCTTGATTACTAAGTATCTTTTTTCAGTCACTGAGTTTATACCTTCTTATAGCCTTGAGAGTTCGATGAGCTGTGTTGCTGGCTGTTTCATACCCTTCACTGCTGACAGCGTATGACATTGGCCATCTGAAATACAGCCATAGGCATAAGACAATGTATCCTTGGTGATCAGGGAAGGAAGAAAGATAAGGAATGTACAAGTTCAGGATGACCTTATAATCAGCTTAACTCAGCTAAAATAAATAGAGCTCAGTGTAAGTAGATTTGATACTATGCCCTGGCACTCGGCTTGTGCCTTTTGAAGTGAAAAAACAAACCAGATTAGTATAACCCCACTGGTGGAAGAGAGCTTGAGTGATCAGTGATCCAGATACTTAAGTTGCTTGGTACTGACATCAATAATCCTAGAGGGTGACATCCTGCAATTAGACATACCATATGGAGCTATTAGATACAAGCCATCTTGGAAATTCATCGGAGTATTTATATAGACAATGAATGGTTCCCTGATGTATATATATATTTGTCAACATTAGAATAGAATGTATATGACATGATCATGAGGCATTCTCAAGCAGCTGGCTAAATGTATAGAAAACATCATCAGGTCATTTCTATACTGACAAAAAACTGTTGATTGGATTCCAATCCATCGACGCATCAAAATTCCAACCTACAACACAGTAATACAGTGATAACATAATAAATATGCTGGGCATCAACATACATTTTACATTTTGGGTTCCTGTCATCACTGAAAAACAAGCGCCCTGTGTCGAAAGCTTATGCATAGGACCATGAGATATTGCAAAGGACTACCTGACCTCCTAGCCTGGCTAAGCATGGTCATGATTACAAAGGATGGGCTTTAAGTCAACTGTCAAGTATTATCAGTGTATTTAAAAGGTAAAAACTCAGTGTAATTTGATCTTCAAGGAGATTCTCCCACTTGACCTTCCCTGCACGTATCTTTTTCTTTTTGGGTCCTTAGCTCCCGGTGGAGCATAGGCCACCAATGAAATCACTTTGTAGAGATCTGTTTTTACTTTGACATGGAAGAGTTTTTTTCTCTCTCTGTTGATCGGTGTCAAAAGTGCCACATTAAATCCACTGTGTTTCAATGTTGTAAAACGATAAAACATGATAACTTCCAGGAGGGCTGAATACTTTTTATGGGTAAGTGATCAGGGAAGGAAGAAAGATAAGGAATGCATGAGCTGAGGATGACCTTATAATCAGTTTAAGTCAACTAAAATAAATAGAGCTCAATCTATGTAGCTCTGATACTGTGTACTGGCACTCAGCTTGTGCCTTTCGAAGTGAAAAAGCAAACCAGATTAATCTAACCCAAATGGTGGAAGAGTCTGAGCATTCAGTGATTCAGATACCAGTGGCCACACATTTTAATTCCACATACCATTCCCATTCTGACATGTCTATCCACGGCCTCCTCTACTGTAAAGATGAAGCCACACTCAGGTTGGAGGAACAACACCTTATATTCCGTCTGGGTAGCCTCCAACCTGATGGCATGAACATTGACTTCTCTAACTTCCGCTAAGGCCCCACCTCCCCCTTGTACCCCATCCGTTATTTATTTATATACACACATTCTTTCTCTCTCTCTCCTTTTTCTCCCTCTGTCACTCTGACTATACCCCTTGCCCATCCTCTGGGTTTCCCCCCCCTCTCCCTTTTCCTTCTCCCTGGACCTCCTGTCCCATGATCCTCTCATATCCCTTTTGCCAATCACCTGTCCAGTTCTTGGCTCCATCTCTCCCCCTCCTGTCTTCTCCTATCATTTTGGATCTCCCCCTCCCCCTCCCACTTTCAAATCTCTTACTAGCTCTTCCTTCAGTTAGTCCTGACGAAGGGTCTCGGCCCGAAACGTCGACTGTACCTCTTCCTAGAGATGCTGCCTGGCCTGCTGCGTTCACCAGCAACTTTGATGTGTGTTACTTAAATTGCTTGGTATGTTTATGAATAGCGTAATATATAAGAGCTTTTGGTGGTCTTGTAAATATGTTTTGTGGATAGGATAGTATATATGGCCTAATACATACGTTTCTTTAGATAGAATTGAGTGTAAATATACAGTATTGGTGGTGGCATTGCATATAGGTATTTGTGAATGGAATTGTATATATGTGTAGGTGGATGAGATAGATTATGCATGGATCAGTGAAGAGAAGGAGTGATGAATATGACTTGCAGATATGACTAAGTGAATTCCCATTGTTCGCCCTGCTCATTTGTGACAACTTTGTTAAAAGAGCAATGGCAACTCAATCTAATTAAATAACTTTGTCAATGTAATGTATGGGGCTGTATTTGAGTTAGGCGAGGAAGAAATTGAATTCCAGGCAACAATGGCCATCTGCTCAAAGAGTTGTCCTCCACCACAGACTACAGTGGAGGCTAAGTCCATGCATATGGAAGTTGATCGTTTCTTGATTGGGTAGGGCATAAAGGATATGGCGAGAAGGTAGGTGTATGGAGTTGAGTGGGATCCGGGATCAGCCAGGATGGAATGGCTGTAGACTCGATGGGCTGAATGGCCTAATTCTGCTCCTATGTTTTATGGTCTTATGATATGTGATGCATTACCCCATAATTAATAGTTGAATGCATCATGTATGAGGTACATTTGTTAAAGTCACACTATTCAATTAATGATTAACAACATTAAATAACAAACTTTATACGAACAGATAAACAGCTTTCTACAACCTTTATTCCATGTTTCCAGCACACCTTCCAAATTACTTAGATAATTTCAAATAATTTTCCTGAATTTTAATTTCCTCTAAGAAGTGCACTTTTACCTGTTCCTATATTTGAACTCTTCTTTCTGAATGCTCATACCATAAGACGCTAAGAAATAGGAGCAAATTAGGCCATTCAGCCTATTGAATGTGCTCTGCTATTCCATCATGGCAGATTTATTATCCCTTTCAACCCTCATTTTTCTGCCTTCTTCCATACCCTTTGATGTCCTTACTAATTAAGAACCTATCAGCCACAACTTTAATTGTACCCAATGACTTGGCCTCCACAGGTGTCTGTGGCAATGAATTCATCAGATTCACCACCCTCTAGCTAAAGAAATTCCTCCTCATCTCTGTTCTAAAGGGATATCCTTGTAATCTGAGGCCGTGCCTTCTGGTCCTAGATTCCCCACTTTTGGAAACATCCTCCCTACATGTCCACTCTATCTAGGCCTTTTAATACTCAATAAGTTTCAGTGAGATTCCCCTTCATTCTTTTAAACCCCAGTGAGTACAAGCTTAGAGCCATCAAAAACTCCTCATATGTTAACCTTTCATTCCCAGAATCATTCTTATGAATCTCCTCTGGACCCTCTCCAATGCCAGTACATCTTTTTTTGGTAAGGGACCACTAGAACTGCTCCCAATACTCCAGGAGTGGTCTGAACAATGCTTTATAAGGAGTCAGTATTACATCATTGTTTTTATATTCTTGTCCTCCCAAAATCCATTTGCCCTCCTTACCACTGACTCAACCTAAAGTTAACCTTTAGGGAATCCTGCACAAGGACTCCACGTCCCTTTGCACCTCTGATTTTTGAATTATCTCCCAATTTAGAAAAAAATTCCATGCCTTTATTCCTTCTACTAAAGTGCATGGCCATACACTGCATGCCCAAAACTGTATTCTATCTGCCATCTCTTTGCCCATACTCCTAATCTGTTCATATCCTTCTGCAGTCTCGCTGTTTCCTCAAAACTACCTGCCTCTCCTTCTATCCTTGTATCGTTCACAAACCTGCCAGAAAGCCCTGAGTTCCATCGTCAAGATCATTGACATATAACATGAATAAGATGGTCCCAACACAGACCTCTGCAGAACACCACTAATCATTTGCAGCCAGCTAGAAAAGGCCCCCTTTATTTCCACACCTTGCTTTCTGCCAGCCTTTCATCTTTCCTGCAACACGATGGGCTGTTAGCTTGGTTAACGGCCTCAGGTGTGCCACCTTGTCCAAGGCCTTCTGAAAGTACAAGAAAATAGCGTCCACTGACATTCCTTTGTCTATTCTGTCTATTATTTACTCAACGATTTCCAACAGATTGCTCAGGCAAGATTTACCTGTTGCCTGGTCTATTTTAACATATGCATCCAGATACCTCAAAACCTCATCCCTAATAATGGACTCCAACATCTTGCCAACCACTGATGTCAGCCTAACTGGCCTTTGCATCTCTTTCATCTTAGAGTGAAGTGACATTTTCAATTTTTCAGTCCTCTGGAACCATTTCATAATCCAGTGATTCTTGAAAGATCACGACTAATGTCTCCACAGTTTCTTCAACTACCTATTTCAGAACACTGGGGTGTAGTCCATCTGGTCCAGGTGAGGTTTCTACCTTCAGAACTTCCAGCTTCCTTAAGTACCTACTTCTTAGTAATAGCAACATTACTCACTTCTGCCCCCAGACACTCTCAAATTTCTGGCACGCTGTTGGTGTCTTCCATAGTGAAGAGTTATGCAAAATACTTATTCACTTAGTCCATTATTTCCTTGTCCTCTGTTAGAACCTCTCCAGCGTCATATTCCAACAGCCTGATATCACTCTTGCCTCTCTTTTACTCTTTATTTATCTGAAAAAAACTTTGATATCCTCTTTTCTATTATTGACTAGCTTACATTCATATTTCATCCTTTCTTTGATCATTCCTTTTTCCATTGTCTTCTGTTGGCTTTTTAAAAGCTTCCGAACCAGCAAGCATCCCAGTAACTTTTGCTACATTATATGTCCTCTTTTTTACTGTTATGCTGTCTTTGACTTCCCATGTCAGGCATGGCTGCCTCATCCTCCCTGAAGGATAGTTCTTCATTAGGATGAATCTTCCAAATTACCCCGAGAAACATCAGCCATTATTGTTCTGCCATCATTCCTGCTAGTGTCCACTTCCAATCAACTTTGACCAGCATCTGTCTCATGCCTCTGTAGTTCTCTTTACTCCATCTTAAGCTCATAAGACCATCAGATACAGGAGGACAATTAAGCCATTTGGCCCATCAACTCTTCTCAGCCATTTTACCATGGCTGATCAATGTTTCTTCTCAGCCCCAATCTCCTGCCTTCTCCCTGTATCCCTTCATGCCCTGACTAATCAGCCGTATTTCAACCTCTACCTTAAATATACCTGGGCTTCCACAGCTGCCTGTGGCAATGAATTCCACAGATTCACCGCTCATGGCTAAAGAAATTCCTCATCATCTCTGTCTAAAAGGACACCACTCTATTCTGTGGCTGTGTCCTCTGGCCTTAGGCTCCCCCTCCAAAGGAAACATCCTCTGCACATTCATTCTATTGAGTTCTTTCACCATTCGATAGGTTTCAATGAGGTCACCCCTCATTCTTCTAAATTCCAGTGATTAGAGCCACATAGTCATAGTAATAGTCATACTTTATTGATCCCAGGGGAAACTGGTTTTCAAATAGCCATCAAAAGCACTTCATATGACAAACCTTTCAATCCCGGAATCATTTTCATGAAACTTCCTTTGAAACCTCACCAATGTCAGCACATCCTTTCCTAGTTAAGGGGCCTGAAACTGCTCACAATACTTCAAGTGAGGCCTCACCAGTGCTTTATAAAGCTTAAACATTACATTTTTGCTTTTATATTCTAGTCCGGTCGGAATTAATGCTACCATTGCATTTACCTTCCACGCCACCGACTCAACCTGCAAAGTAAACTTTAGGGAATCCTGCATGAGAACTCCCAAGTTCCTTTGCACCTCAGAGTATTGAATTTTATCTCCATTTAGAAAATAGTCAACCCTTTTATTTCTTCTACCAATGTGCATGACCATACACTTCCCTGCACTGTATTCCATTAGCTATTTCTTTGCCTATTGTCCTAATCTGTCTAAGTCCTCTGTAGCCTCTTTATTTCCTCAGAACTACCTACTCCTTCACCTATATTCATATCATCTGCAAACTTTGCAACAAAGTCATCAATTCCATCAACCAAATTATTGACAATAAATGTAAAAAGAAGCAGTTCCAACATAGGCACATGTGGAACACCACTAGTCACTGCAGCCAACCAGAAAAGGCCCCCTTCATTCCCGCTCTTTGCCTCCTACTAATTAGCTACTGCTTTATCCATGCTAGAATCTTTCCTGTAATACCATGGGCTCAGAGCTTTTTAAGCAACCTCATAAGTGTCACCTTGTCAAAGGCCTTCCGAAAATCCAAGTGCACAACATCAACTGATTCTCCTGTGTCAAACCTGCTTGTTATTTCTTCAAAGAGTTTCAACAGGTTTGTCAGGCAAGATTTCCCTTAAGGACACCATGCTGACTATGGTTGATTTGAAACCACATCCTTATCAGTTGTCTTCAACATCTCCCCAACCACTGTGGTCAGACTAACTTGCCCTATAATTTCCTTTCTTCTGCTTCTCTCCCTTCTTGAAGAGTAGAGTGATACTTGCCATTTTCCAGTCATCAGGAACCATGCCAGAATCAATTGATTCTTGAAAGATCATTACTAATGTCCTTCACAGTTTCTTCAGTTACCCCTTTCAGAACCTTAGGGTATAGATCATCTAGGCCAGGTGACTTATCTACCTTCAGACCTTTCATTTTCCCAACAATCTTCACAACCTTCTATCCCTTGATACTTCTGAACTTACAGCATACTGCTAGTGTCTTCTACAGTGAAGACTGATGCAAAACTTTTATTCAGTTCATCTGCCATTTCTTTTTCCCCCATTACTACCTCTCCAGCATCATTTTCCAGTCTTGCCTCTCATTTATATTTCATGTATCTGAAGAAACTTTTGCTATCCTCCTTAATATTATTGACTAGCTTACCTTCATATTCCATCTTTTCCTTTTTTATGACAGTCTACTGATTCCTTCACAAACAAGAGAAAAATCTGCAGATGCTGGAAAACAAGTAATACACACAAAATACTGGAGGAACTCTATAGGCCAGGCAGCATCTATGGAAAAGAGTAAACCATCAGAGTTTTGGGTTGAGACCCTTCATCAGGACTGGAAAAAAAAGGGTATGTCAGAATAAGAAGGTGGGGAGAGGAGAGGAGTACAAGGTAGAGGGTGAGAGGTGAAATCGGGAGAGGGGAAGGGGTGAAGTAAAAAGCTGGGAACTTGATTGGTGAAAGAGCTAAATGGCGGGACAAGGGGGAATCTGATAGCAGAGGACCATGGAAGAAAGGGAAGGAGGAGGAACACCAGGAAGAGGTGATGAGCAGGTAAGGAGATAAGATAAGAGACAGAAATGGGAATGGGGATTGGTGAGGGGGGGCATTACTGAAAGTTCAAGAAATCGATGTTCATACCACCAGGTTAGAGGTTAGTCAAACGGAATATAAGGTGTTGCTCCTCCTAACTCAGCGTGGCTTCATCGCAGCAGTAGAAGCGGCTATGGACTGACATGTCGGAATGGGAATGGGAAGTAGAATTGAAATGGATGGCCGCTGGGAGGTCCTGCTTTTTCTGGTGGGCAGGTCAATAGACAATGGACAATAGGTGCAGGAGTAGGCCATTCGACCCTTCGAACCAGCACTGCCATTCACTGTGATGATGGCTGATCATCCACAATCAGTATCCATTTCCTGCCTTATCCCCATAACCTTTGATTCTGCTATCTTTAAGAGGTCTATCCATCTCTTTCTCGAAAGCATCCAGAGACTTGACTTCCACTGCCTTCTGGGGCAGAGCATTCCACATATCCACCACTCTCTGGTGAAAATGTTTTTCCTCACCCACCACCCCATCAGCCTCTGTGTCCAGTACATAATTCTGTGTAACTTCCACCATCTCCAATGGGATCCCACCACCTGAACATCTTTCCCTCCCCCGCTTTCTGCTTTCCTCAGAGAATGCTCCATTAACCTCTCTCCTGGCACTTATCCTTGCAAGGGGAACAAATGTCACACCTGCTCCTACATCTCCTTCCTCACTACCATTCAGGGTGCCAACTGTCCTTCCAGGTGGGGCAACACTTCAACTGTGAGTCTGTATCTGGTGCTGCCGGTGAGGCCTCCTGTATATTGGTGAGATTGGTAGATCACTTCACCAAGCACCTATGCTCCATCCACCAGAAAGATTTGGACCCCAAAACCCTTCATACCGTGAAGAATCATACCATTAACTCTGAACTCTGTCCTGCTGTCTCCAATGTTGCTTGACTTAACTTTATAAGAGATGATAATATTTAAGCCTCACCACAACTGTTGAGCATCCTTCATTGATTCAAGTTCGGTCCAGAAATGCCACTTTGCCCATGAGATGGCTTTCCGGAGATCGCACCTGAGCCTTATGCACCTTTCTTGGTCACCAGACTTGAATGCCAGGTTCGTCCAGGGCTTCTGATTGGGAAAGACTCTGAATGATTTTGTGCGGACACACTCGTCTACAGCTATTTTAAGAAAGTCCACTATAACGATGCTGTCTCCAGATGAGTGCTTGAACAGAGCCCAGTGCACTGGCTCAAAGTAATCCCATAGCTGCTGCTCTGCCTCCTGTGACCACCTCTTTGTTGTGCTTCTTGTTGAGTGAACGAAGTCACCGAAGAGAAGTACTGATAGATATGAAGCAGTCTCTTTTTCAACAAAATAAAGGAGACCCTTTTAGAGCAAGAAGTCTCCTTGACACAAAACTACATGAAATTTTATAGGATGAAGATCAAGGAAAAATTCATGACAACTCAAACAAATCCATATTTACATGCTTCCTTTGAATTACATGTAACAGTTTCAAATCCATGGGTCTTCCCACCAATGCACCTCCCTGCTCATACCTATATCACAGACACCCAAATACACACAAGTAATGAACTTAAATCAGCCTATCTATTCTTACAATTAACTTGGTCCATTGGGCTCTTAGGAACCCATTGTTCAGTGCTGCATTTTAGATTTAATCCACAATTCATTTACAAATCTGAATTCTAGTTATTTGCTGCATGTGCCAACCCCAAAAATTGCTCTAACGGTCCTAATCGCTGGAGCTTTGCTCTTTTCTCTCTGCCTGTGTGTAGGCAGGAGAAGGTCAGTCAAATGAACAGATTTTCCAAAATGTGGTCTGGACATGGAATGGTAGGCATTCCTTATCTCAGTATAACCGTGGCTTGTATATTGGGACCACTGGTGCTACAGGTTATACATTGATGGTAATTGGGCTGGATTTTCTTCAAACAAGCATGAAAGAAGTCTTTGACTGTGATTTGAAATGTGTTTGGATGAACTGTTTCTTGGTTAGAGATGGCATCATGCAGTGTTTTGATTATAATCAGTCGCTGGCGGTACATAAACTGCAGTCAGACTCATGGATACGAACTCCCTAGGTAAATAGAACGGACCGCATTTGACTGTTAGGTGTTCCAAGTTGGGGGACTACACGAGTTTGACAAAACCGCCACATTGCAGCATCACTGAGAGTTTATCATGATACACATTCCTCTTCCTTTTGCTTTTTATAAATCAGCATTTCAGCCCATTCTGTAAATCAAAAAGCCTTTGGGTCTGGTCGCTGTATCTGGCGTGCTTGGAAAAAGCCACTCTTCAATCATGCATAGAATAGAACAGACTTTAATTTCTCTCCGATACAGCAATATTGCCCTCAGTTTCTTAATTTTGTTCTCCATTGACTGCACATTTGCCAACAAGATGCTGGGTGGAGAAGACCTTATCCCTCAGCATTTCAGTCTGGCTTGGATTCCCCCCGCCTCCTGCCTGGCTTCTGGCCATGGCAATGAACCTTCATCCTCTTAAACGTACCCTGCCTATCTGGTCTGCTGAGTTCTTCAGATGATATAGAGATGTGAAGATTATTAAGTCAATATAAAAGCACATTGCTTTGAGGGAAGTTACATGCTGCAGATTAGAGTGAGAGTAATTCAAAAAAGTTATACTTAAAAGAACATTTGGCACAATTGTCTGCAGCCCACAGAATGTTGTCAATCATCACCGGCGCCATCTTGTCCAACAGAGTCTCTTGGACCATTTAAGAAGCATTTGGTTAATTAAATCACCAAAACATGGAAGGCTGTAGACATGGAAGTGCAGGTAAATAGGATTAGTGTAGATAGGTGATTGACTGAATAGGCTGCTGGGCCTGTTTCTTTGCTATGTGACACTATGAAATTTTCTTGAGGGTTGTAAAGATGTCTTACGAAGGGAAGAAATAAAGAGGCTGCTGACAGGTTCAGAGATAAATTTCTAAAGCTTTGGCCACACTCAGCTAAAGGCACAATTGCAGAAAACTGTGCTTAATGATGATTAGGTTCACACACCTCTGCTAAAAAGTAAAATCCACATTGTTGCTTATTACTGCATTTGCACACAACTATGTAGTGCACTATTCTTGAAAGAGAAATAAATGACGTGCTTATAGTGGATTCAATAAAATAACAATAACAACAATAGCATAAAGGGCTGTGATAGATTGAAGGGAAGTGAATAAAAACCTTGAATCAAAGAGATCAGAGGTATTGTTTGTTTTCTTTGATTTTACTATAACTCAATATTTTCTTTAATTTTACTTGTATTTAGCAACGTGGATTAAAATTACACCATACTGAGCTGTATACCACTGTTTAATGTTCAGCTTTAAAACTAAATTTATAATTGTATTTGGCTTTCCAAATATTTGAAATTCAAATATTCCGTAAGCAAATTCAAAAGCACATAACAAACCTTAATTACCATCTTAAGTGGACCATCCAGTGCCAGATGGGAATTTAAAATCAGTTTTTAGCATAATGCTCCACAGGGAGTTGTAAGAAGCCTAGCATTAAACAATTAGTATATGTAGCAGAATATTCATATAAATATCCCTGCTAAGACTTTGCTGAGTGCCACACACTTGCAATAAAAGTGGTTCTCCAGTTGTTGCATGGTAATCAGACCTTTTTCTGATAAAGACTTTATGGGACTTCAGTACTGAGGGAGTTAAGTATATACAGTTTTATAAATCCATCCATCATAAGCTAAATTTACTGCCTTGCATAGGGTGGCTTTCAGGAACACAGAAATACTGTATGATATTTTAGAGGAAGACAAACAGAAATTAACGTGCAATCCAATCTCTTTTATCTCAACTATTGTTTCAATCGGGAGATGATGAGTAACATCAAATGGCTCTTTGAATATAGGAAATCATTGAAAAATGATCCCTGCTGAAGGTTCAAATTCCTGGTAATCTTGCCCAGTTTGACTGAGAATGAGAAGAGCATCTTTCCCTCTTTGCCTTGTTTGCCTTGTGTTGGATTTGCTGATCAGCGATGGAGCTCTCTCTGGAGACTGGATAATTGTGTGTCATTTATCTCTGAGAATGCGCTGACAGCCTTTTCAGTTGGCATTAAATTACTAGCTAATATACCATGAATAAATGATAAGACAGCAGACTGTGTTTAACTGCTACCACCACAGCGAGGTACTAATTTGCTTTCCCTAAATGTTCAATGCTATAATTTTACCCTCAACATATCATCAGAAATGATTCTCACCTCCAGCTGGCACAATGGAAATTTCACAAGGCTTATGAAAATTTTCTGAGTGTTTAAACTTTATTTCATTTTTCCCCATATCGACCAATGCCAACCTTGGTGCGGGAGAGAGTGTCTTAGCTGCATACTATACCCCATTAATCAAAGACTGTCATGAGTTTGATTCAATTTTTCAACTTTCACAGCCACCAGTTATGCTGACGTGAAGAGCAGGAGATCAAATGACTTTCTGTGGTTTTTTACTATAGCCTAAGAGTGAATTCTTCTTCCATGCATAATAGTGTTCAGAATATTTATATATAGAGTATGGAAGATTTATATGGAGAGTATATTGACATATTACACAAAGTACATGGAGTAAACTTTGTGTTTATACTCACTGGAATTGCATAAATATTCCCAATGCAAACATTGCAGGATTTGGGAAATAATAATTCATCTGATAATCTGTTGCTACAATATTGACTGAGTGCTAAGTATTAGTCAGCACGTTAGGAAATTCATCTGTTCTTTATTAATACAAACCGGAAGTCAGACTGATTGCAGATTCAGGGGCATGCACAAGGGGGAGCAGCTGCATAGCCTTCCCCACTCTGAGCATTTTTAATATGACTATGCATTGCAGACAAATGCTCAACATATAAGAACACGAATATAAGTCTCTCCAAAAAGAATGAAATTTAAATAACTGCAGTGCACACCTCCCAGCACTCTATACCGTCTTCACTGAAGCTGCAGTACTCCTCTGTAGTGTCATTCTGGATTATGGGTTTGATGGGACAAGCGTGTATTGGAACCAATGGCTTATTGACCGAAAGGCAATAGAGCCATCACTAATCCATTGTTTTTACTTTCTTGAGGATCTTGGACAAAAACAGGAAGGTCAGAAACTGGAGGGTAGATGAATGAGCAAATCATGTATGCATAATTTTTTTTGGTGAAAATTTTGAAAGAAAGAGGTCTATAGACAAATCGGTAAAGCCATTAATGACATTATGATCATTGAGTAGAAATTGGGTTGAGAAGGGTCATGGAAGCATAAAGAGGTAACCTTACAGAGGAAAGTTGATAGATTGGAAAGTTGCAAAGTCACAGGCAAGATGATAAAAGTTTGTGATGAGGTGGGTGCCTTGATTGCAAAAGGTCGAGGAGTAACTCACTTCCAAAGCAATATCGACAGCCTAAATCTAGAAGGGAGGGAAAAAATCAGAATTGAGACCATTAAAGTCGTCAAGTCATACAGCACTACAGCACAGAAACTGGCCCTTTGGCCCATCTAGTCTATGTCAGTTTGGTTTTCTGCTTAGTTTCACCTATCTACACCTGGACCATAACCCTCCACACCTCTTCTCTTAAATGTTACAATTGAACCTGCATCAACCATTTCTGTTGCCATGTACCACTCTTGGAGTGAAGTAGTTCCCCCTTTGATTCCCCTCAAATGCTTCTCCTTTCACCCTAAATCTATGACCTTTAATTCTAGTCTCACCTAACCTGAAGGAAAAAGCCTGCATGCATTAATTTGTTCTATACCCCTCATAATTGTGTATACCTTTATAAGAACTCTCCTCATTCTCCTGCACTGCAGAGAATGAAGTCCTAACTTATTCAATCTATTCTTGTAATTGGGGTCCTCAAGTCCCAGCAACTTTGTGTAAAATTTCCCTGCAATCCTTCAAGCTCATTATATATGTACTGTAGGCAGGTGACCAGAACTACATGCAATGTTCCAAATTTAGCCTCCTTAATATCTTATATAATTTCAACGTAACATCCCCACTCCTAGAGGTATGGAGTCATAGAGAAGTACAGCACGGAAACAGGTCTTTCAACCCATCTAGACCATGCCAAAACATTTAAACTGCCTACTCCCATCAACCTTATTCGGACCATAGCCCTCTGTATCCCCACTATCCATGTACATATCCAAACTTCTCTTAAACATTGAAATTAACCTCACCTGTACCACTTGTGCTGGCAGCATATTCCATACTCTCCTGGCACTCTGAGTGAAGAAGTTTCCCCTCATGTTCCCCTTAAACTTCTCACATTTCATCCTTAAGCCCTGACATCTGGTTGTAGTCCCACCCAACCTCAGTTGAAAAAGTCTCCTTGCATTTACCCTTCACATACCCCTTATTTGTATACCTCAATCAAATCTCCTCTAAGTTGTCTACGTTCTAAAGAATGCAGTTCTAACCTATTCAACCTTTCCTTATAACTCATGTCCTCCAAACCTAGCAACATCCTTGTAAATTTTCTCTGCACTCTTTAAACCTTGTTTACATCTTTCCTGTAGGTAGGTAGGCGACCAAAACTGCATACAATACTCCAAATTAGGCTTCAACAAAGTCTTATACAACTTCAGGATGACATTTCATCTTCTGTACTCAATACATTGATTTATGAAGGCCAATGTGCCAAAGGCTTTCTTTATGACCCTGTCTACCTGTGATGCCACTTGCAACAAATTATGGAAGAGTGAGTTCCAGATCCCTTTGTTCTACGATGCTGCTCAGTGCCCTACCTTTCCCAGTTGGTCCTACAGAAGTGAAAAGTTCTCTGCATTAAATTCCATCTGCTACTTTTCAGACCAGTTTTCCACCTGATGCATATCCCTCTGCAAGCCATGATAACCTTCCTGACTGCTCACTACACCCCTAATCTTGGTATCGTTCACAAATTTGCTGATCCAGTTAACTACTTTATCATCCAGATCGTTGATATAGATGACAAACAACAATGGATGCAGCACCAGTCCCTGTGTCACACCACGAGTCACAGGCCTCCAGTCTGAGAGGCAACCCTCTGCTACCACTCTCTGGCTTCTCCCACAAGGCCAGTGTTTAATCCAATTTACTACCTCATACAGAATGCCAAGCAAATAACCCTTCTTGACCAGCCTCCCATGCAGGACCTTGTCAAATGCTTTACTAAAGCCCATGTAGACAGCATTCACTACTTTGCCTTCATCTACTTTCTTAGTAACTTCCTCAAAAACTCTATAAAATTGGTTAGACATGCATGAACCATGCTGACTATCCTTAATCAGCCCATGTCGGTCCAAATACTTATATATCTTGTCCCTTAGAGTCCCCTCCATGACTTTCCCACAACTGACATCAGACTCACTGGCCCTGCTTTAGATTTAGAGCCTTTTTTAAACAGCAGGACAACATTGTCTAGCCTCCAATCAATCCTCTGATATCTCTCCTATTGCTAAGAATGTTTTAAATATCTCTGCTAGGGCTCTGGCAGTTTCTCCACTTGTCTCTCATAGGGTCCAAGGAAACAGTTTGTCAGGTCCTGGGGATCTATCCACCTGATTTGCCTCAGGGTAACAAAACTTGTTCCTCTGTAATCTGTACAAGGTCCATGAATTTGATGCTGCTTTGCCTCTCTTCTGTAGACTCCATGTCCATCTCCTGAGTAAATACATTTATAATCTCCCCTATTTGTTTTGGCTCCACACATGGATTACCATTCTGATCTTCCAGAGGACCAATTTTATCCCTTGCAATCCTTTTCTCTTAACACATCTGTAGAATCCCTTAGGATTCTCCCTTACATTGACTGTTGGAGCAACTTCATGCCTTCTTTCAGCTTTCCTGATTTCTTTCTTAAGTGTCTCTTGCATTTTGTGTCCTCCTTAAGCACGTCATTTGTTCCTACTTGCCTATACTTGTTATGCACCTCCTTTTTTTTCTTAATCAGGAACTCTATATTTCTTGAAAACCAAGGTTGCCTCCACTTGTTATCTTTACCTTTTATTCTATACAAAAAACCTGACTTATGAAGACCAATACGCCAAAGCTTTCTTTACCATCTTATCTATCTGTAATGCTACTTTAAAGGGATTGTAGATCTGTATTCCCGAGTACCTTTGTTCTACTGCACACCTCAGTGCCCTATCAATCAGTTTATAAGTTCTTCCCTGGTTTCTCCACCCAAGGTGCAAATTCACACACTTGTCTGCATTAAATTCTACATGGCATTTTTCAGCCTATTTTCTCAGCTGGTCCAGTTCACTTTGCTAGTTTTGACAGCTTTCCTCACTGTCCACTATGCCTCCAATTTTGATGTCAACCGCAAATTTGTTGATGGCTAACATGAGAGAGCACAGTTTATGGCTAACACGAGAGAGCACAATTTATGGCTAACACGAGAGAGCACAATTTATGGCTAACACGAGAGGGCACAGTTTTAAGGTGCTTGGAAGCAGGTACAGAGGAGATGTCAGGGGCAAGTTTTTTATGCAGAGAGTGGTGAGTGTGTGGAATGGGCTGCCGACGACGGTGGTGGAGGCAGATACGATTGGGTCTTTTAAGAGACTCCTGGATAGGTACATGGACTTTAGAAAAATGGAGGGCTATGGGTACCCTAGGTGATTTCTAAAATATGTACATGTTCGGCACTGCATCGTGGGCTGAAGGGCCTGTATTGTGCTGTAGGTTTTCTATGTTTCAATGTCTTTATGATCCAGTTTACCACATTATCAGCTGACTCATTAATCTAGATGAAAAAAACAACGATGGCGGCCCTTCCCTTGAGGAGAAGGGGAAGTTCACTGGTAATTGTCCAATTCAACAGCCATTTGGTGACTGATTGGTCTTAGTTTGGACCTTGTCCTCCAGGACACTGAGCCAAGGTAAGACCAGTCATGTAACAAATATCTTTTGGCATGCAAAATCACTAGTTGCCTTCTGGAAAACTGATGTTAATGAAAATTGGCAGCTGGGCATACCATGAACAGATGACTTAACCAGGAAAGACAAGTTAAACTTTATTTTGTGATAGCATTCAGCTCTCCTCTAAAGAACTCTATTGAAATTGTCAAACATAACTTGCCATTTATAAATCTGTTCAGCATGTATCTGATTAACCCATATGTTTCCAATGCTCACTAAGTGTTCTAGCCAGAGAATTTCTTCATCTCCTTGCTCGGTTTAACAGCAAAGAAACAGCTCATTGGGTCTTATCAGCTTTTTATAATCTATATAAGACCATAAGACTCCAGCATTCCATCATAGCTGATATATTATCCCTCACCACCCTATTCTCCCATCTTCTCTCTGTAACCTTTGACACCCTTACTAATTAAGAACTTACCAACATCCACTTTAATATACCCAATAATTTGGCCTCTAAAATATAAATTTGTACCAAAGCATTGAAGTTATGCACCCCATCCCTTATTTACTTATTTAATATATTTTTTATTTTTTCTCCCTTTTTTTTCTCTCTGTCTTTTTTCTCCCTCTGTCCCTCTCACTATAACTCCTTGCCTGCTCCCCACCCTCCGGGCTCCCTTCCCCTCTTCTCTCTCTCCCCAGGCTTCCCATCCCATGATCCTCTTCCTTCTCCAGTCTGGTATCCCTTTTTCTAATCAACTTTCCAATTCTTAGATCCACCCCTCCCCTCCTGTCTTCTCCTATCATTTCAGATTTCCCCCTCCTACTTTCAAATCTCTTTCTATCTCTTCTTTCAGTTAGTCCTGACGAAGGGTCCCGGCCCAAAACGTCGACTGTACCTCTTGCTATAGATGCTGCCTGGCCTGCTGCGTTCCACCAGCATTTTTTGTGTGTGTTGCTTGAAGTTTTGGTTACTAAGTTTATTGAAGACACAATGGTCAACTGTGAGACACAACTGGGAGAGGATGGCACTAGTGAAAAATGCTATCAAGGATAAAATATCTCTTATGCTTTACAAACAAGATGACTTGAGCTTAGTAATCTTACCACTACACTGATTCACTACTACCTGAAGTAAATCTTATTACTTGTTGTGCCCAAAATGCAACAACTCTATCCACCGTGCATGTATTTTGTTTGTATAATGGGACAGATATTACAGCCAAAATCATCCTAAGGATAATGGTGCTCACTGATATTTATCTGCAAATGATATAGAAAATTTAGGTGAGAGTTGAGGTGTGATGAAACATGAAGGAATCCAGAAAATTTTTGGCCAAAATGATTTTGACATTGCGAACAGAGGTCTCATTGTCTGCAATATTGTTGAAATGCATTAAGCAGTGAGAAGTTCTTCTTTTCATGTAGCAGTTACAGATGAAACCTGCCTCAGAACTTATGTCAAATTATTTCAGTCTTATGTATTTTTTAAGATATGAGCACCATTCATTAAAAAAAACAGTTGTTGTAGAGATTTTGAAATGAAAAATATAATATCTTCAAGCTATTTGTCTTTTTCTTCATTCTTGGTCCATTCTTTCAATTTATTTCTTTTGTATCTAACTTGACATTGAATTCCCTCATTCTGATTTGACTACTTTTCTT
This sequence comes from Mobula birostris, assembly GCF_030028105.1. NCBI lineage: Eukaryota > Metazoa > Chordata > Chondrichthyes > Myliobatiformes > Myliobatidae > Mobula > Mobula birostris. The sequence goes on from NC_092381.1 coordinate 30,352,117, forward strand.
CAATGCCGAATTGATGATCAATCCTTCAATATGATTGGTTAAAGGCTGTTTGACCATTCTATTCAGATGGCATTTTTTGCTGCTATGCAGTTACCAGTTTGCACTTTCAGCAACTTTCAATACAAAGAAAACTTAGAAAGAAACATACCTGAGGGAAGATTAATTATCAACATACAACTTCAGATGGTCCTTTACTATTTGGCCCTTTAATAATTTTATTAAAGAAAATACTTCGCTTGAATTGATCGCTGCTGTGGTTTACTTGAAAACTGGTTACATCGCTTGATCTGCCCGAAGCATAAATGAAAACAACAATCACTCTCTGCATTACTAAGACATGGCATCTGAGGACGAATAATGTGAAATACATGAGATGTATCTGAGTGAAATTAATTAACATGAAAATCTATCCTGGGAAGCCTGAGGGTAGGTTAGCAAGCCCTTGCCAACCCATAACTGGACTTCAATAGTTCTTTACATATGTGTTAGAGCAGTCAAACATCTATTATTTGAGTAAATAGTTTAATGTGACAGTATTACTTTTTAATAGCAAGGTTGTAAGGAAAAGTGGCTTGAAAAGTTAAACCTGTGTCACCCGAGGAGAAATTTGGGCCATTGGCAAACATTCTGGCTGATGAGGAAAATATAATAACATGGAAAATGGGAGTTTATTGTCCCTGGAACCTGATTTGTTTGTCAATAAGATTGGAGTCCAACTTTGCCTCAGTTCCATTTCCTTTCCCATTCTCCATAATGTCTGACTCCATTATAGACTAAAAATCTATCCATCTGAACTACTGATTATAAAACTATGCACCATGTTCCTGATACTGTCATCTCAGCATCCACCCTGTTGATCACCTCCCAGAGAATCAATAAGAGCACCTTTCATTCCAAATACCAATGAATACAGATACCACTTTTCCATAGAGTAACCCATCCATTCCAGCAATCAACCCTGTGAACCAACTCTGAAGTGCTTCAAATGTAAATATGCCATTCTTAAAACAAAATGGCTAAAACTATATGTAGTAATATGGATTTGGTGCAGATGTAGTAAGGCCTTTTTTAATTGCTCAGGATCTGGCCATAGTTGCTTATACCTAATTGCCCTTTTTAGGTATTGGTGCGGCAGTTGTTCTGGTGAAGGTGCTCTCTGTAAACCTGAGGTCATCTAAAACACTTGAGCATCTTCTATCCTGCAACTGGATGAGCTGCAATGTAAAAGAGGGACAAAATTGAAAGTGTTGTACTAGAATGCGTGCAGTAAATGGACTAAGGTAGATGAACTTGTGGCACAGTTACAGATTGGCATGTATGATGTTGTGGGCATCACTGAATTGTGGCTGAAAGAAGATTATAGCTGGGAGCTTAATGTCCAAGAATACACATTGTACTGAAAGAACATGCAGGAAGGTGGGTGGAGGGGGGGGTGACATGGCTCCCAAGGAACTGCAAGGGTAAAAAAAAAGACCCTGATGGGAGATGTATACAGGCCGCAAACAGTGGCCTACAAATTTCAATGGGAGATAGAAAATGCATGCCAAGAGGGCAATGTTACAGTAGTCATGGAGGTTTTCAATTTGCAGGAAGAAACATAGACATAGAAACATAGAAAATCCACAGCACAATATAAGCCCTTTGGCCCACAATGCTGTCCCAAACATGTTCTTACTTTAGAAATTACCTAGGGTTACCCATAGCCCTCTATTTTTCTAACCTCCATGTACCTATCCAGGGGTCTCTTAAAAGACCCTATTGTATCTGCCTCCACCACCATCGTCGGCAGCCCATTCCATGCACTCACCACCCCCTGCGTAAAAAACTTTCCCCTGACATCCCAGTACCTACTTCCAAGTACCTTAAACCTCTCGTGCTAGTCATTTCAGTCCTGGGTAAAAGCCTCTGACTATCCACATGATCAATGCCTCTCATCGTCTTACGCACCAATATGCCGGTAGATTGGGAAAGTCAGGTTGGTGCTGGATCGCAAGAGCAGGAATTTCTAGAATGCTTACAAAATGGCTTTTTAGAGCAGCTCAGGGTTGAGCCCGTTAGGGGAATCTGCTATTCTGGATTGGGTGTTGTGCAATGAACAGGAATTGATTAGCGAACTTAAGGAAAAGAAACTCTTAGGGAACCAGTGATCATGATATTATAGAATTCACCCTGCAATTTGGGAAGAAGAAGCTAAAGTCAGATGTATCAGTATTACAGTGGAGTAAAAGGAATTACAGAGGCATGAGAGAGGAGTTGGCCAGAATTGATTGGAAAAAAACCATTGGCAGGCATGATGGCTGAGCAACAATGGCTGGAGTTTCTGGAAGCCAGTCAGAAGGCATAGGATATCTCTGTCCAAAGAGTATTCTGAAGGCAAAATGACACAGCCATGGCTAACAAGAGAAGTCAAAACAACGTAACAGCCAAAGAGAGGGCATATATAAAGCAAAAATTATTGGGAAGTTAGAGGATTGGGAAGCTTTTAAAAACCAACAGAAGGCAGCTAAAAAAGTCATAAAGAAGGAAAAACTGGAGAGGGTTCTAAATTCTACAAGTGAAGGACACTGAAAAAGGAGATTCATAAAAATGATTTCAGGACTGATGTTTGATGTTTGATGGCTCTGGGCCTCTTATCATTGGACTTCAGAAGAAGGTGGAGAGACCTCATTGAAACCTGTTGAATGTTCAAAGGTCTTGATAGAGTGGATGTGGAGAGGATGTTTCCTTTGGTGGAAGAATCTAAGAAAAGTGGACACAGCCTCAGAATAAGAAGGGCATCCTCTTAGAATGGAGATTTGGAGGAACTTCTTTAGCTAGAGAGTCATGAATTTGTGTAAATCATTCCCACAGATGGCTATGGAGGCTGAATCATTGGGTATATTTAAGGCAGAGGTTGACAGATCTTTTGATTAGTCAGGGCATGAAGGGATATGTGGAGAAGGTAGGAAATTGGGGTTGAGAGGAAAAATGGATCGGCCATGATGAAATGATCGAACAGGCTTAATGGGCCAAATGGCCTAATTCTGCTCCTATATCTGATGGCTTTATGGTATAATGTTTTATTTACCTAGTGCACTTCACTTGTAGATTAATATAATCTGAAATCCGTTAACAATTTCATTCATTAGCATCCAGAAAGTTTAAATCCAGATTGCAGAGCTTTATTCTGAATTCCTTTGGCAATTTCAAACAATACCATATTTCATCTTCTTTAGGCATAGGTTTACTTTTACCACCTACCTTTCCTGCCTTCCAGCCAGGTGTACCACTAAAAACAAACTCCCTTCCATTGACTCTGTTTACATTTCTTCCTTTGTCAGGAAAATGGTCAACATAATCACAAACTCCTCTACCATGGATATTATCTCTCCTCAACCCTTCCATTGGGGAAAAGATAGAAAATATTGAAAACACATATCACCGGTCTGAAAGACAGATTCTAGCCAGCTGTTAAACCCTTGAACAAATATGATAAGCTAAAATTCTGATCTCTCTCTCTCTGCCTTGTTAGGGCTCTTGAACATAATTTGTTTACTTGCATGACATTTTCTCAGTAACTGTAATAGCAGACACTGCATTCTTTATTTTAAAATGCTGTACTACTTCAAGTTACTAATGTATGGAATAACTTGTCTGGGTGGCATACAAACAAACGTTTTTCACTGTATCTTGGCACATATGACACTAATAAACTAAATACCTATCACAGGACTTTCTTTTGCTTGTGTTATGCTACTTGAAATATTGTGCTGTACGTCCTAAACTAGTTCATAGTACACACACTCTGCTCAGGCCCCTACAAGTCTAACCACCCACCAATCCTCTCACATGTAATTTTCCCAGAGATGGAAGGGCAAAAGTGCTGACTGCCTGTGCTTTATGGAATGCAATCGGCCCCAAATGGTCAGTATCCCAGACCCCTTCTTCATTTGGTTTTTGATGAGTCTCTTCTCAGATGGTCAAAGACATATTAAAATTATTTAGACTTCACTATCTAAAAGAGATAAATTATTAAAGAAATAGAACAAAACTAATTAAGAACATTAATACTTCAACAGCTAATTAGAAAACATTAAAATGAAGCAACCTACAGATACAAAAAGTACTTAATCATATTACCTCCTGTGCATGATTGGAAACTTCATTCAACTGAGAAAAGGTTGTATTTGTAGGCCAAGCAGACAGCTGGGCAGTCTGATGCAAACGGCAAAAGGTGTTTTTCTTACGTGAGTCACTGCCCCATTGCTGGGTGTAACAGTGATCCAGCAGAAGAGCCAACAGCCCTCTCCAAATGTGTCTGACCTCCAACATCCATCAGGGTGATACAAGATGTGCTGAACTGCAAGTGGCTGATACACAATTTAATCCACTGACAGTCCAGTCCAAAAATGCAGATGAAATAACAAAAACATTTTTAAAACAGGCTGCAACAGAGGGCACAAAACCCTTGATTTTAACAGAGGAGGAAGCAAACAGCTGACGGATGCAGCAAATGGAGAAGGCTTCTGTTGTTGGCAGACAATGGTACAGGACATTTCATGTTTCAGGGACTAGACTGGACACAGCAATTAAGGAGGAACACATTAAAATGCCGGAGGAACTCAGTGGGTCAGGTAGTATCTACTAGGGAGAAATGGACAGTCAATGCTTCAGACCAAGACCATTTATTCTGGCTGTTGTCTTTCATCAGGACAATTAACAGACTGATAACATAGAGAATGGAGAGATAGTTAATTCTGCAGCAGCTGTCTCTCACCCAGCCTTCATTAATCAGTATGTTTCGGCAATGTGTTTGTAGTTAGCTGCAACCATGCTAATGTAAAACACTTTGACTTTTTTTCTCCTTGCTATATCACATGCCTGAAGAATACTAATGGCAATGATTCTATCAGTTAATTCTCTTCTTAGCCAAGTTGCTGCATTTGAAGTTTCTGGGAAATGCATCTTTAGCTCATCTCAGTATGTTGTTCATGAGAAATTCAATAAGAATTTAAATTTAAATTAAAAGAAGACAGCTACACAGAAAATTATATGAAAAATGAGCCTGAACTAATAACATTTGAATATATTGAGCAAAGTAAGGTTGCTGATGTTATTCTTTTCATTCATGATCAGGAAGATATGGAGCCGATTCCCAAGACTGTGATAATGAAAGATGGAACCCTTTCAAGACCTAAGGTTGTGCTCGCGAGGGATCCAATGGCTTCAGTTCTTATGTATGTGCTCTTGATAGGTATTTTTCTTCAATTTCCAAAATTGTACTCAAAAGGAATGAGCTTCATCAATAGCAGGTGATCTGCACCTAAGAGACACACTTCCTCAATTTCTATCTCTGCTTATGTAAGTTGCAGTATCCAAGGGTGGGTGGTAACAGACACAATGTTAAAAGGCAGTGCTGTGCTCCTGATGCAACTATATCACAGGCTCTCCTCATGAAAGACGCAATTTCTTCAATAACCAAACTTGTGCTTGCAAGTGATCAACTTATTTAATTCTCTCAATACTCCTCATTTGAAGCTTGTAATCTTTTCAATTTTTAAGGATGTGCCATAAGGACTACAACTTAATCAATGTCGAAGCCTGATGTCATCAGAGATGCAAGATCTATGTCCATAAGAAATGCATACAATTAGGACCTATTTTATGTTGTTATATTTATTTTTATGTTTTATGTTATTTTTCAAGTTCGATCATGCCAGCAATAATTTGCTTGTTGTTAACAATGTCATGGAAATTGGCCAGGATGCTTCACTTTAGCATGGTATCAACCATGCAGCTAATCAGAATCACAATATTATTACAGAATAGAATGAAGCCATTCATCCTAACAAGTTTGTGCTGGTTCCAGGTAAGAGTAATGCAACTAACCCATTTCAATTCCTTTCCCCTCATCACCCTCACTAATACTTTCTCCATAATTCTATACTTTCTTTATTTTTAAATACTTATTCATCTAGATCTTGAACATTACAATGAACTGCTGATTCCAAACCTTGGTCACTCACTAAACAAAATAATCTTTTCACATGTGATTTTTGGCTCTTCTACCAATCACCTTCATTCCATTTCCCCTTGTTTCTGATCCCACCACTCAATGAGAACATCAGATTTCTACTCTGTCAGTGCTCATCATGGTTTTAAATCCTGCTGTTAGATATCTGTGCAATCTCCGGTGATGCAACAATCTGTTTTCCCACTCCTCCAGCTTCTCCAATCTATACACCTTCACCAAAATCTTTCTGTAAGGGAGAACTGGATGCAAGGGTTGAACTGGTCTTATGAAGATCCATCATAACTTCCTTGTTCTGGTAACCTATGCTTCAGCTTTTAAAGCTCAAATTCTGTATCCATTTGTCATAATTTTCTCTATCTGTCTTGCACACATATACACCCAGATCTCCATTTACTTAATTGCTTTTTAGAATTATACTCCCTTCCCATTCTTACAACTAAAATATAGCATTTAAGAATTCCTAGCACTAAGTTTCATGTTATCTACCTGCCCAGTCCACCTGTCTCCTGAACCAGTCTAGTGATGTTCTTTTCACACTTCACTAGGGCTGTGAGTCTTGTGTCATCGCCAAGTTGAGAAACTGTGCCCTAAGTTATTAATATATATGAAAACAGAGGTCTGAGGATAAACCCTCAGGAAAAATCACTGTACACCTTCCTCCAGTCCAAAACGCAGAAGTACTAAAGTACTCTCTGTTTCCTATTCCTTAAGGAAGTTTTCTATCCGTCCTTTTTATTCCACAGTAATGTCATCTGTTATTTTATACATTATCAAAAGCCTTTTTGAAGTCCATATTCACATACACAGTATTTACATTTTTATATATATATATATATATACACATTGCCTATAAAAAGTATTCACCCAGGTTGGAAGTTTTCAGGTTTTATTGCTTTACAACATTGAATCATAGTGGATTTAATTTGGCTTTTTTGACACTGACCAACGGAACAAGACTCGGTCGTCTCAAAGTGAAAACGAATCTACATTATCTACATTAATTACAAATATAAAACACATAATAATTGATTGCATAAGTATTCACCTCTTCAAGTCAGTACTTAGTAGATGCATCTTTGGCAGCAATTATAACTTTGAGTCTGTGTGGTTAAATCTCTATCAGCTTTGCACATCTGGACATTGCAATTTTTCCCCATTCTTCTTTAGAAAATTGCTCAAGCTCTGACTCTGACTTTAACTTTATTATTTTTAAGCTATTCCCATGGTTTAGGGTCATTGTCTTGCTGGAAAAGAGTCACATTTCTCTTGCAGACAGCACCAGCTTTTTCCTCCAAGATTTCTTTGTATTTTGCTACATTCTTTTTTACACTCTATCTTCACAAGACTTCCAAGGCCTGCTGCAGTGAAGCATCCCCACAGCATGATGCAGCCACCATCATGCTTCGTGGTAGGGATGGTGTGTTTTTGATGATGCGTGGTGTTTGACTTATGCCAGACATAGTGTTTAGCCAAAAAGCTCAATTTTGGTTTCATCAGACTATAGAACCTTCTTCCAGCTGACCTCAGAGTCTCCTACATGCCTTCTGGCAAATGCAAGCTGAGATTTTATGTGAGTTTTTTTCAATCGTGGCTTTCTCTTTGCCAAAGCTGTGACTGATGAAGCACCTGGGCAAAAGCCAATGAAGATGGTAACTCCTCCAGAGTTGTCATCGGTCTCTTTGTGGCCTCCATCACTAGTCCCCTTCTTGCACAGTCACTCAGTTTTTGAGGATGGCCTGCTCTTGGCAGATTTACAGCTATGCCATATTCTTTCCATTTCTTGATGATTGACTTAATGTCCAAGGGACATTCAGTGACTTGGAAATTTTCTTGCATCCATCTCCTGATTTGTGCTTTTCACCTTATATTCCATTTGGGCAGCCTCCAACCTGATGGCATGAACATTGATTTCTCAAACTTCCAGTAATGCCTACTCCTCCTTACCATTTCCCATCCCCTTGTCCCTCCCTCATGTTATCTGCTTTCGTGCCCATCACTTCCCTCTGGTGCTCTTCCACCCCCCTTTTCTCTTTCTTCCGTGGTCTTCTGTCTCTTACATTAATCAACTTCCTAGCTCTTTGCTTCATCCCTCTCCCTCCAAGTTTCACCTATCGCCTGGTATTTGTCTCTCCCCTCCCCCCAGCTTTCAAATCTACTCATCAGCTTTTCTTTTCTCCAGTCCTGCTGAAGAGTTTAAGCCCCAAACGTTGACTGTACTTTTTCCCATAGACGTTACCGGGCTTGCTGAGTTTCTCCAGCATTTTGTGTGTGTTGCTTAGATTTCCAGCACCTGCAGATTTTCTCTTGTTTGTGCTTTTCAATAACGTTTTTGTGGAGTTGCTTGGAGTATTCTTTTGTCTTCATGGTGTAGTTTTTGCCAGGATACTGACCCACCAACAGTTGGATCTGTCAAATACAGGTTTATCTTTACTGCAATTTACACCATATTAAGAGAGGAATTGATTAACCTTTAAATATTTCAACTCTTAAAGTAATGGTGACATGTAAAACCAAATTCATAATCTGATTACTTCATTGTCATATACACCAGGGTGCAATGAAATTCCTTGTCTGCATGGAGCTCACAGAATAAAATGTATACATGATACAAATAAATACAACAATAAATACAACAATGAGTGCAAAGCAGCAGAATGTTCTTAGTTGGCGACTATTTCCCAGCTGCACTAATTTCCTTAAATCTGCTCTTCATGAAGGATATACCCCAATTACAAATAAATACACGGTATTCCAGCTGAAGTTCTAAAAAAATGGCAATCAAGTACTTCAGCCAGAGATTCACAATCTCATCTTTTACATCTGAGAAGACGACAATATGTCCTTCCAAGTGAGGCAATACTTCATCTGTGAGTCTTTTGAGGTGCCCTACTGGATCGATGCTCCTGGTGTGGTCTCCCCTACATTTATGACATCCTAGGTGATTGGGAGAGCACTTAGTTGAACTCCTTCACTAAATCTACCACAAAATACGGGCTGTCATGGCGATCACCGATTTTACTTCTATTTCCTATTTCCACTTCAATGTGTCAGTCCGTGGTTCCTCTACTATCACGATGAGGCTACTGTCAGGTTAGAGGAGCAGCTCCTTATATTTCGTCTGGGTAGCCTTCAACCTTATAGCATGAACATCAATTTCTCTAGTTTCCTCTTTCCTTTCTCTCTAATTTCATTCCCAATTCTGGTTATCTTCTTACCCTTTCTCTTCTTTTTGCCTGCTATCGCCTCCTTATGGTGCACCTCCTTCTTACCTTTCCCCCATAGTTAATTATTCCCTCCTATCAGATTCTGCCTTCTTCAGACCTTTACCTCTTCCACCAATCACCACCCAGCTCTTTGCTTTATCCCTGCCTCCTCAACCATCCCTCTTCCCCCTCACATGGTTTTACCTTAAGACCACAAGACCATTAGACATCGGCGGATCTAGGCCATTTAGCCCACTGAGTCTGATCTGTCATTCAATAAAGGCTGATCCTTTTTTACCCCTTCTTAGCCCTACTCCCCGGGCTTCTCCCTGTAACCTCTGATGCTCTGTCCAATCAAGGACCTATCAATTTCCGTACATACAATGCCCTGGCCTCTACAGCTGCCTGTGATAACAAATTATACAAATTCACCACCCTTTTGCTAAAGAACTTTCTCCACATCTCTGTTTTGAATGGACATCCCTCTATGCTGAGGCTGTGCCTTCTTGTCCTAGACTCCCCCAACATGGGAAACATCCTTTCCACATCTACACTGTTTAGGTCTTTCTACATTCAAAAGGTCTCAATGAGATTTCCCCTTATCCTAAATTTCAGTGAGTACTGGCCCAGAGCCATCAAGCGTTTCTCTTATGATAACCTGTTCATTCCTAGAATTTTCCTAATGAAACCACTCTGAATCCTCTCCAATGCCAGCATATCTTTTCTTAGGAACCAAAACTGTTCACAATACTCAAGGTGAGGCCTCACCAGTGCCTTACAAAGTATCAGCAATACATTCTTGCTCTTGTATTCTGGACCTCTTGAAATGAATGCTAACATGGCACTTACCTTGCTGACCACCAACTCTACCTGCAGGTTAACCTTTAGGGTGTTCTGTGCAAGGACTCCCAAGTCCCTTTGCCTCTCCGATTTTTGGATTTTCTTCCCGTTTAGAAAAATAGTCTGCACATTTATTTCTTCTACCGAAATGCATGAGCATGTATTGTCCAACATTGTATTTTATTTGCCACTTTCTTGCCCATTCTCCTAATCTGTCTAAACTGTCCTGCAGCCTTTCTGTTTCCTCAACACTACCTGCCCCTCGACCAGTCTTCAGTTCATTTGCAAAGTTGGCAACAAAACCATCTATTCCATCATCTAAATCACTGATATATGGCATAAAAAGAAGCAGCCCCTACCTCGACCCCTGCGGAACACCACTAGTCACTAGCAGCCGAACAGAAAAGGATCCTTTTATTCCCACTCACTGACTCCTACCAATCAGCCAATGCTCTAACCATGCTAGTTTCTTTCCTGTAATACCATGGGCTGTTTACTTGATAAACAGCCTCATGTGTGGCACCTTGTCAAAGGCCTTCTGAAAGTCCAAATATACAACATCCATAGCATCCCCCGTATCTATGTTACGTGTAATCTCCTGAAGGAATTCCAATGGGTTCACCAAGCGAAATTTTCCCTTCAGGAAACCATGCTGACTTTGCCCTTGTCCCTTGTCACCAAGTATTCCATAACCTTATCCTTAACAATTGACTCCAGCAATTTCCCAAATGCTGAGATCAGGATAACCAATCTATAATTTCCTTTCTGCTGCATCATTCCTTTCTTAAAGAGTGGAGTGACATTTGCAATTTTCCACTCCTCCGGAACCATGCCTGAGTCCAATGATTCTTGAAAAATCATTACTAATGCTTCCACAATCTCTACCACTACCTCTTTCAAAACCCTAGAGTGCAGTTCATCTGGTCCAAGTTACTTACGTAACTTTAGGTCTTTCAGCTTTTTGAGCACCTTCTCCCTTGTAATAGTAACTGCACTCACTTCTTTTCCCTCACGCCCTTCAACACCCGGCATACTGCTAGTGTCTTTGACAGTGAAGACTGATGCAAAAACTCATTCAGCTTATCTACCATCTCCTTGTCCCCCGTTATTATTTCTCCGGCCTCATTTTCTAGTGGTCCTATGTCCGTTCTTATCTCACTTTCTTTTATATACTTGTAAAAGCACTTTCTATCCACCTTGATATTGTTTGCTATCTCTTGCTTTCATATTTCATCTTTTCCTTCCTAATAATTCTTTTGGTTGCTTTCTGTAGGTTTTTAAAAACTTTCTGATCTATCTTCCCACTAATTTTTCTTTGTTGTATGCCCTCTCTTTTGCTTTTACATTAGCACTCACTTCTCTTGTCAGCCACAGTTGTACTATTTTGTCATTTGAGTATTTCTTTGTTTTTGGAATGCAGCTATCCTGCACCTTCCTCATTTTCCCCAGAAATTCAAGCCATTGCTGTTTTGCTGTCATCTCTGCCTACATCTCCTTCCAATTTACTTTGGCCAACTTCTCTCTTATACCACTGTAATTTCCTTTACACCACTGAAATACAGCTATGTCAGACTTTACATTCACCCTATCAAATTTCAAGTTGAACTCAATTATATTGTGATTACTGTCTCCTAAGAGCTCCTTTGCCTTAAGCTTGCTAATCGTTTCTGATTCATTATCTAACACCCAATCCAGTATAACTAATCCCATAGCAGGTTCAATGACAAATTACTATAAAAAGCCATCTCATAGGCATTCAATAAACTCACTCTCTTGAGATCCATTACTAACCTGATTTTCCCAATCTACCTGCATGTTAAAATCTCCCATGACTATCATAATGTTGCCCTTTTGACACGCCTTTTCTATTTTTCATTATAATCTGTAGTCCACCTCCTAACTACTGTTTGGAGGCCTGTATATTACTGCCATCAGGGTCTTTTCTACCTGCCATCAGGTAGAAATCCAGAAATAACTACCTGGGAGGTCCTGCTTCTCAGCTTTCTGCCTCGATCCCCAAATTCTCTGCTCAGCACCTCTTGACTTTTCCTTCCTATGTCATTGGTACCAATATGTACCAAGACATCTGGCTGTTTCCTCGCTGCCCCCCCCCCCCAAAAATGATGTGAGTCAAGATGTCCCTGGCCCTGGCACCTAGGAGGCAACATACCACCCGGGTGTCCCGTCCACATAATCTCCTGTCTGTTCCTCTGACTATCGAGACCCCTATCACCACCGCTCCCCTCTTCTCCCTCTGTCCCTTCTGTACCATGGACCAATGTTCAGTGCCAGTAACCTGGTCTCCATGGCATTCCCCTGGGAGGTTATCCCCCCATAACAAGATCCAAAACGGTATACCTATTATTGAGGGGAATAGCCACAGGGGTATTCTGTGCTAACTGCCTATTCACCGTCCCATTCCTTCTCCTGACAGTCACCCAGCTACCCACCTCCTGGAACATTAGGTTGGTTCCTGATCTGCCAAAGACTTGACTTGATACTGTATACCTTTATCTTTCTTTTGATATTTCTCTGTGGCTGTCTTCCTCCCAATGTCCTCAATCTTATTGAATCCTGATCATTCGCTCTGTTTTCTGCATAAATAATACTCAAATCCAGAGCTGCTTTGGGCATAAGCACTAGATTTCTAAATGCCTTCATCCTTCTCCCCTCTGCCTTTCTTTAATATGTTCCTTAAAGCTATCTTATAGTTCTTATAGTTTAATGCACAACCCCTCCCCACCTTAGTCCTGCTGCACTCATCCAAAATGCATTCAGTGTCAAATTCCATTTAACTGTATTCTTTGATATTAGATACTTTGACCTGCAAAGTGTGCCTCAAAAGTTAAAAAAATACATATATATCATTGGTGGCAAGATGTCTTTGAGTTAACATGTTAGCAGTCAACGATATGGAGATTCAATTGAAAGAGCGCAGAGGAGAACATCATTTTTGATTGTTAGCCCTAAACAAGTTTTAGAGTATTGGTTACCTGTTAAGACCTGTTTTGCTGGATTCCACTGACTTCAGAAAAGTTTGAGTGACACGCAAGATAAAAATCAACAGTTTGGAAGAAAAATAAGAACAAGAAGAGATCGGTAGCCAACAAGAATTGTAGGGAGCTGCCAGCATTTCTCAGCAAGTTCAGCCAAGGGGCTACGTATCTACAGTGCCTTCTATATGGCCTTAAGACAGTTATAGACAATGAAGCAAATTTGAACTGAGCTCTGTGTTGCAAAATACCTCAATGATGGGTTTACACCTCTATTTATAAGTTTGGGATGAAATTTTACTTTTCAATTAAAGGAATCCTTTCACAACACAACTTTGTACCTAATCCCTGACTTTGAAAAGGTTTTCCTAGTCTCAAGCACCTTTATTACAGGGAATGTTTTCTCTGCAGAAGAGATAGTTCCATTTTGTAGTGAGAAGCAAGTGAGATAACAAAAAGTCAATTCAGACTTTCTTTTGGAAAACAGAAGTCATAGGATGAAGCTCAATGCAATTTTATGAATTCTGATGTTGATAACATCACAAACGTGTTGAAAATGACATTGGGCTGGTTAATTTACATTTTAATAGAAGTTTCTCCATGAGCATGAAGCAATAGAAATTGATAGATATTTGCAGGTATTCAAGGGACTTCAGAACTGCTAACAGAACCTTTGTGTGAAAAGCAAGTACTGGAATTCAGCTGAATGTAGAAATGAAAGCAATTTTGCCTCAAGTTTCCTATTCAGGGGCTGAAGCAAATGAATGTTAATTTAGTCTATAATACTTCCTCCAATAAGGAACGGGTTCTGTTTATACCATCCTTAAGTCGATTAGTTACTAAGTCAGTAAAACACAAAAATCACGCAAAATGACAATCATATCTCCATTGTACTGTAGAGATTGTCATCAATAGCACATAATACTAATAACGTAGAACAATTATGAAAAGAGGGAAAAGAGAGCGAGAGAGAGAGAGAGAGAGAGAGAGGTTATGGGGAGAAGGCCGGGCAGTGGGGCTGAGGAGGGGAGAAAAGGAGCAGCATGATTGAATGGCGGACCGGACTTGATGGGCCAAATGGCCTAATTCTGCTCCTATGTCTTATGCTCTTTAATATATAAACAGTCAACATTTTAGGCTGAGACCCTCTTTCAGGACTGGAGAAGGGTCCTGACGAAGGGTCTCAGAAACTAGTACAACTAGCTTCAAGCAGTCCTGAAGAAGTGTCTCAGTTGAAATGTCGGCTGTTTATTCATTTCCTTAGATGCTGCTTGACATGCTGAGTTCCTCCAGCGTTTTGTGTGCGTTGCATTGGCAACAGGAAGCTCCTTAGACTCCATCAATTTGACATTATTCAATTCAGCGGAGACACAAAAGACTGCAGGTGCTGGAACCAGGGCAGAAAAAATAAACTGCTGAAAGAACTCAGTGGGCCATGCACCATCTGTGGAGCCAAAGGGATGTTTGCCATTTTGGTTTAAGACCCTGCATCAGGACTCGGAGTGCAGGAAGAGATAAGACAGAAATTGGGAGGTTACAAGTATAAACAGATAAGGGGAAAAGGTTAGGCAGGTGGAAATGGATGCGGGGAGGATAAGAGGAAGGTAGAAAGAGAAAAATTAGGCAGATAGTCAGGTGGAACCAGATGGGAAGGAATTTCTAGGAGTGAACTCAGGGAGGCAAAACCCAGGTGGCTGGATCTGTGGGTGTTAGCAGATGGAACCACTTGGGGGAAGGGTAACATCTAGATAATGTGGGAGATGGGGAAGGGTGGGATAGGTGAACAAGTAGCAAGCGAACCTGGGTGGACAGGAGGGAGAGGTCAAAGGGAGAGAGAGGGTGGGAAATCTGAAATTGTAAATAGTGTTTATACCTTTGAGTTGTAGGCTAACCAAGTGAGTTATGAGGTACTGTACAACTCAGTGATATATTGTTAAGTCAAATACAAATTTGGATACCATGTTAGGTACAGTTGCTGATTTTACAAAGCAATACAGCTAAATATATCTACAGGAATGAGGATCAACAGCCTCATCTGCATGTTTTATATGCTTCTTATTAGGTGAGGTATCCCAATATCAAATATCCCCAACACCTCTCTGCCCTATTCACCACCAATTCAACAAACTCATCAGTCTTTATCTTATTTTATTTAACAGATTTTGTACTTATCCTGAGGTTGGAGGTCTTCTAGGTCCATCTAGGTCTTCATCTAAAGTTACTAAGATAACACTTGAGGTGCATTAGAAACTTCAAGTATGGCAGGTCTACCCCATCGTGAATTTCTGGTTGGTGGAGGATCTGGACTTGGCGTGGACCTTGTTGCTGCCTAATACAGTAAGGCATCAGAGTTGGTGCATGAATGTGGTGTGCAGTCTAACAGCAACAGATTGTCCTGAATGTTTCTCTTGCGATCACAGGACCCTGTTTGAATATTGGTAATGTAAAATACCGCAAGCCTATTTCACTGGTTTATTGGTGTGACCAGCAGTGGAGGAGCTGTGTGGTCTAGGTTGTAGTGAGGACTTGGCCTGAAGCTGCGGGCTTGCCTGTTGTAGCAGTCTAGGAGGGGAGACACTAGAGGCTGTGTGGTGCAGTGTCCATGGCAGACTGGGGGGGGGCATATCCCTCCCATTAGTGCTGTTCCAGTGTTCGCTTGGTGGAGGATGAACTGGACTGTTCGCAAACTGCTGAGAACTGCTTGTTCTTGTCAACAAAACCCATGCGCCATCAACTTACAGGACATATCATTTACAGCACTGCACTTACTGACCACGTAAGTCTGTTGGACACTTTGTTCCTGTTCCAGAACAGCACACGTACAATGTTGAAGAAACACAGCTGGTAAAGCAGCAGTCATAGAGAGGAATAAATAGTTGATGTTTCAGGCCACGGCCTTCAGGACTGGAGAGGAAGGGGGAAGAAGCCAGAATAAAAAGGAGGACGAGGGAAAGAAGTACATGCTGGATGACAATAGGAGAAAACTGATGAAGGGGAAGGTGGGTGGGTGGGGGAGGGTGGATAATGTGAGAAGCTATGAGATGATAGGTGGAAAAAGCAAAGGGCTGCAGAAGAAAGAATCTGATAGGAGAGGACAAAGTCCATGGGAGAAAGGGAAGGAAGGACAAATCAGAAGGAGATGATAAGGTGGTGAGCGAAAAGGAAGGGGTAAGAGGGGTCACCAGAATGGGGAACGGAAAAAGAGAGAAGGAAGGGGGTGGAGTAATTAACGGAAGTTAGAGAATTCAAAGTTCATGCTGCCAGGTTGGAGGCCAACCAGATGGAATATGGCAATAACCATACTTTATTAGGAGTTTGAAGAGAATGGTATGTCAACGAGGATTCTAGTAAATTCCTACTGAGGTAGTGTGGAAAGCATTCTGATGGTTGCAATCACCGCTTGGCAAGGGGTTTCCAATCTACAGGATTGAGAACAGCTGCTGAGGATTGCAGACTCCATTGTGCACTAGCCTCTCCACTACTGAAATTAGCTTCAAGAGGAGCTGACCTCATCCATCACTGGGAATCCTCACCATACAGGACGTGCTCTCATCAGCGAGGAGGTACAGGAACCTGAAGATGCACACTCAATGTTTTAAGAACAGCTCTTCCCCTCTACTAACAGATTTCCAAACAGTCCATCAATCCATGAACACCAGCCCACTGTTTTGCTCCCTTTTTGCACTATGTATATATGTATGTGTATATATATATATACACACACACAAACGTATATATATATATTTCCTATAGCAATTTTTATGTCTTGCACTGTACTGATACAGCAAAACATCAAATTTCACAGCACATATCAGTGATAATAAACCTGATTCTGATTCTGATAAAGCCCCAGGTGGAGTACTGTGTACTGATCTGATTGCCCTCTGTAGGAAGGATGTGATTACATTGGACAGGATCCAAAGGACAATCACCTGGATGTTGCCTGGCATGGAGCAATTCTGATATAATGAGGGGACTGCTTCTGGGCTCTATCATTCCTAGACAATAATCCATGAAATTAAAGTATAAGTGGCACAATAGTGTTGATTTCAAGAGTTTGTGGATGTTTCATGCTGCAATTGTATCAGCTCAGTGAGAGAATCACTATGGAAATCCACTCCCTCCCTCGACAATGCGTTGCACTGCCAGGGCCTACTGAATTACATAATGCATAAAATCATCAACATCCATCTTCACTTAAATGTGCCAGTATGACAACTTAATACTCCACTTTGACCATGTGCATCAATTCAATACCGGCTAAAGGTAAGTTTTAAAATGATGCTCTCAGTGTTATGAAGCCTTTCTCAGATTTTTTTGGCTAATATTAAATGTAGTATCATGGTAAATGTCCAAGAATTCCAAACGTGAGGACGGAAAAGGGACGCGTTACGTTCAAGGGGGTGATAAGACCTGCTGATGTAGGGATGGATTTTCATGCTGATTGTGAAAACAATCTAACACCTCTTTCCAGCAATCAAAGCCTAGTTAGAGTGACTGCATTTATCGATCTAAAACACCTTCAGGGTGGCACTGAAGGAAACCCGAGGGATCTCTTCATTCGGAAGGCTTTGCTCAGGTTCGAGGCAAAGGACATTTACAATGTCCAAGACTTCAATGGTAACAACTTTGTCAATGGCACATTTAAGTAGCAGCAGGATGGCAAAAGTTCCTGCAGGATTTTCAGGAGAAGGGGAATGAGGCGCCACTGTCACTGTGAAAGGCGCAGCCACTGTTCACCATGCCCACCCAAAAAGAATGTGTGATCACTGTGCACCTGCCCAACCCACATCAGGTCATTACAGACGTCCTCACCTTCCTTGCCCGTTATGTCGGGAGAGCAGGAAACTTGGCGAGCATCAAAGATGCGTTCAGGATCTGGACAAGCAAGTGCCAGGTGAAAGTCAAGCTGAGGGTGGCTTCAAAAGGCTCCATCACCCACGTTCCCTCAGTCTTTGCCATCGGAGGGAACTGCGGTTATATGGTGTCTGCTAGTTAACCCAGGCTGCACCAGAATGCAACAAGTCTGGCATGTTGTGGCCCAGTGCAGTGCTGTGCTCTTCAGCAACTGCAGACAGGAAGGCGAGCAGACAAAGGACCAGCCAGGAGAGCAAGCGCTGTAACCTGTGTGGGGAGGCTGGTCTCCTCTACAGAGCCTGCCTAAAACATACTGGCACCAATGCACAGGCAACAAGAGGGGGAGCTGGCAATGAGAATGCCCACCTAATGAGAATAAGAAAGCACTGACACACCCACCACCAGTACAGGGGTCATGGCCACTACCAAAATAGTGATGTGCCTGAAGAAAGACTGACCAGCTTTGAGCTCCCACCCCTCCAGCTGAAAAACCCCAGGCCCTCCACAACATGAGGAGGAGGGGAGGGCTGAGGGGCAAAAAGAAGAATGGTAGGAGGTGAAGAGGAGAAAGTCTCAGAAGACACCATCCAAGAAAAGGCAGGCTGCCAAAAATAAAATGAACAGGATGAAAGGGGCAGGACAGCAAACAGATGCCAGCAACAACTCCTCGTCAGAGGATGAAATGTGCACACTGGCAATACAGGCAGCGGAAGTGTCAAACAAAAGAGTAAAGACAGAAAGGGGAAGTATAGGTGGGGAAAGAATTCTGTTGACCACCCAGCAGCTCTGGCAGACGGGCGGCAATGCAGAGACCACAAGCAGCCAGCTCCAGGAGATTGGGAGTAGCACAGCTCCCAGTCAGCACCAGCTCCAGGAAAGTGGAAGTTGTACAGAGACCTCTGGCCCCCAACTCCAAGAGACCAGGAGCAGCACAGGAGCTATCACCCCACCCCCCAGATCTGGAAATCTGCGAGAAGTGTCTGGTGCAACCCAACTCAGAGAGATGGAGGGGTATGGGTCGACCAGCAGGAGGATCACCCTCAGTACCTTAGCCCACGAACAGTGTAGCAACTTTATCAAAGCTGTGGGCACTATGGCTCAGACTGAGTGACCTGGATAAGAACTGTGATGAAAGGACTAATCATGGACATAAAACTGAGTGGCAGCAGTGCTTTTGATATATATGAATGCAATAGGACAATACGAAAAGCTCTGACTATGAATGTAAAGAATGAAATGGCATTGAGTGGGTACTTCTTGTAAATAATTTGTTCTGAACAAAATCTATTTTGGTTTTTTAAAAAAAACATCTCTGCCTCTCTCTGTTAGCTGCTGTATAAAAACAACCTCACTAACCCAGCATATACACATATCATAGTCACAAACGAGAGAAAATCTGCAGATGCTGGAAATCCGAGCAACACCAAGAAAATGCAGGAGGAACTCAGTAGGCCAGGCAGCATCTATGGAAAAGAGTACAGCCAATGTTTCAGGCCGAAACCCTTCAGCAGGACTGGAGAAAAAAGGCTGAGCAGTAGATTTAAAAAGAGGGGGAAGGGGAGAGAAAAACACAGGGTGGTAGGTGAAACCTGAAGGGGCAGAGATGAAATAAAGAGCTGGGAAGTTGATTGGAGAAAGACACAGATCATGGAAGGAGGAAAAGTGGGGAGGAGCACCAGAGGGAGGTGATGGGTGGGCGAGGAGATAAGGTGAGAGAGGGAAAAGGGGATGGAAAATGGTCAAGGAGAGGGGGAGTGGGTCATTACTATAAGTTTGAGGAATCAAAGTTCATGCCATCAGGTTGGAGGCTACCCAAATGGGAAATAAGGTGTTGTTCCTCCAACCTAAGTGTGGCCTCATCATGACAGTGGAGGAGGCCATGGATGAACATACCGGAATGGGAATGGGAAGTAGAATTAAAATGTGTGGCCACTGGGATATCCCGCTTTTTCTGGCAGACAGAGTATAGGTGCTCGGTGAAGCAGTCTCCCAGTCTACATCGGGCCTCATCGATACACAGGAAGCCGCACCGGGAGCACTAAACAAGGTATATGACCCAACAGACTCACAGGTGAAGTGTTGCCTCACCTGGAAGGACTGTTTAGGACCCTGAATGATAGTGAGGGAGGAGGTGTAGGGGAAGGTGCAACAGTTGTTCCGCTTGCAAGGATAAGTGCCATGACGGAGAGCAGTGGGGAGGGTCGAATAGACAAGGGAATTGCGTAGGGAGCAATCCCCGTGGAAAGCAGTAAATGAGGGGGAGGGAAAGATGTGCTTGGTGGTGGGATATCATAGTTACCTTATATTAGTGTTAACCATTGTTAAATATTGCTACTATTAACACACCCAGGCAAAGATAGTGGAATACAGTGTTGGGAAATGTATGATAATGCACTTTGGTAAAAGAACCAATAGCGCAGGCTATCATACAAATGCGGAAAAATTCGAACAGCGGAGGTGTAAATCCTTGTGTAAGACTCCCAATAGGTTAATTCACAGGTTCAGTCTGTGGTAAAGAATGCAAATGTAATGCTGAAATTTATTTCAAGGGGAATAAAATATAAAAACAAGGAGATAATGCTAAGGCTTTATAAATGGGGGGGGGGGGGAACGAGGGGAGGGAATGCGGGGAATCTCATTGAAACCTACCGAATATTGAAAGGACCAGATGACCAGATAGGGTGGATGTGAAGAGAATGTTCCCTCTGGAGAGGGTATCCAGAACTAGAGGGCACAGCCTCAAAATTAAGCCCATGAGGAGGGCTGCCAAAGTGACCTGCACCTTAGTCACCGTGGAGGCTGAAGTACGCAAGTGTTTCCAACCAGTGGACAGTCACAAGGCTGTGGGACCGGACGGCGTCCTAGGGCGGGTACTCAGGATGTGTGCGGCACAATTTGGCAGCTGTGTTTACAGACTTTTTTAATCTCTCCCTCTCCCAGTGTAGAGTGCCGTCCTGCTTCAAAACATCCACCATTGTCCCTGTACCTAAAAAGACCAAGGTAACATGTCCGAATGACTGGCATTCTGTTGCACTCACCTCTATAATGCTTTGAGAGGCTGGTCAAGGACTACATCTGCAGCATGCTGCCACCCACACTGGACCCCCTACAATTCACCTACCAACACAACCATCGACAGATGACGCAATGGCCACAACTCTATACACCGTCTTTATACACCTGGAGAAGAAGGATGCTCATGTGAAGATACTGTTCTTGGACTACACCAATCAACAGAATTCCCTCCAGGCTCGACAAGAAGCTCAGAGACGTCGGCCTTCACCCTGCCTTATGCAGCTGGATCCTGGGCTTCCTATCAGATCACCGGCAGGTGGTAAGGGTGGGCTTCCTCACCTCTGTCGCTCTGATTCTCAACACAGGTGCCCCTCAGGGCTGTCTAAAGCCCCCTCCTTTACTCTCTGTATACCCATGACTGTGTCACCCCCCACAGCTAATCTCAAATAATAGCAAGGCAACCTACAGAGGAACAGTCATCACCCTGACACAGTAGTGTCAAGAAAACAACCTCTCCCTCAATGTCACAAAAACAAAGGAGCTGGTTGTGGCCTACAGGAGGAATGGAGACAGGCTAACCCCTATTGACATCAATGGATGTGGGATTGAGGGGGTGAACAGCTTTAAGTTCCTTGGCATACACATCACCAAGGATCTCAAGTGGTCTGTGTGGTGAAAAAAGCATAGCAGCGCCTCTTTCACCTCAGACAGTTGAGGAAGTTTGGTATGGCCCCCCCCCCCCCCAATACGAAGGACTTTCTACAGGGACACAGTTGAGAGCATCCTGACTGGCTGCATCACTGCCTGGTATGGGAACATTACTGCCCTCCAATGGAGAACTCTACAGAGAGCGTAATTGCATTTCCTGAGTTCCTGTTGATTACTGGCAACGTAAACTCTGTCTATCGCAGTTAGAGCTGCTCACATGGAACTGTTGATCCAGGGTTTCTGGTTTGGATAGCCCCTGACCAATTTTTGGGGACAACATCCCCGACGCACTTCCAGATGAAGCTCGTCGAACTCGGAGATATCCTCATCACGGAGGGCATTCCAGTTGATGTAATCAAAACAGTCCCGTACCATGGAGACCGATTGATCAGACCAACAGTGGACAGGTTTTAACAATGGCTACCTTTTGTTTCAGCTTCTGCCTGTATAACTGCAGAAGCAAGATGGAGGAATGATCTGATTTTCCAAACAGCGGACGGAGGAGCGGTTTGTAAGCATTGCGTAAGGAAGAGCAGCAGTGGTCAAAGTGTGCTCTTTCCCCATGTGCTCACCTGGACGTGTTGACAAAACTTCAGAGAGACTTTAGATATTGATGCTCTGTTAAAGTCACCAGCGACAATGAAGGCAGCATCTGGGTGTGCAGTCTCCAGCATGCTGATAGTCTCGTACAGTTTTTTGAGAGCCAAGTCAGTATCAGTCCATGGCAGAATATACACAGCTGTGATAATGACAGCCATGACTTCTCTAGGCAGCCAAAAAGGTCCACACAGCTGTACAAGTTACTCCAGATCTGGGGAACTAAAGGATTTGAGGGCATGCCTGTTCCAGGGGTCACACCAGGCACTATTGACCATGAAGCATACCACACCTCCTTTACTCTTCCCAAGGAGGTTTTTTGATCTGTCCATCGGAACAGGGAGAACCCAGAGGGCTTGATGGTGTAATCCGGTACATCCTTCATCAGCCAGGTCTCCACAAAGCACAAAACATTACATTCACATGTTTTGCACTGATAGGAAATTCTGGCTCCCTTATTGTCCAGAGACTGAATGTTAACTAGGAATATACCTGGTAGCGGCGGCTGATTAGCATGCTGTCTCAACCTCATCAGAACACCGGCCCTTCTCCCTTGCTGGCACTAGCAGTGGTCTAATAGATGAGCCTCCCATGGATCTTCAAGGAGGGGATCCCAGTGAAGAAAAGGCGGCACATAGTGGGCAAATCCATCTTCCCAATGTTCAGAGGAGTTAGTCTGACGTATCTGATGTGACTATCAGATACTTGAAAAAGAAATATGAAGGAAATAGCAGAAATTAGCAGTATACAGTAAAACTGGAATGGAGCTCAACATGGCCGCCGTACATGGCACCATCTTGACCCGGAAGTCAAGATGGAATCTGTGGAATGCTCTGCCACACACTGTGGTGGAGGCCAAGTCGATGGGTATACCTAGAGCAGAAGTTGATAGATTCCTGATTGGTCGTGGCATCAAAGGATATGGAGAGAGAGTTGGTATGTGGGATTGAATGGGATCTGGGATCAGCTATAATGAACAAAGTGGATGAGCTTAGAGTGTGAATCAGTACTTGGAGCTATGATGTTGTGGTCATTACAGAGACTTGGATGGCTCAGGGGAAGGAATGGTTACTTAGAGTGCCAGGCTTTAGATGTTTCAGAAAGGACAGGGAAGGAGGCAAAAGAGGTGGGGGCGTGGCACTGCTGATCAGAGATAGTGTCACAGCTGCAGAAAAGGAGGAAGTCATGGAGGGATTGTCTACTGAGTCTCTGTGTGTGAGACTGGGTGATTTTTACAGACCATCCAATAGTAATAGGGATATCGAGGAGCAGATGGGGAGACAGATTCTGGAAAGGTGTAATAATAACAGGGTTGTCATGGTGGGAGATTTTGATTTCCCAAATATTGATTGCCATCTCCCTAGAGCAAGGGGTTTAGATGGGATGGAGTTTGTTAGGTGTGTTCAGGAAGATTTTCTGACACAATATGTAGGTAAGCCTACAAGAGGAAAGGCAGTACTTGATCTGGTATTGGGAAATGAACCTGGTTAGGTGTCAGGTCTCTCAATGGGAGAGCATTTTGGAGATAGTGATCACAATTCTATCTCCTTTACCATAGCATTGGAGAGGGATAGGAACAGACAAGTTAGGAAAGTGTTTAATTGGAGTAAGGGGAAATGTGAAGCTATCAGTATTGAAAACAAAATTGGGAACAGATGTTCTCAGGGAAATGTACGGCAGAAATGTGGCAAATGTTCAGGGGATATTTGCGTGGCGTTCTGCATAGGTATGTTCCAATGAGACATGGAAAGGATGTTAGGGTACAGGAACCGTGGTGTACAAAGGCTGTTGAAAATCTAGTCAAGAAAAAAAGAAAAGCTTACGAAAGGTTCAAAAAATGAGGTAAGGATAGAGATCTAGAAGATTATAAGGCAAGCAGAAAGGAGCTTAAGAATGAACTTAGGAGAGCCAGAAGGGGCCATGAGAAGGCCTTGGCGAGCAGGATTAGGGAAAACCCCAAGGCATTCTACAAGTATGTGGAGGGCAAGAGAATAAGACATGAGAGATTAGGACCAATCAAGTGGGACAGTGGAAAAGTGTGTATGGAACCGGAGGAGATAGCAGAGGTACATAATGAATACTTTGCCTCAGTATTCATTACGGGAAAGTACCTTGGTGATTGTAGGAATATCTTACAGCAGATTGAAAAGCTTGAGCATACAGACATTAGGAAAGAGGATGTGCTGGAGCTTTTGGAAAGCATCAAATTGGATAAGTCTCTGGGACTGGGCAAGGCTACTATGGGAGACAAGGGAGGAGATTGCTGAACCTCTGGCAATGATCTTTGCATCATCAATTGGGACGGGAGAGGTTCCAGAGGACTGGGGGGTTGCAAATGTTGTTCTCTTATTTCACAAAGGGAGTAGAGATAGCCCAGGAAATTATAGACCAGTGAGTCTTACTTCAGTGGTGGGTAATTTGATGGAAAAGATCCTGAGAGGCAGGATTTATGAACATTTGGAGGTATAATATGATTAGGAATAGTCAGCATGGTTTTGTCAAAGGCAGGTTGTGTCTTATGAGACTGATTGAATTGTTTGAGGATGTGACTGAACACATTGATGAAGGTAGAGCAGTAGATGTATTGTATATGGATTTCAGCAAGGCATTTGATAAGGTACTCCATGCAAGGCTTATTGAGAAAGTAAGGAGGCATGGGTTCCAAGGGGACCTAGCTTCGTGCATCCAGAATTGGCTTGCCCACAGAAGGCAGATTGGTTGTGGATGGATCATATTCTGCATGGAGGTCGGTCACCAGTGGTGTGCCTCAGGAATCTGTTCTGGCACCCCTTCCCTTCGTGATTTTTATAAATGACCTGGATGAGGAAGTGGAGGGATGGGTTAGTAAATTTGCTGATAACACAAAGGTTGAGATGCTGTGGATATTGTGGAGGACTGTCAGAGGTTATAGCAGGACATTGATAGGATGCAAAATTGGACTGAGAAGTGGCAGATGGAGTTTAACCCAGATAAGTGTGAGGTAGTTCACTTTGGTAGGCCAAATATCTTAAGAGAATATAGTATTAATGGTAAGACTCTTGGCAGTGTGGAGGATCAGAGGGATCTTGGGGTCCAAGTCCATAGGTCACTCATAGCTGCTGCGCAGGTTGACTGCGTGGTTAAGAAGGCATATGGTGCATTGGCCTTCCTCAACCATGGGATTGAGTTTAAGAGCTGAGAGGTAATGTTACAGCTATATAGGACCTTGGTCAGACCCTACTTGGAGTACTGTGCTCAGTTCTAGTCACCTCATTACAGGAAGGATGTATAAACTATAGAAAAGGTGCAGAGGAGATTAACAAGGACGTCGCCTGGTTGGGGAGCATGCCTTATGAGAATAGGTTGAGTGAACTTGGCCTTTTCTCCTTGAAGCCACGGGGGATGAGAGGTGACCTGATAGAGGTGTATAAGGTGATGAGAGGCACTGATCGTGTGGATAGTCAGAGGCTTTTTCCCAGAGCTGAAATGGCTAGCACAAGAGGGCACAGTTTTCAGGTGCTTGGAAGTAGGTACAGGGGAGGTGTCAGGGGTAGGTTTTTACACAGAGAGTGGTGAGTGCGTGGAATGGGCTGCCGGTGGCGGTGGTGGGTACGGTTATGATAGGGTCTTTTAAGAGACTGCTGGACAGATACATGGAGCTTAGAAAAATAGCGGGCTATGGGTAACCCTAGGTAATTTCTAAAGTAAGTACGTGTTCAGCACTGAATTTTGGGCTGAAGGGCCTGTATTCTGCTGTAGGATTT
This sequence comes from Mobula birostris, assembly GCF_030028105.1. Taxonomy (NCBI): domain Eukaryota; kingdom Metazoa; phylum Chordata; class Chondrichthyes; order Myliobatiformes; family Myliobatidae; genus Mobula; species Mobula birostris. Next base: position 30,378,086 of record NC_092381.1, read on the forward strand.
CTATGTTTTTATGTTTCTCTGAAACGGCCGAGTGGACTCGATGGGCTGAATGGCCTAATTCTGCTCCTATGTCTTATGGTCTTATGGTCTTAAAGGAAGTTTTCGAAGGAAAAGGCACAGTATGTGTGTTCCTCTTCCTTTCATTCAGTCCATATACATTAACTCTCAAGGAACAATAACATCATACAGCCTTCCCCAAGCTGTTCGCAGAGAAGAAACTAAAGAATTCAAGAAAATGCAAAGATATTCAATAGTTGTGGCGCTTTCATGTTTGACACACACTCAAGTCTATCTAACAACTCGATAATACCTCTGAACAATTATTTTATCAGTATAATTGTTCGGTGTTCCCATCATTAAAATTCAATAGAGAAACCAGCACTCAGCAAGCATACAATGAATAAAGAAATATTTCTAATTAGGCTAGACATATTCTTTATTCAGGCTCTTAAAATTAATGTCTTTTTTATGTACGCTTTTAATTATTTAATTAATAAACTGCTTATAGGTTTGTCAAAGGTTGGTGTTCAGTCTGAGAATTTTGCTTATAATCAAAATGTAAACAATGCAAAATTATTTTCTAAATCTGCTAGTTTTTAGTCTGCCAGTTAATATTCCCTCATAGTGCAGCTCTTTTTGGTAATATGTGTTCATCTTACTTGGCAGCTCCACTCAACTGTGTGAAAGTCAAGAAACCGGAGTTCAAAGATTTGATTTAGTTGAATGAGTTGGTATCTATAGACCACAATATTTACTTCCCATATCTAAGCCACAAAAACTTACGAATTTCTCCATGATGCCTCCGACATCATGTCGCATTTTTGGTAACTCGGCAGTAGCTTCTAGTATTGGCTAAATGGCCAGCAATATCAGCCATGAGTCTTCAGGTGGCAATCTTTCATCCTTTCTAAGTCAGTTAGTTTCCAGGTGTACTTGCTTCTGAAATTATTCGTTGAGCAATACTGAAGAACTGAAGGAATTCTGAATACAGTCCAGTCCTTCACAGAAAAATCCCTCCCCACCATTAAGTACATCTACAAGGAGCAAGAAAAGCAGTATCCCTCATCAACGACCCCCTCACCATCCAGACTAGGCTCTCTTCTCAGTGTTGCTGTTGAGAAGGAGATACAGGAGCCTTAGGTACCACACCACCAAGTTCAGGAACATGTATTACTCTTTAACATTTACACTCCTGAACCAACATGAATAACTTATCTCAACACGGAAGTGATTCCACAACCTATAGACTCACTTTCAAGGATTCCATAATTCATGTTCTCAGTAAAAATTATTTACTATTTATTTATTATTAAGTTTACATACTTTATTGATCCCAAATAAAATTACAGTGTCATAGTAGCATTATAAGTGTACAGATGTAAATATTAGAAAAGATCTCTTCAGCCACCTCTTTCAGAACTCTGAGGTCGAGGTGACTTACCTACCTTCAGACCTTTCAGTTTCCCAAGAACCTTCTCTGTAGTTATGGAAATTTCACACACTTCATGATCCCTGACACCTGGAGTGTCCACCACACCGCTAGTGTCTTCCACAGTGAAGACTGATGCAAAATATTTATTCACTTCATTTGCCATTTTGTTGTGCATCATTACTGCCTCTCTAGCATCACTTTTTAATGGTCTGCTATCCACTCTCGCCTTCCTTTTACACTTTATGTATCTGAAGACACTTTTGGTATTTTCTTTATTATTGGCCAGCTTACTTTTGTATTCAATTTTTAATAACTTTAGTTGCCTTCTGTTGGTTTTTAAAAGCTTCCCAATCCCCTAACCCACTAATTTTTGGCTTTTATATTAGCTTTGACTCTTTTGTTAACCATGGTTGTGTCATCTTTCCTTTAGAATACTTCTTCCCCTTTGGGATATATATATATATATATCACGTGCCTTCCGATTTGCTTCCAGAAACTCCAGCCATTGCTACTCTGCCATCATCCTTGCCAGTGTTCTTTCCTAATCAATTCTGGGCAACTTCTCTCTCAGGCCTCTGTAATTCCCTTTACTCCACCGTAATACTGATACATCTGACTTCAGCTTCTCCTTCTGAAATCTCAGGATGAATTTAATCATATTATGATCACTTTCCCCGAAGGATTCTTTTACCTTAAGGGCTCTCTGGTTCATTCATGACACCCAATCCAGATTAGCTGCTCCCCTAGTTGGCTCAACCACTAAAAGGCATTTCGTAGGCTTTCTAGAAATTACTCCTCCTGTAATCCAGCACCACCCTTTTTTATTCTTTCTACTTCTATTCTAGTATTTGTATCTGTGCACTTGTAATGCTACTATGACATTGTAATTTCCTTTGGGATCAATAAAGTATCTATCTCCCCATCTATCTATCAACTTGATTCTCCCAATCTACCTGCATATCGAAGTCCGCCATGACTATTGTAAAATTGCCCTTTTGGCTTGCATTTTCTCCTTTGCTCTGTCCATGACGATTCAAACCCTATGTCACCTTTCCCTTTCTTTTTTTGGTAATTTATTTTTTATTGAATTTCATCATCAAACAAACATTTCCATAAGATGTATTTCAGATACTGTACATATATATCATATAATCATATTTGTCACAAATCTCCACATAATATTTATCTGATGTATACTCTTATAGAAAGGAGAGGAAAGAAACAACAATCGAAAGAAGAAAACTATGTACAGAGTAGGGAGTGACCTTTTTTTTTACAACATATTCATTGACTTGTGAGAATAAAATCAGGCCTATGAGGTGTTATGTAGTTAAACCATTTTTTCCAGCATGAATAAAATTGTTCCAACTTATGATTAACAGATGCTGTTATGTCACCTCTTTCTAATGATTTTGTTTCATTTTTTACTAGCAGAACAACACCGCCCCCCCCCACCTTCCTGTCTGTCCTTTCAATACAATGTGTATCCTTGTACATTAATCTCCCAGCTATAATCGACAACATCATACCCATCAATCTGCAACCGTACTGCAAGGTCATCTACCTTATTCTATATACTGTGCACATTCAATTACAATGCCTTCTGCCCTGATTTCACCCTTTTCATTTTTGTCCACTTTTACATTGCAACTCATCCTGTTGACTGCAATTTTGCCCTATCAACAGCCTCCCACACTACACATTGTCTCTCTTTGTTAACCAGCTACCTTAACTTCAACATTATTACCTGTCTTTCAAGCAGCAATAACAAACATTCCAGCTAGGATATAGTCCCCCTTCAGTTCAGGTACAGATTGTCCCTTCTGTATAGGTCCCACCCTCCCTGGAAGAGAGCCCAATGATCCAAATACCTTCTGCCCTGCATCCTACACTAACTCCTTAGCCGCATGTTCAACTGTATAATCTCCCTAGTTCTGGCCTCACTAGCACGTGGCATGGGTAGCAATTTTGAGATCATAACCCTGGAGTTCCTGTCTTTAACTTATCACCTAACTCCCTATGCAGAACCTCGCTACTAGTCCTACCCGTGTTATTGCTCCCTACATGGACCATGACTTCTGGCTGTTCACCCTTCCACTTAAGAATGCTGAGAACTTGATCTGAAAAATTTTGGACCCTAGCACCAGGGAGGCAAAATGCCACCTGGAAATGTCATTCTTGCCCACAGAACCCCCAGTCCACTCCCCTAACTAACAAATCCCATATCACCACAGTGTGCCTCATCCCTCCCCTTCCCTTCTGAGTCACAAAGGCAGACTCAGTGCCAGAGACCTGACAACTGAGGCTTTTCTCTGTTAGGTCATCCTCCCCCCCAACCCCCTGACAGTATCCAAAGTGATATATCTGCTGTTGATGGGGGGATGGCCACAGGGGTACTCTGCACTTAACCCCTTTCCCCTTCCTGGCTATCACCCTGTTTCCTGTGTCCTGAAACTTGGGTGTAACTACTTCTCTATATGTCCTACTTACCACCCTCTCAGCCTTCCAAATGATCCAGGGTTCATCCAGTTCCAGCTCCAACTCCCTAATGTACTTTGTGAGAATCTGCATCTGGATCCACTTCTCGCAGGTGTAGTCTTCAGGGCCACTTGAGGTCTCCCTGGCTTCCTATATCCTGCAAAAGGAATATTTCACTGTCCTATCACAAACAAGAAAAAATCTGCAGATGCTGGAAATCCGAGCAATATAGACAAAATGCTGGAGGAACACAGCAGGCCAGGCAGCACCTATGGAATAGAGTACAGTCGACGTTTCGGGGCGAGACCTGCTGAAGGGTCTCAGCCCAAAATGCCGACTGTACTCTTTTCCACGGATGCTGCCTGTTCTGCTGATTTCACTACCCTGCCTGGCACCTCTACTGTTCTAGCTGAGCAGATATAAAGAAGAGAAGGAAAAACACTTGAGCTTTTCTTTCCTTTGTTTTCTTGGAGTGAAGCCAGCCTCTCTTCGATGTAGCCTCGAAAAGCTAACGTCTCAAGATCACCACTCTGAGTATGTCCACTCGGATGACGGCAGCTGCGCTTGTCGCGCTTTCCTTTAATTATCCTGTAACTAATCAATCCGAAATGCTGAATGATCACTTTGCTGCAGTGACCCGCTGCTGCCTTTTTATCCTCAGGCAGTGGACCTGATTGAAGTCCCCTCCTCTCCAGACTTCCAATGTCTGGATTGGCTGCTGGTCAAAGCTTTTTTTATGATTTCTGATTTCTGGATCTATTGGGTAATGGGAAGCAAGATAACTACACGAGGAAGAAAGGATATATTGAAAAGGTTAAGGGACGCGGAGGGGAAGAAGACTTCTTTGTAGCATAAACTTGCATAGCTCTGCTTTAAGAATCTGTAATGAATAACTGTTGCTGTGTAGTAGACCCTATGTACAGCTATTGATTCTCCATTATTCAGATCTTCTCTCTGCCCATTACGATGGTCCATAAAACCCATCTCTATGATTAAACATTCTATGATTAAATCTGTCCTAATTGCTCCTTATGAAATGCTTATTAAATTTAGCGTAATAACATATTTAATTAAAAATGTAATGGAAAAGCAGATTATTGGTGGTTTTCTCTCTTTGTGTATCACCTGGACCTGAAACACAGCTGCACCTTTGGTCTGCTAACCAAACTAGGTCCCTTTTCAGCAGGTCCCTTTATCCAGTCTTCCTCAGCAACATTGTAGATGACGAAGGCAATTAACATTTTTACATATAATCTGTAATTAATTATTTAAACAACCAAGAAAGCTTAATCAACATATATAAGATTATGCAAATGTTATTGAAATATCAAATACATTAACATAATCCCTAAAAATTGCAAACAACTATCAATGCTTTTGTTCTTGGGAGTTAATGGGGAAATTGTTGAGCTCAGTATAGATTCTGACCACATCTTATTGAGCCAAAGCATAAAGTGTGCCTTACCCCTTCCAATATGATTGCCTCATCACCTGATCTGCTGAGTATTTTCAGCACTTCCACTCCTGATCAATGAAGCTTCGCATAGTCTAATGTCACTTCTAGTTGGAAAACATCATCTAAACATTGTTTCTACTTTGTTTTGTGACCTGCACTGCCAAACTGGTATGTATTGCTGGGAAACAGCTCTCATTTAAAGAGAACAAATGCTGAAGTTTTAATTACTGGACCAGATTATATGACCGACTGAAATCTCAGTAATGAAATACCAACTTAATTTCTCACTATTCCATATTGGATTGTTAATTTTTTAGCAAATGGCCCTTCTCATATGCAGATTGGAATTAAGTAGGCTCCATTTAGCTTTACACCATGTGCTTTCTTGGCAAGAACATCACAACAAGGTGCTGCCAGATTAAGATGATTAATGGCTTTAATTTCTGAACTTTTTTCATTCTTTTTACAAAAGAAAACACATTTATGTAAATAGATGCAGATATATACAAGGCTGTGTACTTTGTGGGTTATGCACACTGGTTTAGGATTAACTTGTTCTTTCTACATTCATAAAGGCAGATAATCAAAATGTTTAAAACAAATGTTTGAAACTCCTGCCAATTCAGCAGTGCATCTGCCAGAACATTAGGTACAGAGATAAATTAGCTTTCCCGCATACAAACATCTGCAGCAGAGATTCATAAAATAAAACACTTGCTTTAATATAACTTCTTTCATGTCCTCAAAGCACTTCACTGCCAACAGATCACATTTGAAATGTGGTCACAATTGTCAGTAATTTAGTGTGGCAGTTCGTGCATGCATAGGCCAATTTCAAAATAGCAAAGAAACAATGACCAGTTAATCTATTTTCAGTCCAGCGATGAGTGTTGGTTGCATGACTTCCACGTACTTTTTTCAAAACCACATGACATCTTTGATATTCACTTGAATTGGCAGGCTTACTTTATCATTTTATTAAAAGGCTAATACTTCTGACAATCCACTACTGCATCACAATGGTTGTCTATATTATATGTTTACATTCTTGCTTATAGTTTAAGCTCATAATCTTTGATTTAGAGGGGACAGCATGACTAACTGGGCTAGCTTGACAAATACAAATGGTACTGATATAGTTTATGACCCAAACATTTGTAGTTTTAAATTACTTTCTTTTTGAGCACATTCTTACACAGCTAATAAGGATCAATAAACTTTCCGCTTATTCACAATATAATAAGCTCTCATTTATCCATTACTTAAGAATACTCATGCAATTAGCAAAAAGAAAGAGTATTAAGCAACTTCAAGTGCTATCAAAATATTGTGTGAAGAAATGTTTAGATTATTTATGTTTATACCTGAGGGCAATTGTAGGCTGATTAGCAGCAATATCCTCTTTGAGAATTTGACACTTCAAGTGATGGAGAGCGATCTTTGATTTCATTTACTTTTGTTGTATTTTATATTAATACAACTTAGCCCTAAAATGTAGAACTGCATTGTAAAAGATTTTTTTTCAAAGGGTAAGTTGCTGACATATAGCTTGGCAATTTAGTTGATAGCTTATCCACAGAATACTAGTGATGTACAGTACTTTCTGTGAGGGAGTGATGAACAATAATTTTTTTGAGGAATTATCATCCAACCACCATGTTCAATCAACTGATATTCTCCATTCTTCACAGACGCCAAATGGCCAAGAACTATTAACAGTAATCTTACTATACTTCATTAGCTTTGCAGCTCGTTGGGATATCCTGGAGATGTGGAAATCTCTGGGTAAATGCAGTATTTATTTGTTCTTTCTTAAAATTAAAGGTCACTTGGAATGTTTTGTATTTGCTGACAAATTATGAACTTCAAAGGACATTTATGAAGAAACCATTCACAAATCTGTGCCTAGCGGCTCTGTCTGAAGTTTTGACACGCCCAAATGAACAAAAGGTTTTATATAAAGATTTTTGGCTTTGCCTCCACAGAATCTGTCTCCAGCACTTCAGGGATGTCTAGAAGGTGTCACAGAAAGTGATTTATGAATATTTCAACAGCACCAAGGTCAGAATGACTCTGAACAGCAACTGCAACGCTGGCAGCTTAAACTTACAGTATGTAGTACTTACATTAATATGTAAAACATTCCAAAATGGTTCACTGCCTTTTCAAACAAAGTTTAATGTGGAAGCACAAGAGGGTGTGATTCTACCTGATCCAGCTTGCAGCATTCTTTTGAGCCCAGTGCTCTAGCACAACGGCACTGACTTTTAGCAGTTCCACAGGTCTCACCACATTCAGTGCTTCGTTCATGCTATCCACCACACAAGCCTGTCACAGGCCTTTCATCTGCTTGGGAAAAGGTCTTTGATACATGTTTAAATCCACATAACATATTTAAAATACAATTAAAACTCACAGAGGATTTCCATCTTAAAAATCTCCCAAGTACAGGCTAAATCTAAAACACAAACCATTTTCAAAGCGCAAAGCACAAAGCATTTCTCAAACATTAAGGATTAATGATTTCCAAAGCACAGGTACATTTTCTATAAATTAAAAAAAATACCAAAAATGCGGACAGGCAAGTTGTCCGTCACAGAAACTGAAACTGGAGGATCGGATTCTAGTTCTTCCATTTTTCTTGATGTTCCTTACCCCATTCCTAATAAGCCTGAACTGCTCTCTACACTTATACCCCTTTGTTCCCACTTGAGTGACTTCACAAGCATGTGATATTTTCTCAGATGTTCTTTTGACACTAATGGTTTAAAAGCATTTTTGGAGACATTGATCTTAGCTTCATGCCATTAATGCTGTAAAACTAACATCTGAATACATAAAACTTTCCAACTATAAATACATAAGTTATCAATATGCTAAGTGGTATTATCCATCTGGTTCTGCAAGCTAACTCTAGTTAAGCAATTTAAGACTCAGCTGGTCTGTCTGAGACAATCCCAATTACACAACCCATTATCTTATACTCTACTCTTGAGCAATAATAACACAAGTGCAGTGACTTTTTACAGAGTGTCTTCAAAACACAGAGCCTATTTGCAAAGTTGTTCTATAGAGTGCCTTTTTTAGCTTCAATCTGATTTCCATTTCCATTTGAAGAACTAAAGACTGATTTCCATTTATGATCAGAAGTTAAACAAAACAATATAGTTGGAAGTTTACTGACAACTTTTTGTGACCTTCCAAATGGCAGCTACTATTTAAAAAGCAAGCTTATCGAGCATGAGATAGAAGCAAATATCCATCTTATTCCGCACCCCCCCCAACATTTTACTTAGTGAAGATTTCTAACCCAGCTTCTTCCTGCAGATATCATCTTTGAGATTAAGACTCCTCTTGCGAATAGATTATCTCTCCTCCAATTGTTCCAACAGGTTACTAGTGCTAGAAAAGGCTAACTTTGCTCTCTTCCACCTGATGCTCAAAAACATCCATTGGATTCTTCTCAATATAGGGGGTTCTCTGTTTGATACTGTATTCTCTTTACAGTGTTCACTTCCTCAATCTCAGCTGCACACTTTTCCCAAATCTCAAAGAGGTGTCACCATTATAATTTTCCATAATCCCACGGCAATGACGCATTAATGTCCATGTTTTAAGTCCATATTAGTCCATCTTTAAAATCTCCTTCCCCACAAACAGTCCTTGCCATTTCCTTGATGCAATTTCAATCACTGTCGCTCAATTTCAATTACTTCATCAGGTCAGTTGGCAATGCCTCTCAATAAGATGAAGAAAGGGTTCATCTCTTTCACAGGGCTGTTCACACTACTTTCGATAAGGTGCACGACTTTACTCAGGTTTCCTGAAAGCAAGTTACTGATAGTGTAATGCTGTCTTCTTTTGCCTAAGGATTAGTAAACTCACATTTTAATGATAGAAAATTATATCCATCAGTTACAAGATTTCAAAATATGATATCATACAGTACATAAAAAGGGGGCCAGTCGGTGGCGTAGTTGCATTAGTACTGGACTTCAAGGCAGATGGTCCTGACTTCAAATCCAGCCGGGTCCCAACCTGGGCAGCAGCAGTATCTGCGTGGAAGAAAGGCCTGGCAATCTACTTCCGTAAATTGCCATGAAAACCCTATGGACAGCTACAATATCCATGGGTCGCCATGAGTCGACAACAGGTTGAAGACACTCAACAACAACAACAAAGGAAGCATTTTCAAAAGTAAAGGAGAATGCAGTTCAACTGTTGAGAATTCTGTCTATACATTTAATTCTAAGCTCAGAGGAAAAATGTCACATCGTAAAAGTTGGTTATGTCTCTCCCATGGGAGTAAACACCCACTGGGGTGCTATAACTCAACATTCTAATACCAACCATACCATCTGCATAAATTTCTTTCCATTTTCATGATTCTGGGCTCTGTATATAATTGTTTAGGTCTTCCTCCTTTACTTTGTTAAGGATTGGACCTAACTGAGAACTTCTGTATTTTCCCAGAAAACTTTAACTGAGCAAGGGCTATCCAGTCTGTTCGGTCAAACCATGGGATTTTATCGACCAAATATACAAATTGTTCTAGTAACAAGTATAACATGAGTAGCAGTATTAGCAGGCTTAGTGGTTCTACTTGTTACAAAGTAGAAGTAGCACATATACAATATGTGCTTATACTCAAATAATAAGTAAAGCCTTTTCAAATAGTTCTACCTTGAGACAATATAATGCTTGGTAGACGTCAAAGGCTCTAGGATTACATCTCTGTTTCCAAAGAAATCACACTAGTAAAATGTTATCAGCAGTTCAGCATTCTTCAGGGATAGCTATCTTTCTCCTCCTGGTAAGTCATTTACCGTTGTAAAACAAAACATGTGATACAGTAAGAACAATGGTGTAAAAATTAAAGATATAAATCATGATAGTGTAATGTTAACATTAACAATGAACAACAGATTTACAAAGTACATTATATAAAATCTTAAGAACTATATATATAATTCCCCATTAAAAAGCAAATAAGCAACATCTAAGTAGGTAAGTAAAAAATAATGTTTGTCAACTCATCTTTCCATGGGATTGCACTATTAAACCAATTATTTGCAACAAATGCATCCCGACCTCCCCCCCACCCCAAGGTGAGACGAGAAACATGCATACCCGTATGCAATGTTAGTGACCAGGGCGGACCCTGACCTCTACTATTCAATGGCTGAGGACAAACCAGAGGAATAGGTAAACAGAGGAGCACAAGACAGTGTACAAGAAAGTAGTTATATGAAAGATAACCCATGGTAGAGCCGGTTAAGTATGGGAATTAACAAAGTCTTTAGGAGTGGAGCTGCTATGCAAAAAGCAGAAGTTACCAAGTTTCCATACTTGGAGACTTCAACATCTAAACAAAAAGAGAACTACAAGAATAAAAATTCCAATAGTTAAGGGAATTCTCCATTGGAAAACTGCAAAAAAAATTTTTTTTTACCCAATTTAAAATAGTGCCAAACTACCCAGAAACTGTATTTGCGACTGTGGAAGCTAAATGTGGAACAGCCAGAAAGGTCTTAGCTATTGGTTCAGTTGGAGCTTTCAGCCCAGTCAGAGATGGAAATAAATGAAACGTGATGGAAAGAAAGGGGAATGCCAGAATAAAAAGGTGGTAAAAGGGGAAGGAGGACAAGCTAGAAGGTGATAGGTGAAGTGGGTGGTTGGGGGAGGGGAGATGAAGTAAGAAACTGGGAAGTGATAAATGGAAAAGGTAAAGGGCTGGAGAAGAAAGAATCTGATAGATGGGCGGAGTGGTCTATGGGAGAAAAAATGCAGGAGGGTCACCAGAGGGAGATGATAAGCAGGTGGGGAAGAGAGGTAAGAGACCAGATTTAGGAATAGGAGAGGGAAAGGGGAAGGGAAGAAAAGTCACCCAAAGGACAAACCGATGCTTGTGCCATCAGGGTGGAGGTTACCTAGATGGAGTATGAGGTGATACTCCTTCAACTAAAGAATGGCCTCATCATGATTGACATGTCGGAACAGGAAGAGCGGAATTTCTCGGTGTCCAACCATTTTAATTATTATCCCTATTCCCATTAAAAAGATATAGATCTCGCTGTATAGAAGGATTCTGAAGTCTCCTTTTAAGCAGTATTCTGCTTCTCTTTTTTTTGTGGGTTTATTATCACTGATATATGTCATGAAATTTGCAACAGCAGTACAGAGCAATTCATTAATGTAAGTTACACTACAAAATATTTAAAAATATATAAATAGTGCACAAGGAGAGCAAAATAATGAATGAGAGAGTGTTCATGAGCCACTCAGAAATCTGTTGGTGGAGTGAAAGATGCTGTTCCTAAAATGCTGAGTATGTGTCTTTCACAGACTGTATCTCCTCCCTTATGCTAATAGTGAGGAGAGGGTATCTTCTGGAGGGTGAGGGCCCTTAATGATGGGTGCAGCCCTCTTGAGGACTGACCTTGATGGTGGGGAGGCCAGATTTCATCATAGAGCTAGGTGAATCTACAACCATATGTAGCTTTATACAATCTAGTAACTTGGCTCCTCCATACAGTGATGCAATCCATCAGAATGGTCTCCACAGTGCATCGGTAAAATTTTGTTGGAGTCTTTGGTGATATTTAAATCTTTCTAAGTTTCTAATATAGTATAGCCACTGGTGTGCCTTCTTAATGATTTTGGGAATGATAGGGTTAATGTATTAGGAATGTTTGATGGCTCTGGGCCTGTACTTTTGAAGAATGAGTGGGAATCTCATTGAAACCTATCAAATATTGAAAGGCCGAGATATAGTGAGTCTGGAGAGGATGTTTCTTATAGTGGAGGATTCTAGGACCAGTGGGCACAGTCTCAGGGTAGAGGGGCATCCATTTAGAACAGAGGTAAAGAGAAATTTCTTAAACCAGGTGGTGGAGGATCTGTGGAATTCATTGCCACTGACAGCTGTGGAGGCCATATCTTTGATTATTTTTAAAGTTGAGGTTGACAGGCTCTTGATTAGTCAGGGTATCAAAGGTTATGGGAGGAGGCACGACAAGGGATGAGAGCGATCACCAGTGATGGAATGGTGCAACAGGCTTGATAGGCCGACCAACCTAATTTTGCTCCTATGTCTTGTGGTAATTGCATCTACATGTTGAGCCATGATAGGTCCTTTGAGATGTTGATGCCCAGGAGCTTGAAGCTGCTCACCCTTTCCACTGCTGACCCCTCAATGAGGGCTGGTGGGTTTTCTCCTAACTTCAGCTTCCTGAAGTCCACAATCAATTCCGTGGTCTTACTAATGTAGAGTGTGAACAATGTCACCAGAGAGAGACACACCTGACAGATATAAATTAATCTTTTATTCAACCAAATGAGACACTCTCTGAAGGAAGAGGCCTGTTCAACACAATGGTCCATGACATTTTATATGCTAAAGATCAAAGGACAATTCTATACTTACAATGTATCTACAATGCCTTCCTTTGAATTACATATACATTTCACACCTCCTCCATTGCAACCACAATCCAGACATCCCAAAAGAATGTTAATCATCATTGCCTGGTTTTTCAATTACCTGCTGTCAACAGGTCTTGGAAACTATTGGTCTGGGCTGCATTTTAAATTTAATCTGCAATCCACATTCAGATTGGTTTTTGAAGTTAGTTGCTGAAGGTAATATTTTTGCTACATACCCCAAGTCCAGAATATGCCCTTGTAGAGTGCAAGGTTGTTGTTGCAGTATCACTCAACCAAAATATCTAACTCACTCCTCCATGTCTCCTCATCATCATCTGAGATTCTGCCAACAGCAGTTATGTTATCAGCAAGTTTATAGAAGACATTGAGTTGTGCCTCGTTACACAGTCATGAGTGTAGAAAGAATAGAGCAGTGGGCTCAGCACCCATCCTTGAGTGTGCCTGTGTTGATTGTCAGCAAGGACAAGATATTATTTCTGATCCGCACTGAATGTGATCTCCCGATAAGGAAGTCAAGGAGGATCCAGTTGCAGAAGGAACTACACAGGCTCAGGACTTGAAGCTTGTTGATTAGTATTGAGGAGATGATGGGTTGGAACACTGAGCTGTAATTAATAAGCAGCAGCCTGACTTAGGTATTGCTTTTGTTCCAGATGATCCAAGGCCAAGTGAAGAGCCAGTAGGATTGCATCTGTAGTAGACCTGTTGCAGCAGTAGGCAAATTGCAGTGAGCCCTGATACTTGCTCAGGCAGGAGTTAATTCTGGCCATGATCAACCTCTCATCATAGTAGATATGAGTGCTACAGTGGAGGCAGCTCACCCTGCTCCACTTCGGCGGTATGACTGATGCCCATATGAAGCAGTTGGGAACATGTGAATGCAGTTGTGAAGGACTGAAAATGTCCTTGAGCATTCCAGCCAGTTGACTGGCAGAGGTTTTCAGTGCCCTGCTCGAAATACCATCAGGGGCCTGATGCTTTGTGAGGTTCACCCTCTTGAAAAATATTCTGATGTTAGCCTCCAAGAGCTATCGCAGGGCACCAGATACAACGGGGATTTGTACAGGTACAGTTTTGATCTCCAGTTTTGATCTCCCTCTCAAAGTGTGTATAAAGTGCATTGGACTCAATGGATTAGTAAAGAATCACAGCCATTTATGTTGTTAAGCTCCTGTCAGGGGTCTTGAGCAGGGATCCAATCACAGACCCAGTACTGTAGACACAGTGATATTAATTGAGTAATAAATCCCAAGGTGCAAACAAAGTCAGTGTCAAAGTTCAGGCAGACATCAAAACGTTCAGAGAAATCCAAAAACCAGAATCGGGAAACAGGCAGAGTGGATATTCAGATGGACAGAGTACAGATATGAATGCTGGAAAGGCTCAGGAAAATTCACTGGCACAATCTGGCAACAAACAGGTGAAAACACAGAACTGAAATACACTGAGCAATAAACAGAGAGGCAGATGATAGGTGGAGCACAATGAGACACAGGTGGCAGCAATACAGGTAATAATGAGAAGCAGATGAGAGAGGGACTACTCAGTAATACAGGGGCTGGAGTAGAACAAGAGCGCATGGCAATACAAAACCACAGACTGACAGCTAGGGGGAAACACACAAAAAGACAGAGTTCAACTGGAGGTACTGACAGTTCCACCTTATTTGAAATAATTGCATGCAAACCCAGTTCTTCCCCATGCTTGCTAATAAAATGAATATCCTCACAATTTCCCATACAAAAACTGTATCAGCCAAATGTTCACCACTTACAATCTATATTCTTTTGAAATCTCTTTGTATCTTCCTCACGATTAGTTTTCCTCGTCTCATCAGTGAAGTCGCCTTTATCTATTGTCAATGTTTCGAGTTGAAACTGTGTATTGGAGTACCGATAATTCCATTCCTCCCACAGATTCTGCTTGATCTGCTGAACTTTCAAGCAAATTGAATGTTGCTTCAGATTCCAACATCTGCAGTCACTTCAAAGTTCAAAATACAAAGTAAAATTTATTAGCAGAGTACATACATGTCACCATATACAACCCTGAGATTCTTTTTTCCTGTGGACGTACTTAGCAAATCTATAGAACTGTAATTTTAAACAGAATCAATGAAAGAGCAAGACATAGAAGATAATAAACTGTTTTAATGCAAATAAGTGTAGCCTCCCCAGCCACCCTCAGGGTCGCTCGGCTCGCTGTCGTCTAGGGAAACAGCCTCGGCCCCGCCAAACTGGGTAATTAGTTTGTGTGGATGCTGTGTGAGGTACCCCACGCCGCCCAAATAACAGACAATACACCAGATACAATTAAATGATTTACAGTTTATAGATATTACTGGAACTATATAATTAAGAGAGAATAAAATATAAAAAGAAAATAAAAGGCCCCACGCTTATCAAAATTCAATTTCTTCGTGCACAAAAACCGTTGGAACTCAAGGATCTTCTTTTTCACCCTGCGACCCCTCGGACCACCTCGACCGGCCGCCTGGGACCAACATCGGTGGTCGACCAGACGCTCCACACGAGTCCGTCTCCGTCTCCTCGCCAAACGCCCCCCTCGGGGTCCGACCCCGTTAGCGGACATCACCGCACATCGTCCATCCTCTGTCTCGCTCTCCCGCCTTCTGCCTCAAAACCCCGCGCATAGAGTATCTTCAAATACACCAAAACCATAACAACTATCCGAATTGGTAAATAGCACTCTCTTATCACACTCTAAAGGAAAAACAAGCTGCTAGTGCAAACTTTCTCAGCGTTTAACACAACAAAGCCGCATTCCCCAGATTAACATAACAAAGCTCCCATTTTAATTAGCCTCTGCAGTAACATAAAAGTCGAAACCAATAACAGAAGCATGGAATAACAAAATAAAGAGTCCTCAAAGTGAAGTCATTGGTCATGGGAACATCTCAACACATGAGTGTAGTTATCCTCTTTTGTTCAAGACCTGATGCTTGACGGATAGTAACTGTTCTTGAATATGCTGGTGCGAGTCCTAAGGCACTTGTAACTTCTACCTGATGGCAGCAGTGAAAAAAGAGTACGGTCTGGGTGGTGATTATCTTTGATGTTGGATGCTGCTTTCCTGTGTCAGTGTTTCATGTGTAAGGGGTTTCTTCCTGTATGTTACTGCGTAGGCTAATTAAAATGGCTTCTTTGTTATGTTAACTGCTGAGAAAGTTCTCTCGCTAGCAGCTTGTTTGGGTTATATTATTGATAAGAAAAAAGAACCAATTGGGATGGATGTTATTCTTTCTTGTGTGTCTGTAAGCTATTCTGATGCACGGGTTTTTGCGCAGAAGACACGATGGGGAGAGAGAGAGTGGACGCGATGCTGTGAGCTGGCCGACGAAGGCGGTCCCTGAGCCAGAGTCCGAGGTCCAGAGTCTTCGGCGAGGAGAGGAGACAAAGACAGACTCATGTGGAGCATCTGGTCTACCACCGTGGTTGGTCCCAGGTGGCGGGTCAAGGTGGTCAGAGGGGATCAAATGGTGGAAAGCCGACCCCGTTACTGGAGCTCCAACTGTGCATGAAGAGGTTGAACTTTGCTAAGTTTGGTGCCTTTTACTTTCCTTTTATATTTTATCTCTATTAATTATATAGTTCCAGTAATATCTATAAATTGTAATCATTTAATTATATACGGTGCATTGTCTGTTATTTGGGTGGGGTGGGGTACATCACACAGCTTCCACACAAACTTGATTACCCAGTTTGGCGGAGCCGAAGGCTGCTCCCCCTAGATGAAAGCGAGTTGAGTGAGCCTGAGGCTTACCAGGGTGAGGGGGGGGGGACTACACATGTAAATATGCTCAATGGTTGGGAGGGTCTTACCCATGATGTACTGGGCTGAATCCACTACCTTTTGTAAGATATTCTGCTCAAAGGCAGAAAGGAGGGTGGTCTTGTGCCTCCAAGTCCCGAAGCTGCTCATTCAATTCTCCTAATACTGCAGAGCGTACCTTTAAATTGTAGTAAGTAGAGTGAAATAGTGTGTTCTGGTCCTAATTCAGTGATGGTTATAGAATACTCCTTATAGCTCCATCTTATGTATCTATAACCATTGAAATATGCAGTGCCCATGTAGTGATATTAATGCAGTGTATCTGATACTGGAGTAATGTGGATTTCACACTGAGCAATCCTGACCAATTTCCCAGTGGGTGCAATTTCACCCAGAAATTACCTCAAACTCGATCTAATCCAAGTTGAATCTTTCCCATGCATGATTTGTGCATAAAACAAACTGGAGGAATTGATATAATTTCTCAGTGATATTGTGCAAAAGACAGTAAAAAATTTAAATGCAGAAAAATCATTAAAACCAT
Organism: Mobula birostris; assembly: GCF_030028105.1. Taxonomy (NCBI): domain Eukaryota; kingdom Metazoa; phylum Chordata; class Chondrichthyes; order Myliobatiformes; family Myliobatidae; genus Mobula; species Mobula birostris. Next base: position 30,395,234 of record NC_092381.1, read on the forward strand.
CTTCTGAATTAATTATGAAGCAGGACATACTCAGCAAGTCAGGCAGCATTTGGAAGAGAGAAACTAATCATCTTCAGGTCAACAATCTTTTATCAGAAAGTGGAAGAATTCTAGTTGTAGTGTGGGAAAAGAGAGAAGTGGAAAGAAAATTTTATCATAGTCAATCAAATGATTGTTAAAATCCTGCTTCTTCAATTCACCACATCTTCACAGTCTTTTATTTTGCTTTTTTTTTGTTTGCCAAACAGGCCTGCTTTTAGCAAGACCTCCCCAGATACATCAGTTGAAAGTATGAAATACAATTTATTCAGCAGCATATGGCTGCTGAACTCGATTTACACTTTGATAGCACTTCCCTGTTTCATGTGATTCCATCACCACAGTAACTGTATTCCCTTAATCTTCACTCTTCCCACAAGCAGTTTCAGTAACTGCACAAGTGTTCACTTGCACACCCTGGGGCCCGTAATATAATAAGAACATTAGACAGTTCATCTCCCTGGAACAGTGAAGGGAAGAAACCTACAAATTATCACAAACGTAGAACACATACTCATATTGTGTGAAAGTGATGTGCAAATGAAAGCATGTGCAATCACATTATATATTCTGCTTTTTCAATAAATATTGCATTTCAGCTTCTTTTCCATCTTCATCAAAGATATGGAATAAAAGGAGCTTCCACCAAAAGCAGAATTAAATCCAATGCCTTGTTGCTAGCTGCAAGAATATCTGGGCTGCTTTCCTAAGGCAGATTAATTTTCCAAGTGACTATGCAGTGGGAGTTGCTAGAAGGCAGACGTGGAGAAGAATTTCAATATCTTGCCTTTTGTCAAAAGCTGCACCATTTTCACTGCAATAAACCACACAAAGATGCAAAGGAAAAATTAATAACAGACAGCATTTTCACATTCTGGAGCCACTGCACTGAAGGATTTGATCAACAGCATACCTTGCAATAAAGCCATATTAAAATAATTGTCACACAGACAGATCAGGAGGCATTCAGGATACACTGAGCAAAGACTGAAGATTAAATAGTAGAGCACAGATTTACCTCACCCTCTGACATGTTAATCATCAGGTGAATCTGTGCAAACAAAAAAGGCTCCTGGTAAATACTTATGTGTCTCTAATGGTCAGAGAGAACTATTTGGTTGCATTTCATTTCCAGCAATGATTGAATATCATCATCACTTGCATACTTAATCTCTATGGGCTTTGCGCAGAGACTTCTGTCTGCCCACTGTCCATAAACTACAGTATCCTCTTGCTTCAATACCGTGCAAGCATGTAAGCATGTGTTTCCTCTATCAATCTGACCAAAGAAATACTGAAGAATAGCACAAAACATTCATCAGAAATTTTCCAGAAATAAAAGCAGAATATATTAGAAATACTCAACTCCTAAAGGCAACTGGGGAAAATAATTGATGCTGTGCCTGCACCAGATGGCCAGACCTCCAGTCAGAACTGAAAAGAAAGCAAACATGTGGAGTAGAAAAAGGATCCAGTGCTCTCCTGGTGAATATGATGAATAAACTCTTCTTGGGCTTCCAGCTGGGAATGGGTATCGATTATAACCAATATTTCAATGACAAACTCTGCCATCCTCATCAGGGATGATGCTTGGGCCTGTCTAGTCCAGTGGTAGTTATATACCTGTAGTCTGTCCCTCCTGATTGGTTAGTCATCATCCAATCAGGTTTCACTCTCCCACCTTGTTTACAATCAAATTCCAGTTTTTCTAAAGAGTGTGGCCTTCTTTGTTAAAATTCTTTTCTTCTACTTTTATTTCAATGGCTTCCTTTACCAGGTAGTTCCAAAAGCCATTGGCACAGCACAATAGATTTGTGCTGGCGAAGTCAATCCTATGGCCATTGCGAATGCAAAGCTCTGCAACCGTCGAACCGTCGATTGCTGCAGGTAACCCAAACGGATACAGGCACTACCACAAAACCCAGCCATCATAATTTTCCTAGCGGACAAAGGAAATGAAATGGTCCTGATGTCCTTGGTGGAATGCAACTGAAAAGTCCAACAGATTCTGGACAATTCCGCTCGCAGAGTTCTATAGCAGGATCCCACGGATTCGATTGTGAGGATAACCTCTGCTTTACTGAAGAAGTACAGACTGCCAGCAGACATATGCAAGATACTTCTATCTCAGGTGCCTATACCATCAAGATTTACGGGCTCCCTGAGACACACAAGGAGAGTTCCCTCTAAGGCCTATCATCAGTGCAATAGATTCTCCGACTTACTACCTCACTAAGTATTTAACGTCCATGTTGTCTCCCTTTGTTGGGGGCTTTGAGCATCATGTCACAAATTCAACTGACGTTGTTAAAATGATAACCAACATCCAACTGAACCTGGAGGACATAATGGTCAGTTTCAACATGGTGTCCCTGTTCACGAGAGTTCCCATTAAGGACAGTTTAGTCCTCCTGCGCTCAAGGTTTGGTAAGGGTACTATTGACCTTTTTGAACGCACCCTTACATCGACATACTTCTTCTATAAGAGGGACTACTATGAACAAATGGATGGAGTGGCCATGGGATCACACTTGTTGCCAATTATTACTAATTTCTACATGAAGGAGAGGGCTCTGAGTTCATCCCACTTACGCCCCAAATGCTTCTACAGATACGTTGATGACACCTTTGAGGTGTGACCTCATGGACTCCAGGCACTCCAAAAGTTCCATGATCATCTGAAAAGTATACATCCAAATGTTCAAGCTATGATGGAGATGGAGAAGAATGGTTGTCTTCCATTCCTGAACATTCTAATATGACAGAAACTAGACAGTAGCCTTGGACATCATGTCTATCTGAAGCCCACTCACAAGGACATACACCTCAACAATAACAGTCGCCATCATACCTCCTTATATAGAGTGGCTCTTTCTACTTTGATTAACTGCGTGAAAACTATTTCAGACCCCGAGAGTCTCCTCAAACAAATAAAATGATTATGCAGAATGTTCCTACAGAATGGCTACAAGGTGAAGGAAATCAATTGCACCCTTAGAAGAGCCTTCAGGAAAACCAGGAAATCTAACAACGAGGAGGAACCCATTGCTACCGCCTGTCTTCCCTATATTTCCACGGTTCTTAGAAGGTTCACCAGGATCCTGAAGAAACACCAGATCAATACCATTCACAAACCCGTAAGGAAGCTCAAATCACAGCTTATGCAGGTTAAAGATAACCTGGGACTCAAGTCAGTTGGAGTCTATAGGATTCCCTGTGAATGCAGAGCAGCGTACACAGACCAGACAGAACCACGGTGGAAATCCACATCAAGGACCACAGGAGGTGTACCTGTTTGGGTTACCTGGAGAAATCAGCGGTAGCAGAACATTGCAATTGCAATGGCCATAGGATTGACTTCAACGGCACAAAACTACTGTGCCACGCTAATGACTTTTGAGACCATCTAGTGAAGGAAGCCGTTGAAATGAAACTAAGTAAAAAGAATGTTAACAAAGATAAAGGTCTCCCTCTAATAAAGAACAGGAATTCAATATTAAATAAGGTGTGAGCACGGAAACCTGATTGGATGAGGAGGGATGGGGACTGTGGGGAGTAGGTTAGTTCATTGAAATTGTAGAAAATGGGAGCTGATGGTAATGGGAATGTAACTGCATGGAAAAGGAATAATGCTGCAGAATAGCAGTAAATGTGGAGAGGCTTCAATTTATTGGCAGTAATAACATGGACTAAATATGAGACAATTAGTTCTTTTGAAATTCTGAAAAAATAAACATGTAGGACACTTTTATCCACTAGAATTACATAGAGTCTGAAGTTTTCCTTTATTATAGAATTATGTTTATTTCACTTTGGTTGGGGATGGCTATAATTAACTGGAATTCAGGACAGGAATCTCTGCCAATATTCTTGGTGACGACTGGAAGTGCACACTTTGCTGTTGGCTGGGGTTATGAACAGGCTCAATAAAAGCAGAAAATGCTGGAGGTGCTGTTCGTGGAGAGAGAAGCACATCTGAACTTACATATCAATGTTCTCTCACTACCAATAGATGAGGGAATGAAAATAAAACATATTTTAAGCTGCAAAGGTGACGGTGAGCTTGCAGTTGCCTCTCACATCTCACTCCCACTGTGATGTGTCTGGCTTCGGCCTCTACTTCTCAAAAAAAAATCCAAAGCTGGCTTCAGGAATGTCATCTCACCTTCCATCTGGGAATGTTGTAGCCGAGATTGAATCAGTTCATTCTATCACTTTCCTAGTTCTGATGAAAGGTCTCTCTAAAACATTAATTTTGCTTCTCCCTCTACAGATGCTGTCTGACATACTGAGCGTACTCCCTGCAATCTACTTTTTGTTCCGCTTTCTAGTATCAACAATTTTTTTTGTTGTAGGAGTAGGAAGAGCTGAAAAGCCTCTTTAAGCTTAAGCTTTTTTGGTATCCTCTACACAGACCATATAGTTAAAGATGTGGTTAAGGAGTTAGTGCAGGATGGAGGGCTTCAGATTTTTCAATCATTGGGCTCTCTTCCAGGGAAGGTGGGACAGAAGAGACGGTTTGCACCCGAGCTGGAGGGGGATGAATATTCCAGCGGGAAGGTTTTCTGGTACTTAATGGAGGGGCTTAAACTAGAGGTGAAGGGGGATGGGAATCAGAGTGCCAGAACATATAGTGGAGTGGTTGTAGAGAAAGATGTTGTAAGGGTCTACATACAAAGTCAGGAGTCAAAAGGCTGAGGATGGAGGAACCAATACTCTGAGCTGCGTAGGTGACAGTGCAAGGATTATCGATGGAAAGGCAGATTGGCCCATTGAGTCTGCTCCACCTTTCAATCATGACTGATCCTTTCTTCCCCTCCTAGCCCCACTCCCCAGCTTCCTCCCCATAACCTTCGATGCTGAGTCCGATCAAGAGTAAATGCAAGCAGGCTTTTTTCACTGAGGTTTGGTGAGACTACAACTAGACGCTATGGGTTAAGGGTGAAAGGTGAAATGTTTAAAGGGAACATGAGGGGAAACTTCTTCATTCAGAGGGTGCTGAGAGTTTGAAATGAGCTGCCGCGCAAATGGTGGATGCGGGCTCGATTTCAACATTTAAGAAATTTCGGTAGGTACATGGATGGGCAGGATATGGAAGGCTATGGTCCGGGTGCAGATTGATGGGGAGTGGGCAGATGCATGGTTCAGCATAGACTAGATGGGCCAAATGGCTTGTTTCTGAGCAGTAGTGTTCCATGACTCTATGACTGTATGTCGAGTCTTGGGTCTCAGTCTCTTGTACCTCCTCCCAGATGCTAGTAATGAGAAGAGGGTATGTTCCGGATCCTTCATGATGGATCTTTTGAGGCACCCGGTTTTAAAGATGGTAGGGAGGCTTGTGAACATGATGGAGCGGGCTTATACTACAATCCTCTGAATTTATGATCCTGTGCATTGATGGCTTTATAGCAGACAGTGATGCACCAAGTCAGAATGCTCTCCACGTTATTTCTGTAGAAATTTGTGAGAATTGTTGGTGACATACCAATTCTCCTTAAACTCCTAATGATGTATAGCTGTTGGTTTGCCCTCATCATGATTGCATCAGTAATTTGGACCCAGAACAGATCATCTGAGATGGTTGCCCAGCGAGTGTTGGCCAATTACATTTCAACAAGGAAGCAATGTACTAACACTGGCATTGTTCATGGGCATAAAACTAAATTAACTTTAGATTTGTTGCTGAAAAACATGGTGGGTTTCACACCAGTGCAAATGATAGTACTGCTGCCTCAGAAGCTTGTGAGGCTTCAGTTCAATCCTGACATCCAGTGCTGTCAAGTTTGCATTGTTTCTCTGTGGCCACATAGGTTGCTTCTAGATGCACAGGTTCCTTCCTACATCCCAATGAGGTGCAGATTGGTAAAGTAATTAATTACTCTAAATAGCTTCTAATAACTAAATAAGTAGAAGAATCAGGATTCAAAGGATTCAAAGTACATTTATTATCAAAGTATGTACACAGTATATATGCAGTGAAGGAACCCTTAGGAGGCAGTGATCATAACATGATTGAGTTCACTGTGAAATTTGACAAAGAGAAGCCGAAATCTGATGTGTTGGTATTTCAGTGGAGTAAAGGGAATTACAGTGGCATGAGAGAGAAACTGGCCAAAGTTGACTGGAAAGGGACACTAGCGGGAAGGACTGCAGAGCAGCAGTGGCTGGAGTTTATGTGAGAAGTGAGGAAGGTGCAAGACAGATATATTCCAAAAAAGAAGAAATTTTCGAATGGAAAAAGGATGCAACTGTGGCTGACAAGAGAAGTCAAAGCCAAAGTTGAAGCAAAGGAGAGGGCATACAAGGAAGTAAAAATTAGTGGAAGACAGAGGATTGGGAAGTTTTTAAGAGCTTACAAAAGGAAACTGAGAAGGTCATTAAGAGGGAAAAGATGAACTATGAAAGGAAGCTAGCAAATAATATCAAAGAGGATACTAAAAGCTTTTTCAAGTATATGAAGAGTAAAAGGCAGGTGAGAGTAGATATAGGACCAATAGAAAATGATGCTGGAGAAATTGTAATGGGAGATAAGGAGATGGCGGAGGAACTGAATGAGTATTTTGCATCAGTCTTCACTGAGGAAGACATCAGCAGTATACCGGACACTCAAGGGTGGCAGGGAAGAGAAGTGCGCGCAGTCACAATTACGACAGAGAAAGTACTCAGGAAGCTGAATAGTCTAAGGGTAGATAAATCTCCCAGACAAGATAGAATGCACCCTCGTGTTCTGAAGGAAGTAGCTGTGGAGATTACGGAGGCATTAGCAATGATCTTTCAAAAGTCGATAGATTCTGGCATGATTCCAGAGGACTGGAAGATTGCAAATGTCACTCCACTATTTAAGAAGGGGGCAAGGAAGTAAAAGGGAAATTATAGACCTGTTAGCCTGACATCAGTGGTTGGGAAGTTGTTGGAGTCAATCATCAAGGATGAGGTTACAGAGTACCTGGAGGCATATGACAAGATAGGCAGAACTCAGCATGGTTTCCTTAAGGGAAAATCCTGCCTGACAAACGTATTACAATTTTTTGAGGAAATTACAAGTAGGCTAGACAAGGGAGATGCAGTGGATGTTGTACACCTGAGTTTTCAGAAGGCCTTTGACAAGGTGCCACACATGAGGCTGCTTAACGAGATAAGAGCCCATGGAATTACGGGAAAGTTACATACATGTATAGGGCATTGGCCGATTGGCAGGAAACAGAGAGTGGGAATAAAGGGATCCTATTCTGGTTGGCTGCTGGTTTACCAGTGGTGTTCCACAGGGGTCCGTGTTGGGGCCGCTTCTTTTTACGTTGTACATTAACGATTTGGATTATGGAATAGATGGCTTTGTGGCTAAGTTTGCTGATGATACAAAGATAGGTGGAGGGGCCAGTAGTGCTGAGGAAACAGAGAGTCTGCAGAGAGACTTGCATAGATTGGAAGAATGGGCAAAGAAGTGGCAAATGAAATACAATGTTGGAAAGTGTATGGTTATGCACTTTGGCAGAAGGAATAAGTGGTCAGACTATTATTTAAATGGGGAGAGAATTCAAAGTTCTGAGATGCAATGGGACTTGGGAGTCATCGTGCAGGATACCCTTAAGGTTAACCTCTAGGTTGAGTCGGTTGTGAAGAAGGCGAATGCAATGTTGGCATTCATTTCTAGAGGAATAGAGTATAGGAGCAGGGATGTGATGTTGTGGCTCTAAAAGGCGCTGGTAAGACCTCACTTGGAGTACTGTGGGCAGTCTTGGTCTCCTTCCTTTCTTAAATAAGGAGACCAAGACTGTCCACAGTACTCCAAGTGTTCTGACATTGGAAAGGGTACAGAGAAGATTCACTAGAATGATTCTGGGAATGAGAGGTTAACATATGAGGAACGTTTGTCTGCTCTTGGACTGTACTCCTTGGAGTTTAGAAGAATGAGGGAGGATCTCACAGAAACATTTCGAATGTTGAAAGGCATGGACAGAGTGGATGTGGCAAAGTTGCTTCCCATGATGGGGAGTTTAGTACAAGAGGGCGTGACTTAAGGATTGAAGGGCGCCTATTCAGAACAGAGATGCGAAGAAATTTTTTTAGCCAGAGGGTGGTGAATCTATGGAATTTGTTGCCACCGGTGGCAGTGGAGTCCAAGTTATTGGGTGTATTTAAGGCAGAGACTGATAGGTATCTGAGTAGCCAGGGCATCAAAGGTTATGGTGAGAAGATGGGGGAGTGGGACTAAATGGGAGAATGGATCAGCTCATGATAAAATGGCGGAGCAGACTCAATGGGCTGAATGGCCGACTTCTGCTCCTTTGTCTTATGGTCTTATGGTCTATAACCCTGAGATTCATCTTCTCCACAGACAGTCATGAAACAAAGAAAATGAAACAAACAAAGAACAAATGGCAACAAGAGCATCAACCCCCACTCCATGAACAAAAACAAATCACACAAACAGCAACAAGTTCTCATCACCATTTTTTGTAGTAATGCCATTAATGGTTTCAAACATTTAATTAAAGCAATGTTTATTAGTCAGTACTCTGACATGTGCAGTCCTCTAAGCCATTTCTATTTTGTGTACTCATTCAATGAGAGATTGCAGCATAAGTTTGCCACTAGAGTTCTAAAGTTTGTCTTAGTTATTCAACAGCCAAAATTGAAAATAGTTTTTGATTAAGAGAATGTTGTGAAAAGTGGCAGATATAATTTACTGAAAGTTTCATGTGAGATTAATAGTTTTATTGAAGAAAATAACAGCAACTGTTTGAAATGGAAGGAGATGCAGTGTTAGAAAGAATAGAGAAAATCAGAGAACTAGGTTCACAGTATATTAAACCTAGGCCCTTGATAATGCAATTTTTGACAAAAAAAAAGATTATACAGTTGCAGGCTTTATCCCAAAAGGCACCAAATACAAAAACTGAATCATAATGTTGAGTCTGTGCAAGGTCTTAATAATACCTTGGTTGGAGTATTCTGTGGAATATTGGACAACATATAATGAGATGGATTTAATGAGCATCCAGTACAGATTTATAAGGATCTTGCCTAGTACAAACAAATCCAAAAAAAGATCTGAAGAGTTGTTTCTGGTTTTGTAACAATGCAAACACTAGGATGATTTTTTTTTTAACAAAAGAAAGGGGAGCTGACAGATGGAAGCAGACCATCACCAGTAGTTGATTTGTCAAAAATTAGATTAGATTAGATTATGAGGATACACAGTCCTCTTTTATTGTCATTTAGTAATGCATGCATTAAGAAATGATACAATATTCCTCCGGTGTGATATCACAAAACACAGGACAGACCAAAACTGAAATAACTAACAAAACCACATAATTAGAACATATAGTTACAACAGTGCAACAATACCATAACTGGATGAAGAACAGTCCATGGCACAGTAAAAGAGCTCAAAGTTTCTCAGAAGTCCCACATCTCAAGCAGACAGGAGAAGGAAGAAAACTCTCCCTGCCATGCCTGACCACAGTCCGACTCTGAGTCATCCAAAAACCTCGAGCCTCCGATCAGCCCTCTGACACCGAGTACCAAGCACCATCTCTATCCGAATGATTCAACCTCAGTCTCGGTCACCAGCAGCAGGCAAAGCCGGGGATTTTGAGGCCTTCCCTCTGGAAGATTCTCGATCATAAGTAAAAGATGAGTGGTTTAGAAGAAAGATCATAAGGATCTCTTTACATAAAGAGTAGCGAAGCTGTGACATAACCTTGTAAGGTTAATAGTTGATGCTGAAACTGGGTCAAATTTTGGACCAAGTTAATTCTACTAAATCATCTATATAAATAAAACATAGCAATCAACCTACCATATAGTACTCTGCTTAGTGAAGGTCTTCCAGCATCTGGATGGAAGATTTAGAGGGTGGGAGATGTGAAAATCAGCAAAGGTCCTTGTGTTTGGCAGTGATCTAGTAGAAGACTTACCCCACAAGTGATAAGGTTCTTACAGTGGCCAACGTAATGTTAGCTCTGTTTCTCCCTCCAGAGACTTTGCCTAACCTAAACAGTGTTTCCGTTATTGCTCCAACAGTGGCTACGAGTCCATTCACTGAGCAGAAGCTGGAGCAGGTGCTGTGACCTAGTTCCCCTATAGGATCACTTTTTGGGCTCCCTGTGTGATGTCTGCTGTGAGTGCCATTAGCTGAATTTTCTATCAAGACCTGCACTTAAAATAAATATTTAATGTACTTCTACATCCGGCCTGTTCAGGCCTACAGAGCTGGATAATGTTGCATTCTGGGATTTGCGCATTAATGATCAAATGCACCATTGGCACTGTCCCAAAACTGCACCAGCAGAAAATCAGTTCTTTAAATTGTGATTCATATAATTATGCTTCAGAAAGAAATCTTTCTCAGTAGAAGTACACGTTCGGTACTCTAAGTCCCAGACACTTGTTCTGTTTATGAAATAATTTGTGTTAAAAAGAAATGCTAAAAATTATGTAAGTGATAAAATACTTAGTTGTGTTATACTGTTAATGTTCATTAAAGTCAGAGTACTTTACACATTCTGTACACCTACATGTGTTAAAAAATTCAGATCAGATTGCAGCCTGTAAACTCACATTATACTGAACAGATAAGTGATGTACTATAAGTTAAAAATTACTTTTAATGTTACATACTTAACCAAAAAGTAAAGTTTCTCTATTAGTTCACAGGATTATTTTAAAAGTTCTAAGAAAGCTGGAGTAATAATATCTGTTAGTGACCTGAGACACAGGCAAACATGACAACATAGAAAATGTTTCCACTGGGAGAAACTCAAACCATAGGGCATTGTTACAGGACTAGAGGGGTTTCATTTAAAACAAAAGTGCATAGGAATCTCCTCTTTCAGACGTTGGTGAATATTGGGTATTCTCTGTCCCAGAGATTTGTGGAGATCATTGGGGGTATTTAGAGAATATATTTGAAACACAAGGAATTGTGTAACACAGAGAACGGGCACAGGAGATGAGGACTGACAAAGCATCAACGATCATATTGAATGTCAGGTTTGAGTGACAGAGTCACAATTATTTTCTCGTATTTTTGTTCTCATGTTTAATCTAGCTTGTTCAAGTATTTAGTTCGGGCAGAGGATTCCACCCATTAACTTTGAACTTAGCATTTTTGCAAGTCCTCCTATGGAGTTGGAGGAAAGGTAATAGTGGAGAAGAGTTATGTATATATGCATGTCCTCCTATGGGGTTGGAGGAAAGGTAATAGTGGAGAAGAGTTATGTATATATGCATCAGCTACAGCATAATCTGCTAGAAAGTGGTGTGTGGCCTCTTCAGTGGCATATCTGATTTGGAGATAAATGCAAAATAGCGGTTTCAGAAAAAAGCTCACAGTAGTTATTCTCAGTGACATTTCAAACAAAATTGTCATTTGTGTCTGCATTAACTAGCATGATGTGCATTTGAAAACCAGCGAGAATAAGGTAAGAATATCTAATAATAAAATATTTTCACATCTTTTTTCACTCTGTTTATATTGCAGCTTTTTATTAGTGACACTGTCAGGTCCAGATACAGACTTCTTTTTAATTATAATTATAATAGACTAAAAATGCTTGCCATTCACTCTCATTTTGTAAAATATCACGTGGAATTTGTTACAAAGCTGAAGATACTTCAGAGAGAGAGGAAAAAAACATAATAACACTCCAATATCACTGATGTCAGTGTGATGGAATGATCACTCTGTACTTTCCATGTCATTCTGACACCTTTCACAAAATTAATGTAGTCCTATCAATATAATTATTAAAAATGCCTTACTGTCTCAAACCGTCAGATTGTAGTAAGCTTGCTTTTAAGGCTGTATGTTCTCTGTTGAAGCCAGGGATGAGCAGATAATCTAGGCTGCCGCAATATGCAAAAATGAGCGATTCTTTTGGCATGGTCACTGTTGCAATTTTAGGCTTTAACCTTTTTACCTGTTCAAATTAACATAAAATGCATTTAGTGGCCATTTTATTAGGTACCTCATATACCAAATAAAGTGGCCACTGAATGTATGTTTGTGATCTCCTGGGGCTGTAGCCCATCCACCTCAAGTTTCGATGTTATTGTTGTGCACTCAGAGATGCTCTTCTGCACACCACTGTTGTAACATGTGGTTATTTGAGTACTGGTGCCCTCCTGTCAGCTTGAAGCAGTCTGGTCATTTTCCTCTGAGCTCTCTCATTAACAAAGCATTTTTACCCACAGAACTGCTGCTCACTAAATTTTTTTTAGTCTTTTTTTTTGCACCACTCCCTTTAAACTATAGGGACTGTTGTGCATGAAAATCCCAGGAGATCAGCAATTTCTGAGACACTCAAGTCACCCTGTCTGTCACCAAACTCATTTAGATCACATTTCTTCCCCATTCTGATGTTTGGTCTGAACAACAACTGGACCTCTTGACCATGTCTGCATGCTTTTATGCATTGAGTTGCTGCCACGTGATTGGCTGATTAGATATTTGCATTAATGAGCCAGTTGTACATGTGTACCTAACAAAGTAGCCACTGAGTGTACTTGAACATGAGAAAAAGAAAAATAAGGTTCTACTCTTTAACTGCATATGGCCCTGGTGCAGGCAGATGGAATTAGAATAGACCCTGAGCAACAGCCCTGTTGTGCACCTTTGTTCTGTTTTAGGTTTTAACTATTCACATAGAACATAGAAATCTATGGCACATTACAGGTCCTTCGGCTCACAATGTTGTGCCGACCATGCAACCTACTCTAGAGACTGCCGAGAATTTCCTTAGCACATAGCCCTCAATTTTTCAAAGCTCCATGTACCTGTCTAAGGGGTTCTTAATCAGAGCTGTCTCTATTTCCTGAGGAGACTCAGGTCCTTTAAGATCTGCCGGACGATGCTGAGGATGTTCTACGAGTCTGTGGTGGTCAGTGCTATCATGTTTGCTGTTGTGTGCTGGGGCAGCAGGCTGAGGGTGGCAGACACCAACAGAATCAACAAACTCATTCGTAAGGCCAGTGATGTTGTGGGGATGGAACTGGACTCTCTGACGGTGGTGTCTGAAAAGAGGATGCTGTCTAAGTTGCATGCCATCTTGGACAATGTCTCCCATCCACTACATAATGTACTGGGTGGGCACAGGAGTACATTCAGCCAGAGACTCATTCCACCGAGATGCAACACAGAGCGTCATAGGAAGTCATTCCTGCCTGTGGCCATCAAACTTTACAACTCCTCCCTTGGAGGGTCAGACACCTTGAGCCAATAGGCTGGTCCTGGACTTATTTCATAATTTACTGGCATAACTTACATATTACTATTTAACTATTTATGGTTCTATTACTATTTATTATTTATGGTGCAACTGTAACAAAAACTAATTTCCCCTGGGATCAATAAAGTATAAGTATGACTATGACTTAAAAAACCTCATTGTATCTGCTTCCACCACCACCACCGGCAGTGCATTTCACGCACCCACCACTTTCTGTGTTAATAACTTACCCCTGACACCCCTTGCTACCTATTTCAGAACACCTTAAAACTATGACCCCTCATGTTAGCCATTTCAGCTCTGGGAAAAAGCCCCTGGCTATCCACATAATCAATGCCCCTCATCATCTTATACACTTCTATCAGGTCACCTCTCATCCTCAGTCATTCCAAGGAGAAAAGGCCAAGTTCACTCAACCTATTCTCATAAGATACTCTCTACAATCCAGGCAACATCTTTGTAAATCTCCTCTGAACTCTCTCTATAGTATCCACATCCTTCCTGTAGTGAGGTGACCAGAACTGAACAAATGGGGTCTGACCAAGATCCTATATAGCTGTAACATTCATACTAAAATATTTTAAAACGTAAAGCTTTTCAAACTCCTGCCCTAAGGATGCAGATGAAGCACTATTCTACCCACTCCTTCAGGGGCCTTAAATGTACTCTCCTGCATCCTATTTTAACACCTCATTCATACTTTATCTCAACACTGAGCATAGCAGCAGGCCAGGTGCATCAAGTTTGATCGGTCTCAGTCAAGGTTAGTTTGATGGGAACACGAAAAGTATGTACCTGTTTAAATTTGTTAAGATGACCTTTGTATAACATTGCATGCTTTTCAAGCAAATGGCACAGGGATATGCATTTCCTTCATCTTGGCCTCTGCATTATCGGGCTTTTTCATTGATCGCTTCTCAGATGTAGTTCGTGGGATCTCACTATGTACAGATTGGCAGCTCCACTTGTCAGTGCATTGGATTTGGGTAAGCAGTTGGAGGGTTTGAAGGGATTGGAAGATAATTTTATTTTTGTTTCACCCAGGGGATGATTGGAACCTGGAACACATTATCTGAGTGGATAGTGACAGAAGGTATCATGAACATAGCACAGAATAGTATAGCACAGGAACGGGCCCACAATTTCCGGCTGAATTAAATTAGTAATCAAATGCCGAGCTACACTATTCCCTTCTGACTACACAATATCATAGCCTTCCATTTCCTACACATTCATGTGCCTATCTAAGAGCCTCTTGAACAGTTTGCATCTTATCTGCCTCCAGCTCATTCCAGGCACTCAGAAATCTCTGTATAAAAAACATACTCTACTCTTCTTAGAACTTACTCATTACCACCTTAAATGCATGCTAGGGTATTAGACATTTAAACCTTGGGACAAAGATACTGGTTGTCAACTCTACCTGTGCCTCTCATAATCTTATAAACCTCAGCCTCTGCCTCCACAGAGAAAGCGACCCAAATTTGTCCGAACTCTCCATAATAGCATGTGCCATCTAATACAGGAAGTATCCCGTAATCCTCTTCTGCACACTCTCCAGACATCCTTCCAAGAGTGGGGTGACCAGAATTGAATGCAAAATTCAATATGAGGTTTACCTAGATATTGTGGCGACCCACTTTCTACGCAGGCAAACCGGCTCACAAAATGCCATGCGCGCCGGCAGAGAGGCCAGCCCCAAAATGGCGCTAGGCCTTCTTCTTCACCAGCCAGGGGAGAAAGCCTGCACACGGGAAGAGACTTTTGTAATGTACCCCTGATGTCATTTCCACCTGAAGAGGGCGGGAACGGAACTGCGTAAAACCCAGTGCCATGAAGTTTGAATAAACTAGTCTCAAGTGTAACTTATAGCCTGTGTGTCATTATTTCTAGCTCTGTGTGTAGCACATCACTACAATATTTATGAAGCTGCAACATAACTTCCCAACTCTGGAACTCAGTTCCACCACTAATGAACCATATGCCTTTTTAACCATCCTATCAACCGCTGCAGCCACTTTGACTTGATCCAAAGAACTCTCTGCACATCATCACCAATAAAGGTTTTGCCATTAACACTAAACACAAGAAAGTCTGCAGATGCAGATTATGCGTGTTGCCTTGCCATCAATACTGTACATTTGATCTTCCAAAGATCAACACTCACATTTAGCCAGGTTAAATTCCATCTACCATTTCCCCATCCATGAATCTTTAACTCAGACACTGTAACTTCTAGTCAAATGCAACTGGCCAGCTGTGACATGTTCTGCAACATCCTGGAGGCAACCAATTAGAGGATTATTTTTTTTCTTCTGTTAGCATTTCAATGAAACAAAAGTGCATTGCAATTTAATTGTAATTAATATAGTGCATAATTCTGCATAAAGTAGATCTTAATTGGTTTTGTCATTTATTAAATGAAGAAGCATCACTCCTCATCATGACAAAAATTAAAGATGTTTTCAAACAACATATGTTTTGAACAGTTGGTTGCAGTGTTAGTAACTGTAGCATGACAGACGAGAGATATTAGCTGAGAGATGGACATTTGGCTAAATTAGATAAACTGCACTCTAAGTGCAGCTAAATCAGGTCACTGCATGTTTCCTTTTCTAATGTTCACTTGTGAAGTACACAGGGCTTTGTGGTGATCCCTTTTTATGGGTAATGGTGCTGATTCTGACTTAAAAAAAATAGAAAATGCTTAAAATGCTCAGTGGGTAAGGCAGCGTATGTAGAGAGAGATTCAGAAAAACTTCAGAATTAAACATGTTTTAAGTTAAAGAAAGGCGATGGAGAGATCAGGAAAATCTGTGATAAAGTGGAAATTGAAAGTCATCACATGTGCTGTGCTAACTGAGAAAGAGTAGTAAATGCTTCTTTTTAACCACATTTGTCTTTCTGGGGTCTGTATGGTGGTTCCAGGGAGGGGCAGCACCTCTGCTGAAGTGGCTTGTCGTGAACATCCTGGAGCAACTTTGGTTGCTGCCTGACACTGCTCTCACCTGTGGCTCCAAGTAGCTGCTTGCAAACGACAGTGGCCACACCCCAGTGCACTAGTTGATGGGTGCAGCCAGCGGGTCTCATAGCCAATGAGGTAGTTACTTGCCGGTCCTAGAATGCGAAGTCAGTGCTGACGGACTGGTTGAGTGAGGTTAATAGAGAAGTCCTACTGCCAGGAAGGTGGTTCTGCAACACTTTGTAGAGAACGAAGGGCATGACAAGGCACAGCAGAAATCCTGGTCATTCACCACAACCAAAGTAGGCCCCAGTTGTGAAGGCTACTCACACTACTGAACCTAGACTTCTGAGGTCAACAGAGTGAAAGTGCCCGTATGAAAGCCTTAATCATTAATTTGGTAAATCTAAATCTGCAAATGCTGGAAATCTGAAATTAAAGCAATGAAGTGACAAGAGAGATTGAAACACTGGCTGCCTGCCTTTTCACTGCTGGGGGTATCAGTCTGCTGCCGGAGAAAGGAGACTGCCTTTTTTTCCACTGGTAAGATCACTCTGCTAGATAGTGGGGAGACTGCCATTTTATTGCTGGTGAGATTGCTCTTCTACAAAGAGGGAGAATGTTGCCCAGGTTTTCTGCATTTTGGATGTGGACTGTTTTTCAGTCTTATATTTTTTTTTGTATTCTGTGTTTTTTGCCTGATCTTTCTCATTTTTGTGTGCAGGGGTGGTGGGGGGGGGGTTTGATGTCCCTATTCCATTTGTTTAAATTTTTTTGTGCAGGGAGAAGGGATTTCGGGGTTGATGTTCATGCTGCCTTTCTTTTCTTTCTTGGTTGTTTGGAGAAGAAGAATTTCAGAGTTCTATACTTTGATAATAAATGAAACTTTTAACCTTTGGATCATCATTGGACTTGGCTGGAAGGCATTAAAAGTAAGTGGTAATGGAAGAAATCTATGCCTGAAGGAGGTGAAATGCAGTGTTGTTTGAAACTGCTGAAGGAATTTGGAAGAAAGCTCTGCAATTTGGATGTTGATTACCTGAAATTGTTAACCATTTTCAGGTAATTTGAGTCTGCAAGTGAAGGATGATGGAAAAAATGGGGCCTGTTGGTGGGCAGAAGATGGGTAACAGAGTTTTGGATAACCTCAGATTTATGAAGAGCATATTCTTCAGAACAAACACAGCATATGAGATAACTGTTCATCAATATCTACTAAGGGAAAATTAGGCATAAGCATCGATGCCAAGATCCTGGAAAAGAATATAAATGTATCTTAACTACATCTGCACGGGACCATATCTGGACTTCTACATGAGCAGGACTGAGGCATTTGGTTCTTTGTTTCTGTTTTATCATTTAATGACATAGTGACCGGTCTTTTACGTGATCAACATTTCCTTGCCTAATCCATTATCCTCCCATTCCTTTAATGGTTAATTTAATAAATCTAATCCAGAAATGAAAAAAAAACAAAACCTACAAATGCTAGAAATCTGAAATAAAAGCAATGGGTTATTAATGGATTATGTTCTATCATGGGCATCGTCATGCCAAGATTAGGTATATATTTGCCTCCTGTTTCAGCTTTTTGAAGGCACCACAACACTTGTTAAAGTCTTCTATCTCCATGAGCATCAACTCTCCTCATGACACCTTCCTGTGCAACCTCAGGAAATTGAATAGAGACTGCAGGTGCTGGCACCTATCACCTATCAGCTCCTGTTTCACTTTTCCCATTCAGTTCTCTGTACTGATTATCTTCCCTCCACACTCTCAGTCCTGATGCAGGCTCACAACGTGAAATGTCGACTATCTCTCAAAGGGTTCCTTTTGCACTTCTGGTTTAGATTTATTAAATTAATCATGAAGGGATTCAAATGATATTGGGTTAGGGAGAGAAACAGTGATTTGTAAAAGCTCAGTCAAAATGTCATTAAATGGTAGAGCAGAAACAACAAGCTAAATGTTTCAGTCTGACTCATAATAAATTAAATCTCCATGGATTTGAGTTCATGAATGATTATTAGTTCAGTAACTTAACCACTCTGCTACTGTATCTTGAAGTGACATCTTTGTAAGAGACATTTTAATGCTAGGCCAAGGTTGAGAATTTATCTCATTATATGAAAATTTTCAGTGCTTTTTATGTTTAGTAAGGAGGGTAAGCTACCTTCTGGTCATGTATTATAATGAGCTTTCTTTTAAAAACTTATTTGGCAAGTACGTCCAATGGGCAAGGTGAATCAGGAGTAATAAGTAGAGAGTATTTGATTCAGTCCCAATTAGTAAATGCAGATTTTCTGGAAGAGCTTCTTTGCAGGAAAATTTGTGCATCAGAAGCAGAAAGAAGAATATAATTCACTAACAACACACACAAAATGCTGGAGGAACTCGGTAGGTCAGGCAGCATCCATGGAAATAAACAAAGTTAAAGTTTCAGGCCGACACCCTCCTTCAGGACTGGAAAGGAATGTGGGAGATGCCAGAATAAAAAGGTTAAGGGAGGGGCAGGAGGATAGCTGGAAGGTGATAGGTGAAGCCAGGTGGACAGGAAAGGTAAACAGCTGGAGATGAAGTAACCTGATAGGAGGGGAGGGTGGATCATAGGAGAAAGGGAGGGGAGGAGGAGACTCATGGGGAGGTGATAGGCAGGTGAGAAGAGGTAAGAGGGCAGCGTGGAGAATAGAAGAAGAGAGGGAGAGGGATTTTTTTTACTGGAGGGAGAAATCCATATTTATGCCATCAGGTTGGAGGCTTCCCAGACAGAATATAAGGTAGTTGCTCCTCTCCTCCACCCTGTGGCTGGCCTTCTTTTGGCACGAGAGGGGGCTATGGACAGATGTCAGAATGGGCAGGGGAATTCGAATTAAAATGTCTCACCACGGGTTCCAATTTTGGCAGATGGAGCGAAGGTGCTCGACGAAGCAGTCGCCCAATTTACGCTGGGTCACACCAGTGTGGAGGAGACCACATCAGGAGCACTGGTCACAACAGACACATCACCAGCGGATTTGTAGTGAAGTGTTGTCTCACCTGGAAGGACTGCTTGGGGCACTGAATGGAGGTGAGGGAGGTGAATGGGCTGATGTACCTTGGCTGCTTGCAGGGAAAAATACTGGGAGGGAGATTACTGGAGAGGGATGGAGAGTTGTGTCATCAGCAATTTTATAGATGACATTTGATTTGTGTCTAGCCACTCAATCACAGGTGTAGACAGAATAAAGCAGTGGGCTAAGCATGCATCCTTGAGGTGTGCTTGTGTTGATTGTCAGTGAGGGGGAGATGATATTTCCAATCTTCACTGGCTATGGTCTCCTGGTGAGGAAGTCAAGGATCCATTTGCAGAGGAAGGTACAGAAGCCCAGGATTTGGACCTTGTTAATTGGAACTGACAGTATAATTGTGTTACACGCTGAGCTATGGTCAATAAACAGCAAACTGACAAAGGCATTGCTATTGTCCAGCTGATCTAGGGCCAAGTGGAGAGCTAGTGAGATTGTATCTGTTGTAGACCTATTGTGGCAATAAGCAAATTGCATTGAGTCCAGATCCTTGCTTAGGCAGAAGTTCATTCTGGCCACCACCAATCTCCAAAAGCACTTCATCACAGTAGATCAAAGTTCAAAATAAATTTATTATCAAGCTACATATATGTCACCAAATACAAACCTGAGATTCAATTTCTTGCAGGCATACTCAATAAATCCAATAATCATAATAAAATTAATGAAAGACCACACTAACAGGGTGGACAACAATGTGCAAAAGTAACAAAGTGCCAATGCAAGAAGAATAAATAAATAAATGAATAATAATTAGCAAGCACATGAAATGAAGAATCCTTGAATGTGAGTCTATAGTTCAGTGATGGGGCAATTGAAGTTGTATGAAGATATCCCCTTTGGTTCAAGAACCTGATGGCTGAGGGGTAATAACTCTTTCTGAATCTGGTGGTGTGAATCCTGAGGCTCCTGTACCAGCAGTGAAAAGAACGCATGACCTCAGTTGTGGGAGTCCCTGATGATGGATGCTGCATTCCTCCGACAACACCCATGTAGATGTGCTCAGTGGTGGGGAGGGCTTTATCAATGATGGACCAGGCTAAGCCCACTACTTTTTGCAGGATTTTCTATTCAAGAACATCGTTGTTTCCACACCTCACCGTGATGCAGTCAGTCACTTTCCACGACACATCTAAAGAAGTTAGATGTCATGCCAAACTTTTACAAACTCCTTGGAAATCGAGGTGCTGCCATGCTTTCTTCATAAATTTGGGTGCACCCAGGCAATAGTCATTGAAGCAGTTCATCCTGTTCTTATTAGGCACTGGTGTGATTGTTGACCTTTTGAAGTGGGTGAGAAACACCATCTGCAGCAGTGAAAGATTGAAGATGCCCTTGAACACTCTGCCAGTTGGTTGGCACAGGTATTCAATGCCCTACCAGGTACACCATCAGGGTCTGATGCCTTGCAAGGGTTTACCCTCTTGAATGATGTTCTGACATCTGCCTCTGAGGCAGAGATCATGCCGTCACTAGATGCTGCAAGGATTCAGATGGGTTTAGTTTTATTGTCCCTTTCAATGCCATTCACCTTGGAGGAAGTAATGGTTTGCAAACCTTGCCAGAACTGATGTGCATCTAACAATTCAATCAGAATTATTTTCTCACCCTTAAAACAGCCTTCCATAGGCTGTACCTTGACTTCTTTTATAGCTTTGGATTCACTAGTCTTGAATGCCACAGATGTAACCCTCAGTAGACTGTGAATGTCCTGGTTCACCCAGAGGTTTTAGTTTTGATATGTTCAGCATGTTCTCGAAGCACACACTCACACACACAGGTCTTGATGAAGCCAGTGACTACTGTAGTGTATTCATTCAGATTCGAAGATGAGTCCTCTGCCCAAAGCAGTCCTGTAAGTGCTCCTCTCTCTCCCTTGACCATACCTTCCTGGTCCTCACCACTTGTGATCTAGTCTTTAGGCTCTGCCTATATGCTGGGAGCAGAAGAACAGCCAGGGTGGTTGGACTTTCCAAGATGTTGGTATGGTATGGCATCATAAGCGTCCTTGATGGAGGCATAACAGTGGTCCAGTGTGTTGGATTCTCTGGTTGCACAAGTGATATGTTGGTGGTAGTTGTTCAGAGACATCTTCAAGCTAGCCTGGTTGAAATCCCTCACGATTATAGGGAAGGCATCAGGCTGCTTTTTTTTGTGACTTGTGATTATGCTGCACAGCTCCTCCAGAACCTGTCTAGCATTGGCCTGAGGAGGAAGGTAAACCACTACCTGGTTGATAGTGGAAAACTCCCCCAGCAGATAATATGGATGACGCTTGACACCTAGATGATCCAGGTGTGGTGAGCAGGATTAAGAAAGAGCTGCTGGGCCGGCTGGTAGCACAATGACATCAGCACTGGACTCTGGAACGGAGGTTCCCGGGTTCAAACCCAGTCGGGTCTGCTCCCGAGTACACTTTCCATCTGTGCCGGGTTGAGTGTCGAGATCTCAACTCAATCTCGTAAAATAAAGGGAAAAATGCTGCGAAATGTCTGTGTGGGGGATGGCATGTCACACAGTCTCTCTCTCTCTCACTCCGCACCTTATAAAGGAATGAAAAAGACATCGTCCCACCAACATTGCACACGCACGGATGGATGCACGGACAGACGCACGGAGGCATGCACAGGTGCATATGCACACATGCACACGCCAAACAAAATAGAAAGAACCGCTAAGTCTGTGCACGATAGTGAGTTAATCGTAAAGTATATTCCAACTCCTCTCCCTTTAAAAGACTGAACCTTCCCATCTTTGCTGAGAATGGTGACACAATCAGATTGCATTGCTACATCCAAACTGGTGGGCGTGAGCTATGTTTCTGCAAAGCAAAGTACAGAACAGTAGCTGATGTCCCTCTGGTACTGCAATCTTGTTCTGAAATCTTCAATTTTGTTTTCCTGAGACTGTACATCTGCATGCAGGGATAGTTGCTTCAGGAGCACTGGGACCACTATACAACTGGTTTCAGCTTCAATCTCATACCAGCAATAGTAGTACTCAATAATGTCACCATACTTTCTAGTCACAGGTGTGCTGAATGGTTCCAGCTTCCAGTGCTGATGTACTGAGTATTTTTATTGTCACTAACCCAATGTCGTTTTAAAAGCACATTCTCTAATATTGCTCTTCATCATTACAAATGCTTACCTTGTGTAATATTTATAACTATAACTTTTAAATGGTGAAGCAGATATAAGATACCAAATGAATTTCTTCTGTTTCTTGAGTAACACACAAAATACTGGAGAAACTCAGCAGGTCAAGCTGTATCTATGGAGAAGAATAAACAGTTGATGCCTTGGGCCGAAACCCTTCAACAGGACTGGAAAGGAAGGGGGAAAGAAGCCAAAGTTAGAAGGTTGAGGAGGGGATGGAGTGCAAGTTAGTAGATAAAGTCAGTTGAGGGAAAAGCAGGGTGAAGTAGAAAGTTGGGAGGTGATAGGTGGAAGAGGTGAAGAGTTGAAGAAGAATGAATCTGGTAGGAGAGGAGAATGAACTATGGGATAAAGGAAAAGATGAGGGGAAGCAGAGGGAGGGGATGGGCAACCGAAGAGAATGGAAGGGGTAAAACTATCAGCTTCCTCTAGTGCTACTCCCCCTCTTTCCTTTACTCCATGTTCTTTTGTCCTTTCCTGTCAAATTCTCCTTCTCCAGCTCCTTATCTCTTTCGCCAATCAACTTTATAGCTGGTTTCTTCACTCCTCCTCCTAGTTTCACCCATAACGTACCACCATCTATTTCTTCCTTCCCTCCCCCTACCTTCTTACTCTAACTTCTCCTCTTTCTTTCAGTCCTGATGAAGGGTCTCGGCCCAAAACATCAACTGTTTGCTCTTATTCCAGCCATTGCTGCTCTGCCATGACCCCTGCCAATGTTCTCCTCTATTCTATTCTGACCAGCTCCTCCATCATGACTCTGTAATTCCCTTTACTCCATTGTAATACTGATACCTCTAACATTATGAAGTCATAGAAAGTCATAAGTACTACCGCACTGAAAACAAGCCCTACAGTTCATCTAGTCCATGCTGACCGGATCATCTGCCTGGTCCCCATCTATCTGCACCCACACTATATTCCTCTAAACCCATCCCATCTATATAACTATCCAAACTTATCTTACATGTTACAATTGAACCTACCTCTTACATTTCTGCTGGCTGTTTGTTCCACACTTTGGGCTTTCTGATTTCCTGTCACTCATTTTCTGTTGTTATTTTGTGTGATTTTTGATCAGGGTGGACTGGCTCTGTGGTCTGGAGTTAACGAATGACACAGTGCTAGATTGATCTGAACTGAGCTGATCTGAATATGCCTGGAATATTTTGATGACTTGTTGTTTGGTGTTTATATTCTGTGTTTCTTGCTCGTTTTTTTGTTGTTTGCTTGATTTGTTCTTTTTTTGTTGCACATTGGGTGTTTGATGTTTTTCTTTGCATGGGCTCTATGGTTTTCTTTCTTTTTTAATGGCTGCCTGAGAGAAGACAAATCTCAAGGTTGTATACTGCATACATACTTTGAATCTTTAATTTGCAGAACACTCTGAGTGATTCTGCTTAAATATTTGACCTTCCACTTTAAACCTATGACCACTAATTCTAGTCTCACTCAACCTGAGGGAAAGGAAAGCCTATATACAGTTACCTTATCTATACCCCTCATAATTTTGTATACCTCTATAAGATCTCCCCTTATTCTCTTAGGTGCCAGGGAATTGCATCCACGCCTTTTCAACCTTTTCCTACAACTCAGGTTCTCCAGTTCCAGCAACATACTTGTAAATTTTTTCTGCACCCTTTCAAGCTTTCTGTTATCTATACCAAAAAACCAGGTATAATTTGCAGAGGGCTATTTCAAGGGCAAAGAGACAATTTCGAATGAGGTTGGAGGCGACATTGGATGTACGGCAACTCTGGCAGGGTCTGCAAGACATTACTTCCTACAAAGCAAAACCCAATAGTATGAGTGGCAGCGATACTTCACTACCAGATGAACTCAATGCCTTCTATACACGCTTTGAAAGGGAGAATACAACTACAGCTGTGAAAATCCCTGCTGCACCTGATGACCCTGTGATCTCCGTCTCAGAGGCTGATGTTAGACTGTCTTTAAAGAGAGTGAACCCTCGCAAGGTGAAAGGTCCCGATGGAGTACCTGGTAAGGCTCTGAAAACCTGTGCCAACCAACAACATCTCACTGCTACAGGCAAAAGTTCCCACTTGCTTCAAAAAGGCAACAATTATACCAGTGCCTAAGAAGAATAATGTGGGCTGCCTTAATGACTATCGTCTGGTAGCACTGACTTTGACAGTGATGAAATGCTTTGAGAGGTTGATTATGACTAGATTGAGCTCCTGCCTCAGCAAGGACCTGGACCCATTGCAATTTTGCCTATCATCACAATAGGTCAATGGCAGACACAATCTCAATGGCTCTCCACATGACTCTAGACTACCTAGACAACACAAACACCTACGTCAGGATGCTGTGCATCGACTATAGCTCAGCATTTAATACCATCACTCCCACAATCCTGATTGAGAAGTTGCAGAACCTGGGCCTCTGTGCCTCCCTGTGCAATTGGATCCTCTACTTCCTAACTGGAAGACCACAGTCTTTGCGGATTGGTGATAACATATCTTCCTCGTTGACGATCAACACTGGTGCACCTCAGGGGTGTGTGCTTGGCCCACTGCTCTACTCTCTATATACAAATGACTGTGTGGCTAGGCATAGCTTAAATACCATCTATAAATTTGCTGATGATGCAACTATTGTTGGTAGAATCTCAGGTAGTGACGAGAGGGTGTACA
This sequence comes from Mobula birostris, assembly GCF_030028105.1. Classification (NCBI taxonomy): domain Eukaryota; kingdom Metazoa; phylum Chordata; class Chondrichthyes; order Myliobatiformes; family Myliobatidae; genus Mobula; species Mobula birostris. Next base: position 30,420,350 of record NC_092381.1, read on the forward strand.
AGAGTGAGATATGCCAACTAGTGGAATGGTGCTGCAGCAACAACCTGGCACTCAACGTCAGTAAGACGAAAGAGCTGATTGTGGACTTCAGGAAGGGTAAGACGAAGGAACAGATACCAATCTTCATAGAGGGATCAGAAGCGGAGGGAGTGAGCAGCTTCAAGTTCCTGGGTGTCAAGATCTCTGAGGATCTAACCTGGTCCCCACATGTCGATGTAGTTATAAAGAAGGCACAACAACGGCTATACTTTATTTGGAGTTTGAAGAGATCTGGCATGTCAACAAATACATTCAAAAACTTCTATAGTTGTACCATGGAGAGCATTCTGACAGGCTGCATCACTGTCTCATATGGGGAAAGGCTACTGCATAGGACTGAAAGAAGCTGCAGGGGGTTGTAAATCTAGTCAGCTCCCTCCTGGGCACTAGCCTACAAAGTACACAGGACACCTTTAGGGAGCGGTGTCTCAGAAAGACAGCATCTATTATTAAGGACCTCCAGTACCCAGGGCATGCCCTTTTCTCACTGTTACCATCAGGCAGGAGGTACAGAAGCCTGAAGGCACACACTCAGTGATTCAGGAACAGCTTCTTTCTCTCTGCCATCCGATTCCTAAATGGGCATTGAAGCTTTGGACACTACCTCTTTTTTAAATAAAAATGATTTCTGTTTTTGCACATTTAAAAAAAAATCTATTCAATATATGTAATTGATTTACTTGTTTATTTATTACTATTATGTTTTATTTTATTTATTGTTATTATTTTTCTCTCTGCTAGATTATGTATTGCATTGAACTGCTGCTGCCAAGTTAAAAAATTTCATGTCATAATGCCGGTGATAATAAACCTGATTCTGATTCTGAGGTAGGTTATCAGCACTGCAAACAATATTCTAAATGCAGCCTTACCAATGTCTTGTACAATTCTTACACAACATCCCAACTTCAGTATTCAGAGCCCTGATTTATAATGGCCAATGTGCTAAAAGCTCTCTTTAAGATCCTGTCTACTTCTGATGCCACATGTAAGTATGGGCTGATGCAATATTACGAAGAGCCTATGGTAGGGTTTGACTCTCTATGTACTGAAGTTCAGGGGTCTCTCTCCATACCCTCAGTGACCACCTTATTAAGCACCTCCTGTACCTAATAAAGTGGCCTCTGAATGTATGATCAGGGTCCTCTGCAGCCCACCCATTTGAAGTTTTGACGTGTTGTGCGTTCAGATCTGCCCTCCTGCACACCACTGCTGTAACGTGTAGCTGTTAGAGTTACTGCCTCCTTCTTGTCAGCTTGAAACAGTCTGGCGATCCACCTCTGACCTCTCTCATTAACGAGATGTTTTCACCTACAGAACTGTTGCTCTCTGGATTTTTTTTTTGTACCATTCTCTGTAAACTCTAGAGAAGGTTGTGCATGAAAATCCCAGGAGATCAGCAATTTCTGAGATACTCAAACCACCCCATGTGGCACCATCAATCATTCCACGGTCAAAGTCACTTTCCTTCCCCATTCTGATATTTGGTCTGAACATTAACTGAACCTCTCGACCATGTCTGCATTGAGTTGCTGCCACATTAAGAAACAGGTTTTCCTGATAAGTGACCGCTGAGTGTATATTTAGACCAACTGTGTTCTATAGGATTAGTGTCTGAACCACGGAGTAATTTATCCAGTGCTCCAAACAGTAGTTTATTGGTTAACTGTGGCATCGTATTGTATGTATTGTGTATTTACACAATGGTTGAACGCCTAAGGCGGTGCAGTCCCTAATTGATTCTATTATGGATTTATTGATTACACCCGCAAGGAGAATTAACATCTAGGTTATACACATGTACTTTGATGATAAATTTACTTTAAACTTTGATCAGCTACTGTGTTTCAGTAAGTTGCTCACTGCAGAATCTCAAAATGCGTTATCTTGTAATTAACACATGGAAATATATGCTTGTGACATTGATTAAAGCATGAAAAAGCTTCTGAAATGGTAGGTAATTTATTTGACCCTAAAAATTAACCTAGAAGATAAATGTCACAGACGACATGAAGGTTAAAAATGAAATACATGATGTTTGGAATTCTCTGTAGTCCTAAATATTGTCACTCCATTTATAAAATATTCAGTTTAACAGAGTTATCAGAACATATAAATTAATTGAAACAAAAAAGCTGCAAATGCTGGAAATCTAAAATAAAAATAACAGACAGCAGCACACTCAGCAGTACAGACAATATCTCTGGAAAGAGTAACAGAGTTGACATTTCAGGCTCACGATCTTCATCAGAACTGTGAAAAAGTGAGACAAAAAAAGATGATCTTCAATTGCCTAGAAGGAGATAGGACAAAGACAATAGGACATTAGGACAAAGGAATTACCGGAGGGATAGATAGGACAGAAGTAATATTTGTAATAGTGAGGTTGAGTTGAATGTTTTATTGGTACAGTTGGAGAGTGATAAAGCTTCTTCAGTTTTATCGTGTGCTCCTCACAGCAGGGCCAACAGACATGCTCTGCAAGTTAGCCTGTAGAAATGGAAGGAGTAAAATTGAGCTCAAATCTTGACAGACATGTCCAATTCAAAAAAGCCAAAAAGGGCAAGTTACTTAACACCGGAAAATTCAATATTGGGTCCAGAATGCTGCAACGTACCCAGGTTGCAACCAAATAAATTAATTATGCTGTTTTAATATTAAAGTTCTGATCTAGTAATTAATGATTTTATATCAATCAAAACTGAGTTTAACACATGAAGTTCTAATAAGACAGACATTATCACAGCCCATTCAGCTCTGTTCTGGCCGTTTATTATAATTTCAGATGCACACGTCTGCTGTTCTCCATCACACTGTATTCCTCATGACTGCACATTATAATTGGCTGCTTGTGCCAAAAAAAAACATACTTAGTATTAGCAGAACTCTACAATAACTGTCTCTGCATGTTTTAGAGAAGAATGTACTAACAGTGCCGGCTATCTAAATAACATTCAAAAGCATTACATGAAGTAAAAGTTTGTAATATTAAAGACTGATATTAGAAAATATACTTGCACAATACAATTTAATAGCAAATACTTACTGGTTCAAAGTTGAAGATTGGGGTTTAGGAGTTACATGTGTACCTTGTTAAATGGCTCAAAACTAAAAGCTGAAAACAATTTGAAATTACCCAATTAAGAACATAGAACATATGTAATGAAAGTTTTTGAACAAAGTTACCCTTTACTTCAGATTCTGATGGCCAAGTTGCCTTTTGGATGAGTCATTGGGGTGCAACAGGAACACAGCAGATAGCGTGAGGCTATTACAGCTCGGGCCATTGGAGTTCAGAGTTCAATTTCAGCACCACCTGTAAGGATCTCCATGACCACATGAGCTTCCTCCTGGTCCTCTGGTTTCCTTGCACAGTTCAAAGATGTACCAGTTAGTATGTCAATTAGTCATTGTAAATTGCCCTGTGATTAGGCTAGAGTTATAATCGGTGGGTTGCTTGTTGAGCAAGAATGGCCTGTTCCATGCTGTATCTCTAAATTAATAAATAACATTAAAATGGGGTTTCACACCCTTTTATCATAAAAGTGCGCACGACACTAAAGCAGAGGCTGGTAGATTCTTGATTAGTAAAGGCATCAAAAGTTATGGGGAGAAGGCAGGAGAATGTGTTTGAGAGGTATATTAAAAAAAACATCAGCATGGAGCAGACTTGATGGGCCAAATGGACTAATTCTGCTCCTATAGCTAATGGTCTTATTTTATGTAGAAGCAGGGGAGATTACCCTGGTATCCTAGCTAATATCTATTCTACAATGTATTTCAGTTAAATGAACTCTCTGGTTATGTCTGTTTGAAAGCACTTGCTGTCTGCATATTGACTGTCACACTACCTGCATTGCAATAGGTACTTCAAAAACTACATTGGCTGCAAAGTACTTTGGCAGGTCAGGAGGTCATGAAATCTGAGATTTTTCACCCTTGCTTTCAAGCCACCTCCTCCCGTTTGTTGAATGGATGCTTAGATCTTCCTTCTACCATCGCAGATTAGAATATATCCCTCGAATGCCAAACCAGAATCAAACATTCACCTATTCCATTGGGTGTTAATATAACAATACTACAGATTAACAGATAAATACAGTAGAAGGCTGCATTTTTGAAATAATTCTGCTTTTAATCCTTGAACCTCATTAAAGGACTGGAAACAAAATCCCCTGAAGTACCAAATAATGATTAACTTTGTTTAGAAGATAGGTCCCACTTCTAGATATTGTCTCTTCTACATTTTCTCAAATAATGGAAGTTTACATGAAAAAATACTTCAAATGTTAGCAGCTGTGTCACGATTTTGAGTGAATCAATTAAAAACAAAACAGAGTCACTAAAGAAAGGAAATTCCCATTTATAATGAGAACATACACTGTAACTAAGTGAAAGGCATTAACGTAGCAGTACAATCAGAAGATGCAGGAATAGTCATTAGCCAATTAGAAAATTTGTAATGTTCTGGGCAGAGCATTTCACAATTGCAGAAATACACTCAATGGCCACTTTATTAGTTACCTCCTGTATCTATACAAAGTGGATATTGGGTGTAGGTTTGTGATCTTCTGCTGCTGTAGCCCATCCTCTTCAGGGTTTAATGTGTTGTACATTCAGAGATGCACATGTGCACACCACTGTTGTAACATGTGGTTACCTGGGTTACTTGACTTGCTGTCGCCTTCCTGTCAGCTTGAACCAGACTGGCCATTCTCCTCTGAACTTTTTCACTAATGAGGCATTTTCACACACAGAACTACCACTCACTGGATCATATTTTGTTTTTTTTTCGTTTCGTTCTTTGTAAACTCTAGAAACTGTCCCAGGAGATCAGCAGTTTTTGAAATACTTAACTGGTACCAACAGTCATCCAAAGTAACCCCCTCACTAGGCTCATATGCAAATTCAGCTCATTAGTCAGCTCTGCTAACAGCTACAGGACTCAGTGGGGAGAAGGCCACTTTTCATTAATAATATACTTCTAGGGTCAGTATGATCTGGGGTTCAATCAAACAGGAATGTTGTGATATTCCGATTAAAAAATTTTGATTTGAGCGAATGCTGTGTACACAATTGTCAGTTGGCAAGAAATAACAGATACACTGCATAAGATTATAAAGAAAGTATATTTATAAACTTCAGCTTTATCAAACAGTTTCAATGAGTACATTTGATGTCAGAGAAATACATAAAATATACACCTTGAAATTCTTCTTCTTTGCAGACATCCGCAAAAACAGAGGAGTACCTCAAGGAATGATTGGCAGTTAAAGTGTTAGAACTCCAACCCCCCCACCCAACTTCTCCTCCCACATACAAGCAACAGGAAGGCAACAAACACCCCTCCCCCACCACCCAGTTAGTAGGAAAAAGAAAATAATAAATAAAAGGGTCTATTACAGTTAACCTAATCCAAATGTGCACATGAAGTTGGAGCTTATCTTGAAGTTGTCTTTTTGCTCACACGCTGGACCCACAGTCTGCGGGATAACACACACTACATTCTGAACATCGTACGAAATCCATCTTGAACAAACAGGCCTCTCTCAGGTGTATTGGCTCTTCCTCCTTGGTGTCATTCATCTGCACAAAGCAATTTGTGCGACAGGACACTCCTTCCCACAGCATTCTCAGTCAACTTCTCTCAGGTCCTCTTTACAGCTCTCACCAAAAAGACCCACAAACCACACTGTCTGTCACTAAAACCCTTTCCTGAACTTTTTCCTCAATTCCACCATCCTGATTGGCTGACACAACATTCCTAAACAGAGCAGCAAGGCTCTTATCTCTAGCTGAAACCAAAACAATCTACCAGCAGGACACACTGCTTCTGCAGAAAACAGCTGAAATAAAATATCTATAGCTTATAAGTCTTAACCAGAGCATTACACTTAGATCATGTTTCTTCCCCCATTCTGATGTTTGATCTGACAACAATTACACTTCTTCAGCATAACTGCACGCTTTTATGCATTGAACTGCTGCCACATGATTGACTGATTAGATATTTGCATTAACAAGCAGGAATACAGGTTTACCTAATAAAGGAGCAGGAGGAGAAGATGGTGATGATGTCTGTTATTTGTCAAGTAGGGGACCGTGCACAAATCTGATTTGATGGAGACAGACGTGAGAGTACGGAGGAACATCTGGAGAAACTTCTGAAATGCCTGCTTCGCTGCCTCTGTTACTGCGTGGTCCGGAATCTCCGGAGGAGAAGGCCCTGAATCCTCGGCTTTGCTTGTTTCGGCGGCCGGGCAAGGTCGAAGGCGCTCGGCAGAGGATGGCTCTCAGGAGGCTGTATCGGAGGGGCTAGTCGGAGGCTCGAAGTTTTCGGTTGGACGGACTCAGTGTCGGCTGTGATCGGGTGCTTCCAATGCATCGGCAGTTGTCGGTGCCTGGAGGTTTATGGCAGGGAGTTTCTCCCTTTGCCGCCTGCTATCGGGGACTTGGGAGTCGATTGACTCAGGACTTTGAGACTTTTTTTTACCGTGCCCATGGTCTGTTCTTTATCAAATTATGGTATTGTTTTGCACTGCTGTAACTATATGTTATAATTATGTTGTTCTGTCGGTGTTAGTCTTTGGTTTGTCCTGTTTTTCGGTGATATCATTCTGGAGGAACATTGTATCACTTCTTAATGCATGCATGCATTTCTAAATGACAATAAACGAGGACTGAGTGTTCTCATAATCTAAAATCTAAGTGGCTACTGAGTGCATACTAACATTTAATGTCTTCTGCAAGCTTTAAGTCTCGGTTCAGGCTGTGTGTGAACAGTGGACAACATCATCCAATGCTGCACAGAAGCAGAAAATAATGCCATTAGTTTATTAACTTTAAAATTAGATTGACAATTATCATTGTGCCTCTTGGTCCCATGATGTATCTCCATTACAGAGTGGCCACCTGTTAGTGTCCCTCTAATCCAGATGAGTAGCCTTATGTTACCTTTAGCCAGTTATACATGCGCTGGCAGTGGCTCAAATGTACATTCATCTTTTCTTCAACTCACAAATACGTAACTGTTAACTGCATCCCTTAGTCTAAACATAACATCCAATAAGGACTAGTTTAGTTTTGTAGTCAGATTGCCAGACATTAATGCCTATCAGAACGAGGCAAGCAAAGGAAAGATTAAAATTTATCGCTAAAACAATCAAGGATTTAATGAGAATAGGTGGACTAAGTATAAATTAGGACATCTTTAACAAAGTTATAAAGATGATGAAAGCTAGGGATAGTAGGAATGGAGCCATGTTATTTAATTAAGATATCAGAGATCACAAAGATAGCCCAGGCCATTTTAAAGAGACAGTCAATTGTTTTTTCCCTCTAGTTTGTCTCAGATAGCTTCCATTAATGCAGATCATCCTGTCCCAATTAACCAAAAAATAGATGAATGAGCCACTGGGTATAAAAGAGACAGAAGGTTATGGGATTAAATGTCTGAAAGATGTTCAAATATTTATGGAATTCTCTGTTCTGGTACTGTTGGGACTGCGGAAGTGCTGTCTGCTCAGTGCAACTCTTTAAAGTTGCATCATATAATGATAGCCTGTATATTTCTTTCGATTACAGTTTGGAGGTCAGTTAGAAATTTCTTGGACATCTGCTTGGACAGCATAGGTCTGACCATTCAGTTCTATCAACAAGTTCAATGGACTAATTGCTGTATTTTAGGGGCCCCTAGATAAATACAATAAAGACAGGAGAAATAGATATTATCCAGGGTCACTCTCTATTGTTGGAAGGGATCCTAAGCAAGTGTAAATCGATGCCCTTTCCATTCAGGTGGACATTAGAAAGAGTCAAGACTTTACTGAAGAAGATTTATGCTTTGGCACTCATTCAATGTTCAAAGTTGGAAGTTAATTTATTATCAAACTCTGCATATGTCACCATATTCTATGCAGACGTTCATTATATTGCAGACTTTCACAGTAGATAAAAAGAAACACAATAGAATCAATAAAAAAAATACACACAAACAAATATGGACAAACAACCAATATACAAGTGCAAAAAGAAAAGCAAACAAACAAATAAACAAAAACAAAAATCAACAAATAAATAAATAAATATAGGGTTACATAAGCACATAAATAAATAGATTAATTAATTAATTAATTAATTACAACAGCGAAATCTCTCTTTCCCTCATTAGCAAACGAGAGGACCTTTTGAAAAGTCAGGGTGTTGGGATGAACAACAGTTTTTGATTAACTATAGATCCTGGTGTCTGGGGGCTTTGCTATTGCTTGAATGGTGCATATTGGGGGTTGATGTTTTGCTGCTGCTTGTGCGTGGGAGGAGGGATTTAATATGGGCTTTGGGGTTCTAACATTCTTCTGTCATTCATTTTCTGTTTCAGTGGATGTCTGTGAACAGTAAGGACTTCAAGTTGTATACTGTATACTTTCTCTCACAGTAAATTGGACCATTAAACATGAAAGTGAGTTCACAGGTTATGGACTCAGTTCAGTGTTGAGATAAGTGAAGTTAGATTTCACATCCTAATGGTTACAAGAATATAGAGAAACTATTTAGCTGATTAACGACCACTCTCTGTTGAACATCGATGACTCCTCCGTAGAGATTGTTAAGAGCACCAAATTTCTTGGTGTTCAACTGGCGGAGAATCTCACCTGATCCCTCAACACCAGCTCCATAGCAAAGAAAGCCCAGCAGTGTCTCTACAATCTGCGAAGGCTGAGAAAAGTCCATCTCCCACCCCCCATCCTCACCACATTCTACAGAGGTTGTATTGAGAGCATCCTGAGCAGTTGCATCACGGCCTAGTTTGGAAATTACACCATCTTGAATCACAAGACCTTGCAGCGGATAGTGAGGTCAGCTGAGAAGATCATCGGGATCTCTGTTCCCGCCATTACAGACATTTACACCACACGCTGCATCCGTAAAGCAAACAGCATTATGAAGGACCCCACGCACCCCTCATACAAACTCTACTCCCTCCTGCCATCTGGCAAAAGGCACCGAAGCATTCGGGCTCTCACTACCAGACTATGTAACGGTTTCTTTCACAAGCCATCAGACTCCTCAATACCCAGAGCCTGGACTGACACCAACCTACTGCCCTCTACTGTGCCTATTGTCTTGTTTATTATTTATTGTAATGCCTGCACTGTTTTGTGCATTTTATGCAGTCCTGGGTAGGTCTGTAGTCTTTGTTTTGTTTTATGTAGTTCAGTGTAGTTTTTGTATTGTTCATGTAGCACCATGGTCCTGAGAAACATTGTCTCATTTTTACTGTGTACTGTACCAGCAGTTATGGTCAAAATAACAATAAAAAGTGACTTGACGACTTGAAATTAATTTCCACATATGCCCACATACAATAAAAATCTGAACCTCCATTGAAAAAAAACAGTAATTACCAGTGATGTGCAATATCTTGAGTCATCTTCCTCCTCTGCATATTTAACAGATTTGCTAATCAGAATTAGCCATTTTTGATGAAACAACATTAAACTTTTGTTGGTCTTCTGCAGTGCTTATTAATTTGGTGTCTGTAAATGCACAGTTCTGATCATTTTGGGTTTTGATTGTGATTTTTGTGAGTTTAATTTGGAATATGCTTGACATCCTGTTGTAATCAGAATATTGTTTCACATTTCTTCCGACTCATCACTGATGACCCGTGGCAGCTCATGCTCCCAGGTTTATTTGTTTTTTTTCATTATTTGCATGATTTGTCCTCTTTTGCACATTGGACAGTCTTCATTTTTTTTGTGGATTCTATTGTCTGCAGGAAATTGAATCTCAAGGTTGTATATAGTACACACATTTTGATAATAAATTTACTTTGAACTTTGTAGCACAAATGTATTGTACAAATAAAACCAATCTTTAGAAACCGGCCCAAAATCATACAAGGAAGAAGGCCACAAGTAATGTGCTGGTGGGAAGGATTTATCACTGTTCCTTATGTCATTGCAGCAATATTTCTGAAGGTTGGCAAGGAGACCTGATCAAATGTGATTAAGGTTTAATTGGCCACCTTGAAGAATCTATTCACACAGCAGTTTCATTAAGCAGTGAATGCTATCTGTGATGGAAAGCAGCACATTCAAAGTAAACAGGGACCAAATTGATAGTCAGTAAATTTCAATCTAATGTGATTGACTGTGATGAAAATGATGTTCATTGTCATATTGCAGCAAATTGAAATAGTTTAATTGGGATTTGAACTTCTTTGAAACTGACCTGGTAATGGAACTCAATGCAATACTCTCAGCCAAGGTGAAAATAATCTTTTCAATGTATAGTGTAGATTTCACACATTGTCGCTTCCAAATACCTTGCAGTATCATTTTATTACATTTTTCCCAATTATTCTCCAGGTTAAAGAAGTAATTTTGTCAGGGGAAACAATAGTTCAGCAACGTTGAGGATGACTGATAGCATTGCCAGAAATAGCAGTAAGACTAGGTGGGAAAATAATGGACATAATCATATCAGAATACAAGTTTGAACAATGATAAAATGATAAGAATGAGAATGTTAATACTGAAAATTGCAGTGATAATAATAAGAATACAAGAATTGGCATCGACGGTAAATTTATTTTCCAGTCATCGCATTACTCATGAAAAAAAATCTTTGTTTTTTTTGGTTAAAGCTCTGTTTCAGGTGTATCTTGTAATTTTATGAGGTAATGATGTGTTAATGGAAGGATTCAACTGAACAGAACAAAATCACTGAAACAAAATTCTTCGTGATTACGCATGTGCATGAGGCTTTACAGATATCATAGAGAACAAACGACCAAGTATAAAAATGAACAATGTATTCCATTTTTACAACAATTAATTCAAGAAAATAGACTGAGGGATAAACTGCTGGAGGAACTCTGCAGTTCCAATGCATCAGGGAACATTTGGCGGAGGGAAATGGGCGGTTGACACTGAGGGTCAAAACTCTTCATTTGGACTAAAAGCCAGTACAAAGAGGTGAAAGGAAAGGGGTGGAAGAAGAGCAGATACGTGATTGGATGATTCGAGTGAAGAGGAGTGATAGGAAGATGGAAGAGTGGAAATAGCAAGAGAGGCAAAAAGAGCTGCAGATGATGTCACAAACGGGAGAAAATCTGTGGTTGCTGGAAATCCAAGCAACACAAACAAAATGCTGAATGAACTCAGCAGGCCAGGCAGAATCTATGGTAAAAACCGAACAGTCAACGTTTCAGGCTGAGGCCCAAGACTGATGAAGGGTCTTGGCCTGAAATGTTGACAGTTTACTCTTTTCCATAGATGTTTCCTAGCCTACCTAGTTGCTCCAGCATTTTGTGTGTATTGCAGGTGATGTCAATGCCACAGATTCCAACATCTGTAGTCTTACGTTTTTTCCCCCCACTTTAGGAAACTGTACTCGCTTTGTAAGGTAACTTTGGGGTTCTAAAGTTTAACTGTCACTCATTCTTTGGGGCACTCCTCTGTTTTCATGAATGGTTGCAATGAAAAAGCATTTCAGGATGTATATTGTATGCATTTCTCTGGCACTAAATTGTACCTTTGAATCTTTGAACATTTGAACATTCCTTTTAAGTTGCCTCTCCGTCCAAAAGGCAGCAGTGGCCCTTTGCCTGCAGCTCATTATATTTTGGAATCAACGTGTTCATAATTCTTGGCATCATTATTGCAAACAATTACTTCATCAGATTATCACACAAGCTTAATGTCTCTCACCTATTCTTAGGTTTGATGGGTGATGGTGATCTAAGCATTATGCTTTGACAGAGACTGACCATTTAGATAGATTACAGGGACTGTTAGATTACCTGCTGAGTTCCCACTAGTATCTACTTTAAACTGAGCAAGATGCACTCATCATCCAACCACTGAAAATGGCTCTTTTTTGAACAGGCAAACGATGGTCCCCCTGTCACCCATTCCTGCTTGTAACCAATGTAACTCATTCTGTCAATGTCCTCCTGCACCTTCTTGTTGCTTAAATTTCCCTTATGCTTGCCAGAAAGGTACAGCTTTCTCCTACTTTCTTGCTGCGGGTCAGCTGACCGGCAGGGACTGGTTGAAGTGAGAGTTAAAGCCATTTGAGCCACTCACTGCAGTGGTTGTTAGAGAGTTTATGATCATTTACCTCCCACACCATTTGAACTCACTCTGGCCCAGTCAGGAACGTGGCATTGCGCATTGACTTCTGCCCTAAATATCCGTGAGAGGGCTAGAGTATAAAAAGAAGGATGTAATGCTGAGTCTTTATAATACATTGATCAGACCACACCGACTATTGCGAGCATTTTGGAGCCCCTTATCTAAGGAAGGATGCTTATTTATTTATTTATAAGATACAGCATGGAATAGGCCCTTCTGGTCCTTCCAGGTGCGCCACCCAGCAACCGCCCGATTTTATCCTAGCCTAAATCATGGGGCGATTTACATTTATGCCCAACTAACCTATCAACTGTTGTGTCTTGGACTGTGGAAGGACACCCACATGGTCACGGGGAGAACATACAAGCTCCACAGGCAGTGGCAGGAATTAAACCCAGGTTGCTGGTACTGTAAACCTTTGGGCTAACCACTACACTGCTGTGCCACCCCTAATGCTGGCATTGGAGAGGGTCCAGAGGAGGTTCATGAGAGAGAATGTTCCTGGAATGATAGGGTTAATGTATGAGGAGCATTTGATGGCTCTGGGCCTGTAGTAATGGAGGTTTGAAGAATGATGGGGGAATATAATTGAAACTTAATTAATATTTAAAGGCCTAGACAGAATGAATGTGGAAAGGATGTTTCCTACAGTGGGGTAGTCTAGGACCAGAGGGCACAGCCTCAGAATACAAGGACATCCCTTTAGACCAGCGATGAGGAGGAATTTCTTTGGCCAGAAGGTGATTAATCTGTAGAATTCATTTCCACAGGTGGCTGTGGAGGTCAAGTCATTGAGTGGAGCCTGATAGGTTCTTGATTAGTAAGGGTGTCAAACGTTACGGGGAGAAGGCAGGAGAATGGGTTTGAGAGGGATAATAAATCAGCCATGAGACAATGGCGGAGCAGATTCGATGGGTTGAATGGCCTAAGTTTGCTCCAATGTCTTATGGACTTAAATGTAGAACTCTTTCCAAATATCTAGTGCATTTCCATTTCTATACTGGCAAAAGCTATATTTCTATTCAAGTCCATAAACGAATGAGGCAGATGACAGATGGCAACACATACAAAATGCTGGAGGAACTCAGCAAGCCAAGCATCTATGGAAAAGAGTAAACAGTCAACGTTTCGGGCTGAGAAACTTCACCAGGACCTTGTTCACCCTTTCCTATAGATGCTGCCTGGCCTGCTGAGTATCTCCATTATTTTGTGTGTGTTGCTTTGGATTTCCAGCAACTGCAGATTTCTTCGTGCTTGAGATGACAGATAGCCATTGCTATTAATTCCATATAGTACCAGAAGTCATAGTCATAGTCATACTTTATTGATCCCGGGGGGAAATTGGTTTCCATTACAGTTGCACCATAAATAATTAAATAGTAATAAAACTATAAATAATATAAATAACTATAATAGTAATATGTAAATTATGCCAGGAAATAAGTCCAGGAACAGCCTATTGGCTCAGGGTGTCTGACCCTCCAAGGGAGGAGTTGTAAAGTTTGATGGCCACAGGCAGGAATGACTTCCTATGACGCTCTGTGTTGCATCTCGGTGGGATGAGTCTCTGGCTGAATGTACTCCTGTGCCCACCCAGTACATTATGCAGTGGATGGGAGACATTGTCCAAGATGGCATGCAACTTGGACAGCATCCTCTTTTCAGACACCACCGCCAGAGTCCAGTTCCATTCCCACAACATCACGGGCCTTATGAATGAGTTTGTTGATTCTGTTGGTGTCTGCTACCCTCAGCCTGCTGCCCCAGCACACAACAGCAAACATGATAGCACTGGCCACCACAGACTTGTAGAACATCCTCAGCATCGTCCGGCAGATGTTAAAGGACCTGAGTCTCCTCAGGAAATAGAGACGGCTCTGACCCTTCTTGTAGACAGCCTCAAGTGTTCTTTGACTAGTCCAGTTTATTGTCAATTCGTATCCCCAGGTATTTGTAATCCTCCACCATGTCCACACTAACCCCCTGGATGGAAACAGGTGTCACCGGTACCTTAGCTCTCCTCAGGTCTACCACCAGCTCCTTAGTCTTTTTCACATTAAGCTGCAGATAATTCTGCTCACACCATGTGATAAAGTTTCCTACCGTAGCCCTGTACTCAGCCTCATCTCCCCTGCTGATGCATCCAACTATGGCAGAGTCATCAGAAAACTTCTGAAGATGACAAGACTCTGTGCAGTAGTTGAAGTCTGAGGTGTAAATGGTGAAGAGAAAGGGAGACAAGACAGTCCCCTGTGGAGCCCCAGTGCTGTTGATCACTCTGTCGGACACACGGTGTTGCAAGCACACGTACTGTGGTCTGCCAGTCAGGTAATCAAGAATCCATGACACCAGGAAAGCATCCACCTGCATCGCTGTCAGCTTCTCCCCCAGCAGAGCAGGGCGGATGGTGTCAAACACACTGGAGAAGTCAAAAAACATGACCCTCACAGTGCTCGCTGGCTTGTCCAGGTGGGCGTAGACACGGTTCAGCAGGTAGACGATGGCATCCTCAACTCCTAGTCGGGGCTGGTAGGCGAACTGGAGAGGACCTAAGTGTGGCCTAACCATAGGCCGGAGCAGCTCCAGAACAAGTCTTTCCAGGGTCTTCATGATGTGGGAGGCCAATGCCACTGGCCTGTAGTCATTGAGGCCACTGGGGCACGGTGTCTTTGGCACAGGGACAAGGCAGGACGTCTTCCACAGCACAAGAACAGGAACAACACAAGAAGCAGCCTTGATCTTGCTGCATTGTCTAGCTGGGCCATAGCTAACAAGCTTTATAATTGATCTGGAACATGTTTGAAAAAATTTGTGAAAAGCCTGGGGACAAAAGCAGTTTATGTATGGGACATGAAGGAAAGCTAGTAAGAAGGAATAAGTTTTGTTTCTGCTTTCAGCAGACAGTGTCTCGATCATCGCAAGCATCATTAAATATACCTGTTCAGACAATTTCTCCTATTTGTTTGGATAGCTTTTCAAATAAAATAGTTACCGTACTACTTTTGAAATAAGAGCCAAGGTTCTTGCTGAAGAATGTTGAGATATCACTAAGCATGCCACAGCTGTTTGCTCTGATCTTTCATTTCCTTGTGGTCACTTTAGTTTATTAAATAAGGAAAGGCTATTAATTTGCCTTTGTAAAATCTTTATATTTTTTATACATAATGGCTAAAACCAATCAGTCAGCTGGGTTCATTCTTAGAATACTTTAAAACTTCCCATAAATATGAGGCAACGATTCCATGTGAAAACACAAATAATACGCATTCTGGCCCTAGGGAAAGAGTCTTAAGCTGAAAGACTGGCAAGTTTGATATGCAAGTGTGTTGTAACAATAGCACTAAACAGAAGTGACATGCTAGACAGGGAAACCTCAATGCCATTTTCCATTAAAGGGCTGCACAACTGAAGTCAAAAGTTGCCTGAGGGGGGGATAAAGATATTGATATAACTGGAAAGCAGAAAGAATTTGCAAATGGTTTTATTATTTTTTTAGCAGATTGATAATGTGTTGGCTTCCACTGTCCGTCTTTGTCCAATACTGGTTTACATTTGCAATTAAATGGATATGATGTCAGGGAGTTGATTGATGGCAAGAATGTCATTCCTTCAAGAAGAGACTGATTGTTCATATGTATACATTTTGAAGTTTGCCTTGACACTTAATTATGCTATATAGTTACAGGTGGTCTTAGCAAAGTTTTTTTCTCTCTTCCTTGACAGATGAGCTGCAGATCCAAAATACACAAGATGTCATTTTATTCTAGCCCATTCGTTATATGTCAAGTTTAATCTTTGCTCTTTGAAATTTAATACTATTCAGTAAGTTTGAGGTCACAGAATGAACTGTAACCTCTATCATTGTAGTTATTTGTGCACTCTTAACGAAGTTAGTGCTTATTAGAAGAAACAAACACAGCTGTGTTGTGAAGGTGATTTTGAACAGACAGTATAAATCTAATTTAGTGTGGGTGCATTTCAGTATTTCTTTTGCAGATTGTAATAATTAAGCTTAATTTTTTTATATGGTAATTAAAATACAAAATACTTTGAAATTATATTAACCGAATTGGTAACTTAAACAAGCATTGGACAGCAGCTAACACTCAGCTAACTTGTTGTTTTATGTGAGAGTTTCTTTGTGGTACATAGTTGTGGATCATAAATGTGATCTGACTTTTATTCAAGTCAATTAACAAATAAATTGCTTTCCTCTTTAAATATTCAGATCAAATGATGCTCTGATTAATGACAAAACATAAAACATTTATTTTATCCATTACTGAAGATGTGCCCCTCACTAACAACGCTGCCATTTAATCAACAGCACTGGATTTATTTATTTATTGATTGATGCAGGCATTGATGGCAATTTTTCATTTATTATCTCTCCCTAACTGCCCTGAAACTGAGGGGGCAGTTAAGAATCTACCACATTAAGGCATTAAGCTCCATTTGCCATTCCTTGTCTCACTTACCCAACTGATGAAGATCTCTCTATAATTCCTGATAGCCAACTTCATTCTCTATGACACAATTTATTTTAATGTTATCTGCAAACTTATTAACCATGCCTTGTACAATCACATCTGGTTCATCCATGTACAGCAGATGAAATACTGCAGTTGTGGTGGCATTGACTGCTGGAGATCTCCGCGAGATATGGGATTCCAAACTTCCACTATCACTTTCTGCTTCCTACCATTGTGTATCCAATTATCCCATGTGATCCAAATTTCCATAGTAATCTACCTTATGGAACCTTTTCAAAGGCCTTATTGAAGACCATAAACACTATATCTATCACCCTGCTCCCATCAACCTAGATACTTCGTCAAAAATTCATTAGACTTAATTTCCCATACACAAAGCCATGCTGACCATGTCTTTTCAACTGCATGCATATCGTGTCTCTCAGGACCCCTTCTAGTAATTTGTCTACCAGAAATATTAAACTTATTGGTCTATAGTTTCCAGATATTTTCTTTTGCAGCTCTACTTAGGAAAAGACATAAATTAACTATCCTCCAGTCTTCCAGCACTTCTCTCATCACTATCAATGATATATGTATTTCAGTTGTACAGTATATATTACAACTAGAGATTTCAAAGTTTCATCTTGGGAAGTATTAAGTTCTTTGTGGTTATAGTGTTTCTTAATGCTACATCCGATCCAGAGTAACAATCACGTTCTTCTGCTTTACACTCGTATACTGAAGAATGACAATCAACAATCTTGAATCTTGAATCTAATGGTAAGAAAAACAAACAGCTATGATTTCTCTGTATAATAGGGGAGCCATAATGGGCCAAATGGCTGATTTCTGCATCTATTTTTATGTTCGAAAGCAGTTCAACCCATCTTCTTGTTGCAGGAGAAACAATCTCATTACTCTCCTGGATTCAATAGGGACCAAGTTCTGTTTCCATCTGCAAGTGGAAACAATTGCTTACTGCCATCAAATTCTTTCATAGTCCCAGATTTCTATAAATTCACCATTCAGTTTAATTTTTTCTATACAGAAAAGAGCCCCAGTATTTTCAATCTTTCTGGAAAGGTATTAACTCCAAGGCCCAGCATCATCTCAGTAAATCATACGTTTCCTCTTTCTCCATTCCCTCTATACATTTTTTATATATATATATATCTCCTGACCATTTATTCTACCAAATTATTTAATCTTGCTTCTAAGAATAACAGTAACTTTAGTAAATCAGCTCTGTATAAATGCATTATATTGTTCATATGTGCATTCCTTGCCAGAGTAAGCTATTTAATTTACATTCTCATTGACAACTAACGGCAGTTTGATAGAGTATTTCAATTTTGCCAAGTGAACGATTTCCCCAAAGTCCAAAGATCTAGAGATTGCACTCGCATGGATATATGTTTTCTCTTCACCACTGCTATAACTTACGTTGACTGGGAAGGATATTGTTCTCTGAATATCTACCTCATTTGAAAACTAGAACTATGGCAACATAAACACAAGAGATTCTGCAGATGCTAGAAATCCAGGGTAACACATAAAATATGCTGGAGAAACTGAGCTGGTCAGGCAGCATCTATGGAAATGAAGAAATAGTCGACGTTTTGGACTGAGACCCTTCATCAAACTGGAAAGCAAAAAACAAGTTGTCAGAATAGAAAGGTGGGGAGAAGGGAAGGAGGATAAGGTAGAAGGTGATAAGTGAAGCCAGGTGGGTGGGAAAGGTAAAGGACTACGGAAGAAGGAATCTAATAGGAGAGAAGAGTGGACCATAGGAGAAAGGGAAGAAGGAGGGGCGCCAGGGGATGATGAAAGGGCAGATCAGGAGAAGAGATAAGAGACTAGAGTGGGGAATAGAAGAAGCAGGAAGGGGAAGTGGAAAAAGAAAAAAAAACAGAAGGAAAAAAAATCAATGTTCGTGCCATCAGGTTAGATGCTACCTAGATGGAATATGAGGTGTTGCTCCTACACCCTGAAAGTGGCCTGATTGTGGCAGAAGAAGAGGCCATGGATCAACATGTTGGAATGGGAATGGGGACAGGAATTAAAATGACTGGCCAATGGTTTTGCTTCTAGCTGATGGAGCAGAGGTACTTGAGAAAGCAGTCCCTCAATTTATGTTGTGCCTCATCAATGTAGAGGAGGTCGTATCTGCAGCATTGGATACCACAGACAACCCCAAAAGCTTCGCAAGTGAAGCTTTGCCTCACCTAGAAGGACTGTACGGGGCCCTGAATGGAGGTGAGGGAGGAGGTGAATGGGCAGGTGTTACATTTCTTGCACTTGCAGGAATATGTGGTAGGAGGGAGATTAGTAGGAAGGGAAGAATGGACAAGGGAATAATAGAGGGAGAAGTCCCTGCAGAAAGTGGAGTGTCAGGGAGAGGTAAAGATGTGTTTGGTAGTAGGATCCTGTGGAAGATGCCAAAAGTTGTGGAGAATGATGCGTTGTATTTGGAAGTTCATGGGGTGGTAGAGGAGGACAAGAGGAATCCAATCCCCATTAAGGCAGCAGGAAGATGAGGTGAGTGTGGATGTCTGCAAAATGGAGGAGATGTATCAGAGCAGCGTCAATGCTGAAGGAAGGGAAAACTTGTTCTTCAAAGGACGACATTTCTGATCTCCTGAAAAAGAAAGGTTTTTTCTGGGAATGGATACAGCAGAGATGAAAGAACTGAGAAAAGAGGGTAGCATTGTTACAGGAGACAGGGTGGGAAGAGGAGTAGTCAAGATAGCCGTGGGAATCGGTAGTTGATAGAAGATGTTGGTAGACAGTTTGTCTCCAGAGATGGAGACAGAGAAATTGAGAAAGGGGAGGGTCATCAGAAGACAAGACAGCCTACAGGGATGACGTCCAGCACCTGGCTGCGTGGTGTGCCGACAACAATCTGGCCCTTATCACCCAGAAGACCAAGGAGATCATAGTGGACTTGAGGCATGCCAGGAGTCACACTCACGTCCCCATCTACATCAATAGAACTGTAGTGGAGCGTGTATCAAGCTTCAAATTCCTTGGTGTCCACACTTCCGAGGATCTCACCTGGTCCCTGAACTCTTCCATCCTGATCAGAAAGGTGCAAAAGCACCTTTATTTCCTGATGAGCATCAAGAAAGCTCACCTCTGTCCCAGGATACTGTCAGACTTTTACCGCTGTACCATTGAGAGTATCCTCACCAACTGCATCTCAGTGTGGTATGGCAATTGTCCCGTATCGGACCACAAAGCACTCCAGCATGTGGTGAAAACTGCCCAGCAGATTATCAGCACCCAGTTGCCAACCAATGAGAACATCTACCATAAATGCTGCCTGGGCAGGTCAAAAAGCATTATCAGGGATGCATCTCACCCTAACCATGGACTTTTTAACTCTCCTTCCATCTGGTAGGTGCTACAGGAGCCTCCGCTTCCGCACCAGCAGGCACAGGAAGAGCTTCTTCCCTGAGGCTGTGACACTGCCGAACCTCTCATCGCAGCGCTAAGCAGTATTGCATCTGTATTGTACTGTTTCAGTACTTTTATATTTGTGTGCTGTAGCACTTTTTTTTATTTGCAGTTATTTTGTAAATAACGCTACTTGCATTTCTGGTCAGATGCTAAACACATTTCATTGGCTCTGTACCTGTACTCGGCACAATGACAATAAAGTTGAAACTAATCTAAATGGACCAAGTGAATTTAAGGGAAGGGTTCAAGTTGGAAGCAAAGTTGATGAAGCTGATGAGCTCAGCATGGGTGAATGAAACAGCACCAAAGCACCCATCAATGTAGTGCCGTAAGAGTTGGGGAACACTACCAGGGAAGGCTTGGAATATGGACAGTTCAACATAGCCAACAAAAAGGCAGACATAGCTGGGGCCCATGTGAGTGCCTATGGCTACCACTTGAGTTTGGAAAAAAAGCGGGTGGAGACATTGTTGCGGCTGAGGACCAGTTCTGTCAGATGGAGGAGGGTGGTGGTGAGGAGAACTAGTTGGGTCTTTTGCTGAGATAGAAGCAGAGAACTTTAAGCCCTTCTTGATGGGAGATAGATGTGTATAGGCACTGGAGATCCATGGTGAAAATGAGGTTGTCAGAGCCAGAGGAATAAAAGTTGTTGAGGAGATCGAGGGCATATGAAATGCCATGGAAGTAAGTGGGAAGGGACCGAACCAAGGAGGATAGAATGGAGTTGAGGTATGTGGATGTAGATGGCAATAAGCAATAGAATGTTCACTTAACTGTAAACTACTCTTTCAAGACTTAATAAAGGGTGGGTCCCAGGGTGGGTACTGGGAAATTAAGGTTAATGATCTGTATAAATTCTTAAAACTTGTGGTTGAAGGTGCTACAATCAGAGCTGTTCAAACACCAGTTACCATAAAGTATCCTCTTCAGATTTTGAAGGGAACCCTGTGAGTGCCTAAATGTTTTTAATGGAGAGGTTGTATTGAAAATGGGTGGAGGCAAGGTAGTGGCCCCTGCTTCGCAGCTCAGGAAGGATCTCAAGAGGTATGACCATACATAATTGTCTGTCCAGTTTTGCCCAAGTGGATTTATCTAGAGGACTCAAAGCAATGCAATAAACAATCTGCTGGAAGAACTCAATGCAGCCCCTGCAGAAGGAAAGGGAATTGTCAGTACTTCAGGTCCTGGAACAGAAGCAGGGTTTTAGTTTCCTACAGATGTTGCTCAACCTGCTGAGTTCTTCCAGCAGGTTGTTTGTTACTCTAGGGTCCAGCATCTGTAGTCTCAAAGCATCTGTAATCTCAAAGAGGAGCAGGACTAACAACAACATATAGTGAACACGTACACATCTGCCACCTTCTTTGAAAGTGCTTCCAGTCAAAAACCTGTTTGTTGACAGATAAGGTTGGAACACAATAACAATCCAAATGATGCGTTGAAGTTGTTGTTTGCATATATAAAGGTGGGAGTGAAAGAACATTAGCAGGGAAGAATTGGAGACCAAATGAATCTGAGTATTGATCATAACCAGTTCAAGCAACTTTGAGCCAAGGAAAGCACAGAAACAAACCTCTTCAGCCCAAGTTCACAATGACAATCAGGCACCCAATTACACTAATCTTACGTTAATCAGAATCAGGCTTATTATCACCGGCACATGACGTGAAATTTGTTAAATTAGCAGCAGCAGTTCAATGAAATACATAATCTAGCAGAGAAAAAAATTAATAATAATAAACAAGTAAATCAATTACATATACAGTATTGAATACATTTAAAAATGTGCAAAATCAGAAATACTGTAGACAGTATTAAAAGAAAAGTAAGGTAATGTCCAAAGATTCAATGTCCATTTAGGAATCCGATGGCAGAGGGGAATCACATTATAGCACAGTAAATGGAAGGTGCTGATAAATGAACAGAGTTTTTGTCATTAACTAATAAATTTACTGTATTTTTTGCAATGTTTTGAATTATAGCACATTGATAGTTAGAATTGACTCAATCTCCTTGAAGAATCTCACCATCTCAAAGTATCAATAACACATGACCAGGTTGATGATGAGAACAGATCTTTCCCTTTCTGGCTGTAGAATCTACCTCAGAAAAAGGGATTAGATATGATATGAGGAGATGTTTTATCTTGCATCCTGAGGAATGTATATCTACAGAAAGTTTTGATCCAAGGTTCTATAGATGCTTTGATTAATAGTTTCTTGGCTCCAAAAAATCAAGGAAAATGGGGTTGACTGGGAAAGTGATTTCCCCAGTTTCTTTGTCCTTGTTTAGCTAATATGAATTGGCTAGGTATCCCCTTAAGAAAAGGACCATACAATCAATGGCTCTGTACATTCTCTGTACATTGTTGTATCGTGAGGATTCAGAATCGCAGAGAGAGACACAGAAAGGAAACAGACTTTACAATCCAGCAAATTCATGCCAACTATCAAATACCCAGTTATAATAATCAAACTCCAAACCATTTTACTCTTCACACATTCTCATCAACTCGTCCCGGCATCAATCATTCATCTACACTATTTGCAGAGACATACTAACCCACATATTTTGAGGATATGAGGAGAAAGGTTGGAGGGGCACTTGGAACAAGCCCATGGCATCACAAGTAGAATGTCTAAACACTACACTTACAACAACCAAGGTCAGGATCAAACCCACGTCTTTGGAGCTGTCATCAGGTACCTTTAGATCACTGATACTGGAACACCCTCATTGAAGTGGCTTGAACCAGTTATTTGTCTGGAGTAGGCACACAGATCTGAGTTCTTTGGTTTAATAATCAATTTAGTAGAAACATAAAAAACCTACAGCACAATACAGGTCCTTCGGCCCACAATGCTATGCCGAACATGTACTTACTTTAGAAATTAACTAGCATTACCCATAGCCCTCTATTTTTCTAAGCTCCATGTACCTATCCAGGAGTCTCTTAAAAGACCCTATCATATCCATCTCCACCACCACCACAGGCAGCCCATTCCACACACTCACCACTCTCTGCGTAAAAAACTTACCCCTGACATTATCTCTGTACCTACTTCCAAGCACCTTAAAACTGTGTCCTGTCATGCCAGCCATTTCAGCCCTGGGAAAAAAACCTCTGACTATCCACACAATCAATGCCTCTCATCATCTTATACACCTCTTTCAGGTAACCTCTCATCCTTCACCACTCCAGGGAAAAGAGGCCAAGTTCACTTAACTATTCTCATAAGGCATGTTCCCCAATCCAGGCAACATCCTTGTAAATCTCCTCTGCTCCCTTTCTATAGTTCCCACATCCTTCCTGTAGTGAGGTGACCAGAACTGAGCACAGTACTCCAAGTGGGGTCTGACCAGGGTCCTATATAGCTGCAAGTGGGGTCTGACCAGGGTCCTATATAGCTGCAATATTAACTCTCGGCTCCTAAACTCAGTCTTACGATTGATGAAGGCCAATGCACCTTCAATGCTTTCTTAACCACAGAGTCAACCTGCGCAGCAGCTTTGAGAATCCTATGGACTCAGACCCCAAAATCCCTCTGATCCTCCACATTGCCAAGAGTCTTACCATCAACACCATATTCAGCCATCATATTTGACCTACCAAAATGAACCACTTCACAATTATCTGGGTTGAACTCCATCTGTTACTTCTCAGCCCAGTTCTGCATCCTATTGATGTCCTGCTGTAACCTCTAACAGCCCTCCACACGATCCACAACACCCCCAACCTTTGGGACATCAGCAAATTTACTAGCTCATCCCTCCACTTCCTCATCCAGGTCATTTATAAAAATCACAAAGAGTAGGGGTGCCAAAACAGATCCCTGAAGCACACCATTGGTCACTGACCTCCATGCAGGATATGACCCATCTACAACCACTCTTTGTCTTCTGTGGACAAGCCAGCTCTGGATCCACAAAGCAATGTTCCCTTGGATCCCATGCCTCCTTACTTTCTCAATAAGCCTCGCATGGGGTACCTTATCAAATGCCTTGCTGAAATCCATATACACTACATCTACCGCTCTACCTTCATCAACATGTTTAGTGTTATCCTCAAAAAATTCAATTAGACTCATAAGGTGCGATCTGCTTTTGACAAAGCCACGCTGACTATTCCTAATCCTATTATGTTTCTCCAAATGTTCATAAATCCTGCCTCTCAGGATTTTTCCATCAACTTATCAACCACTAAAGAAAGACTCACTGGTCTATAATTTGCTGGGCTATCTCTACTCCCTTTCTTGAATAAGGGAACTACATCTGCAACCCTTCAATCCTCCAGAACCTCTCCTGCCCCCATTAATGATGCAAAGATCATTGCCAGAGGTTCAGCAGTCTCCTCCCTCATCTCCCACAGTAGCCTGGAGTACATCTCGTCCAGTCCCGGAGACTTATCCAACTTGATGCTTTCCAAAACCTCCGGCACATCTTAATGTCTGTGTGCTCAAGCTTTTGAATTTGCTGTAAGTCATCCGTACAATCGCCAAGATCCTTTTCTATAGTGAATACTGAAACAAAGTATTCATTAAGTACCTCTGCTATCTCCTCCAGTTCCATGCACACTTTTCCACTGTCACACTTGATTGGTCTTATTCTCTTCAAATCTTATCCTCGTGCTCTTCACATGTAGAATGCCTTGAGGTATTCTTTAATCCTGCTTGCCAAGGCCTTCTCATGGCCCCTTATGGCTCTCCTAATTTTATTTTTAAGCTGCTTCCTGCTAACCTTATAATGTTCTAGATCTCTATCATTATCTAGTTTTGTGAACCTTTCATAACCTTTTCTTCTCTTCTTGACTAGATTTTTGACAGCCTTTGTACACCATGGCTCCTGTACCCTACCATCCTTTCCCTGTTTCATTGGATCGTACCTATGTAGAACGCCACGCAAATATCACCTGAACATTTGCCACATTTCTCCTGTACATTTCCCTGAGAAAATCTGTTCCCAACTTATGCTTCCAAGTTCCTGCCTGACAGCTTCATATTTCCCCTTACTCCTGTTGTAGGGTGGATGAAATTACCGGAGACAGAGTCACTGGGAGATACAAAGCAGCTTCTTTATTCAACACAACAAGGTACAGCAGGCATCTTACGGATGGAGATGCTTTCCAGAGAAAGGTCTGCTAGCTCATTGTGAGCTCGATATTTATATGCTAAACACAAAGGCAATCGCTACTTAAAAAGTTATAGACAATGCTTCCTCTTGAAGCTACATACAAACTATCACACCATCCTTTCCTTCCGATGCCAACATGCCTGGGTTGGTATCCACAGCCTTTAGGAATGTAAGTTAAGTCTACGATACATTATTTGGCATTTCCCATGCTAACATAGAAGACAATTAATATTTATAATGTATAGATAATACTGTCTTCAAAACGACAGCATCAGGTCAGACTAAGGGACCAGAAGCATCTGGTAATCACACCTTTTTAGGAAGCGCATTGTTGTGGACTCAATGCAATTTGTAATTTGTCAAATACAAGTCTGGTGACCAAAGTCATTTAAGTGTAAACAAATTATCTACCCAAAAAACTCACTCTAACACTCCAATTAAACACTTTCCTAACTTGTCTGTTCCTATCCTTCTCCAATGCTATAGTAAAAGATAGAGTTGTGATCACTATCTCCAAAATGCTCTCCCACTGTGAGATCTGACTCCTGACCAGGTTCATTCCCCAATACCAGATCAAGTATAGCCTCTCCTCTTGTGGGCTTATCTACATATTGTGTCAGGAAACCTTCCTGAACACACCTAACAAACTCCACCTCATCTAAACCCCTTGCTCTAGGGAGATGCCAATCAATATTTGGGAAATTAAAATCTCCCACCATGACAACCCTGTTATTATTACACCTTTCCAGAATCTGTCTCCCTGCCTGCTTCTCGATGTCCTTGTTACTATTGGGTGTTCTATAAAAAAAACACCCAAATAGAGTTATTGATCCCTTCCTGTTTCTAACTTCCACCCACAGAGACTCAGTAAACAATCCCTCCATGACTTCCTCCTTTTCTGCTGGCGTGACACTATTTCTGATCAGCAGTAGTACCACACACCCACCTCTTTTGCCTCCCTCCCTGTCCTTTCCGAAATATCTAAAGCCTGGCACTCTAAGTAACCATTCTTGCCCCTGAGCCATCCAAATCTCTGTAATGGCCCCAACGTTATAGCTCTAAGTACTGATCCATGCTCTAAGCTCATCTGCTTTGTTCATAATGCTTCTTGTGTTAAAATAGACACATCTCAAACCATTGATATGAGCGCATCCCTTCTCTATCACCTGCCTACTTCCCTCTCACATTGTCTCCAAGCTTTCTTTATTTGTGAGTCAACCGCCCCTTCCTCCATCTCTTCAGTTTGGTTCCCAGGTAGTGTTGATTTAGCTTATCAGTTAACTTCCAGTTCCTTTGACAGAGATAATAATATACACAGGATCGCTTCAGACCCAGGTCATTTGGGTAGTGAGGGTTGCAGTGGAAGAGAATGCCCTGTTTCATGGACACACAACCAAAAGTGATTCTGCAGATGCTGAAAATCTTGAGCAACAAACTCAAAATGCTGCAGGAAATCAGCAGGTTAGGCACCATCTATGAGAGGGAATAAATAACATCAGCAAAGGAGGAAGGGAGGGAGATATTTTGGCTTCATCGCTCTACATTTCCATTCCTTACCAAGTGTCTAGGCTGGAACATCAACTGCTTATTCCTCCAAAGAAGCTACCTGACCTGCTGAGTTTCTCTAGTATTTGCTTTAGAAACTATAGGCCAATTAGCTTGTGTTGCTTTAGAAACTACCGGCCAGTTAGTTTGATCACAGTGACTGGGAGGATGTTGGAGTCGATTACTAAGGATGAGGTCTCTGGGGTCTGGAGGCACATGATAAAATAGCTGTAGCCTGTAAGGTTTCCTCAAGGGAAAATCTTGCCTGACAAATCTGTCAGAATTCTTTGAAGAAATAATAAGCAGGATAGACAAAAGAGAATCAATTGATGTTGTGTTCTTGGATTTTCAGTAAGCCTTTGACAAGGTGCCACACATGAGGCTGCTAAACAATCTATGAGTCCATTGTATTACAGGAAAGATTCTAGCATGGATAAGGCAGTGACTGATTGGCAGAAGGCAAAGAGTGCTAATAAACGGAGCCTTTTCTAGTTGGTTGCTGGTGATTAGTAATGTTCCACAGGGGCCTGTGTTGGGATCAATTCTTTTTACATTATACATTAATGATTTGGTGATGGAACTGATGGCTTTGTTGCAAAGTTTGCAGATGAAATGAAGATAGATGATGGAAGGGCAGGTAGTTTTGAGGAAGTATAGAGGCTACAGAAGGACTTAGATTGATTAGGACAAAGGGCATAGAAATGGCAGATGGAATACAGTGTCAGGAAGTATATGGCCATGCACTTTGGTAGAATAAATAAAAGGGTTGACTATTTTCTAAATGAAGAGAAAATACAAAAAAAAAACTGAGGTGCAAAGGGACTTGAGTCCTTGTGCAGGATTCCCTGAAGGTTAATTTGTAGGTTGAGTCTGCGGTGAGGAAGGCAAATGCAATGTTAACATTCATTTCAAGACTAGAAAATAAAATAAAGGGTGTAATGTCAAGACTTTATACAACACTGTTGAGGCCTCATTTGGATATTGAGTAGTTTGGGCCCCTTATCTTAGAAAGGATTTGCCAAAACTGGAAAGGGTTCAAAGGAGGTTCATGAAAATGATTCCAAGATTGAATGGCTTGTCATATGAAGAGCATTCGGTTTTTCTGGGTCTGTGTTCACTAGAATTCAGAAGAATGAAGGGTGACCTAATTGAAACCTATCGAATGGTGAAAAGCCTCGACAGAGTGGATGTGGAGAGGATATTTCCTATGGTGGTCCATGACCAGAGGACATAACTTCAGAATATAGGGGTATCCTTCTGGAATGGAGATGAGGAGGAAGTTTTTCAACCAGAGAGTGGTGAATCTGTGGAATCTGTAGAGCCCAAGTCTTTATGTATATTTAAGACAGAGATTGATAGATTCTTGATTGTCCAGGGCATGAAGGGATATGGGAAGAAGACAAGAAATTGGGGCTGACAGGAAAATTGAATCAGTCATGATGAAATGGTGCAGCAGACTCGATGGGCCAAATTAGACTAAGTCGCCTATACCTTATGGTCTTACGGTCTTTGTTTCATCTACTATTTTAGAATTGTACACATAGAACACTACAGCACAAGGTCACGCCCTTCAGCTCATGATATCTACACTGACCATGAAGCCACTCCAAACTAACCCCTTCTGCCTGCACTATATCCCTCCAATCCCTAACTATTCATGTGCATGTCTAAATGTCTGTAAAACATTGTTATTGTAACTGCCTTTTACCACTTCCCCTGTCAGCATGTTCCAGTAACTTCAGTGTGAAGAAAACTTGCCTTGTAAATTGCTTTAAACTTTTCCCCTCCAACTTGAAGCTATTCCCTGGCATTTCCAATATTTGGAGTTCTTATGATTTTCCAGTGGACTGCTGAGGGAAAGCTGTACCATCAGAGATGCATCTTTAGATTGGGATGTTAAGATGAGACTCCAGATGCCATTCTACATGGATGGAAAATAATCTGGTGCATTTATTCCAAAAAATAGAAGTGGGAGAAATATGCCTAGTATTTAGCTAATACTTCAATGTTAAACAACATGACAACAAATTGACCAGAAATGGCTCATCTACCTATTGAACCTACTACACTTGCTTTGAACAGATAACCCATCACCTTCGTGTTCACCTTCACTGCACTTTCTCTGTAGAAGTTAAACTTCATTCTGTTTTGTTATTGGTTTGTCTTGTCCTATCTCAAAGCACTCATTTGCTCTGTATGAATTTGTGTGCAAGCCAAGAAGATTTTCTCTGTATGTTGGTACATGTAACAATAATAAACCAATACCTACAGCAATGATCACCACAGCCGTGTAAAACACACGTCTTCCAGATTCAAACAGCAGTGGGTGGGTGCAGAAAAACCAGCCTTACCTTCAGAATTGCTATACAAGTTTCTGCCCCTTTACTTGCAGAAGGCAAAGGGTTGTTATAGATGGTTCATATTCTGCATGGAGGACAGTGTCCAGTTGTGTTCTACAGGGATCTGTTCTGGGTCCCCTCCTCTTCGTGAGTTTTAGAAAAGGCCTGGAGAGGAAGTAGAAGGGTGGGTTAGTAAGTTTGCTGATGACACGAAGGTGGAAGGTGCTGTGGATAGTCTGCAGACTTTTCAGAGATTATAGCGGGACATCGATAGGATGTAGAAATGGGCTGAGAAGTGGCAGATGGAGTTCAAACCAGACAAATGTAAAGTGGTTCATTTTGGTAGATCAAATTTGAAGTCAGAATATCGTATTAATGCTAAGACTCTTAGCGGTGTGGAGGATCAGAGAGATCTTGGGGTCTGTGTCCATAGGAATTTCAAAGCTGCTGCACAGGTTGACAGTGTTGTTAAGAAGGTGTGTGGTGTGTTGGCTTTAATCAACCATGGGACTGAGTTCTAGAGCTGGTTAGACCCCACTTGGAGTACTGTGTTCAGTTCTGGTCACCTCATTACAGGAAGGATGTGGATGCTATAGAGAGGGTGTAGAGGAGATTTACAAAGATGTTGCCTGGATTGGAGAGCATTTCTTATGAGAACAGGTTGAGAGAACCTGGCTTTTTCTCCTTGGAGCAACGGAGGATGAGAGGTGGCCTGATAGAGGTGTATAAGATGATGAGAGGCATTGATCATGTGGATAGCCAGAAGATTTTTCCCAGAGCTGAAATGGCTAACACAAGGGAGCATAGTTTTAGTATGCTTTGAAGTAGACACAGAGGGGAGGACAGGGGTATGTTTTTCACACAGAGAACGGAGGGTGCATTGAATGGACTGCTGGTGACAGTGGTGGAGGCAGATACGATAAGGTCTTTTAAGAGACTCTAAGGTAGGTACATGGAGCTTAGAAAAATAGAGGGCTATGTGGTAGGGAAATTCTAGGCAGTTTCTAGAGAGAGTTACATGGTTGGCACAACATGGTGGGCTGACGGGCCTGTAATGTGCTGTAGATTTCCATGTTCTATGTTACTTAGATGCTAACAGCACAATGTTTATGAATACTTCAAAAACATCAACAACACTTTTTAAAACTATTAAAAGTTGTTCTCAATATTTAGTGAAATAGGAATCAAGCCATGCCAAAAAACACTAACAAACAATTAAAACATTTAAGTACATACAATTTGAAACTTGCCTTTCTTCTGAGTGACTTTCTCATCAACAAAAATGGGCAGAGTCTCTGAACCAACACCCACTCTAGTATAGTTCAAGTTCAGCAGACAGATCACCCAGTTTAATTGCAGGAGGTTCACAAAATGTTGGTGTCATTATATAATGGCAAAATCCCAGCAAGTACTGTCAGGAAGTTGGGTACTTTCTGTCCACACTTCTATGGGGTGTATGGGGTTGAGTTGGATCCAGGATCAGCCATGATGGAATGATGGAGCTGACTCAATGGGCTGAATGGCCTAATTCTGCTCCTATGTCTATGGTTTCATGGTCTTACAGACATCACTTGCACAAAATGACTGAACATTCAATCACGCATAGGAGAATTCTACCCTTACTGGGCTGTCTCAAAGGGCAGTTAGTGACATGGAGTCACATTTTGATGAGGTTACCCAGGCAGGAGATTACCCTTTTAAAGCAATATTCACTTAGCCCCATGTTTCACTCAATAATTGACATCCACACAGTCTTCAAGATGGACTTGGTCATAGGGTCAGGTTCAAAAGCATGTCTTAAGGGAGGAAAGGTAGGCAGGCTACTGAAGTATTCAGACAATTGACAGGTTCAATCTTCAGCTATGTCTTTCTTGAGGAATACTACTGCAGATTTATTTTTCTCATGCAGCCTTTCTGCCGTGAACCTGACAAGCATTTGAAGTGTAAGTGAGTTCAAGTCTCCTGCTTCAGGACTGTAAACACTTAAATTGCAACTTGACTCAATGGTGACACGCATTGCCTCAAGTTAAAAAGGTCATTAGTTCCAGACCCATGTCAAGGCATGAGTAAATAGGTTAAAATTTCGGCAGATTACCGATGGCAAATCCTGACCTGTCAGAAGTGCCATCTGTCAGATAGAATGTTAAACCAAGGTCCTGGTGATTCACTCAGATATAGCAGATCCCATCATAGTATTTACAGAAGTGCAAAGATGTTCACTTGAGTTCTGCCCATCATTTATCTCTCAGCCAACCACAACCACCTCCCACAGTCTACAATAGCTGCTCCAAGGCATTTCTTGCTGATGGTAGCCTGTTGCTTGATCTTCACCTTTACAGCTGAGCATTGTCACAATTGTCTGCACAGTGGGGAAACAGCCCACTCATGAGGCCCAACAGTTAAAACTCAACAGGCCTCCCACTTGAATTTCTATGGATTACTGTCTGTATATATCAATTTCTCAGATTAAAATGGGTACCCCTTCCTGCTTGATAGTAAAGCTTTAAGACAATTGGCAGATCTAATCTTGTTTTCTCGAGGAGGACTTCACTGCAGATTGATTTTTTTTATGTGACCTTTCTGCAGTAAACCTTGACAAGCTTTTCAAGGGTAAATTCAAGCCTTCTCTTCAGACTTCACAGATGGATAGGGTCTTAAGGAGAGATTTTGGCATGTTGGCCTTCAGAAATCAAAGTATTGGGGTACAGGAGTTTGTATGTTACACAGAGAATGTATAAGCTGTTGGTGAGGCCTAATTTGGAGTATTATGTGCAGTTCTGGTTACCTATCAGAAAGATATCAATAAGATTGAAAGAGTACAGAGGAAATTTGCAAGGATTTTACTGGGACTTAAGGACCTGAGTGATAGGGAAAGGTTGAATAGGTTAGTATTTTATTGCCTGGAGCATAGGAGAATGAGGGGAGATTTGTTAGAAGTACACATAATTATGAGTATAGATAGGATAAATGCTAGCAGACTTTTTCCACTGAGGTTGGATGAGACTAGAATTGGAGGCTATGGGTTAGGGGTGAAAGATGAAATGTTGAAGGTGAATGTGAGGGAGATCTTCTTTACCCGGAGGGTGGTGCGAGTGAGAAATGAGCTGCCTGCTGAAGTTGGGGGGTGTGGGTTCAATTGCAACACTTAAGAGGCTTGAATAAATACATGGAGAGGAGCAGTATATGGGACTAGGCAGAATACCAGTCCGGCATGGACTAGGCGAGTGGAAGGGCTTATTTCTGTGCTGTAGTGCTCCATAATTCTATGACTCTAATTGCTTTTATCGATTGATTTGATAAATACCACAGCTTCCTGGATTGTTGTTCCAGCCAGCCAAAAACAATGCCTCACATTTCCTCAATCAACTAATTAAATCCCTGGAAACGATGCTTGGTTCTCTTCAGATTCATGTTGCTGATTATTTAATTGACAGGTCCAGACATGGTGTTGATATTGACAGTATGCAGCTGGCCCTACTTGTGGCAAATCACTTCTTCTGTCAACTGCATCGTTTCCTGATCAGTACCGATTTGTTCCCATTATTGATGTAAGCAGTCTGATTCCTCATCAATATCAATCACATCTGCTTTCGTGATTCATCTCTCCACAATTGATGGTCACTTTGTAATGTCAAAGTAAGTGATATACAAGGTCAGGTGGAGGCGATGGCAGTCTCCAGTGTCTGGCCTGACACACAGTATGAAAACACAGGTCCTGGAATTAAGTAGGGATGCATGAGTTAAAGAAGTGTTTAAAGCAAGTTTAGAATAATATTGTAAATTAGCAGCTTCCAATATATATGTGTGTATACTAGAAAGATGTAAAAAAAAACAAGCTGTACTGACAGAAATGTTCACAGGGATGTCACAAGAAAGGTGTTTGAAGTGAAAATTTCAAGATTACGCAAGCCATGTTATGCATGCCAGAATAGGAGAAAACTTCTACAAGCTCAATCAATTCGTCTGAATCTTTGTTATTACACACACACACACACACACGTTGGGATGTACGCAGTGAAATAAGTGGTGAAACTGAGGTAATGAACCACAGATGATGTATCAGTCAGTTACTGTGCAGGAATAGGAAAGTGAAACAAGGGAGCTCTGGTGAGGTTGATGTAGAATACAAGTCTTGTGGGTCATATATTTTTACACTGATGTTCTGTAATTTCACAAGGGTTGCCTGTTCACACAGATTAACCATGTGCAGTGATATACATCACCAACCCTGTGCCTATTATTTATTTAGCGATGCAGTGCAGGGCAGCTTCTTCCAGTACTGTACTTCAAAACACATTGCCTCAGCAACCCCACAGCCATGATAAACCTTAACCTAAGCACAGGACAGTTTACAATGACCAATTAACCTATCTGATCCATAGCTGACTGTGGGAGGAAACCAGAGCTCTTGGGGAAAAACCATGCCTTCCACAGGGAGGACATATAGAGACTCCTTACAGAATGGCACTGGAATTGAACTCCAGTGCTGGAATACCCTGATAGCTTCACGCTAACTGCTATGCTACCGTGGTGCCCAAATCCATGTGGCATTCATGAGGATGTTACTTATTTGCCTATAAAGTATTAATGATTTGTTACAAATATCAGCAAGATGTTGGAGATCTTTTACCTGTCTGTTGCAGTGAGTGCAGTCTTCTTTGCGGCTTTATGTTGGGGGAGCAGCATCGGTGCTGGTGATGCAAAAAGCCCAAATAAACTCATCAAAAAGGCTGGATGTGTCCTTGGCTGCAACCCAGACTCTTTTGTGTTAGTGGTGGAGAGGAGGTCACTAAACCAACTAAACACGATGAACAATCTGGCACATTCCCTCCATGACCTACTGAACAGGCAGCAGAGCACCATCTCAAACAGACTCATTCAACTCACCGCTCACAAGGATCATTACAGAAAATCTTTCCTACCAAATGCAATAAGCATATACAACAGTTCATCTCTGTGCAACAGGAGAACACACATCATAGTGCAATTGTTTTATTATTATTGTACAGTATTTCACATTATGGCACATTGGTAAATGATTATTGTGTATATTATTATTCTGTATTTTATTAATATTATTATATTTATTATTATTGCTAAGTGTGTTTTTAAATGTTGCTGCTGTGACAAAATAATTTCACACTCAGGATCAATAAAGTACTTATTATTATTATTGAAAATAATAATATCTTCCATATATTCATAGACTTCAAGAAGGCATTCAGAAGGGTTTGGTATGATGCACTCTGGGCCACAATGAAGAGATACAACATGAGCCAGAAGCTGATCCAAACCATCAAGCCACTGTACACCAAAACAGGAGATCAATCAGAACTGAGAGGGTGCTGTTGGTACAAATTAGAGGTCCATCATACCAGTTTTCTCCTGGAGATTGATGGGAGAAGCTTAGGAGGGTGACGGCACCTTAACAGTGACTCCTTTGCTTAAATCTTCAGAAACAGCGACTAATATCAAAGAAGGTAGTAAAAGCTTTTTTAAGTATATAAAGGAT
Organism: Mobula birostris; assembly: GCF_030028105.1. Lineage (NCBI taxonomy): Eukaryota > Metazoa > Chordata > Chondrichthyes > Myliobatiformes > Myliobatidae > Mobula > Mobula birostris. Next base: position 30,454,986 of record NC_092381.1, read on the forward strand.
AAAAGAGTTGAGGGTAGATATAGGACCAATAGAAAATGACGCTGGAGATATTGAAATGAGAGGCACAGAGATGGCAGAGGAACTGAATACATATTTTGCATCAGTCTTCACATTATCTGGAGCTTAGAGAAATAGAGGGCTAGGGCTAACCCTAGGTAATTTCTAAAGTAAGTACGTGTTTGGCACAGCGTTGTGAGCTGAAGGGCCTGTATTGTGCAGTAGGTTTTCTATGCTTCTATGGAAGACATCTGCAGTATGCAGGACATTCATGAGTGTCAGGGAAGTGAAGTATGTGCAGTGAAAATTATCACTGAGAAGGTGCTCAGGAAGCTTAATAGTCTGAGGGTGAATAAATCTCCTGGACCTGATGGAATGCACTCTCGGGTTCAGAATGGAGTAGCTGGAGAGATTGCGGAGGCATTAACAATGATCTTTCAAGAATCGATAGATTTTGGCATTGTAACGGATGACTGGAAATACTGAAACCTTTAAGGCATTGGTCAGATGGCATTTGGAATCTTGTGAGCAATTTTGGGCCCCTTTACATCAGAAAGAATGGGCTGGCATTGGAGAGGGTCCAGAGGAGGTTTATGAGAAAGATCCTGTGATTGAAAGGGTTAATGTACAAGGAGCGTTTGATGACTCAGAACAGGAACTTGCTGGAGTTTAGAAGAATGAGGGGATCTCTCTGAAACCTATCAAATATTAAATGCCTAGATAGAGTGTATGATTTCTGTCGTGGTGGAATCTAGGATCAGAGCGCACAGCCTCAGAAAGAAAAATGTCCCTTTAGAGCAGACATGAGTCGGAATTTCTTTAGCCAGAGGGCAGTGAATCTGTGGAATTTATTGCCACAAATGGCTGTGTAGTCCAAGTCTTTGGGTATATTTAAAGCAGAGGGCTGCAGATTCTTAATTAGTAAGGTGTCAAAGGTTATGGGGAGAAGGCTGAGAATGGAATCAATAGGGATAATAAATCAGCCATTATCAAATAAAAGAGAGAACTTAATGGGCTGAATGACCTATTTCAGTTCCTATGTCTTATAGTCTTATAAGAAATCTACAATTGACTCCATGTATTTTGCTCCACTTTGATCCATCTCCTATGTGATTGTTGTGGTACATTTTTCTACATAAATGGCTTTCCAGATGTCAGGGTTTTGGGTTTCAAACTCCAAAGTGCAGGTATAGTTGGCATCCTGAAGGAAAGTCAATAGACATGCTTTAACGATTGGCAATGTACAGTATATAATAGGTGGGTGATCTGTTCACTCAGTGCAGATTAAATAATGACTTTCCCCAGTGTCATCGCCCATTACTGTCATGCATATTGTATATCCTTTGATATCCTTAATTCAGTTCTACAGTTTCTCGATAATGCTACATCCTAAACTAGTGTATTAATTAGCATAGCTGGAGATTAGGAGATGGTTAAGATTTACACAAAAGACAGGGTGCCAGTGCACTGGAAAAACTCAATTAATGTGCATATCAGAGAAACTATTATTATATTAAGTGTATTGTTCTTGTTCCGTTGTTTCTTTTCCATTCTTAAGAGAAGGGTTATCTTGTGTGTCCAATTTCATTGAGTCATCAACCATGGAAACCAACACTTTGCCTTCCAAGTCCATGCTGAACATTAACCATCCTCTACACTAAACCTATTCTACATTCCCCTGCAGTATTCCCAGATTCTATCACTTCCTACACACTAAAATCAATTTATGGCGGCCAGTTAACCTACTTCACGTCTTCAGAATGTGGGAGGAAACCAAAGCACCCAGTGATCACAGGGAGAACATTGGAACATCCAAACAGACAGCCTCTGAAGTCAGGATTGAACCCAAATCACTGGGGCTGTGAGGCACTATCTTCACTAGCAGTGTCTCTGTGATAACTTGTTGGATTAAATTTTCAGAATGGGCATCCAATTCAGATGCCACAATTTAACTACAGTGTATATTACAGGTGGATGATTTAATGTTCTCTGTTTATACAATCACCAAAAGATAGAAACAGAAATATAGAAAACCTACAGCACAATACAGGCCCTTCGGCCCACAAAGCCATGCCAAATGTGTCCTTACCTTGGAACTACCTAGGCTTACCCATAGCCCTCTGTTTTTCTAAGCTCCATGTACCTATCCAGGAGTCTCTTAAAAGATCCTATCGTATCCGCCTCCACCACCATCGCCAGCAGCCCATTCCACGCACTCACCACTCTCTGCATAAAAAATTTACCCCTGATATCTCCTCTATCCCTACTTCCAAGCATCTTAAAGCTATGTCCTCTCATGCTAGCCCTTTCAGCCCTGGAAAAAAGCTTCTGACTATCCACACAATCAATGCTTCTCATCATCTTATACACCTCTATCAGGTCACCTCTCATCCTCTGTCGTTCCAAGGAGAAAAGGCAGAGTTCACTCAATCTATTCTCATAAGGCATGCTCCCCAATCCAGGCAACATCCTTGTAAATCTCCTCTGCACCCTTTCTATGGTTTCCACGTCCTTCCTTTAGTGAGGCAACCAGAATTGAGCACAGTACTCCCAGTGGGGTCTGACCAGGGTCCTATATAGCTGCAACATTACCTCACTGCTCTTAAACTCAATCTCATGAAGGGCAATGCACTGTATGCCTTATTAACCACAGAGTCAACCTGTGTAGCAGCATTGAGTGTCCTATGGACTCAGACCCCAAGTTCCCTCTGATCCTCTACACTGCCAAGAGTCTTACCATTAATACTATATTCTGCCATTAATAATATATTCTATATTTGACCTACCAAAATGAACCACCTCACACTTATCTGGGTTGAACTCCATCTGCCACTTCTCAGCCCTATTTTGCATCTTATCAATGTCCCGCTGTAACCTCTGACAGCCCTCCACACTATCCACTATACCCCCAACTTTTGTGTCATCAGCAAATTTACTGACCCATCCCTCCACTTCCTCATCCAGGTCAGTTATAAAAATCATGAAGAGTAGCGGTCCCAGAACAGATCCCTGAGGCACACCACTGGTCACCGACCTCCATGCAGAATGTGACCTGTCTACAACCACTCTTTGCCTTTGTGGGCAAGCCAGTTCTGGATCCACAAAGCAATGTCCCTTGGACCCCATGCCTCCTTACTTTCTCAATAAGCCTCGCATGGGGTACCTTATCAAATGCCTTGCCGAAATCCATATACACAACACCTACAGCTCTACCATCATCAGTGTATTTAGTCACATCCTCAAAAGAATTCAATCAGTCTCGTAAGGCATGACCTGCCTTTGACAAAGCCATGTTGACTATTCCTAATTATATTATGCCTCTCTAAATGACCATAAATCTTGCCTCTCAGGATAAAATGTCCTCTGTTCTTGTGGCATAAATTTGCAGTTTTAACTTATCAGTTTCTTTAGTAATTAATTTATGATACATTGGCATCAAAGACTGGCAGGAAATCTCTCTCATCCAACTTTCTGAATGTAAATCAAGGAAAATCCATGGGCAAAGCCACATTCATGTTTTTGAATAAAAGAATTTGTCAGCAGTGTCCCACTGAAGACCTCAATCTCAGAAAAGGACAATGAGCTCATTTCCATAGAGGTTTATCTGCTGCTATGAGGTACATGGATTGTGTCTGCTCCTTCGTCAAATTTTTGGTGAGATTTAGACAATGAACAATGGCAAATGTTACTTAAAGTGTTGACGGTGGATATGCAATGGCAAGCATTTAAAGATCGCATGGATGAACTGCAACAGTTGTTCATTCCAGTTTGGCAAAAGAATAAACCAGGGAAGGTAGTGCACCCGTGGCTGACAAGGGAAATTAGGGATAGTATTAATTCCAAAGAAGAAACATACAAATTAGCCAGAAAAAGCGGCACACCTGAGGACTGGGAGAAATTCAGAGTCCAGCCGAGGAGGACAAAGGGCTTAACTAGGAAAGGGAAAAAAGATTATGAGAGAAAACTGGCAGGGAACATAAAAACTGACTGTAAAAGTTTTTATAGATATGTGAAAAGAAAAAGATTGGTTAAGACAAGGTAAGTCCCTTACAGTCAGAAACAGGTGAATTGATCATGGGGAACAAGGACATGGCAGACCAATTGAATAACTACATTGGTTCTGTCTTCACTGAGGACGACATAAATAATCTTCCAGAAATAGTAGGGAACTGAAGGTCAAGTGAGATGGAGGAACTGAGGGAAATACATGTTAGTCGGGAAGTGGTGTTAGGTAAATTGAAGGGTTTGAAGGCAGATAAGTCCCTCGGGCCAGATGGTCTGCATCCCAGAGTGCTTAAGGAAGTAGCACAAGAAATAGTGGATGCATTAGTGATAATTTTTCAAAACTCTTTAGATTCTGGATTAGTTCCTGAGGGTTGGAGGGTGGCTAATGTAACCCCGCTTTTTAAAAAAGGAGGGAGAGAGAAACCGGGGAATTATAGACGGGAAGCCTGACATCAGTGGTGGGGAAAATGCCAGAGTTTTTGCACATTTGGAAAGCGGTGAAATCATCAGACAAAGTCAGCATGGATTTGTGAAAGGAAAATCATGTCTGACGAATCTCAGAATTTTTTGAGGATGTAGCTAGTAGAGTGGATAGGGGAGAACCAGTGGATGTGGTATATTTGGATTTTCAAAAGGCTTTTGACAAGGTCCCACACAGGAGATTAGTGGGCAAACTTAAAGCACACGGTATTGGGGGTAAGGTATTGATGTGGATAGAGAATTGGTTAGCAGACAGGAAGCAAAGAGTGGGAATAAACGGGACCTTTTCAGAATGGCAGGCGGTGACTAGTGGGGTACCGCAAGGCTCAGTGCTGGGACCCCAGTTGTTTAGAATATATATTAATGACTTAGACGAGGGAATTAAATGCAGCATCTCCAAGTTTGCAGATGACACAAAGCTGGGCGGCAGTGTTAGCTGTGAGGAGGATGCTAAGAGGATGCAGAGTGACTTGGATAGGTTGGGTGAGTGGGCAAATTCATGGTAGATGCAATTTAATGTGGATAAATGTGAGGTTATCCACTTTGGTGGCAAGAAGAGGAAAACAGATTATTATCTGAATGGTGGCCGATTAGGAAAAGGGGAGGTGCAACAAGACCTGGGTGTCATTGTACACCAATTATTGAGAGTGGGCATGCAGGTACAGCAGGCGGTGAAAAAGGCAAATGGTATGCTGGCATTCACAGCAAGAGGATTCGAGTACAGGAGCAGGGAGGTACTACTGCAGTTGTACAAGGCCTTGGTGAGACCACACCTAGAGTATTGTGTGCAGTTTTGGTCCTCTAATCTGAGGAAAGATATCCTTGCCATAGAGGGAGTACAAAGAAGTTTCACCAGATTGATTCCTGGGATGGCAGGACTTTCATATGATGAAAGACGAGATCGACTAGGCTTATGCTCTCTGGAATTTAGAAGATTGAGGGGGGATCTTATTGAAACATATAAAATTCTAAAGGGATTGGACAGGCTAGATGCAGGAAGATTGTTCCCGATGTTGGGGAAGTCCAAAACGAGGGGTCACAGTTAGAGGATAAAGGGGAAGCCTTTTAGGACTGAGATGAGGAAAAACTTCTTCACACAGAGAATGGTGAATCTGTGGAATTCTCTGCCACAGAAAACAGTTGAGGCCAGTTCATGGGCTATATTTAAGAGGGAGTTAGATATGGCCCTTGTGGCTAAAGGGATCAGGGGGTATGGAGAGAAGGCAGGTACAGGATTCTGAGTTGGATGATCAGCCATGATCATACTGAATGGCGGTGCAGGCTCAAAGGGATGAATGGCCTACTCCTGCACCTATTTTTTACGTTTCTCTGTTTCTAACAGTACAGCACAGGGCAGACCCTTCAGCCCACACTGTTGTGCTAAATTTTAACCTATTCCAAGATCTCTCTGGTGACACCACACAAAGTGCTATTGTTTGACTATTTTCTTTATTTTAGATTCTATGTTTTTGTGCCTCCAAAAAACTTTGTAGATATTAAGTTTTCAGGCTCAACTGCACCTTAAACTTTTACACTCCAGAGATTCTGGAAGTATTGTGTTCATGTCAGTGGGATGCAGATTCAGAGGAACAAATTTGCAACTCATTCTTCTTTATTTTCTATTGGTCATGAGTTGGTCAGGAGCCAGGTTACGTATTCTCCAGAAGGAACCCTTCCCTCAAGATATAGAACAACTTACTAATCCCTTCTACCTATATAATGTCATATCCTTCCCTATCCCTCATAAGAGCCTACCTAAACGTCTCTTAAAAGTTGCTAATGTCTCTGTCTCTACCACCACACCTGAGAAAAAGATACGGTCTATCTACTTATCTATTTCTCTCATAATCTTATAAACCTCTCTCAGATCTCCCCTTTGCCATATCGGTGAAAACAACCCAAGTTTGCCCACCCTCTCATCATAATACATGCCCCCTGATCCAGACAGCATCCTGGTAAATCTCATCTACACCCTTTCCAAAGTCTTAGCATCCTTCCTACTTTGGGGCAACTAGAATTGTATGCAATATTCCAGATTTGGCCTAAGTAGTGTCTTATAAAGCTGCAACACAATTTCTGACTTTTGAACTCAATGCCTCAATTAATAACAGAAAGCCGCCATAAGCCTTCTTAACCACCCTATCAACCTGTGTAGCCACTTTCAGGAAGCAATGAAGTTGGGACCCAAAATCCCTCTGTTCCTCAGTAACATTAAGGTTTTTTTGCCCTGAACAGTGTACCGTCTTTTTAAATTTGACTCAGCAATGTATAATACTTCACATTTGGGTGGGCTAAACTCCATCTTCCATTTCTCCATCCATATCTGCAACTAGTTTATATCCCACTGCTTTTGTTGCCAGTTTTCTACAATATCCACACCACCACCAGACTTTGTATCATCTGCACACTTCCTAATACATCCATCTACATTTTTATCCAGTTCATCTACATACATCAGACACAGTGGAGGTCCCAGTTCCAATGCAGATCCCTGAGAAACATCACTAATCACAGACCTCCAGCAAGAATAAACCCTATCAACCATTACCCTGTCTTGCATGGGCTAGCCAGTTCTGAATCCAAATGGACAACTCACCATGGATACCATCCATCTTAATCTTCTGGATGAGCCTCCCATGATGCACCTTGTCAAACACTTTACTTAAATCCATGCTGGCAACATCTACACCTCTACCTTCATCACTCGTCAAAAAGCTTTATCAACTTAGTGAGACACAACTTGCCCTGCACAAAGCCATGCTGACTCTCCTTAATTAGGGCATGGTTTTCCAAATGATTGTAAACTCTATTCCTCAGAATTCCCTCCAATAACTTCCCCAACATTGATGTGAGACTCAGCAGTCAATAGTTTTCAGGAATATTGCTGATTTCCTTCGTGAATAACGGAACAACATTAGCTATTTGCCAGTCCTTTGTGACCTTGCCTGTGGCTAGAAAGAACACGAAGATATTAGTCAAGACCACAACATTCTCACCTCTTGCCTGTCTCAATAGCCTGGGGTATATCCCATAAGACCCTAGAAACTTATTTACATTAATGCTCTTTAAGAGATCCAACACTACCCCATCCTTTTATTAATATGCCCTAGTATATTAATACGTTCAGCACTGATCTCCTGTTCCATCATGCCCTTCTCCTTGGTAAATACTGATGTAAAGTACTCATCCAAGCAAATATTTCCCCCTTTATCCTTGAATGGTCCTACCCTCTCCTTAGTTATCCTCTTACACGATGAATGTATAGAATGCCTTGGGATTCTCTTTAATCCTCCTCACCAAGAACTTTTCATGGTCCCTAATTCCCTTCTTTAGTCCTTTTCTAGCTTCTTCATAATCCTCAAGGGGAGAGAATGCTAAAGGTATAGGTAATGTTTTTGTATACCCAAATGTGCTGAAGTCCTACAGGGAGAATTGTCCATCAAAACTTAGACACATAAAAAGGAAGGGAATTGAGGCATACAAACTTCATGCAGGCAAATGTGCAGTTTAAATTGGCATTATTGTCAGCACATACACCATGGGCCAAAGGGCCTGTTGTACTCTTCTGTGTTCTAACTTGCACACCCTTTTTTTCAAATCCCATCTTCTCCCCCGTAAACATTTTCACCATTCACTTTCTTGCCCCATTTGAGCCCCACAGTGTGCCAAAAATCAACATTCTGATCAAATTGTGTCAACTATAGATTCTTACAAGCCTCCTTTATCATCTTTGTCATTTATCCCTGGCAAACATGCTCTACAGTAAATACCCGTGTTTGAATTTACAAGCGAAATCCTCTGTGGAGATTTCCAGAGCTTCAATTGCTTCTTTATTGTTTGAGACCCCGGACACCACAGCTCAAATGAAAGCCGCCAGCATTGACTTCTGGCTTGTTAGGCAGACTCAACTAAAGCAGGTTGTAAACTTCTGACTCATGTGGCAAAAAACAAACCAGGCAACTTCCCCAAAGTGAGGTATCGCAGATTCAAAGATTTCCCTGTTATTTTAAATTCCTTTATTTCTTGCAGTCAAAAAGTGTTTCCAGCAAAAACAAATCCTGTCAAAACTTCCAAAACATTGGAAGTTTTGTTCTATGCTTGTGTCCGGAACAGATATAAGGTATGGCAAGCTTCCAAACACACGGCCGCAGTGCGTCTGCTTGCAACTGGTGCCCTCCCATCATTCAACTCAACGTAAAGGACTTACATCTCATCACATCTCTCAGAATATCTCATGCAATGGATGCAAACAAAAAAAAAGACAGCACTGATTATTATTTACAACCAATGACTAACAGCAATATTTACCATGGGATCCCAAAAATAATTCTCCTTTGATAATGTTAGTTCAGGGAAAAATGCCAACACAAGAAGAACTCTCTGTTCTTCTTTGAATAGATGCCGTGATTCATTAACAGTCCACTGGCAAGAGGCAGTTGAGATGTGTTTTAATATGACAGACAGAAAACAAAGCCCTTACAATGCAAAATTTCAATGGAATAAGACTGGTAAGTCAATTGCATCCAGGAACATAACATTATAATCTTTTCATTGGTGAAAGAGTGAATGCATCCAATGCTACCACCATCTCCTTAGAAGACGTTTCGATTGGCCTGCCCTTTAACCTGTGAGAAGTTCACTGAATGCATGGGGGCCAGATGAGAAGTAGTTTGCCTCATGACATAGAAGGAGGTAATGTACACTCAGTGGCTACTGTATGAGGTACACCTGATTTACACCTGCACTTTAATGTAACTATCTAATCAGCCAATCATCTAGCTGAACTCAATGCATAAAAGCATGCCAACATGGTCAACAGATTCATTTGTTGTTCAGACCAAGTATCAGAATGGGGAAGAAATGTTATCTAAGCCACTTTGACTATGGAATGATTGTTGGTGGAATACAGGGTGGTATTTCACGTACAACTGGAAAACAGTGTGAAAAAAAAACAAAAGAAGAACCTAGTGAGCAGCAATTCTGTAGGTGAAAATGCTTTAATAATAAGAGCGGTCAGTGAAAATGGCCAGACTGGTTCAAGCTGACAGGAAGGCAACTGCAACTCAAATAACTATACCTTGCAACAGTGGTGTGCAGAAGAGCATCTCTAAATGCACAATGTGACAAACCTTAAAGTTTAAAGGCTAAAACAGCAGCAGGAGACCATGAACATACACTCAATGGCCACTTTATTAGGTACCTCTTCAGCCAAATAAAGTGGCTACTGAATATAGCTCACACAGAAATTTCATTCCTCACTAACTTTTCCCCATGTCTTTCTCACAACATTCCGTTAGCTTCCTCCAAATTTTGCCACTTACCTACACCTTGAGGACAAGTAATTTTGGCTGATTAGCCAACCAACCTACACATCTTTTGGGCTCTAGGAGGAAACTGGAGCAACAAGGGAAAACCCATGCAGCCACATGAGAACATGCAAACTCCACACAGACAGTACTGATTGAACCTGTTGCGCTGGAGCTGTGAGGCAGCGGCTTTACTAAGTGCACCATTGTGCCATCTGTGTGGTTTTTCTGAACCTGTAAACTAATTTCCTCACAGATTTGTACACTAATTCTGCTACTAGTGTGTGTGTGGGCCTAAACTTTATAATGACAGAATAGCAGAGAGTGGGCCAGTACTTATTCTTTCTGCAGAGGACATCTGATCCCAACATATGTGTTGTAATGTGAGCGTAATTAAAAGTAAGTTAATACTGATTAGGATATTGGGGGGGGGTTTCTACTTCCGTTTTTGTTCTTCCGGTGGCCTTCGGCACATACCGTCCCCGCTATGCTGTACAGGTTGTGAAACCCTCTGTATATACGTAACGTTTTGAAGTTCGAGATAAAATTGTTTCTTTGAAGTGAAGTTGTCGAGCGTGCCTTTTTCAAAGTAGAATTTACCACATTTTTGGTGACAAGGTGAACTGATTTTGTGAATGTATTGGCATGTTTTTTGAAGGGGAGCTTTTGCGTTCAGTATGGCTACGTTTGGAACTATCTGTGAATTCCTGGAAGAAGCTGAGGACTGGCTAGAGTATGAAGAAAGGTTGGGACACTTTTTCTGTGCTAATGGAATTACGGAGGAGGCTAAGAAGCACAATATATTCTCCTGAGTGGCAGGGGACCCAGTCTTTTGGGTCACGATTGGCTTTGCATAATCTGGCTAAACAGGCATGAAATTAAGTATGCACACACGATGGAGGACATTCTGCAGCGGTACAGTGACGTTTTCAGGGACGAGCTGGGAACACTGAAGGGTGTGACAGTGAAACTCCATATCGACCCTGAGGCTACACCACGTTCTTTTAAACCCAGGTGGGTGCCCTATGCCATGAAAGGCAAAGTCGAGAAGGAGCTGGAACGTTTACAGAGGCTGGACATTATTGAGCCCGTTCAGTTTTCAAGTTGGGCAGCTCCCATTGTTTCAGTATTGAGGGCAGACAAAACGGTGAGGATATGTGAGGATTATGAGCTTACGGTGAATCAGGCCTCTCGGCTGGAGGAGTACCCATTGCCACGGGTGGATGACTTGTTTGCAATCCTGTCAGGGGGTAAGCTGTTCACAAAGCTGGACATGATCCACGCCTACCAACAGCTGCTGCTCGACGAGGATTCAAAGGAGCACGTCACAATTAATACGCACAGGGATTATTCAAGTACAATCGCCTGGTGTTTGGAGTCGCATCCAGCCCTGCCATTTTCCAAAGGACAATGGACACTTTGCTGCAGGGGATTCTGCACGTAGCACTGTACCCTGATGATATTTTGATCACAGGGGCTACGGAGGCAGAGCATCTGGCTAACTTAGAAAGAGTGCTGTCAGACGCAGGGCTGCGGTTGAAACGCGGAAAATGTGCATTCCTGGCATCGAGTGTGACTTACCTGGAACACAAGATCACAGCTAAGGGGCTTTGCCCTATGGAGGACAAAGTGAGAACTATTAAGGAAGCCCCAAGCCCTAAGACCGTCACAGAACTCAGATCATTTTTGGGCATAGTGATTCATTATGGCAACTTTCTTCCGGACCTCTCAAGGGTTTTGACCCCATTGTATAAGCTGCTTCACAATGACACTAAGTGGCAGTGGGGTGAAGAACAGGAGAAAGCCTTCAAGGAAGTGAAAGAACTCCTCCACTCAGCGAAGCTGCTTGTTCACCATGACCCAGACAAGGAGATCACCCTGGCATGCGATGCCTCACCCTATGGAGTCAGGGCAGTTCTCTCACATGTAATGGAGCACCGTTCAGAGAAGCCTATTGGTTTTGCTTCACGTACCCTGACAGCTGCAGAGAAGGGATATTCACAGCTGGACAAAGAAGGTCTGGCCATTGTTTTTGCGGTCAAACACTTTATCAATACCTTTATGGATGCGCATTTACAATTCATATGGAACACAAACCACTGATGAGCCTGTTCAGTGAGACTAGATGCATCCCACCGCTAGCCTCAGCCAGGATACAGCATTGGGCTCTTACATTGTCAGCCTACCAGTACACTATAGTGTACAGAGCAGGTGGGAATAATGCAAATACTGATGCACTGAGTTGACTACCTTTACCTGAGACACCTGTCACTACACATGTGCCTCCAGAGACTGTGTTTATATTGGAGGGGTTGTCAGAGACACCTGTAAAGGTGAGCCAGATCAAACAGTGGATAGAGAGGGACCCAGGTCCTGTCCCAAGTCAAGACTTTTCTTTTACAAGATTGGCCCAGAGTTGAGGAACGAGAAGAACTGAGGCCTTGTGCCAAACACAAGACAGAACTCAGTTTGCAGGATGGCTGCATTTTCTGGGGGGGCGAGGGTCATCATGCCTCCCCCTGGCCATTCACAGATTGTGGAGGAAATTCATGAGGCTCACCCAGGAGTGTCTTGAATGAAAAGCCTTGCGAGATCCTATTGTTGGGTTTCGGTGGGACTCCAGTGCAGACCAATGAATACTTTTTCACCAGGATTTATTAGGGAGCACAAAGGCAACAGTCTTTCAAAAACAGAAGGCAGGCACAAATCTGAAATGGCAGCCAGAAGTCTTACCAGGAAAGGCAGTCAGGCGAGGGCAGACAATCCAGAGTGCACAGGCAAAAATCAGGACCAAGAACGGGCAAAATCCAAAACACAGAATCAGGCAAAATCGATTGGCAGACGTCATAATGACGGGCTAGAACGACACAGGTCAGAACTGGGACAAACTGGCAGAGAATGCTAGTCAAGGCAGGGTTTAAATGGACAGGGTAATGAGTGAAAATTAGAAACAGCTGGGTGCAAATGAGGAGACGAGCAGGTAATTGGAAGAAGTCTAAAAAGGAAAGGGGTTGGGTCAGAACCCACATGGCCAGGTGAAAGAAAACAGAAATTAAAGACTGTCGTGATCCAGAGCTACCAGCAGAGGCCCTTCAACCCAGTGTTCAGGCCGGGTCCTTAACAGTACACACCACCCCCCCACAGGCTTCTTCAGACGTCCTTCTTGCTGGTATGGGATGGCTCCTATGAAAGTCCTTAAGGAGAGAGGGATCCAGGATATCTCGAGCGGGAACCCAACACCTCTCTTTGGGGCCATAGCCCTCCCAATCAACGAGGTATTGCAGTCCACGACCTCTGCGTCGAATGTCCAGTAATCGGCACACAGTGAAGGTCTCTGAGCCATCGATGAGACGGGGAGGGGGAGGGGGCTTGGGGGTGGGACAGAGGGGGCTGCAGACAAAGGGCTTAATCCTTGAAACATGGAATGTAGGACAGATTCTGCGAAGGGTAGGGGGTAGTTTTAGACATACCGTCGAAGGGCTGATCACCTTGGTGATAGGGAAAGGTCCAATGTAGCGTGGCGCCTGCTTGCGTGAGTCCACCTTCAATGGGATGTCATGCGAAGATAACCACACCTTCTGACCCTGGCGGTAATGGGGGGCCTCGATGCGGTGACGGTCTGTTTGCTGCTTCATTCTGGCTGTAGATTGAAGCAGAGCCTTTCGGGCTCGTCTCCAGGTCCGTGAACTCCTCTGGACAAATGCTTCGGCTGAGGGAACGCCCATTTCCTCTTCCTGAGACGCGAATAAGGGGGGTTGATAGCCAAGACAGCACTGGAATGGTGATAAACCTGATGAAGCAGAGGGCAAAGAATTAATGGCGTACTTGACCCATGGAAGTTGCTGACTCCAAGAGGAAGATTCCTGAGACGTCACACAACGGAGCATCACCTCCACCTGCTGATTAGCCCGCTCGGTCTGCCCATTACACTGCGGATGAAACCCAGATGAGAGTTTAACCCTGATCCCGAGTAGTTTGCAAAAGGCCCTCCAAAAATGGGAGGTAAATTGCGAACCTCTATCAGATACACTTCAACGGGGAGACAGTGAATACGGAAAACATGGTGAATCACCAGGTTGGCAGTCTCCTTGGCAGAGGGCAGCTTGGGAAGGGGAACTAAGTGGACCGATTTGGAAAAACGATTGACTGTGGTAAGAAAGGTAGTGTTACCGTCGGACGGAGGGAGGCCGGTGACAAATTCCAGTGCAATGTGTGACCAGGGCCTTCTAGGAACAGGCAGGGGTTGCAGGAGACCAGTTGGTGGCTGGCTGGAGGTCTTGTTCTGTGCAGACTGGGCAAGCAGAAATGAAGCTCTCAACATCCTTCCTCAGGGATGGCCACCAAAATCTTCCACTGATGAAAGCCGTCGTGCGTCTGATGCCAGGGTGACATGCCAGCCTGGAGGTGTGTCCCCACTGGAGAACCTGGGAGCGGACAGACTCGGGAACACACAATAGATTAGCAGGGCAGGCACTAGGAACAGACTCACCCTGCTGGGCAGACTAGACCACAGATTCAATCTCCCACTGTACTGTGGCGACCAGACATTGCTTGGGGAGAATGGTCGTAACCTCGGGCGCCTCCTCGGTTGTTGAAAACTGCCCGGAGAGCGCGTCAGGCTTGCCATTCTTAAAGCCAGGACCGTAGGCCAGGGTGAATCTAAAATGGGCTAAAAAACAGGGACCACCGAGCCTGGCGGGAGTTGAGGCGTTTGGCTGAACGGATATATTCCAGGTTCTTGTGATCCATCCAGACTAGAAAAGGAGTAGTCGTTCCCTCAAGCCAATGCCGCCATTCCTCAAGACCAGTTTAACAGCCAATAACTCTCGATTGCCAATGTCATAGTTACATTCTTCAGGCGAAAATTTGTGGGGAAAAAAGGCGCACGGGTGTAGCTTGTCGTCTTCTGCTGAACGCTGTGAAGTATAGCCCCTACTCCTACATCAGAGGGGTCAGTCTCTACAATAAACTGCCTTGTAGGATCGGGCTGAAGGAGGATAGGTGCCATGGTGAAACGAGTCTTTAGGTCAGAAAAGGCTTTCTCAGCCGCTGGATTCCAGGCGAACTTCGACTTGGAGGAGGTTAGAGCAGTCAGTGGGGCGGCCAGGATGCTGAAATTTCAAATGAATCGGCGATAGAAGTTGGCAAACCCAAGAAAGCGTTGGACATCTCGTCGAGAGGTGGGTTGTGGCCACTTCTATACCTCCTTGATCTTCTGAGGGTCCATCTGGATTCCTCCAGCGCTGATCACATATCCCGGAAATGAAGTTGAACTCCAGTGAAATTCACACTTTTCCGCCTTCACAAATAACTGGTTCTCCAGAAGTCATTGGAGCACCCGACGGACGTGCTGGATGTGTTCAGAGAGGGACCTAGAAAATCTCAGAATGTCATCTAAGTACACAAATACAAATTGATTCAGCATATCTCTGAGGACATCATTCACCAGGGACTGGAACACAGCAGGACCATTAGAAAGTCCGACAGCCATTATCAAATATTCGTAGTGCCCAGATGGTGTATTGAACGCGGTCTTCCACTCATCCCCCTCTCTTATGCGGACCAGATGGTAAATGTTGCGGAGGTTGAACTTGGAGAAGATGGAAGCACCCTGGAGCAATTCAAATGCAGATGACATAAGAGGAAGAGGATAGCGGTTCTTAATGGTGACCTCACTGAGACTTCGATAGCCCATGTAAGGACGCAGGGACCCGTCCTTCTTGGCTACAAAGAAGAACCCTGGGCCTGCTGGGGAGGAAGAGGGACGGATAATTCCTGCAGCCAAGGCCTCCTGGATGTACTCGTCCACCGCTTCCCTTTCAGGTGGAGACAGGGAATACAGACGGCCCCTCGGTGGCGAGGTTCCTGGAAGGAGATCTATAGTGCGGTCATAGGGGCGATGTGGGGGTAAGGTGGTGGCCCGAGTCTTGCTGAATACCAGATTTAGGTCCAGATATTCAGGGTGTACAGAGGACAGATCGGGAAACTCTTCTGTAGGCAGAGGAACCGGACTTTGAGTAGCATGAGCAACACGCAGACAATGATTTAGGCAGAAAGGACTCCAGCTTAACACTCTGTTATTAGACCAATCAATGTGTGCACCGTGCTGAGCTAGCCACAGGTGGCTTAACACAACGTCAGCTTTGGGGGAATCTATCACATGGAAAGCCATGCTCTCCTGGTGATTGCCAGGAATGAGGAGACTCACCGGACCTGTAGAGTGGGTAACCATGGCAAGTTTCACTCCGGTTAAGCCGCTGGCCTCCAGGGGTTGCTTCAGACAGGAGAGTGGCATCCCGAGACTGGCCGCAAAGCTGGAACTGATAAAGTTTCCCTCGGCCCCAGAGTTGATAAAAACTGAAACGGTGTGTCTCCTCCTTTCAGCCAGTATAAAAGCAGATAGCAGGGTTCGAGTGACGGGGAACCGGGAGAAGGAAGTACTGCTCGCCAGTAGTCCCCTCTTTACGAGCGAGCTTTGGCTTCTACGGGACAGGTAGATACATAGTGACCAGCCTGACCACAATACAGACAGCAGTTGGTACTGACTCTCCTCCTTCTTTCCGAAGGAGGCAGACGGGTACAATCAATCTGCATGAGCTCCGTTGTGCTGGATGGAGGTGACTGAGGACTCGGGGAAGGAGATCTGGGTGCTGGCTGGGAAGAGGTCAGACACCCCCTGGTGGTTCTTCATGACCCCCGGACATCACTATCCTGCTGACGCTGTTTTATGCGGCTGTCAATCTTAATGGCCAAATCGACCAGCTCTTGGAAGCTAGCAGGCAGGTTGCGGGTGGTTAGTTCATCTTTAACCTCTTCGCTAAGCCCACAGAGGAACACATCCCCATTGGTAGTGGCGGCTAGTGTGCGGAACTGAATGGCGTAGTCCGAAACAGAACGGTTAACCTGACGAACTCGCAACATCTCCCTTGCTGCCTCTCGCCCCTGCTGGGAACGGTCAAAGACTCTTCTCATCTCCTCACAAAAGTCCTTAAACGTATGGCAAAAAGGGGCTCTGCTGTCCCACACAGCCGTACCCCACTCTCTTGCTCTTCCTGACAGCAGGGTGATAACATAAGCAATACAGGATCGATCAGAGGGAAAGGTAGTGGGCTGCAGCTCAAAAATCAGCGAGCATTGAGACAGGAAGGATCTGCAGGTGCCTGGTTCACCATTGTAAAGTTCAGGTGGAGGTAAACGGGGATCTCGGGCTGGTTGGGTTGGAGTCTGTGGGGCTGATGGCGCAGCAAGAGAAGACTGGTTAGAGCTCAGCACCAGTTGAATCTGCTGTAGCTGGGAGGCTATGCTGGTCAGAGTGGCAGAGAAGGCTTCCGTCGACTGGTTGATAGCGGCGAACTGCGTTTCATGTCTCCCTAACAACACACCCTGTCGGGAGAGGGCCTCACGCACCTGGTTGGGGTCCGCGGAGTCCATCTTGGCCAGTTTGTTCTGTGGGGTTTCAGTGGGACTCAAGTGCAGACCAATAAATACTTTTTCACTAGGATTTATTAGGGAGCACAAAGGCAACAGTCTTTCAAAAACAGAAGGCAGGCACGAATCCGAAATGGCAGCCAGAAGTCTTACCAGGAAAGGCAGTCAGGCGAGGGCAGACAATCCAGAGCGCACAGGCAAAAATCAGGACCAAGAACGGGCAAAATCGAAAACACAGAATCAGGCAAAATCAGTTGGCAGAAGTCACAATGACAGGCTGGAACAACACAGGTCAGAACTGGGACAAACTGGCAGAGAATGCTAGTCAAGGTAGGGTTTAAATGGATAGGGTAATGAGTGAAAATGTTGGATTTTAAAGGGGGAGAAGTGTTGTAATGTGAGCATAATTAAAAGTAAGTTAATACTAATTAGGATATCGGGGGGGCGGGGGTTCTACTTCCGTTTTTGTTCTTCCGGAGGCCCTCGGCACATACTGTCCCCGCCATGCCGTATGGGTTGTGAAACCCTCTGTATATACGTAACGTTTTGAAGTTTGAGATAAAGTTGTTACTTTTGCATGAAATTGTCGAGTGTGCCTTTTTCAAAGTAGAAGTTACCACAATATGGAATCCACAAAATCCAAAAAATTACATTTGTTATGGACATTTCCTCTTGGCCAATGGGCTCCTTGGTGATTTGCAAAGCTTGCTTTATAAACACAGTATCTGCCACTTATAAGATCACAAACAAATGTATTGTAAGTAAAGTTCCAACTAATATTGCACCGTTTAACTTCTGTCGTAAGTGAGAGTCATTAGTTCTTAAAATATAAATGAAAAGCAGTGATCAGCTTGAAGTTAAAAAAACAAAGTTTTACAGATGAGCTCTGTATATAAGAGATAGTCCATCTGTAGTAGCAGATGCTAGCTCACTTTATTTCTGCTCAGAGGTGCAGTATAGTGTTTTCAATTTGGCTTGTTTTAAAACAGACAAACTGACTCTAAGTTGCTTAGTTCAAGGAAGTTTGCAGATCAAATGGATAACATCATTTAGCATATCAATAACTGATGTGTTTATAGTTGTGAGTTTTATGTACTCCAGGAAGTTAGCTTTACAACATTAGCTGAGAACTAGCTATTCATGAAACACAAGGTGAACTAGAACCCATTTCCTCTCACTACAAGTTCTGCGAAGAGCAACCTGCATCTTTGGTATGTCTTTTTAGCTTGTACCTGTGTTTTGGAAATCCTTTATGTCTTGTGTACCAGAAATGGTTTGTAATTTAGGAATGTTTAAGATAGAAATCCTCTCTGAGTTTTTAATGTTTTAAGAATGTTGTTAGGATTTAAATGTGTATCACTGAAAATAAATTGACTGTGCTTTAAACTAATTTGTTAGTTTAAAATAACTACTTTTGCCTTAGTAGGGAGAGGGGACCCATCATTTGACTAGTAGTTATTGGCAGCTAAACTCACCATGGAGAATAAACTAGGAAGTAAAGTAGTCTTTGAAGGTTGGGTATTTAGAGTATAATCTCCCTTCAGTGAGAGTACTCATGACTATTTATATCCGACAGGGCATTAGGTCTTCATCGAGGTTTAGAACTTTGTGGTCAGGAAACCTGCTACCATCACACATTTAGTGATACACTGCCACAATATTTTTGATAAAACCTTTAGTTTTGCACACTCTTCTTCCTGTAGAAGGTTTTGAAAATTTGGAACAAGTATAAATAATTTCTCTTGAAAATTCATTCTAATTAAACAGTGTCAGTATCCTTCTCCAAAGAATGGAGTATTTCCAGCAAGTATTCTGTTTCTAATATTTGTGTTCTATGCACAAGAGTGTTTCAAAGGAAATCACTCTTGGTATTTATTAAATTTCTTGGGGTAAAATTTTTGCTGTCTTCCACATTGCCCCAGGTGGCTTCATCTGCCTCTACACCTATTCTGTCCTCTTTCCTCAATGACTCTTTTGGTATACAGCCAGATGAATTCTGCTCCAGACAGGTCCTTTCAACACATGTGGGCTCAAACAAGCACTGGGTATTATCAAGCTGCTTTAGCTTCATACTAAAAAAAATCATCAGTGCACTGACAGAACTCAGTTCCAAATGAATAACTCAAGATTATTTATCCTTCTATTTATTCCCTGGAGAAAGACAGGGCTCATAATCTACTTAGTTTTTGGCATTTACCCTGATAATTTTATTCTGCATCAGTGGCTTGAACAGATGGTACAAAGTGTGGCATTGTTGCTCTCTAGACTGCGGCTAACGCTAACATCCATGGTTAGATAGAGTGGGGACCCACAATGGAAAGGTGGCCAACTAACTTGCAAGTATAATAAATGATGATGTCATGAGCCACACACTGATGCTCTATTCCCTAATCAATTACTGTCATCTCTCTGTTTCTTAAAGACTAAACAAATTATTACACTAGCTTGCTGAAAAATAAATATTCCTTCTAAACTTCACCATATTGCAATTAATCATTTTACTATAGTTGGGTCAACTTACGTAGTTATGTGCTCAAATTTCATAAAAGGTAACCTGAGGTAACAGTATGATTAGGCTAATATTACTGCATACTAATCACTTAAGAATCATTTACAACAGCTTTTCAATTCAACTATAAAATCTTTTGGATTTTTCAAAGCAATTTATTCATTCTAGCAAAATACCAAAGTGGGATAGAGGCCTCTCAGCTTTTGGCAGACCACTTAGTTTCTATCACAGCCACGTTGATATGAAGCTTTATAGCATCAGCTACAAAATAAATGCATTTTATCGAAATCCAAGACCAGTGGAGTATCACACACCAGTAACACCATTTGAAATGTTGCAAATCTGTCTGATGCTGGATGCCAAGTCCACACTGTGCTGTGAGTCATGCCTCTGCATCAGAAACATGTGGTGACAAGTGCCAATCCCAAAAATCCAAGGGACAAACACTACAGCATTGTACTGAGGGAAGACTGTGCTATGAGATGGGCAGTTTCCTGGATGGGCCTGGTCCCATCTGCCCTTTGGATGCATGTGAAAAGTCCCACTACATCGAGGCAGATCTTCCATTGCTTCATAATTGCTGGTGGCCTGATCCTATGGGAAGCCTGGCCCCAGGTGCAATTTTCCTCTGGGATCCCATTCCCAGCTCCACTAAGTGGATGAAGGCAGTGAAGGAGCTGTCACCAATGCAGGCAGCTGGCTGCACTCAGATGGGAGGCTTTACAGTCAAAGACACTAATGCTTAGGCCCACCAATAAATAACTGTGAAAAATAAAGATTTTAACATAACGTTAATACACTAAAATCAATAGCAACTAGCTAGATGAAAATAATAATCAAACAATAACAACTTGCCTTTGTCCTAGCAGCCAATATCTCCCACTCATTATGAATGGAGCTGACTGTGCTAACATCAGGTATGGTCTCATGGAGCAACAGACTGGATGCACTAGGCAGGTAAACCAACTGTGGGTCAACAGTTCATATTCTGCCTGGCTAGTCTGTAACTCAATGGCATGAACACTAAATTCTCTAATTCAGGTAAACTGTACCCCTACCACCCCCACTACCCCAACCCTTCTCATTATCCACCCAGTTCCTCTTACACCTGCCCAAGCCTCCGTCACTCTGTTTCTTTCTCTTCTGCATATATTTCATCTACTAATCACTCACACACTCCCTCCATTGGGTCTCTGACCATTACTGCTCCCATATGCCCATCACACTCTTTGCTCTGATTTCATGCTCCACCTTTCTTTCATATTAGATTGCAGCTCTTCAGCTCTTTGTTGCATCCACCTATTATCTCCCAGCCTTCGCTGCATTTTCCACTCTTCCCTCCTCCATCTGTCAAACACTCCCCCTCACCCCAATCCACCTATTATTTGCCAGCCAACCCTTCCCCTCAACTTTTATTATGCTGGCTATCTCCCCTCTGCCTTTCAGTCCTATTGATTGGTTACAATCCAAAATGTCATCTGTCCATTTCCCTCCACAGATGCTTCCTGATTGGCTGAACTCCTCAGGGATTGTCCAGAACCTTTCCTGCCTCTATTCCTCACTCTGCAACTGTATCTTAAAATTCTTCAACCGGAGACTACTGTCAGTGTGGATCAGAAATAACACCTTCTCCTCATTGACAACCACAGGTGCACCTCAAGGATGTATACTTAGCTGACTGCTCTACTCTTTCTACACTCATGACTGTGTGACTAGACAGAGTTCAAATGGCATTGATAAATTCACCAATGACAGAAATGTTGCTGGCAGAATCTCAGTTGGTGACAAGGAGGCATACATGAGAAAGATAGGTTGGCTTGCTGAGTGATGTTACAACAACAAACTTGCACTCAACATTATTAATTCCAAGGAATTAATCATGGAATTCCAGAAGGTGAAGTCAGGAGACAACTCATCAAAGGATCAGCAATGGAAAGGGTGAGCTGCTTCAAGTTCCTGGACATGTTGGGCCAGATTTCAAAGGTCAGGGTGTTGAGGCTGGAGGTAGGTACAGGTCAGTTGGCGGGTTTCATTGCTGTGAACTTTAGTTCTGAATATTATTTGCTTATTTTTTATTGTTTGCACAATTTGTTCCCTTTTTGCACATTGGGTCTTTGATGTTCTTTGTTAATGGGTTCAACTGTTTTTTTGTGGATGCCTGCAAAGAAATTAATCTCAAGTTTGTATGTAGTATGCATACTTACATAATAAATGTACTTTGAACTTTGAAATGTTGGATATCCCAGAGCATCTATGGAAATGAATAAAGGGTCAATGTTTTGGGCCGAGATCCTTCATCAGGACTGGAAAGGAAGGGGGAAAAGATCAGAGTAAGAAGGTGGGGGAAAGGGAAGGGGTATAAAATAGAAGGTGATAAGTGGAAGCCAGTTGGGGGTGCAGCGGGGGGGGGGGGCACAGAAATGTAAGAAGCCAGGAAGAAATAGGAGGAAAAGGTAAATAGCTGAAGAAGAAGGAATGTTATAGAGGAAGAATGCAACAGATGGGAGAAGGGGAAGGAGTAGAAGCACCAGGAGCGATGATAGGCAGGTAACCACCTCCTGTATAAGCACATTGTTAAAAGTTAATCCCTGCCACTTAGTGTACAGTTCAGGACAAGTCTGATTTGTCAATTAATACTCTGGCTAATAGTTTAGTCACGGGGTCATCCTTCAGCATTGAAGCAAAAGTAGTATATTTGGAAAGTCTGAAATTTGTGCTGAGAGGTTTTAGATCAGATGGCAATAATAAATATTCAAATGAGCACTGTTAATTAAGATGTGCTACCATTGTAAATATATAATTCTGTAAAGTTGCCTGACTATATTCAAAGGAGATTATAACCATTGAAACTGCAGCTAATTGTTTATTATTATCTTTGTGTTTTAAAATATATAAAAAAATTCATTCAGAGAGCGAAATTCTCTTAGACTCTCTCTTTTGAAGGTTTGCATTGTGAATGAAGATTCTTACCGCTTCCATGTGGCTCAGTTTTAGTTCGTCACAACAGATGTCATTGACCTCACTGGAGCTTTTGGCCATCTCATGGTGTAGGTAATGGTAGTGGGATAGAAAATCTGTCACACTATGACTAATCTTTTCTTTCTCCAACCCACACACAAACAACATAACTTGTACAGCAAGAACCTATTGTTTGTAGGATCTTGCTGTGCACAAATGGCTACCACATTTTGACTTTATTGCAGCATTTAAGCTTCAAGATTACTTTAGTGGCTCAGTTTACCGTTGTGAGAAGAGTTTATATTAATGCAAATTGTTCTTTCTTAAACAGAATCACATCTCTTTGTAAGTGGAAACTGCTCTAGAGTAGGCAGGGTGATTAAAATGGATCTGTTTCATACACCACAAATCCTAAATTACTGACAAACATAACACTTTATTACCAACACAATAATTTGTGGCCATTTTGAATTTTTGTGATAGTGTAAAATGGTTGATTGATTTTATTGGATATAAAGTGGGCGGCCAATTCAGCATTACCATTTTTAGATCATTACACAATGGCTCTTTTTGTTTTTATGCTGTCCTACTCAATATACTGCCTTAGGTAAGTGTGTTTAAGCAGTCTTCGCAACATTACTGAAAATATAAGAAATAAAGACTCCTTTTCATATAGGCACATAACGCTGGAGGAAATCAACATGTTAGACAGCATCTGTGGAGGGGAATAGTCAATGTTTTGGGCTGAGACCCTTCTTCAGGACTTCATCAGGGACTTGACCTGAAATGTTGTCTATTTATTCACTTGCATAGATGTTGCCTGACTTGCTGAGTTCTTCCAGCATTTTGTCTGTGTTGCTCAACATTTTCAGCATTTGCAGAATCTCTTCTGCTTCCTTTAATACAATTTATTTTGCAATTCCATGAGTCCTGAAAACACTATACAGCCAAAGTAGTCCTTTAAAAGTGCAATTAGTCTTGGACTATAAAGGCTTGTGCCCTGGATGAGCTGCTGACCACATACCTTCTCCATTATTAACTTCCACCTCTATAAACCTCAATTCGTCCTTCTTCAGCCCAACCGCTGATGAAATCTTTATACATATCTTTGCTTTGACTTTTCTGGTAAGTCTTCATCTGCCAACTCCCACAAGCCTAACTCTGAAAATTAACACAATTTACGACACATGCTGGTGATAATCAATCTGATTCTGATTCTGAAAAGTTGGCCTCCTATACATTAACTAGCAACAAGTACAAGTACTGAGGTTGCCTGCCCTCTGAGCCTTGCCTCAGTTTTATAATGCTCATACTTAGTTCTGCCCTCCCAACCTCTGCAAGATCATCCACTGCGACGTATTCAATGATAACTGCTCTTCCTACTTCTGACTTCTTGCATGTCCCAAATTAGCAACTCTTTCTAAAACCAGGACTCTTTCCTCATTAAACATTAATGCTTCTCTATCCAAGCAACATGCACAAAATGCTGGAGGAACTCAGCAGCCCAGGCAGCATCTATGGAAAGAGTTATAGCCAACATTTCAGGACCGGAGAAAAAAGATGAGGAGTCAGAAAAAGAAGGTTGGGGGGTGGGGGGGGGGAGAGGAAGAGACACAAGGTGACAGGTAAAACTGTGAGGGGTGAGGGTTGAAGTTGAGAGCTAGGAAGTAGATTGGCGAAAGAGATACAAGGCTGGAGAAGGGGGATCTGATAGGAAAGGACAGTTAACCATGGAAGAAAGAAAAGGGGGAGGAGCACCAGAGGGAGATGATGGTCAGGTAAGGAGATAAGGTGAGAGTGAGAAATGGGAATAGGGAATGGTGAAGGGATGGGTGGGCATTACTGGAAGTTTGAGAAATTGATGTCCATGCCATCAGGTTGGAGGCTATCAGATGGAATATAGTGGTGAAGCGGTCTCCCAATCTATGCCAGATCTCACCACTATACAGGAAGCCACACCAGGAACACCAGGTACAGTATATGACCCCAACAGACTCACAGGTGAAGTTTCACCTCAGCTGGAAGGATTGTTTAGGGCCCTGGATGGCAGTGAGGGAGGGGGGGGTCAGGTGTAGCACTTGTTCTGCTTGCAAGGATAAGTGCCAGGAGGGAGATCAGTGTGGAGGGAGGAATGGACAAGAAAGTCATGTAGGGAGCAAACCCTGCAGAAAGCAGAAAGTGGGAGAGAGGGAAAGATGTGCTTGGTGTGGGATCCCATTGGAAATGGTGGAAGTTGTCAAAGACTCTCAGTACGGTATGATTGAGCAAACATGGACCCAGCAGGGTATCAGAATCTTCTGTCAGCTGTGGCCAGTCATAGCAAGAAAATTTCAAGACAGAGCCTGGAGATACACAACCTCAGGTCACCATGTGCCAACTATTGCAGGGAGGAAGCCAAAATCACTCAGTTGAGGCTGTCAGTCACTCAGTGGAGCCAGTCCATCTTCCAACCCCGGAGAGATTCGACAGTGGCCCGGGTTCTTGCCAAGGCTTCCTCATCCAGTGTTCATTAGTGTTTGAACTCCAGCCGTCCTGGTTCCCTTCCAAGTGCAGAAAGGTGGCCTTCATTGTCTCTCTTCTGACTGGGAGAGTCCTGGCCTGGGCCACTGCGCATTGACAGCGCAGGTCGAGGGTTTGCTAGGATTTGGAGGAATTTGTGTTTGCCATGAGGAAGATGTTCCACCACTCCACCAGAGCCGGCCAAGCCTCAGACCACCTGATGAAGATTCGATAGGGTAGATCAGCAGCTGATTACATGATTGAATTTCGGACCTTGGCCTAAGAGAGTAGCTGGAACAGGAAGGCCTTGATGCTGTATTGACACGGACCCCACGATGAACTGAAGGATTTCCTCACCTTGGGAGAACCGGCTGAGGATCTAGAGGTTCTGATCAATCAATCCATTCATCTTGATAATTGTCTGGCAGAGTGTAAGTGGGACTACATCAAGAAATCGAAGAGGGCTAGCCCAAGCCCCAACTCAACACATCGTAGTTCCACTCTGATCTCAGAAATGATCAGCCTCTCCTGCTCAGGATCCTGTCAAGCCCATGCAAACTGGTTGCATAAGAATCTCTGCCAATGAGAAGTTCCAGCATCGGAGTCAAGGTTGCTGCCATTAATGCGGAGAAGCAGGTCACTTGCTGTCATCAGTCTGCTTTAAGTCATCCCCACAATTGCCAAGGTCCTTTTCACTGGTGAATACTGAAGCAAAGTATTAATTAAGTACCTCCGCTACCTCCTCTGGCTACATGCACATGTTTCAAATCTTATTCCTGATTGGTCCTATTCTCACACACATCAGCCTCTTTCTCTTTCTCTTCTGTGGTCAAGCCAATTCTCAATCCACAAAGCAAGGTCTCCTAGGTTCCCATGCCTCATTACTTTCTGAATGAGCCTCGCATGGGAAACCTTATCAAGTGCCTTACTGAAATTGATGTACACTACATCCACTGCTCTACCTCTATCAATGTGTTTTGTTACATGACCTACCCTTGACAAAGCCATGATGGCTATCCCTAATCAGATCAAGTCTCTCCAAATGCTCATAAATCCTGCCTCTCAGGATCTTCTCCAACAACTTGTCCACCACTGAAGTAAGACTCACTGGTCTATAATTTTCTGGGTTATCTCTACTCCCTTTCTAGAACAAGGAACAATATTTGCAGACTTGCTATACTCTCGTACTTCTCCCATCCCAATGAATGATGCAAAGATCATCACCACAGGCTCAGCAATCTCCTCCCTCACTTCCCACAGTAGCCTAGGGTATATCTCGTCTGATCCCGACAACTTATTTAACTTAATACCTTTCAAAAGCTCCAGACAATCCTCTTTCTTAATGTCTATACACTCAAGCATTTCAATCTGCTTTAAGTCATCCCCACAAATGCCAAGGTCCTTTTCACTGGTGACTACTGAAGCAAACTATTCATTCTGTACCTCCACTACCTCCTCTGGCTCCATGCACATGTTTCCACTCTCACTCCTGATTGCTTCTATTCTTACACGGCTCACCCTCCTGCTCTTCACATACTTGTAGTATGCCTTGAGGTTTTCCTTGATCCTGCTCACCAAGACCTTTTCATGGCCCCTTCTAGCTCTCCTGATTTCACTCCTGAGCTCCTTCCTGGAACCCATGTAATTTTCTAGAGCTCTAGCAGTCCCTAGTTTCTAGAACCTTTTGTAAACTTTTCTTGTTAACTAGATTTTCTATATCCTTTGTACATCATGGTTCTTTAACCCTACCATCGTTTCCCTGCCTCAATGGAACGTACCTATGCAGAACGCCATGCAAATGTTCCCTGAGCATTTGCCACATTTTTGCCATGCTTTTCCCTGAGAACATCTGCTCCCAGTTTATGCTCCCAAGTTCCTGCCTAGTTGCATCATATTTCCCCCATCCCAATTAAATGTTTTCCCAAATTTTCTGCCCCTACCTCTCTCCAGCACTATGATAGAAATGAGATAGAATTGTGATCACTACTTCCAAAATGATCTCCCACTGAGAGATCTGACATCTGACCATGTTCATTTCCCAATACCAGATCAAGTACAGTATAGCATTTCCTCTAGTTGGCATATTTACATATTGTGTCAGGAAACCTTCCTGAACACACCTAATAACCCCATCTAAACCCCTTGCTTAATGGAGATGCCAGTCAATATTAGGAAAGTTAAATCACCCATCACAGCAACCCTATTATTATTGCACTGTTTCAGAATCTGCCTCCCTATCTGCTCCTCGATGTTCCTGTTACTATTGGGTGGTCTTTAAAAAGCACCCAGCAGAGTTATTGCCCCCTTCCTGTTTCTGACTTCCACCCACAGAGACTCAGTAGACAATCCCTCCATGACTTCCTCCTTTTCTGCAGCTGTGGTACTATCCCTGAATAGCAATGCCATGCTCCAAACTCTTTTGCTTCTCTCCCTCTGTCCTTTTTGAAACATCTAAAGCCCGGCACACTCAACAGCCATTCCTGCCCCTGAGACATCTATCTCTCTGTAGTGGTCACAACATCATAGTTCCACGTATTGATCCACGTCCTAAATTCATTTGCCTTGCTCATGATACTCCTTGCATTAAAATAGACACATCTCAAACCATCTGGCTGAGTGCTTCTTAGCTCTATCATCTGCCTATCCTTCCTCAAAGCTATCACTACTTGTGTGCCAACTGCCCCATCTTCTGCCTCTTCACTTTGATTCCCACACCCCTGCAAATCTAGTTTAAATGCTCCCCAACAGCAGTAGCAAACCTTCCTCCAGGATATTGGTTCCCCTCCAATTGAAGTGCAACCCTTCCTACTTGTACAGGCCACCCCTTCCCCAGAGAAGGTTCCAATGATCCAAGTACTTGAAACCTTGCCCCCTGCACCACCTCCTCAGCCATGCATTCATCTGCACTGTCTTCCTGTTCTGACATTCACTAGCTCGTGGCACTGGAAATAATCTAGAGATTACTACCTTGGAGGTCCTGCTCTTCAGCCGCCTTCCTAACAACCTAAACTTACTGCGCAGGACCTATGCCCCTCTCTTGCCTATATCATTAGTACCAACATGTACTACGACCTTTGGCTGCTCACCCTCCCTTTCAAGAATATTCTGCAACTGCTCAGGGACATCCTGGACCCTAGCACCCGGGAGGCAACACGCTATCCTGGTGTCTCTTTTACTGCCATAGATTCTCCTATCTGCCCCCAACTATTGAGTCTCCTATACTATTGCTCCACCTGACTTCACTATCCCTACAGTGCTATTGGTCTGGCTGCTGCTGCCTTGCCCAGATAGGTCATCCCCCACAGCAGTATCCAAAGGGGTAAACCTGTTGCTGAGGGGAATGGTGACAGGGGGAATCCTGCATTGACTTCCTTCTCTCTTTACCTCTCTCAGTGTTCACCCATCTACTCCCTGAGTTTCCACTCTGGGTGTAACCACCTGCGCAAAAGTTAAATCTATCTATTGCTTCTGGATAATCCTAAATTCATCCAACTCCAGCTCCATGAGCTAGAATTAGCTGCACTTCCTGCAGATGTAGTCATCAGGGAGACTATCAGGTTCCATGAATTCCCATATCCTACAGGTGGAGCATTCCACTGCCATATCTGCCATCCTGCCTGCACTGTACTATGGGCAGCCAAGACCAAATCAGCAATAACGAAAGGAAAAATCTAACCCTTCTTACCTGTGTCTTTGGCTTCAGTCGCTTTTCATCAAAGTCTCTTGATATCTAAAGAGACGGACGAGGATTTGGACTGTGATTTGCCTTCTGTTTTCACTAAAGAATCTTGTAGACCTATCGGGAGACTCTTAGGTGTGCCAAAGCACCCCACCACTGACAGAGTCTCAGTAGTCATCTTCGGATGCAGGTTTAGGGGTCCATACAGCACCCTGCTGGTAGAAATTCCTTCCATCTACAAGGAATTGGAAGAGGTCTTCAGTACCGGAAAGGCCTCGAATCTTCCATTCCACCAACCTACGACTGTGCAATAGATCCAGTGTCAGGTGCACGTCCTCCGCGGGGTTGATTATATGTATTTTCAGGCCCGCAGAGAAGCGCTATGGAGGATTATATTAAGGTGGCTTTTGCCCTGGGATTAATTTGGCTATCCACCTCTCCAGATATCTGGGAAAGGCTTCTTGATCACGGACTTTCCGTCAAGCTGGAGAAGTTTGAATTTTACGTAACCACTATTTATTTTTTGGGCTTCATCATCATCTCTAATGGCAATTTTAAGATGGACCTGAGTAAGACACAGGCAGTCGGAGATTGGCCACCACCATCCAGTATGAAACAGGTCTAACGAAAGCTGAAATTTGCAAATTTTTATTGAAAGTTTATCAGGAACCTCAGCGCAGTAGTGGCTCTGCTGACAGCCCTAACCAAAAGATCCACAGGTTCTTTTGTCTGCATTACCAAGGTGGAGGCTGCTTTCTCAGAGCTCAAACAATGGTCCACAGCACCTCCCATGTTGTTTGCACCCAACTTGGACCTTCTCTTCATCGTGGAAGTGCACACTTTGGACGTTGGAGTGGATGCAGTGTTGTATCCACAGACACCTTTGGACAATAAACTACACCCGTGTGCACTCTTTTCCAAGTGACTATCCCCCGCAGAAGTGAATTACAACATTGGGAATAGAGAGCTGCTCGTGGTAAAGTTGGCTCTGGAGAATAGCATCACTGGCTTAAGGGGGCCAAGAACCCTCTTATTGTATGGACAGTCCACAAGAACATGGCTTATATTCAGGAGGCCAAGAGACTGAATGCCAGGAAGGCCAGATGATCTCATTTCTTTAACCTTTTTAATCTCATTCCATCCTTTCGACCAGTATCTAAGAGCCAAAACCCAGATGCCTTGTCCCATCTGTTCGATGAACTCAAATGAGAAAAGCCACCATTTTGCCTCTAGTCAAGGTGATTGTGCCAATTTATCAGGGAATTGACACGCTTGTTTGCAAGGCCCAGGTGCAAGGAGAGATTCCTCAGAATGGCCTTCTGGGTCAGCTTTTCGTTCCTAGTCCCATCTAGTTTCAGGTTCTTCACTGGTGACATGCATCAAGATTGATATCTCACCCAGGGATTGCTAGGACCCTGAAGTTCATCAAAAGAAGATATTGGTGGCCTGGAATGACGAGGGAGGACCTTTAATATGTACTGGCATGCAAATTGTGTGCCCTGAACAAAGAGCCATACACCCGGCCTCAAGGACTGCTTCACCCTCTGACTGTTCCAGACAGACCACCGGCGCACATCTCCATGGACTTTGTCACAGGTCTTCCTTCTTCCACATGGAAGACCCTTATCATTGTAATTGTGGATTGTTTTTTGAAGGCCTACAAATTCATCGCCTTGGACAGACTTCCATCTGTGGCAGAGATGGCTAAGATTGTCCTGTAGCAGGTCTTCAGGATTCACGGTTTTCCGATGGGTATTGTGTTGGATCATGGTCTACAATTCACATCATATTTCTGGAGGGTATTTTGCAAACTGACTGGGGCAACAGTGAGTCTTTCCTCTGGGTTTCACTTGCAGTCTAATGGCCAGACAGGGTGGGTAAACCAAGATATAGAATGTACTCTCAGATGCATGGTCTCTGAAAGACTGAACAAGTGGAGCGACTATGTGATGTGGGCAGAGGGCACCCACAACACCTTTTTGGCAGTCAGCACACAGGATTTCTCCTTTAAAATGCCAGTTTGGGTATTCTCCACCACTTTTCCCTGAGCAGGAATCAGAGGCTGGAGTTCCTGCAGCTGAAGATCTTGTCCAATGCTACAAGGAGAGATGGACTAGGGCAAGGGAGATTTTGTTAGCTTCTTCTTGGAAGGCTGAAGTAAAGGCTAACCACAAGAGAAGACAGGGACCAGTTTTGTAGCCTGGGCAACAGGTTTGGCTGTCGACTCAGGATTTACCTTTCCAAGTGGAGTCCTGGAAATTGGCACCAAAGTTTATTGGACCCTTCAGGACTTTCAGGAAAGCAAACCTGGTGGCCGACACCTTGCAGCTCCTTCAGACCCTGAAGATCAATCTCACTTTCCACGTTCCCAAGTTAAAGCTTGTGAATACAGCCTATTAGCCCCACCACTAGCAGTCCCGACTCTGCCCTGGTTTGTTGATGAGAAACAAGTTTACACCATAGGTGTTGGAGCCTGTTATGACCCAACTCCATATCCAGCAGATAATTCTTCAAAACTTCCACCACCTCCAATGGGATCCCACCACATCTTTCCCTCACCCCCCACTTTCTGCAGGGATCACTCCCTATGTCACTCCCTTGTCCATTTGTCCCTCCCCACTGATCTCACTCCTGGCACTTATCTTTGCAAGCGGAACAAGTGCCTCTACACCTCCTCCCTCACGACCATTCTGGGCCCTAAACAGCCCTTGCAGGTGAGGCAACATTTAACCTGTGAGTCTGTTGGGGTAATTTACTGTGAAGTGCTGTGGGGAAAGATGTCCTTAAGTCAACATAAAGTCAAGAATTGGAAGGTTAAGCATGGTGGGACTAATGTCCTGACTTGTGTATATTTCAATGCAAGGAATATTGTAGGAAAGGCAGATAAGCATAGGGCATGGATCAGCATGCAGAATTATGCCATTGCAGCCATTAGTGAGACTGCTGCAGGAAGGGAAGAATTGGCAGTTCAATATTCTGGGGTTCGGCAGGAGGGATTAAAGGGGGAGCAGTAGCGTTTCTAGTCAGGGAAAATGTCAGAGCAGCGCTCAGACAGGACAAACTGGAGATCTTGTCTACTGCGGCCATTTGGAGATCTTGTCTACTGAGGCCATTTAATGAGGAATAAGAAAGTGATGGCCATGTTAACAGGATTATATTATAATCCACTCGATAGCAGGATTTAGAGAACAAATTAGTAGAGAGATTGCAGACTATTGCAGGAAACACAAGGTTGTGACAATAGGTGATTACAACTTTCCACATATTGATTGGGACTCCAAAACTGTTAAAGGAGCTGGATGGGATAGAGTTAGTCAAATGTGTTCAGGAAAATTTCCTTAATCAATACATAAAGTTTCTAACAGGAGGGTGTGCAGTCATAGACCTGCTATTATGGAATAAGACAGAGCATGTGACAGAACTTTGTGTAGGGAACACAAGTTATCTAGTAATCATAATACCCTTAGTTTCAAGATAATTATGGAGAAGGGTAAGTCTGGTCCTTGGGTTTATTTCTAAATTGGAGAAAGGCCAATTTTGATGATATCAGAAAAGATTTGGCAAATGTGGATTAGGACAGTTTTTTTTCGGGCGAATGTGTATTAGGTAAATGGGAAGCCTTCAAAAGTGAAGTTTTGAGAGTACAGAGTTTGTATGTTTTTGTCAGAATAAAAAGCAAGGATAACAGGTTTTAGGGAATCTTGGTTTTTAAGAGATATTGAGGCCCTGGTTAAGAAGACATGATCTCAAGAATGTGAAACAGTCAAAACTGGAGACTTAACTCAAAGTCAATTTTGCCTTGGAGACTGTATAAAGAGCAGATTCCAACATGAAGTAACACTAACATTAAAAAAGAGGGGGAAGAAACAATAAATTTGTTTCCTGATTGTAATATTCAGATGAGCTGCATCATAACCAGCTTACCCAGTGGGATGCTAAGCTTGACTGTAAATACAAAATAAGAGTTGGAGCAAGTTATTTGGCAGAGTGTGAAGGTGAAGGTTGTGCTTAGTGTGGCTGCTGTAGGCTCAGTACTCTGCCACAGAAAGGTATCTAAAAGTTGGATTGCTTCATTACCTGTGAAGAATCCTGAGAAGATATGTTCTGAGGCACATCCTGCCCATGCACTTCTAAGAGTGCCTTAATATGGACATTCTTGGGTGTTGTATCTAGTGGATGCCATGCAAGACAACAATGTGCCTGACTTCATTTTAATATTAGCCAATTTTTAGACCACTGTTGCATCATTTTGCGATCCCTCACGAAAGTGAACAGTTTGACTGCATCCACTTTTGACAGTCCCTTCAACAAAATCCACCACGACTCCCTAAGTTCTTCTCTGGGTGATTGATAAAGTTGCAAACACATGGTTGGCAGTCCACCGCATAAATTCGTAATGGTCCGAAACGAAAAGGAATCCATCGATTGCGGTGAGTGCAATTTGTTTCTGAACAGTATTCTGTTGCTGCCCAAGGGGTAAGTGAATTGTACAGTGCAGAACTCATCCACACAGATCAAGCAAGTTCATGCCATTATCTACTTAGCTTATCTCAGCTATGATAACATTACAACTGGCCTTGATGTTTTTGAGATGGGTAGACTGACTGCAGGACCAATAGGTTCGCATGCAGCAGATAAAAAAATGCCAGGATAATCATCCACAGTGCTGTGAACAGCTCTTAATGAGAACTCTTGCATGGATGATGGTGTGGAAAGGAGCAAAGGTATCTTCCTGGGCCCTATGTATTCTCTGGAGGAAATAATTGCTAAACACCAAGATGTGCTGCAGCTGTAATATAGAAAATGGAAATGATCCAAGGTGGGAGAGTTAATAGCTTCCCTCTGATATGTGATATGGGAAACAAGGTAGTGATTTAAAAAAAAACAAAAGATATCTTTACTGTAATTACGATTCCTCCTTTTAAAAGGCATCTCGATTCGCTGCTCCCTTTAAGCTGCATGGATGCACAGCCACACAGTAACTGAGATGCTCCTGTGCACAATGTTCCCGCACAGCTGGAATTTTCTTTTATATAGTATTTTATTAAAGTGCATTGCAGTTTTCAGGCCGTGTAAAAATTTCCAGTTTAGAGCAATAGTTGGTCTGCGCAGCATGAAAAAATAATTAGAGGCAACGTTGTCTACATTACATATAAATGTTTAGAAATAAGGTCAGGTAGTTCTAGTCATGATTCAGATCAGCATGCAAAAGGCTTGCCCAGAATCAGATCTGCACTAAAGATGTCAATCGTCATGCTACTCAAGCTGAAATCTTTTTGAAATAAACCAAACCTCCAGTCAACAGCTGTTGTGTAATCGTCTCAAGAGAACTCGTGAGCAGAGTTCATCGCGTTCTTGCTCTCATCTTTAGTTAAAGAGCAGGTTGCTAATATTGGGACCCTTCAAGGGGCAGATTCAGAACTGACTGCAAGTTACTGAAATACTCCCAGAGTCCAGCAAACCTTCTGAAACCAACATGGGCGGCATTTACTTATTGAACTGCGCATTCAGTGGATGTCTCTGTGGCAATGCTATTGGCAGAACTCCATTACTGGAGGCTCTAAAAGGAATTGCAGACAATTGAGAGAAGGTTATAAATCCCAAACAGGAGGCACAGAACTGCCAACCTTGGAGAACCTTATCCAAAGGGAGTGCTCAATACAAACAAACAAAGGAAAATCTGCAGATGCTGGAAATCCAAGCAACACACACAGAATGCTGGAGGAACTCAGCAGGTCAGGCAGCATCTATGGAAAAGAGTACAGTTGACGTTTTGGGCCGAGGCCCTTATCAGGACTGGAAAAAAAAAATGAGGAGCCAGAGGAAGAAGGTGGGGTAGGGGAGAAAGAACCAAAAGTGATAGGTCTTACTGGAAGGGGGAGGGGTGAAGTAAAGAGCTGGGAAGTTGATTGGTGAAAGAGGTACAGGGCTGGAGAAGGAGGAATCTGATAGGAGAGGACAAGGTCATGGAATAAAGAAAAGGAGGAGGAGCACCAGTGGGAGGTGATAGGCAGATAAGAAGATAAGGTGAAAGTGGGAAATGGTGAAGGAGATGGGGGGCATTACCAGAAGTTTGAGAAATCAATGTTCATACCATCAGGTTGGAGGCTATCAGACAGAATATTAGCTGTTGCTCCTCCAACCTGAGTATGATATCATTGCAGCAGTAGAGGAGGGCATGGACTATCAAGTCAGAATGAGAATGGGAAATAGCATTGAAATGGATGGCCACTGGGACATCTGCTTTTTCTGGTGGGTGAAGCACAGATGCTTGGCAAAGCAATTTTTCAGGTCTAACAGATTCCCCCTTCTCCAGCCCTTTTATTTCTTTCACCTATCAACTTCTCAGTTCTTTACTTCATTCCTTCCCCCTCTCCCAGTTTCACTTATCACCTACAACCTCGTACTTCTTCCTCCCCTCCCTCCCAACTTCTTGCTCTAACTTCTCATCTTTTTTTCCAGTCCTGATGAAAGGCCTCAACCCAAAAGATTGACTGTTTATTCTTTTCCATAGATGCTGTCTGACTTGACGAGTTCCTCCAGCACTTTGTGTGCATTGCTTCACCTGTTAAATGTATGCTCACTGATGTGTGGTACAGGCGGCAATCCTGGAGATCCTGCTTTTCAGTTTTCTACCTAACTCCCTAAGTTTTTTCTTCAGGACCTCCTCTCTTTTCCTACCTACGTCATTGGTGCAAAATATGTATCAAGACCGCTGGCTGCTCATTTTCCTACTTTAGAATGCTGTAGACCTGTTCCAAGATGTCCTTGGGACCAGAGCGGCAACATACCATCTGGGTGTTCCTTCACGTCCACAGAATGTCTTGTCTACTCATCTAACTATGGAATGCCCTATCAGAATCAGAATCAGGTTTAATATCACCAACATATGTCATGAAATTGATTAATTTTGTGGCAGCAAAAAAGCTGGATCACAGCAAGCTTACATGCACATTAAATAGTTAAATTAAAAGAGGTAGTGCAAAAACAGAAGTAAGAAAAAGTAAGGGGGTAGTGTTCATGGGTTCAATGTCTATTTAGAAATCACTAAGGCAGTCTTCATCACCCCCTTCCCTTCTGAGACACAGCGCTGGACTCAAGTGTCAGAGATTTGGTCACTGCAGCTCCACCCAGTAGTTCATCCCCTTCAATAATATCCAAAGTGGTATACTTATTATTGAGTGGAACCATCCCAGAGGCACTCTGCACTGACTGCCCGCTTCCTTTCCCTCTCCTGGCAGCAACCAAGGTATCTGCCTCCTGCAACTTAGGGGTAACCACCTCCCTGTAGCTCCTGTCTATCACCTCCCAGTTTCCTGTATAATCCAAAGGTCACTGAGCTGCAGCTTCAGCTCCTTAACACATTTTCTGAGGAGCTGCAGCTCAGTGCATCTGGTGTGGGTATGGTTATCCACAATGTTCCCTCTAAGGTGTGCATGTATACACATCATTTACTACAAGTGCACAAAGGAATTTAGACTGTGCACCAATGGTTATCACCCTCTACCTTGTTGGCATGCTAAGTATATTTCACGATCATACACACTCACATTTCCTTTTCTTGTTTTTGATGTGGACAGTGTTGATAGCATGAAGTTTGTGATGATTTTTCTGCAGATTTTATCCATACTTTTTTATTGAAGAAATTATTGATTCACTAGTTTGAAATTCAAAGAAGCGAAGGGTGTGAAGCGCAAAAGAACTGCTAGTTCATTTAAAGCGGAATGGCTTAATGAAACAATAGAAACTGCTACACCGAAAGCTCATGAGGTCAGGAACGTGCAGTTGTGAAAAATATTTATGTACAATACAGAAACTGGTGTTACCTTCATGTATTGTTGCAATGCAAAAGTTGCTGGAGAATTTTCAAGTGGGAAGAAGTGGAGTGATATTTGGAAACTTCACTTTTTAAAGCATTTAGCAAGCAAATCATATATGGATGATATGCAAAAGCTCCATTGAGAAAATCCTTCATTACCCGCAACAGGCCTGCTTCGTATGTTTTGTGAGAGTGCAGACAAATGAGAATGAAAACAATCAAACCCAGAGCAGATCAAGTTCTTATTGACAGTATTTTTGCTAGCTATTAAAAATGAATACCTCTATATATAAAATTCTGTGCACGTATGTTGTTGTCATTGGGCAAAAAATTGCACAGTACAAGATTTTTGTGCATACTGGTTATTACAAATTAGAGGAAAAATTGCGTATCTGGAAGGCTGGAGATCTCCCAGAATTCCCATGTCTCGCACAAAGAATGCAATACAACCCCTGGAGCTATTCCCACCATACTAACTGACGAGGAATGCAGAAGGAGAATCTTACCAGAAGCTTACCTTGCCCAAGTCTCTTCTCATTAAAGTCTGTTTAGCCAAAGCCTCCTCACTCTAATACTGATCCACTCATACAATAGGTTCTCCAACAATGGCTGCTCTGCCAGTCCCTACCTTATTGTTATCTGCCCTTGCTAATGAATCATGGCTCATAACAAATCATGCATGCCATCTTGGACAATGTCTCCCATCCACTACATAATGTACTGGGTGGGCACAGGAGTACATTCAGCCAGAGACTCATTCCACCGAGATGCAACACAGAGCGTCATAGGAAGTCATTCCTGCCTGTGGCCATCAAACTTTATGACTCCTCCCTTGGAGGGTCAGACACCCTGAGCCAATAGGCTGGTCCTGGACTTATTTCCTGGCACAATTTACATATTACTATTTAACTATTTATGGTTTTATTACTATTTATTATTTATGGTGCAACTGTAACGAAAACCAATTTCCCCCGGGATCAATAAAGTATGACTATGACTATTTGGGCTACAGGAAAAAGCTGAAAGCCCACAAATGTTCCTTTTTAAACGTCTCACCTCGACCTGTGTGTAGCCTCTTCTTTCGTTTTGATTGGGCTGCTGGAAAAAGCCAAAAGCTTACGAGCACTCCTCTTTAAGCCTCTCACCCCATCCTGTGCGTAGCCTCCTTTCTTGATTCAATTGGTCTGCCGGACTAGGTTAAAGTTTGTGTGCGTACAGGTGTTAGAGGCTCCTGACAAATTTGTCTTAACAAGGGGGCAGTGGTTTAGACCTCACCTTGACATGCCTTATGAGGTCATGAAATTTCTTGTGACACTTTTCCTTTGTATAGGGATTCCCATTCCTAGAGGAGAGGTGACCCTAGACCAGTGGTCCCCAACCACCGGGCCACAAAGCATGTGCTACCGCGCGGTGAGGAAATGATATGATTTGGAGATATGAGTCAGCTGCACCTTTCCTCATTCCCTGTCATGTGAGGTCATTACCTGCGCGTCATCCATGTCAGCGCGGGAAGAAGATCAACTCCTCCAGCTTGTAAATGACGACGGGCTGAAAAGTATATTTGACATAACATCTCTGCTGACATTCTGGATCAAAGTCGAGGCTAAATATCCTGAGATAGCCACAAAAGCACTGAAAATGTTGCTTCCATTTCCAACATATCTCTGTAATGAACGCAACGAAAACTAAATTGCGGAATAGACTGGACATAAGGAATATCGAATATCACTGTCTCCCATCATCCCTCGATGACACCGTCTTGTTGCAGGGAAACAAGCCCAGGGCTCCCACCGATTCAGTGACATTGGTGTGTTGCAATGATTTTATATGTTCATGTGGGGAAAATATGTGCTGTCTGTTCAATATCCAAACGTTACTTAAAATGTTATGATGCTATTGACTTATAAGTGACTTATATAACCATATAACAATTACAGCATGGAAACAGGCCATCTCTGCCCTTCTAGTCCATGCCGAACGCTACTCTCACCTAGTACCACCGTCTGCACTCAGCCCATAACCCTCCATTCCTTTCCTGTCCATATACCTATCCAATTTTTCTTTAAGTGATAATATCGAACCTGACTCTACCACTTCTACTGGAAGTTCATTCAACACTTACTTCAAGCTCCCCTGTCCTCCGCTGATAATTGACATCTCTATATTCATGCGAGGAAAATATGCGCTGTGTGTTTAATATTAAATTCATTAGATAAACCCTTTTAGAAACGAAATTGAGTGTATTAGCCACTTATCACCTATATTCCGGTTTATGATTAACACCCCGCCCTGAACTGAATCGCAAAAAATGATTTGTAGAAATAAATCGGCACATACACGAACGCGCAAGTCACGCATGTGCACACAGGTGCCCGCGTAAGGCTTCATGGTCGTGGTAGTCTTTCTCGGGGTAAACACAACGTATTTGACTGCTACTCTAGTCCGTTGGCAACCATACCCCTCCTTCAGTCGGCCGGTCTGCAAGAATATTGTCAATAATAAACTGGTCCACGTTGCAAAAATATTTTGGGGACCCCTGCCCTAGACCATCCCCAACCAGGATTTTCTAGTGGTGGTGTGGGAAATGGGGGTTGGGTGGAGCTGAGGTCTCCTGGACCCTCGACTACACAGCAGTTCCCTCCTTTCATGTATCTCACCAGTGATTAGTAAGTGTTCTCCCACTGTTGACCCCTCTTCACTGGCAACTGTAGTGTGCACCACTGCTGCTTATTGGTCTTGGAAAGTGTGAATTTCAGCCCTGATGTTTCCGTAATCATTTTTTCAGTGTAAAACACCATAATAAATCCTATCATTATTCAGCATGGAAACAAGTCCCTTGGCTCAATTGGTCCATACCAACCAATAGACTAATCCAATCTAGTCCCATTTGCTAACATTTGCCCTTTAGCCTTCTAATCCTTTCTTACCCATGTGCATGTCCATCCATCTTTTAAAAGTTGTTATCGTACCTGCCTCAACCACTTCCTCTGGCAGCTTATTCCACATACCTAGTGCCCACTTTAGAACATAGAACACTACAACTCAGTACAGTTCCTTTGGCCCATGATGTTG
Organism: Mobula birostris; assembly: GCF_030028105.1. Taxonomy (NCBI): domain Eukaryota; kingdom Metazoa; phylum Chordata; class Chondrichthyes; order Myliobatiformes; family Myliobatidae; genus Mobula; species Mobula birostris. The sequence continues at coordinate 30,494,738 of NC_092381.1, forward strand.
TGCTGACATTTTAACCTGCTCTAATATCAATCTAACCATTCCTTCCTTCATAGTCCTCCATTTCTTCGTCATGCATGTGCCTATCGAAGAGTTTGTTAACTTTTTGAATCAGGTGGACTTGCTTTTAACTATTTTTAGAGGGAAAATGAATTGGTGTTCATTTAACAAAGAGAGAATTTTAAATGCACCAAGAAAAAGTGAAATCCAATTACATGGCAAAATTTCTTCCAGTTTGGTTTTAAATACTGTTTGTAGATGATCAGCCTGCTGAGGCTGATTTGACAGCTGAACCCCAGTTACCTCAAGAATGTATTATTTTCTGGAATCATTTCGGTCCATGTTAAAACATTTTTCTTACATGGGTATTGATTTCAGGATTCTAACACAGCAATAATGGAGGTCGGTGATGCTGACTGAGTTGAGTTTTACATCTGAGGGGAATCTTCAAGTAAGAGTGTTGAGATTTCAAAGGAACAATTGTATCTTTCAGTGCAGTTAAAGGTGGTCAATTGGTGCTACTTCCCTCCGTTTTGCTACCATTAACTCACAAGACAAGATTTAATTCAGATGCACACAGTGGATGATTTTCTGAAATTAAATTTAAATGATCAATATTGGCAGCAGCTAAATAGCTGGAGGACTGCTTACTCGCTTGAGAAGGCATGATGCCTGGTTTATAAAAGAAGAAAGTAAAGGATTTCAACATTTATATAGCACATTTGATGCAGTAAAGTGTCCCAGGATGATTATTATCTCAGGATCATTCGGGAGAATGAGGAGATTATAGATCATAGCTACGGGGAGGTAGTTATGCCAAAGGAGCAGAGGACAGGAAATTGGGTCACTGTCAGGCGAGGGAAGAGGAAAGGGCAGGCAGAGCAGGGTTCCCCTGTGGCCATTCCCCTCAACAACAAGTATACCGCATTGGATACTGTTGCGGGGGATGACTTACCTGGGACTAGCTGCAGTAGCCGGATCTCTGGCACTGAGTCTGGCTCTGCACTGCAGAAGGGAGGGGGCAGAAAGAGGAGAGCGGTAGTGATAGGGGACTCGATAGTTAGAGGTGCAGATAAAAGGTTCTGTGGTCGTGACAGAGAATCCAGGATGGTTTGTTGCCTCCCAGGTGCCAGGGTCAAGGATGTCTCTGATCGATTGCATGACATTCTGAAATGGGAGGGTGACCAGCCAGATGTCGTGGTGCACATCGGTACCAATGACATAGCAAGGAAGAGTGAAGAGGTCCTGGACAGTGAGTATAGAGAGCTTGGTAGGAAGTTGAAAAGCAGGACCTCAAGGGTGGTAATTTCAGGATTGCTACCTGTGCTAGGTGCCAGTGAGGGTAGGAATAGGATGCTCTGGAGGAGGAACAAGTGGCTGAGGAACTGGTGTAGGGGGCAGGGTTTCAGATTTCAGGATCATTGGGACCTCCTCTGGGGCAGGTGGGACCTGTACAAGAGAGACGGGTTACACTTGAACCAGAGGGGGACCAATATCCTTTCAGGGAGGTTTGTTAGTGCTGTTGGGGAGGCTTTAAACTAGATTTGCAGGGGGATGGGAACCAGAGTGCCAGAGCTGACAGTGTGGCTGGGGTGAAAATAAATGATGTTGAAAGTTTAAGCAAATCCGCTGATAGAAAGGTTGTGAGTGGTGGTAAAAATCTTCTGAGGTGTATATATTTCAATGCTAGGAGTATTGCGGGGAAGGCGGATGAGTTGAGGGCGTGGATTGACACGTGGAATTATGATGTTGTAGCAATTAGTGAAACTTGGCTACAGGAGGGGCAGGACTGGCAGCTTAATATTCCAGGGTTCCAATGTTTCAGATGTGATCGAGGCAGAGGAATGAAAGGTGGAGGAGTAGCATTGCTTGTTAGGGAAAATATTACAGCAGTGCTCAGGCAGGACAGATTAGAGGGCTTGTCTACTGAGTTCTTATGGGTGGAGCTGAGAAACAGGAAAGCTATGGCCACATTAGTGGGATTGTATTACAGACCACCCAATAGTCAATGAGACTTGGAAGAGCAAATCTGCAGAGAGATAGCAGGCAACTGCAGGAAACATAAAGTTGTGGTGGTAGGGGATTTTAATTTTTCATACATTGATTGGGACTCCCATACTGTTAGGGGTCTAGATGGTTTAGAGTTTGTAAAATGTGTTCAGGAAAGTTTTCTAAATCAATATATAGAGGGACCAACTAGAGGGGATGCAATATTGGATCTCCTGTTAGGTAACGAATTAGGGCAAGTGACAGAAGTCTGTGTAGGGGAGAACTTTGGTTCCAGTGATCATAACACCATTAGTTTCAATTTGATCATGGACAAGGATAGATCTGGTCCTAGGGTTGAGGTTCTGAACTGGAAGAAGGCCAAATTTGAAGAAATAAGAAAGGATCTAAAAAGCGTGGATTGGGACAGGTTGTTCTCTGGCAAAGATGTGATTGGTAGGTGGAAAGCCTTCAAAGGGGAAATTTTGAGAGTGCAGAGTTTGTATGTTCCTGTCAGGATTAAAGGCAAATTGAATAGGAATAAGGAACCTTGGTTCTCAAGGGATATTGCAACTCTGATAAAGAAGAAGAAGGAGTTGTATGAAATGTATAGGAAACAGGGGGTAAATCAGATGCTTGAGGAGTATAAGAAGTGCAAGAAAATACTTAAGAAAGAAATCAGGAGGGCTAAAAGAAGACATGAGGTTGCCTTGGCAGTCAAGGTGAAGGATAATCCAAAGAACTTTTACAAGTATATTAAGAGTAAAAGGATTGTAAGGGATAAAATTGGTCCTCTTGAAGATCAGAGTGGTCGGCTTTGTGCGGAACCAAAGGAAATGGGGGAGATCTTAAATAGGTTTTTTGCGTCTGTATTTACTAAGGAAGCTGGCATGAAATCCATGGAATTGAGGGAATCAAGTAGTGAGATCATGGAAACTGTACAGATTGAAAAGGAGGAGGTGCTTGCTGTCTTGAGGAAAATTAAAGTGGATAAATCCCCGGGACCTGACAGGGTGTTCCCTCGGACCTTGAAGGAGACTAGTGTTGAAACCGCGGGGGCCCTGGCAGAAATATTTAAAATGTCGCTGTCTACGGGTGAAGTGCCGGAGGATTGGAGAGTGGCTCATGTTGTTCCGTTGTTTAAAAAAGGATCGAAAAGTAATCCGGGAAATTATAGGCCGGTGAGTTTAACGTCAGTAGTAGGTAAGTTATTGGAGGGAGTACTAAGAGACAGAATCTACAAGCATTTGGATAGACAGGGGCTTATTAGGGAGAGTCAACATGGCTTTGTGCGTGGTAGGTCATGTTTGACCAATCTGTTGGAGTTTTTCAAGGAGGTTACCAGGAAAGTGGATGAAGGGAAGGCAGTGGATATTGTCTACATGGACTTCAGTAAGGCTTTTGACAAGGTCCCGCATGGGAGGTCAGTTAGGAAAATTCAGTCGCTAGGTATACATGGAGAGATGGTAAATTGGATTAGACATTGGCTCGATGGAAGAAGCCAGAGAGTGGTGGTAGAGAATTGCTTCTCTGAGTGGAGGCCTGTGACTAGTGGTGTGTCACAGGGATCAGTGCTGGGTCCATTGTTATTTGTCATCTATATCAATGTTCTGGATGATAATGTGGTAAATTGGATCAGCAAATTTGCTGACGATACAAAGACTGGAGGTTTAGTTGACAGTGAGGAAGGTTTTCAGAGCCTGCAGAGGGACTTGGACCAGCTGGAAAAATGGGCTGAAAAATGGCAGATGGAGTTTAATACAGACAAGTATGAGGTATTGCACGTTGGAAGTTCAAACCAACGTAGAACATACAGGGTTAATGGTAAGGATGGTAAGGCACTGAGGAGTGCAATGGAACGGAGAGATCTGGGAATACTGATACAAAATTCCCTAAAAGTGTCGTCACAGGTAGATAGGGTCCTAAAAAGAGCTTTTGGTACATTGGCCTTTATTAATCAAAGTATTGAGTATAAGAGCTGGAATGTTATGATGAGGTTGTATAAGGCATTGGTGAGGCCGAATCTGGAGTATTGTGTTCAGTTTTGGTCACCAAATTACAGGAAGGATATAAATAAGGTTGAAAGAGTGCAGAGAAGGTTTACAAGGATGTTGCCGGGACTTGAGAAACTCAGTTACAGAGAAAGGTTGAATAGGTTAGGACTTTATTCCCTGGAGCGTAGAAGAATGAGGGGAGATTTGATAGAGGTATATAAAATTATGATGGGTATAGATAGAGTGAATGCAAGCAGGCTTTTTCCACTGAAGCAAGGGGAGAAAAAAACCAGAGGACATGGGTTAAGGGTGAGGGGGGAAAAGTTTAAAGGGAACATTGGGGGGGCTTCTTCACACAGAGAGTGGTGGGAGTATGGAGTGAGCTGCCAGACGAGGTGGTAAATGCGGGTTCTTTTTTAACATTTAAGAATAAGTTGGACAGATACATGGATGGGAGGTGTATGGAGGGATATGGTCCGTGTGCAGGTCAGTGGGACTAGGCAGAAAATTGTTCGGCACAGCCAAGAAGGGCCAAAGGGCCTGTTTCTGTGCTGTAGTTTCTATGGTTCTATGATTATACAGTGAATTTCTGCACCATGTAGCAACGGTAAAAGGAAAATAAGAGATCAAAACTTTTCCTCTTCCTTTCCAGTCCTGAGGAATGTAGAACATCAAATAGTACAGCACATTACAGGCCCTTTGGCCCACAATGTTGTGCCGAACCTCATACCCTGCCTCCCATATAACCCCCAACCTTAAATTCCTCCATATACCTGTCTAGTAGTCTCTTAAACTTCACTAGTGTATCTGCCTCCACCACTGATTCAGGCAGTGCATTCCATGCACCAATCACTCTGAGTAAAAAACCTTCCTCTAATATGCCTTCCTCGAACTTCCCACCCCTTACCTTAATATGCCTTCCTCGAACTTCCCACCCCTTACCTTAATATGCCTTCCTCGAACTTCCCACCCCTTACCTTAATATGCCTTCCTCGAACTTCCCACCCCTTACCTTAAAGCCATGTCCTCTTGTATTGAGCAGTGGTGCCCTGGGAAAGAGACACTGGCTATCCATTCTATCTATTCCTCTTATTATCTTGTACACCTCTATCATATCTCCTCTCATCCTCCTTCCCTCCAAAGAGTAAAGCTCTAGCTCCCTTAATCTCTGCTCATAATCCATACTCTCTAAACCAGGCAGCATCCTGGTTAATCTCCTCTGTACCCTTTCCAATGCTTCCACATCCTTCCTGTAGTGAGGCAACCAGAAATGGACACAGTACTCCAAGTGTGGCCTAACCAGAGTTTTATAGAGCTGCATCATTACATCGCAACTCTTAAACTCTATCCTTTGACTTATGAAAGCTAACACCCCATAAGCTTTCTTAACTACCCTATCCACCTGTGAGGCAACTTTGGTCTCAGCCCATTAATAGAGTCTGAAGGATAGACAAATAGGTGGAAGGGTATGTTGCAATCAGAATATTGTGACTTTACAGTGGGATTTAGACATATTGAGTAAGTGGTCAAAAACATGAAAAATAGAGTCAAAGAACAATACACCATCTATACAGACCCAGTCAGCCCAAACAAACTATGGTACCCATTCAGATAGCCCCAATTTCCAGTGTTCAATTCATATCCCTGTAAACTCTGCCCCTTCAAGTACCATCCAAAGTGCTTCTTAAATGATATGAATCAACCTCTCAACCATTTCTTCTAGTAGTGTATTCCACATAATCACCACCTTCTGTGTAGAAAAAGTTGCCCCTTGGGTCCCTTTTAAATCTTTCCCCTCTTGCCCTAAATTTATGTTGCCAATTTTTGGACTCCCCTACCCTGGGGAAAAAACTGTTACCATCTACCTTATCTATATCTCTCATAATTTTAATACATTTCTATATGATTGCCCCTAATTCTCCTTCATCCCAAGAAATTAAGACCTGGCCTGCCCAGCCTCAGCTATTATCCTTGTAAATATTTTCTGGTACTCCTTTCAATTTAACCATATCTTTCTATAACATGGTGACCAAAACTGTACTCAGAATTACTAGTGCAGGCTCACTAATTACTTCTACAACTACAACGTAAAGTTCTAACACAGTGCCCACGTGGCTCAAGATATGCAAGGATCTGTTGATCTCCAAGGGGAACTATTCTCTCCCTAATCACACTTTTACTCTTAATATTGCTCTTGATATTTTCCTTAACACTAATTGTCAGCTCCATTTCATACCGTCTCTTTGTCTTCTGATTTCCCTCTAAAGAGTATTCTTTATGTTTTTATAGTCATCAAGGGATTCACTCATTCCCAACCTCTTAAACCTATGCCTCCTGATTTTTCTTGACCAGAGCCTCAACATCTGTTGTCAGCTAAGGTTCCCTTAATTTGACAGATTTACTCTTCATCCTGAAGGGAATGTCCTGCTCTTGGGCTATTGATATCACATTCTTAAGATCTTCCCACTTGCTACTCATTCCATTCCCTTCAAACAGTCTCTCTGAAATGACTTCTAGTAGATAATGCCTAATTCCCCCAAAGTAATTCCTCACAATGTTGAAATTTATAGAATTATGATCACTCGAGCCAAAGTGCTCCTAGATTGTCACTTCAGTTACTTTCCCTGATTCTTTCTGGGGAAGGTCCAGTGTTGAACCCACTTGAGTAAGACCCTCTATATATTGACTCAGTGAAGTTTAATATAAGTATATGTGATAGAGTCAGTACAGGTTGGCTTTTGTCGATTGAGGTAGGGTGGGATTAGAACTAGAGGTCATATGTTAAGGGTGGAAGGTGAAATGTTTAAGGGGAACATGAGGGGGAGCGTCTTCATTCAGAAGTTGAGTATGGTGAGAGCGTGGAACAAGCTACTAGCAGAGATGGTGGATGTGGGTTCAATTTCAACCTATAAGAGAAGTTAGCATAGGTACATGGGTGGGCAGAGGTGTGGTTTGGAGGGTCCATGGGAATAGACAGAATAATAGTTCAGCATGGACTAGATGCGATAAAGGGCCTGGTTGTGTGCTGTAGTGCTCTTTCATTCTATGGCTCTGTGTGAGATTATGCACTTTGGAAGAGGTATCAAAGACAGATTATTATATAAATTGGAAAAGACTGAATATGAGTGAAGTATGGAGGGATCTAAGTGTTCTTGTGCATGAATCAATAAAGTTATCAGCAGGAGCAGCAAGTAATTGGGAAGGTAAATGGCATTTTGCTCTCTATTGCAATGAGACGAGGTTAGAAAAAGGATTTTTTTTGGCAACTGCACTAGATGAGACTCTGGGGCTAAATTTGTGAAATATACAAAGATTGATGGAAGGGGTGGTAGTGTTGAAACAGCAGAGAGTCTGCAGAAGGACTTGAATAGATTAGGAAAAGGGCAAAGAAGAGGCAGACAGAATACACTGTATTGAAGTGTACGGTCATGGACTTTGGTAGAAGTAATAAAGGTATACACTATTTTCTAAACAAGGAGCAAATTCAGAAATCAGAGACACAATGGGATTTGGGAGTCTTAGTGAAGGATTCCCTAATAGTAAACTTACAGGCTGATTCAGTAGTTAAGGCAAATGCAGTGTCAGCATTCATTTCAAGCAGACTAGAATTTAAAAGCACAATTTAAAAGTAAGGATGTAATGCTGAGGCTTTATTCAGACTGCATTTGGAGTATTGTGAGCAGCTTTGGGCCCCATATCTAAGAAAGGATGTGCTGGCATTGGAGAGGCTCCAGAGGAGGTGGATGGGAATAATCCTGGAAATGAAAGGGTTAACATATTGAAACATAGAAAACCTACAGCTCAATACAGGCCCTTCAGCCCATAAAGTTGTGCCGAACATGTCCCTACCTTAGAAATTATGAGACTTATTCATAGCCTTCTATTTTTCTAAGCTCCATGTACCTATCCAAAAGTCCCTTAAAAGACTCTATCGTACCCGCCTCCACCACCGTTGCCGGCAGCCCATTCCACGCGCTCAACAGTCTGAGTAAAAAAAACTTACCCCTGATATCTCCTCTGTACCTGCTCCCCAGCACCTTAAACCTGTGTCCTCTTGTGGCAACCATTTCAGCCCTGGGAAAAAGCCTCTGACTATTCACACGATCAATGCCTCTCATCATCTTATACACCTCTATCAGGTCACCTCTCATCCTCCATCACTCCGAGGAGAAAAGGCTGAGTTCACTCAACCTATTTTCATAAGGCATGCTCTCTAATCCAGGCAACACCCTTGTAGATCTCCTCTGCACCCTTTCTATAGCTTCCACATACTTCCTGTAGTGAGGTGACCAGAATTGAACATAGTACTCCAAGTGGAGTCTAACCAGAGTCCTATATAGCTGCAACGTTACCTCTCGGCTCCTAAATTCAATTCCACAGTTGATGAAGGCCAATACACCATATGCCTTCTTAACAACAGAGTCAATCTGCGCAGCTGTTTTAAGCGTCCTATAGACTCGGACCCCAGGATCCCTCTGATCCTCCACACTGCCAAGAGTCTTACCATTAATACTATATTCTGCCATCATATTTGACCTACCAAATTGAATCACCTCACACTGATCCGTGTTGAAATCCATCTGCCACTTCTCAGTCCAGTTTTGCATCCTATCAATGTCCCGCTGTAACCTCTGACAGCTCTCCACACTATCCACAACACCTCCAACCTTCAACAGGACTGTAGAGGGAAGGGGCAGAGGCCCTATAAAGAAGGTGGGGGGAGGGTGGGAAGGAGAAGGCTGGTAGGTTCCAGGTGAAAAACAAGTAAGGGGAAAGATAAAGGGGTGGGGGAGGGGAAGCAGGGAGGGGATAGGCAGGAAAGGTGAAGAAGGAATAGGGGAAAGCACAATGGGTAGTAGAAGGAGGCAGAACCATGAGGGAGGTGATAGGCAGCTGAGAGAGGGGGCAGAGTGACATAGGAATAGAGGAAGGGAGGTGGAGGGAATTACCGGAAGTTGGAGAATTCTATGCTCATACCAAGGGGTTGGAGACTACCTAGACAGTATATGAGGTGTTGCTCCTCCAACCTGAGTTTAGCCTCATCATGGCAGTAGAGGAGGCCATGTATGGACATATCTGAATGGGAGAGGGAAGCAGAGTTGAAGTGGGTGGCTACTAGGAGATCCTGTCTGTTAAGGTGGACGGAGCGGAGGTGCTCGACGAAGTGGTCTCCCAATCTGCCTCGGGTTTCATCGATGTAGAGGAGGCCGCACCGAGAGCACCGGATGCAATAGATGACCCCAACAGACTCACAAATGAAGTGTTGCCTCACTTGGAAGGACTGTTTGGGGCCCTGAATGGTGGCAAGAGAGGAGGGGTACGGACAGGTGTAGCACTTGCGCTTACAGGGATAAGTGCCGGGTGGGAGATCCATGGAGAGGGACGTGTGGATCAAGAAGTCACGGAGGGACTGATCCCTGCGGAAAGCGGAGAGGGGTGGAGAGGGAAAGATGTGCTTAGTGATGGGGTCCTGTTGAAGGTGGCGGAAGTTGCAGAGGATAATCTGCTGGATCCGGAGGCTGGTGGGGTGGTAGGTGAGGACAAGGGAAACTCTGTCCCTGTTGCGGTGGCGGGAGGATGGGGTGAGGGCCGAAGTGCAGGAAATGGAGGAGGTGCGGGTGAGGGCTTCATTGATGACAGCAGAAGGGAAACCACGATCCTTAGAGAAAGAGGACATTTGAGATGTCCTGGAATGGAAAACCTCATCCTCGGAGCAGATGCGGCGGAGACGGAGGAACTGGGAATAGGGAATGGCATTTTTGCGTGTGGCGGAGTGGGAAGAGGTATAATTGAGGTAGATATGAGAGTCGGTGGGCTTGTAGGAGATGTTAGTGGACAGTCTGTCTCCAGAGATGGAGACAGAGAGATCGAGAAAGGGGAGAGAAGTGTCCGAGATAGACCAAGTGAATTTGAGGGCTGGGTGGAAGTTAGAAGTAAGGTCGATGAAATTGACAAGCTCAGCATGAGTGCAGGAAGCAGCACCAATGTAGTCGTCAATGTACCGAAGGAAAAGTTGGGGAGCAGTACCAGAATAGGTTTGGAGCACAGACTGTTCCACATAACCAACGAAGCGGCAGGCATAGCTAGGGCCTTTGTACACCACGTTTCCTGTACCCTACCATAACTTCCCTATCTCATTTGAACGTATCTGTGCAGAACTCCACACAAATATCCCCTGAACATTTACCACATTTCTTCCGTACTTTTCCCTGAGAACATCTGTTCCTAATTTAAGCTTCCAATTTCCTGCCTGATAGCCTCATAACTCCCCTTACTCCAATGAAACACTTTTCTAACTTGTCTGTTCCTACCTCTCTCCAATGCTATTGTAAAGGAGATAGAAGTATGATCACTATCTCCATAATGCTCTCCCACTGAGAGATCTGACACCTGACCAGGTTCATTTCCCAATACCAAATCAAGTACAGTCTCTCCTCTTGTAGTCTTATCTACATATTGTGTCAAGAAACATTCCTGAACATACCTAACAAACACTACCATCTAAACCCCTTGCTCCAGGGAGATGCCAATCGATATTTGGGAAATTAAAATCTCCCCATTACGACGACTCTGTTATTATTACACCTTCCAGGATCTGTTTCCCTATCTGCTCCTTAATATCCCTGTTACTATTGGGCAGCCTATAAACAACACCCAGTAGAGTTATTGACCCCTTCCTGTTCTTAACCTCCACCCCACAGAGACTCCATAGACAATCCCTCCATGACGTCCACCTTTTCTGCAGCCGTGACACTATCTCTGATCAACAGTGCCACGCCCCCACCTCTTTTGCCTCCCTCCCTGTCCTTTCTGAAACATCTAAAACTCGGCACTTGAAGTAACCATTCCTGTCCCTGAGCCATCCAAGTCTCTGTAATGGCCACCACATCATAGCTCCAAGTACTGATCCACGCTCTAAGCTCATCCGCTTTGTTCACAATACTCCTTGTGTTAAAATAGACACATCTCAAACCATCAGTCTGAGCACGTCCCTTCTCTATTACCTGCCTATCTTACCTCACACACTGTCTCCAAGCTTTCTCTATTTGTGAGCCAACTGCTTCTTCCCCAGTCTCTTTGAGGAACATTTAATGGCTCTGGTCCTGTACTCGCTGCAGTTAAGAAAAATGATGGGGATCTGACTGAATCTGACCAAATATTGAAGGTTCAAATAGAATGGATATGGAGGGGATGCTTCCAATAGTGAGAGTGCCTAGGGACAGAGGGCACAGCCTCAGAATAGCACAAACCTTTAGAACAGAGATGAGGAGGAATTTATTTAGCCAGAGGGTGATGCAACTGTAGAATTCATTGCCAGATGGCTGTGGTTTATTTAAACGGAAGTTGATATGTTCAGGATTAATAAGATCATCAAATGTCACAGAGAGAAGGCAGGAGAATGGTGTTGATAAGGAGAATAAATCAGTCTTGACTGAATGGCAGAGCAGTCTCAATTGGCTGAATGGCCTAATTCTGCTCCTATGTCTTATGATTTTCACCTGGAACATTGTCTACACCTCGGTTTTCTTTCCCTTACCTTTGAAAGGATTTAGTAGCACTGGAGGCAATCCATTGTAGATTCCTCAGGCTTAATATTAGGATATGAGGATTGTCCTGTATTGAGAGAGGCTAAAAGGTTAGATCTCAGTTCTTTGAGGTTTAGACAAATAAGGAGGGATCATATTGAAGCATATAAGTGGCATTACAGGTTAAATGTGGAGATACTCCCACCAGTGGAAGAGCCACAAACAAGCAGATGTAAATTCAAGGTGAAATATGGGCCATTTAAATCCTAGATGGATTTGTAGAAATTTTTTCCTCATAGCTGATAGTGAATTTTTGGAATTCACTACGCCAAAGAACTGTGGAGGCTATATCATTAGAAGCTCTTAAGATAGAGATAGAAATATTTTTGTAAGATTGAGGAATTGTGGGTGATGTGGATCTGGCAGAAAGAAAGAGTCGAGGCCTGGAGTAGATCAGCATTAATTATATTGAATGGCAGAGCAGGCTTGAGGCATCAGATTGCCAACTCTGGGTCCAATTTCCTTGTGTTCTTGTGAGTAAGGATATGTGTGTTCTAGGGTCATGGAGTTATCTGATATACAACAGTTCTGGTGGATGTCATCCAATAATTTGTAATACTAAGACAGGCTGGTACAGGCTTTGAACTCAGTATCTTTAGACTCAGAGTCAGGAATTCCATCTCTAAGCAACAGGCAAACTTCTGCTGGCAGACAATCATGCTAACCATGTTGAACAACCACTGTTATTGCTGTTTCCCTGCAATTAAGTACATAGGAAATTTCAGTAATGCAGCAAATAAATACCAATTACAAACATTTCACTGTTAAGAACTTCCAATGAATTTCCAGTTTAGGGGAAACAAATGAGGTCAAGCATATTTCAAAATAATATTATGACCTAAGGACAAACTGACAGCTCTGATCTTTGAAGACTTTTTTTTTCTCTCCAACTGTTATAAGGTCACAACCAATCAATATGCTTTGTCAGGAACATGACAGACCACAGTGCAATACCTTCCAAATCTATCAGAGAACTTGGTTATTCTTTAACTTAACATTCACAGAACACTTATTTTCCCAGCAACTGAAGCCCAGAAGGAAATAAACTCCTACAAGCAGTTCTTAAGATCACGGCCTTCCATTAACTCTTTGATGTTCTGAATATACTGAGAACTACTCTACCACGTCCGAGGATCTCTTAAGATATTGATGCTGTTAAAAAGTATATAATGATATTTTATAATTTGCTCATGTGATCTTATTTCTATTGGCAATGGAAGCATTTATTGCCCAACCTTCATTATCCTTATTCAGTTTCATGAAACCATTAAAAACCAACAGTTCACTGAGGATCTGAGGTCATGTAAAGGTCAGGATGGATAAAGATGGCAGATTTCTTTCCCGAAATGACATTAGTGTATCAAATGGATCTTTACCACATCTTGTGCTTTATAGTTACAATTCTTGGCGCTACCTTCACAATAATTTACCTTTCGAAACATAAATTATGTGGGTTGAAACAACAATTATGTGGGTTGGAATGTTTATCATTAGTTGATCCAGGAACTTAGAGGCCTGGTTTGCTAGTTCAGTCATACAACCAATACATTCTTCTATCATCACTTCAGATATTGATCTCTTGATATTTAATAAGGTGCTTCTGCGATCTTAGACCTGCCACTGGGGTGCCCAGATAATATAGAACCATAGAACATTACAGCACAGAAACAGGCCTTTTGGCCCTTCTTGGCTGTGCTGAACCATTTTTCTGCCTAGTCCCACTGACCTGCACCTGGACCATATCCCTCCATACACCTCTCATCCATGTACCTGTCCAAGTTATTCTTAACTGTTAAAAGTGAACCCACACTTACCACTTCATCTGGCAGCTCATTCCACACTCACACCACTCTCTGTGTGAAGAAGCCCCCCCAATTTTCCCTTTAAACTTTTCCCCCTTGACACTTAACCCGTGTCCTCTGGTTTTTTTCTCCCCTTGCCTCAGTGGAAAAAGCCTGCTTGCATTCACTCTATCTAAACCCATCATAATTTTATATACCTCTATCAACTCTCCCCTCATTCTTCTACGCTCCAGGGAATAAAGTCCTAACCTATTCAACCTTTCTCTGTAACTCAGTTTCTCAAGTCCCGGCAACATCCTTGTAAACCTTCTCCGCACTCTTTCAACTTTATTGATATCCTTCCTGTAATTTGGTGACCAAAGCTGCACACAATACTCCAAATTCGGTGCCACACGAATGCCTTACACAACCTCACCATAACATCCCAACTTTTATATCTTGATCTATAAAGGCCAATGTACCAAAAGCTCTCTTTATGACCCTATCTACCTGTGATGCCACTTTTAAGGAATTTTGTATCTGTATTCCCAGATCCCTCTGTTCTACTGCACTCTTCAGTGCCTTACCATTTACCTTGTATGTTCTACCTTGGTTTGTCCTTCCAAAGTGCAATATCTCACACTTGTCAGTATCAAACTCCATCTGCCATTTTTCAGCCCATTTTTCCAGCTGGTCCAAATCCCTCTGCAGGCTTTGAGAACCTTCCTCACTGTCAACTAAACCTCCAGTCTTTGTATCGTCAGCAAATTTGCTGATCCAATTTACCACATTATCATCCAGATCATTGATACAGATGACAAATAACAATGGACCCAGCACTGATCCCTGTGGCACACCACTAGTCACAGGCCCCCACTCAGAGAAGCAATCCTCCACTACCACTCTCTGGCTTCTTCCATTGAGCCAATGTCTAATCCAATTTACTACCTCTCCATGTATACCTAGCGACTGAATCCTCCTAACTAACCTCCTATATGGGACATTGTCAAAGGCCTTACTGAAGTCTATGTAGACAACACCCACTGACTTTCCTTTATACACTTTCCTGGTAACCTCCTTGAAAAACTCTAATAGATTGGTTAAACATGACCTACCACGCACAAAGCCATGTTGATTCTCCCTAATAAGTCTCTGTCTATCCAAATACTTGTAGATCCTATCTCTTAGTACTCCTTCCAATAATTTACCTACTACCGACGTCAAATTTACCAGCTTATAATTTCCCGGATTACTTTTAGAGCCTTTTTTAAACAACGGAACAACATGTGCTATCCTTCAATCCTCCAGCACCTCACCCGTAGATACTGACATTTTAAATATATTTGCCAGGGCCGCTGCAATTTCAACACTAGTCTTCTTCAAGGTCCGAGGGAATACCCTGTCAGGTCCTGGGGATTTATCTACTCTGATTTGCCTCAAGATGGCAAGCACCTCCTCCTCTTCAACCTGTATAGGTTCCATTACCTCACTACCTGCTTGCCTTATTTCCATCGACTCCATGCCAGTTTCCTTAGTAAATACAGACGCAAAAAATCCATTTAAGATCTCCCCAATTTCTTTTGGTTCCATACATAGCCGACCACTCTGATCTTCAAGAGGGCCAATTTTATCCCTTACTATCCTTTCGCTCCGAATATACTGTAGAAGCTCTTTGGATTATCCTTCACCTTGACTGCCAAAGCAACTTCATGTCTTCCTTTAGCCCTCCTGATTTCTTCAACTATCTTTTGCACTTTTTATACTCCTCAAGCACTTTATTTGCTCCCTGTTTCCTATACATGTCATACATCTCTCTCTTCTTCTTTATCAGAGTTCCAATATCCCTTGAGAACCAAGGCTCCTTATTCTTATTCACTTTGCTTTTAATCCTGACAGGAACATACAAACTCTGCACTCTCAAAATTTCTTCTTTGAAGGCCTCCCACTTACTGATCACATCCTTGCCAGAGAACAACCTGTCCCAATTCATGCTTTTTAGATCCTTTCTCATTTCTTCAAATTTGGCATTTTTCCAGTTTAGAACCTCAACCCAAGGACCAGATCTATCTTTATCCATGATCAAGATGAAACTAATGGTGTTATGATCACTGGACCCAAAGTGTTCCCCTACACACACTTCTGTCACCTGTCCTAACTTGTTTCCTAATAGGAGATCTAATATTGCATCCTCTCTAGTTGGTACCTTTATATATTGATTTAGAAAGCTTTCCTGAACACATTTTACAAACTCTAACCTGTCTCGACCTTTAACGGTATGAGAGTCCCAATCAATATGTGGACAGCTAAAATCCCCTACTATCACAACTTTATGTTTCCTACTGTTGTCTGCTGTCCCTCTGCAGATTTGCTCCTCCAATTCTCGCTGACTATTGGGTGGTCTATAATACAACCCCATTAATGTGATCATACCTTTCCTGTTTCTCACCCATATGGACTCCATAGACAAGCCCTCTAATCTGTCCTGCCTGAGCGCTGCTGTAATATTTTCCCTGACTAGCAATGCCACCCCCTCCCACCCCCCAACCTTCATTCCTCTGCCTCTATCACATCTGAAACATCGGAACCCTGGAACATTAAGCTGCCAGTCCTGCCCCTCCTGCAGCCAAGTTTCACTAATGGCTATAATGTTGTAATTCCATGTGTCAATCCACGCCCTCAGCTCATCAGCCTTCCCCACAATACTCCTTGCATTGAAATAGACACGCCACAGAAGATTATTACCACCACACACAACCCTTCTATTTGTGACTTTGCATGAATTTTTAACATCATTTATTTTCACCCCTGCTCCACTATCTGCTCTGGCACTCTGGTTCCCATCCCCCTACAAATCTAGTTTAAACCCTCCCCAATAGCACTAACAAACCTCCCTGAAAGGATATTGGTCCCCTTGTAGTTCAGGTGTAACCCGTCTCTCTTGTACAGGTCCCACCTGCCCCAGAAGAGGTCCCAATGATCCTGAATTCTGAAACCTTGCCCCCTGCACCAGTTCCTCAGCCTCAGTCAAAGTAAGAATTATAAAGCTCAATCGTTTAATCACATACTGTGTACTGTTTGTTATTTCGGGGTTCAGTACTGATTTGTAACAGGGGACACATCACGCAGCATCCACCCAAATGAGATTTCTTAAGTCTGGCCAGGCTGGGGGGCTATCACCCCCTATATTAAGTTGCTAGCCGAAGCTAGAGTTACATAAGGTTAGATGACTAAGTGAATCGCTTCCCACATTCACAGCAGGTGAATGGCCTCTCCCTAGTGTGAACTCAATGATGCACATTTGGTTGATTTGGCTGAGAGAATCTCTTCCCAACGTCTGAGCAGGTTATTGGCCTCTACCCAGTGTGATTGTTAAAGAGAAACACAGTCACTGTACGTCGGCTAATTGCCTGTGAAATAAGCATATCATTAGGGAAAATGAATGGATATGTTTCCCTTTGCTACACTCCATACACATTGGCAGTCTTTAAGATTATAAGCAAACTCAGCATTTACCGTGTAGCAATACAGAAACTTAGTCTTGTTCCAGCACCCCTTGAGCATTAGGAAATACACCTACCCCTTTCTCGAATATATTTAATGACTTATCCCCCACAACCTGCTCTAGTAAAAGAAAACCCAGTTTCACTCCCCTCTGGGTGAAGGAATTTCTCCTGATCTTTGATATTTTCTGTAATTGGGGTACCCCTTATCCTGAGTCTATGACCCTGATTCATAGCCTGCAGCCATCTGATATAGTCTCCCTAAATCTCAACTGTCAAACCCTGTTAGAATTTATGATTTTTCTAAGAGATTCCCTCTATTCCTCTATACTGTACTCCACTGAATATAAGCCACGATATCCCAATCACTTCTCATGCCAGTCCCACTATACCCAGTAATCAGGCTAATCAATTTTATTGCATTCCTCCATGCCAAGAATACTCTTCCTCAAATAAGTAGGTCAAACTTTCAAACAAAATCCACAAGTTGTGCCATGGCTCTGAAATCTGCAGCAATATATCCTTGCTTTTCATTCCCCAGATCCTCATCTGATGAAGACCAATGTGTCACTTACCTTCTTAGCTGCTTGAAGTGCCTGAACAATTGCTTTCAGTTGCTGGTGTACAAGAAATCTGGTTCTCATTGTACTTTTCCCTTTCCATTCTATCGCTGTTCAGATAATCATCAGTATTTCTTGTTCCATTTTCCATGTGTTTTCCCACTAATCCAATGTCTAAATCACATTGGAGCTGCCTTGCATTCTTGTCACAGCTTACATTCAGATAAACTTGTGAGGCATCAGGAAATGTGAATGTATTATAATGTATTATTTTATGTAATCATTGATGGTACATACATACAGTATATTGAAAAGTTGAGGCCCAAGCACCCTGCACTCCATTCATTGCTCTGTCTCACTGTAGAGGTAGACAAAGATATCATGACCATGAGGCATTCTGGGAAGTTTAATCACTGTGCCAGCTACACACAGTTCTGTTTATTCTCTGTCCCTGTTCTCTAAAAGTCCATTTTCAATACTTGTCAATATACCATCCCTAATTTCATGTACTTTAAAGCTACACATTTATCTCTGATCTACACAATATCAAAACCCACCTGAAAGTCCAAATGTATGACATCCATTAGTTCTTCCTTTATCAATAGTTACAACTTCAAATAACTTCAATAGACTTAATATGCATGATTTCCCTTTCTTAAACCTGTGTTGCTTTGTCTGTGCAACGAAATGTCCATTATTGTGTCCTTGATGCTGTTATTAGGAATACTGATGTGTAATTCACTGTTTTTATTTTCCCTTTCTCCCTTTTTTTAAAAACAGTGGAATCACATTAACCACCTTGACATCATAGGAACCCTAGACTTAACAACATTTTGGAACTTGACTAACAATGAGTTTGTTTACTTCCAATGGCACTTACTTCATGCCTTAAAAGATTATTAGGCCTTGGAGATTTGTCAGTATTTCACTCTATTAATTTTCCTATTTCTTTATGAATACTAACTCCCTTCATTTCTTATCTCTCTTTCTGTGTTATCATACCTGGGAATATTTGTGCCCTCCTTGGTGTAGACAGAATAAAATATATGTTAAACTCTAATGGCATTTTCTTTCTTCTCCCCAATTAAAAATTCTCCTCTTTCCATTTATAGTGCATTTATATTTGCTTACACTGACTTTTTTCTCTTAATATAAATGCTCTTACATTCAATTGTTGATTTTTCCTGTAAGCTTATATTCATACTCCATCTTTCCCTTCCAAATGATTTTTTTTTTCTCTGCTCTTGCCTTTTCAAATCCTTAATCTATTCCTACTCTTTTTTCAGGGTAAATGGTAAACTTACCAAAGTGGGGTCAAGAGGAGCGCAAGTAGTCCACTAGTTAAACTCAAGTTGTCATACTTTCCTGATCTGTACCAAATACCTCTGGTACTGAAGAAACATGATGGCTTTAACATACACAAACATGTGTTTTACTGGAATAGTGCTGCACGAGGACATACCTGATCAAAACTTCTTCATGGCCGGCTTCCAGACCGTTCGGGCTGACCAGAAGTACACTGAGAGCGGTAATCGTGAAGGAGTTGGGTGCTTACTGTTCTTCTTAACAACAGATGGTACAATCAAGGTCATATTACAATCGAGGAACATGTTTGTAGACTGGATATTGAACTTTTTACTGTTGGACTTCGGCCATATTCCACCGAGATACAACACTGGATGGCACGGGAGGTCGTTCCTACCTGGGGAACTTGCAGCTCCTCCCGTGGAGGGTCAGACACTCTGAGCCAGTAGACTGGTCCTGGACTTATTTTCCATCTGGCATAGTTTGTATTTTGTTGTTTGATTGTTTGTGGTTTTTGTATTGCTATATTTATGCTCTATTCTTGGTTGGTGCGGCTGTAACGAAACCCAATTTCCCTCAGGATCAATAAAGTATATCTGTCTATCTATCTATCTAAGTGCTTCAACGCCACCATGACTGGAATTCACCTGCCGTTGGAACAGGTCTACAACAGAGGCAATCTCTTTGTCATTACATTCACCTCTGGAACACCTGGACAGTAAAGAGACTTTCATTCGCCTATTGTTTATTGACTAAAGCTCCAACTGCAGTAGAATAATTTCAAACAATCTCACCTCCAAATTTTTAGCCCTGGGACTCAACACCTCATTTTGCAACTGAATCCCTGACCAACAGACTGCAATCAATAAGGCCATGCAGCAGAATCTCTGCAATGATTATTCTCAACACTGCTTGCCAACAGGGCTGCACATTCAACCCCCTACTCTGCACTCACAGCTGTGCGGCTAGATTCTGCACCAACTCCATCACAAGTTTGCAGACCAGTCTAGTGGACCATACCTCAGGTAACAATGAGCTGGAGTACAGAAAGAAGGGAGAAAGCCCAGTGGCAACATATCACTACAACAATATCAACAACCAAAAAAAGAGCTGGTCCTTGACTTCAGGAAGGGAGGCAGAGCACATGCTTATGTTTACATGAGTAGGACTGAGGATGAGAGGACTGAGAGCTTCAAGCTCCTAGGTGTGAAATTCAACCAGAGTCTGTCCTGGGCCACGACCAAGGAAGTGCACCAGTGCTGCTACTTCTCAAGAGGCTACAAATATTTGGCAAGTTCCCTTTGACCCCCACCAGTTTTTACTGATGCAAATTTTGTCAATGAAAGAATCCTGCCAGGCTGCATCATGGTTCAGTATGCAACTGCTCTGCTCGTGGCTGCAAGAAACTGCAGAGTTGTGGACACAGCTCAGCACAGCACGCAAAACAACCGCCCTTCCCTAGACTCTGCCTAGATTTCTCACTGCCTTGGTAATCAACCAGCATAATCAAAGGCCCTGGGCATTTCTGTTCTCCGCCCGTTCCATTATACAGAAGATACAAAAGCTAGAAAGCACATGTAACCTCGCTCAAGGCCAGCTTCTGTCCCACTGTTATGAGATTATTGAACAGTTCCTTAGTATCATAAGGTGGACTCTTGACCTCAAAATCTACCTCGTTATGAGATGTCACCTTATTATCTACCTGTACTACGCTTCTTCAGTAACTGAACACAATTCTGCACTCTGTTATTGTACTACAACAATGTTGATGTAATGCATTGATCTGTATGAACAATATGCAAGACATGTTTTTCACTGTACATCGTGCACGTGACAATAATAATGCAACTGACCCTTTCTCACTAGCAAAACACCATAGAACGTAGAACAGTACAGCACAGTACAGGCCCTTCGGCCCACAATGTTGTGCCGACCCTTAAACCCTGCCTCCCATATAACCCCCCACCTTAAGTTCCTCAATATACCTGTCTAGTAGTCTCTTAAATTTCACTAGTGTATCTGCCTCCACCACTGACTCAGGCAGTGCATTCCACGCACCAACCGCTCTGAGTAAAAAGCCTTCCTCTAATATACCCCTTGAACTTCCCACCCCTTACCTTAAAACCATGTCCTCTTGTATTAAGCACTGGTGCCCTGGGGAAGAGGCACTGGCTGTCCACTCTATCTATTCCTCTTAATATCTTGTACACCTCTATCATGTCTCCTCTCACCCTCCTTTTCTCTAGAGAGTAAAGCCCTAGCTCCCTTAATCTCTGATCATAATGCATACTCTCTAAACCAGGCAGCATCCTGGTAAATCTCCTCTGTACCCTTTCCAATGCTTCCACATCCTTCCTATAGTGAGGCGACCAGAACTGGACACAGTACTCCAAGTGTGGCCTAAACAGAGTTTTATAGAGCTGCATCATTACCCCGCGACTCTTAAAATCTATCCCTTGACTTATGAAAGCTAACACTCCACAAGCTTTCTTAACTACCCTATCCACCTGTGAGGCAACTTTCAGGGATCTATGGACATCTACCCCAGATCCCTCTGCTCTTCCACACTTCCAGGTATCCTGCCATTTACTTTGTACTCTGCCTTGGAGTTTGTCCTTCCAAAGTGTACCACCTCACACTTCTGTGGGTTGAACTCCATCTGCCACTTCTCAGCCCACTTCTGCATCCTATCAATGTCTCTCTGTAATCTTTGACAATCCTCTACATTATCCACAATACCACCAACCTTTGTGTCGTCTGCAAACATGTCAACCCACCCTTCTACCCCCACATCCAGGTCGTTAATAAAAATCACGAAAAGTAGAGGTCCCGGAACCAATCCTTGTGGGACACCACTAGTCACAATCCTCCAATCTGAATGTACTTCCTCCACCATGACCCTCTGCTTTCTGCAGGCAAGCCAATTCTGAATTCACCTAGCCAAACTTCCCTGGACCCCATGCCTTCTGACTTTCTGAATAAGCCTACCATGTGGAACCTTGTCAAATGCCTTACTAAAATCCATTAAGATCACATCCACTGCACCACCCTCATCTATATGCCTGGTCACCTCCTCAGAGAACTCTATCAGGCTTGTTAGACATGATCTGCCATTCACAAAGCCATGCTGACTGTCCCTGATCAGACCATGATTCTCTAAATGCCCAAAGATCCCATCTCTAAGAATCTTTCCCAACAGCTTTCCCACCACAGACGTAAGGCTCACTGGTCTATAATTACCTGGACTATCCCTACTACCTTTTTTGAAGAAGGGAACAACATTCGCCTCCCTCCAATCCTCAGGTACCACTCCCGTGGACAACGAGGACATGAAGATCCTAGCCAGAGGCTCAGCAATCTCTTCCCTCACCTCATGCAGCAGCCTGGGGAATATTCCATCAGGCCCCGGAGACTTATCTGTCCTAATGTATTTTAACAACTCCAACACCTCCTCTCCCTTAATATCAACATGCTCCAGAACATCAACCTCACTCATATTGTCCTCACCGTCATCAAGTTCCCTCTCATTGGTGAATACCGAAGAGAAGTATTCATTGAGGATCTTGCTCACTTCCACAGCCTCCAGGAACGTCTTCCTACCTTTGTCTCTAATCGGTCCTATCTTCACTCCTGTCATCCTTTTGTTCTTCGCATAATTGAAGAATGCCTTGGGGTTTTCCTTTACCCTACTCACCAAGGCCTTCTCATGCGCCCCCTTCTTGCTCTCCTCAGCTCCTTCTTAAGCTCCATTCTTGTTTTCCTATATTCCTCAATAGACTCATCTGATCCTTGCTTCCTAAACCTCATGTATGCTGCCTTCTTCCACCTGACTAGATTTTCCACCTCACTTGTTACCCACGTTTCCTTCACCCTACCACTCTTTATCTTCCTCACTGGGACAAATTTATCCCTAACATCCTGCAAGAGATCCTAAACATCGACCACATGTCCATAGTACATTTCCCTGCAAAAACATCATCCCAATTCACACCCACAAGTTCTAGCCTTATAGCCTCGTAATTTACCATCCTATAATTTAGTTGCCTGTGGACTCTTTTGGACTGTTTTGAGATCATGTTATCCTTCAGTTACCAATGGGGAGCCCCTTTTGTTAAAAGAGGATTTCATAAATAATATTATATAGTGCAATTGTTAATAAAAAATGTAAGTTGTTTGACTTCTACTTAAAAGTTCATTAAATAAGATTACATGTTCTGATCTGGCTCATTGGAAATGAAATAAATAATAGAAAAAAAAGATTGATTAAGTAATTGCAAGCCCATCGGTCTGACATGTAGTGGGAAAATGTTATGAGAAACAGTATAAATCAGAATATAAAGAAGGACCAGATAATTAGAGACAGTCATATGGATTTGTTGTGGGAAGGTCATGTCTGACTAACAGTGGAATTTTTTGATGAGGTAAGAAGAAGGGTGAATGAAGATGGAGTATTTTCTGCAAGGCATGTGGATTTTAACAAGATATTAGGCAAAGATGCAGTTGGTAGATTAATCAAGGAAGTAAATGTTTAGTGGATCGGGGAAACTGGCAAAATGGATTAAAAATTGGACAGGTTGTAGAATGCAAAGGTTTAGGAATTTTAGGGAATGGGGTGGGGATTATAATTTATGCAGTGAGTTCCATAGGGCTTAGTACTGAGGCTACTACTTTCCACAGTAGAAATAATTGTATAAGCCAGAAGAATTTTGTGGATTTTCAAAGTTCATAGTCATCTTATTATCAAAATTGCCATGTGATTTATAATATGGAGAAGAGACACATAGTCAGAGGGTATAAAACTAATGGTGGAACCATTGATTATAAGCAGGAACCAACCCACTATTTCATTATTGATGCTGAGAAACTGTGGTTGCCTTGGAAACCACAAGGTGCAACTATGTAAACAAAAATCCATTCCCTGTTATAATGAAAGTCCTGATAAATGTTCTCAGCCCGAAATGTTGACTGTTTACTCATATCCATAGATGCTGCCTGACTTGCTGAGTTTCTCCAGTATTTTCTTTGTGTGTTGCTTTGGATTTTCAGCATCTTCAAATTTTTTAGTGTCTCTGTTGTTATCGATGTGACATTCTATCACAGGGTTTCACTTGACACAAGTGGCCCTCAAAATTCACCGGGGTATTATGTTTGGTTCCTACGCCTGCACATGAACATATTTGGATCACAAATAAGACAGAGCAGTAATGTCATGACCATGAGGTATTCAGGGGTGGTTGGCTAAATATGTAGAGATAATATTTAACCACTTTGAGACCGATGGGAATAAAAGTATAAGGGATTATTTCCTTTATGGCCAAGGTAGAGAATACAAGACAGAAGAGTTGCATTAGATTCTGTGAAATGTAAGTTGGACAAGGATAACGTGGCAACACTAAAAGGGGTGCAGAGGAGATTTACAAGGACACTTCCTGGGCTGGGGAATTATAGGGCTGAGAAATTGTCTGGGCAGGGTTACCCTCCTTGAAACAAAGGAAGTTAAGTATAGAAAATAAAGAGAGATGTAGATAGGGTAGTCCTTGCCTAAAGTGCGCAGATCTAAGTAAGATTCAAGTATTTAAGTTAGTAGGATGATAAGAGAGAAGTTGAGAGAAAGAAAAATATTTCACACGGTGAAGAATACAAGTCTGGAAGTTACTGCCTGAAAGGGTTGTGGAGGTAGTGACCTTCAGCATCATTAAGCTTTACCCACATGGGCACTTAAAAAGAGCAAGAGCTGTGTAGTGGAATTAAACTAAAGTCCATTTTTAGTTACCATAGATATGATGGGTAAAAAGCCTCCATCTAAGCTGCGTTTTCTGTGTTTCTGTGAGATTTCAAATGGAGCAGGAAACAGGAAAATAAAAATAAATATTAATAACAGAAGGATGAAGGTTGGGAATTGTCTTCTGTGAGATAAATCTAACCTTTTTTGAACAGTATTGCACAAAAAAGCAAGATAAAATTTCAGATATTCAAATTGCTGTACAGCTTATTTAGGCTGTCAAGTCATACACTTTACAATGCCTTAACCAGCAACATCACTATCATGGTTTTGGAAAAGCTAGATTTTAAGACATAAGGGATCCATTTTAATTGCTTGCTCTCTGTTTTGCAATATGAAAATCTAATTGATCTATATCCAAAAATAAAATATAGTGTGCTTGGAATATTGAAACCCAGCCACACCTGTCACTGAAGCTATTCATTTTACAACTAAATAGCACAAGATCCATCTTTGATTGAACTTGTCAAAGACTACATGAGAAATAATGAAGGGTTTCGAACCGAAACATCACCTGTTTGTTCCTTTCCATAGATGCTGCCTGACCTACTGTGTTCTTCCAGCATTTTGTTTGTGTTCTTACTATGCCCGGAGTGTTAGAGAGAGATTAATTGTAACGTAAAGGTCAAAATTTGAGGGGAAAACAGAATCCCTGTTGATTATAAAGTAATCATGAATCAAGTGATAGCAGCCAAGGGTTGGAATCCAGTAGCGACTTGTCACTGATGGTCCAGGTGCTGTGGATCGTGGTCTTCATGTCACTGCCTATGCTAACATAATAATGGTGCAATCATGGTAGCCTTTCTTCAAGGCTGGGATCATGGTAACCACACCCCATATGAAAAGAATTAAAATTCACAGTACAAAAGACCATTGACTATTTGTTAACAATTACAACCAGAAGGCCTTCCCCACTGTTTGCAAATGTCTCTGATAATCACATTTATTTAAAAATATTAAATTAGTGGTAAGTAGAAATATAAATATCTTGTGACATTAAGAAAAAAATATTTAAAAAGGTATACTTAAACTTACCTTTGTCACAGAGACTAGCAACTCCATTCAAATACATAGATCCATACCAGAGATATGGTGATGCTAAGTTTAAACTAATGTCACTACATGGAAAACTTGCAGGTGTGTACTTTTAAGCTTAATACTGGTACTTCTAATGTTGTCTGGAGAGATATACCTGAAACAAAATGCTAAATCAAGGCATGATCTGTCCTTTTCAACTCAAGTCAGGTTGTCATCTTGACTAGAAGTTTCATCAAGTGTACCTGATAAATCCTTAAGAGTTCCACTTAAAACTTTATGAATAAATGATCTGGGGTTTATCTTATAATTTATGCTTTGAAGTTAACGACACATTGGCAAGCTCATAGCTCATCAAGCTATGCACAAACTACTGAGCAAATTAATTAATCCTTTCTTGTCAATTATCAAAGAAGTCAGACAACAAAGTCGTGAACGAATAATTGTTTATTAATCTTAGAATTATAGATAACAGCACTTGAAACATTGCACATGCAAATAATTACGAAATAGGGTTAATTGACAAAATAAATAACAGATTACAGAAATAGTTCATCTGTGTCAAAACATTTCAGGAATAATTAGTTGCTGATTATAAATCTACAGCTGAGATCAGTGTCTATGATTGATATAAATTGGGGAGATTAATTTGAAATTAGGCTCTTTAGCTGGTTGGCAGGTTATAAATTTTAGATAGATAGCCTATTGAATAGATTGATTTGTTTGCATTTAATAATGTTCATGGGAGTCTATACCCCTGCTATGAGGCAGGTGCCTATTGAATGAAGGTCTCCAAGAAGTCTATCTGAAGAGGTGTACCTGTTCCTTCAGGATTCTCTGCTCTCGGGCACACTGACTCTGAATCAGCAGCTACGGTATATGTTGACCAGTCAAGTCTCTGGTATGCCATATAAAGTTTGTTTACAGATCATAATGTGAAAACTCATCATGAGTTGCATATCTATGATGCCTATCATAATGTTTCTCTGTCCTGCAGAAGTAGACACTTTGTACAGCTGAACTACAGATGATACGAGGAAGAAATTAGAATGCTCTCTAGCAATAAACCTCTCATCATTAAAGATTACAGGATCGATGTGGTATTTGTAGCAACTCTATGGCAATTAGGATACATGCTACAATATAGACAAAGGCTTGATTGACATATATGGAGTCAATTGTATATGCCATTTTTTCACAGAATACACAGGCTTTCAGTTAATGATCAGTTTCCAGAAGAGAAGGTGCCTAAAAGAATGTGAAAGAGATCATGGGTTGCTCTAAAGATATATAACCATTGTGGGCTTCTTCTCAAAATAGCTAATCTCTGCAGAAATGCATACAGCTGACAAATCTATGAAGAGAGATGGTCAGCAGTGGCAGCTAGGAATAGCAGTCCTGTAGAGTCCAATTGGCTCTGAGGTGAATCAATCAATAAAATGGAACATCTTGTTATGAAACCACTTGGATACTGAGCAGAGGTAAAGACCGCCAAAATATACAACTGCCACATGGGGAAAGCAATGTCAGAAATCGCTGATCATTCACCTTCGCACTTCCAATTAGTTGAGAAATAATAACAGAATTTCTGTGTGTTAGTTGAATTGTTGTACCTCACCTCCAAAACATGTATAAAATCCAATACTTCACAAAATCAGAGAGACTGTGTGAACTACATAAAAAAGGGCACTTAGTTTTCCCTTCCTTCTGCAAGAGGAAGATTAATTGGCAAAATACATTTCTGTTTGACCTAAGAACTGACTTGTGTGAGCAATTTTTTTGCTGTGCTTAAGTTTCACTTTCAGAATCAGAATCATAATCAGGTTTAATATGACTTGTATATGTCATGAAATATGTTGTTTTGCAGCAGCAGTACATTGCAATCCATAATAAAAATATACATTACAGTAAGAAATCTATATATTTAAATATGTAATGCAAAAAGAGAGCAAACACAGAAAAAAGACAAAATGAGGTGATGTATATGGGTTCAGTGTTCATTTAGAAATCTGATAGTGGTGGAGAGAAAGATGTTCATAAAAAGTTGAGTGTGTGTCTTCAGGCTCCCGTACCTCCTCTTTGATAGCAGCAATGAGAAGAAGGTAGACCTTGGGTGATGGGGGTCCTTAATAATGGATGCTGCCTTTTTAAGGCATCGCCTTTTGAAGACGTCCGTGGTGGAGCTGGCTGAGTTTGCAATTTTCTGCAGCTTTTTCTGATCTTGTGCAGTGGCCCCCGCCACACTAGATGAAGATGCAATCATTTAGAATGCTCCCCATGGAACGTCTGTAGAAATTTGAGAGTCTTTGGTGATATACCAAGTCCCTTCAAATTCCTAATGAAATATATAGACTGTCATGCTTTCTTTGTAATTGTATCAATATGTTGAGCCCAGGATAGATCTTCAGTGATGTTGACACCCAGGAATTTGAAACTCATCTCAAAGGTTGAAGCATCGAGGTGAAAGCATACAAATCTGGTCAGCGAGCGCTTCCGACAGAGACTGCCAGGGCGACTGCATTCAGACCTGGTCGGTGATCTTTCCCAACAAAGGCCAGAGAGTGAGCGATTGCTCCCAATGGGGCCAGAGGATCAGTGATCGTTCCCAATAGAGGCCACCGTTTGGACCAGGCACAAGTTCTGAGTCACGGAAGGACTGCTCAATGTTCTGTGATTTATGTGATTGTATTGTACTTCATACCGGTCTCCTTCAGTTTTCTGGTGTTTTCCTTCTTGCGGCAGATGGGCGGGTAGGTGATCTGTAAGTTCTTTGTGTTTGGGTGGGGAAGGTGGAAGGGGTTTTTTGATGATACTGTTACTGTCTTTTTTTCGAGTGAGGGGGTTGCTCACAATTTTTTCTGCGGTGGAGGAGTTGGGGATGTGTTGCTATTGTCGTTGACATTTTTTTCTGTGAGTGAAGGGGTCGGGGATTGTTACAGTTGCTGTTTTTTCTGGCCAGACATTGTTACCGTTGTTGTTTTTTTCTGTGGGGAAGGGTTGGGGATTGTATTGTTGCTGTTGTTTTTCTTTCTGTGGGAAGGGGTTGGGGATTGTATTGTTTGCTGTTTTTTTTTCCCTGTAAGGAGGGGTTGGGGATTGTTTTGCTGCTGTTTTTTTTTTGCCTGCAAAGGAGGGGGTCGGGGATTGTATTGCTGCTGTTTTATTCCTATAGGGGAGGGTGTCGGGGATTGCTATTGTCCCTGTTCTTTTTCTGCATGGAGGGGGTGGGGGATTCTGAGGTCAGTGAGTTTTGTTTCTTTTACTTTTGCATGTGTATTTCATGGGTATCTGGAAAAGACAAATATCAGAGTTGTATTGTATGTGTTTACTTTGACAATAAAATGAACCTTGAACCTTGACCTGACATTTTGCGAGGGTTCATCCTCATGGAAACTGTTCTGACATCAGCCTCGGAGACAGTGATTAAAGGGTCACCATATGTTGCAGGGATTCATACAGGAGTAGTGTTATTCTCCTTTTCAAAGGGTACATAAAAAGGCATTTGGCTCATCTGGGAGTGAGACGTCATAGCCAATTTTGCCTTGTAGGAAGTAAATGCCTGCAAATCCTGTCAGAGATAATGTGCATCTAATTCCATCTCCAACTTCAGTAGGAACTGTTTTCTCACTCTTTAAATAGCCTTCCGTAGGTCATACCTTGACATCTTGTAAAATTCTGGATCACCCATCTTGAATGCAACAGATCTAGCTTTCAGCAATGAATCTTAGTTCATCCATAGTTTTTGGTTGAAGTATGTCCAGTGTGTTCTCAAAGGAGCATACTCATCCATGCAGGTCTTGATGAAGTCAGTTTCTTAATTACTGGAGGAATCTATCAAGCGCTATCCAGAACAAGGCTGATGTTGTTAAATCGTAACTTTCATGACTTTCTCTCACTGTCAATTATAAGTTTTTCTAGTTTAGTCACTTCAACATAGACATGAAGAAAAACCTGAACTTCTACAAAAACCAGAAGCTAAAACAAATACCTTCCCATCACAGTTTGAGAAATACTTGCAGATACATTCTTAATTTCCGAAACAAAGCTCTATAAAGTTGTTGACCATTTCCATGATGGATGCATTAACTGTCAGTCGCTTCCAATAGCTTTGCTGCAATCGTCAATATCACTGAAGCATCAACACTAAGGAGTGCTAGGTCACACACAAGTACACCCTTCTCTGTACAAATCAAGGGTTCACAAGTAGATCCAGCAGGAGCATTTGAACCCTACAGTACAGAAACAGGCCCTTCGGTCCATCTAGTCTGTGCTGAAACATTAACCTTTCTAGTCCCATCGAGCTACACCCAGACCATAACCCTGCATACCTCTTCCATCCAGGTACCTACTCAAATTTCTCAAGTATTGAAATCGATCCCACATCCACCACTTCCACTGGCAGCTCATTCCACACTCTCACCAACTTCTAAGAGAAGAAGCCCACTCTCATGTTCACCTTAAATATTTCACCTTTCACCCTTAATCCATGACCTCTAGTTCCAGCTTCACCCCTCAGTGGAAAAAGCTTGCTTGCATATACCCTATCTATACCCCTCATCATTTCGTATACCTCTATGAAATCTTCCCTCAATCTTCTATGTTCTAGCAATGAACTCCTAAATTATTCAAACTTTTTCTGTAACCCAGGTCCTAAAATCCTGGCAACATCCTTGTAAATGTATTCTGCACTCTTTCAATCTTATTGATAATTTTCCTGTAGGTAGATGACCAAAACTGCACACAATACTCCAAATTAGGCCTCACCAGTGTCTTAAACATAACATAACATCCAATTTCCTGTACTCAACACTTTGACGTATGAAGGCCAATGTGCCGAAAGCTTTCTCTATGACCCAATGTACCTGTGATGCCACTTTCAGGGAAATTAGAGAAAATGTGTTCCCAGATCTCTCTGTTTCACCACACTCCCCAGTGTCCTATCCTGGTTTGCCCTCTCAAAGAGCAACACATCACACTTATCTGCATTAAATTTCATCTGCCATTTTTCAGCTGAATTTTCCATCTGCTCCAGATCCCGCAGCAATCTTTGATAGTCTTCCCCACTGTCTACTACAGCCCCCAGTCTTGGTGTCATCTGCAAATTTACCTATCCGGTTTACCACATTATCATCCAGATCAATGACGTAGATGACAAACAACTATGGACTCACTACTGATCCCTGTAGCACAACACTAGTCACAGGCTTCCAATTAGAGAGGCAACCATCTACAATCCCACTGTCTAGCTGCTCTTGTTATGCAAATATCTGGTCCAATTTACTACCTCATCTTGAATGGAAGCAATTGAACCTTCTTGACCAACGTCTCACACAGGACCTCGTCAAAGGCCTTGCTAGAGTCCATGTAAAGTTCATCAACTTTCCTAATAACATCCACAACAAAAACTATAAGATTGTTTTGGCACAACTTACCATGCACAAAGCCATGTTGATCATCCCTAATCGGTCCTTATCTATCCAAATCTTATATATCTTGTCCCTCAGAATACCTTCAAAAAATACCTTGGCTAGTGCGAGGTACTTTTATATTTCTCCTTAACAGACTCCATCTGATGTTGCTGGCTTGTTTTCTAATGTTAACAAGTAGTGCTTTGTTTATAAGATCTCCCATGGTACAACTGGGATTTGCCCTTCACTCCATCTGCAGATTCAATTTTCACAGCAGTTCTCAGGACATCTGTTCTGTATTGCCAAGTGAGCAAAATGAAAACGACTACAAGAAAACTAGATAATAAATTCTTAAAATAATTTATTGATTTTCTTTTGTTCTTTATATATATTTTGATTGCTCCAGTAAATATCTACAATACTATCAAAATTAGAACATTTAAGCCCCTTTATATATAAGTTGTGTGGGCACGTGGCCAAGTGGTTAAGGCATTGAACTAGCGACCTGAAGGTCGTGAGTTTGAGCCCCAGCCGAGGGGACGTGTTGTGTCCTTGAGCAAGGTACTTAATCGCACATTGCTCTGCGACGACACTGGTGCCAAGCTGTATGGGTCCTAATGGCCTTCCCTTGGACAACATTGGTGTCATGGAAAGGGGAGACTTGCAGCATGGGCAACTGCTGGTCTTCCATACAACCTTGCCCAGGCCTGTGCCCTGGAGAGTGAAGACTTTCCAGGCGCAGATCCATGGTCTCGCAAGACTAACGGATGCCTATATATATATATATATATATATAAAAAGTTGTGGAGTTTTACTAAATTTTTGGTACAGCAAGAGAAAGAAAACTCATTTTGATCTTCTTTCTCATCTAGACTCAGTAACCACAAACTTTTCAAAGCAGCAATGGCATTCAATCAGAATCAGGTTTAATATCACTGGCATATATTGTGAAGTTTGTTGTCGCTGCGGTAGCAGAACAATGCAATACTTAATAATAGAAAAAACTGAATTCAGAAAATACATAAGACCATAAGATATAGGAGCAAAAGTAGGCTATTTGGCCTAACAAGTCTGCTCCACCATTCAATCATGGGCTGATCCAATTCTTCCAGTCATCCCCACTCCCCTGCTTTTTCCCCATACCCTTTGATGCCCTGGCTAATCAAAAACCCATCTATCTCTGACTTAAATGCACCCAATGACTTGGTCTCTACAGCTGCTCTTGACAACAAATTCCACAGACTTATCACTCTCTTACTAAAGTAATTTCTCTGCATCTCTGTTCTAATTGGACATCCTTCAATCCTGAAGTCATGCCCTCTTGTCCTAGACTGCCCTACCATGGGAGTAGAGGTACATTAAATAAGTAGTGTAAAAATAGATATAAAAAGTAATGAGTTAGTTGTCATGGGTTCAATGTCCATTCAGAAATCAAACGGCAGAGAGGAAAAATCTATTCTTGAATTGTTGAGTGTATGTCTTTAGGCTTTTGTACCTCCTTCCTAAAAACAAAATAATCTGCAGATGCTGGGGTCAAAGCAATACTCACAACAAGCTGGAGGAACTCAGCGGGTCGGGCAGCGTCCGTGGAAAAGATCAGTCGACGTTTTGGGCCGGAATCCTGACGAAGGGTTCCAGCCTGAAACGTCAACTGATCTTTTCCATGGATGCTGCCCGACCTGCTGTGTACCTCCTTCCTGATGGTTGCAATGAGAACAAGGCATGACCTGGGTGATGGGGGTTCTTAATAATGGACACTACCATTTTGAGTCATTGCTTCTTGAAGATGTCCTAGATACTACAGAGGCTAGTACCCATGATGGTTCTGACTAGCTTTACAACTCTCTGAAGCTTCTTTCAGTCCTGTGCAGTAGCCTACCCACCATCCCCTATACCAAACGGTGATGCAGTTGAGTTTGCAATTTTCTGCATCTTTTTCTGATCCTGTGCAGTGATCCCTTCACCACAGTCAAAGATGCTATCAGTTAGGATGCTGTCCATGGTACATCTGCAGAAATTTGAGAGTTACTTTAGTGACATATCAAGTCTCCTCAAAATTCTGATGAAATATAGCCACTGTCATCCCTTCTTTGTAGTTGGATCAACTTGTTGGATCCAGTTAGATCCTCAGAGATACTGACACCCAGGAACTTGATATTGCTCAGAATATTAGAATGTAAACTTTTGGATGGATAAGCACATCTGTTAGTGAATGGTGGAGCACTGAATACAGGATTATAGACATCAGGTTACAGCTGCATAGAATGTTGTTTTGACCACATGTGGA
Source organism: Mobula birostris (assembly GCF_030028105.1). Classification (NCBI taxonomy): domain Eukaryota; kingdom Metazoa; phylum Chordata; class Chondrichthyes; order Myliobatiformes; family Myliobatidae; genus Mobula; species Mobula birostris. The sequence continues at coordinate 30,527,959 of NC_092381.1, forward strand.
GTATTGAGTTTAGTTTTCTTCACCATGTAAGAAGCTAGATTAACCTAGAGGACACACAGAAAATATGCACAAGGATATTGCTGGGACTAGAGGGCTTGAGTTATAAAGTGAGATGGGATAGATTGGGACTGCTTTCCCTGGAGTGAGGGAAGCTGTGGGATGAGCTAATGGAAGTTTGTAAAATTAGGAACTAGCTTAGTTAAGGTGGATTGTCACGCTCTTTTCCCTGGTAGTGGAGTCTAAATGTAAAGGGCAAACGTTCAAATAAGAGCGAAAAGATTTTTGCCATTTAGATAAGAGTTAAAGGGGACCAGATAGATGAGTTTTTTCCACACAGGATGGTAGGAATATGGAATCAGCAGCAATTAGAGATGAGTGCACCAACCAATTTGCTGGAAGTATTCAGCCTGTTAGGAAGCCTCTGTGGAGGGAAATGGACATTAGATATCTTGATTTGAGTCCCTCCATCTGGACAGGCCACAAGGTAACCAATCAAGCTTACTAGCACCTCTGTGGGTCACAAGAAGAAACAAAAGCAATTAATGGAATCTCATGCACTCATTGGGAGAACATTCAACCTCCACACAGACATCTTCTGTGTCCAAGTTTGAGCCCAAGTCCTCGAACCGTGAGGTAACTGCTTTACCACTATAATACCCCTGGTGTAAAATATTAATAGATCATTTTTTACCAAAGTGGAACAGCTAGATGAAATGCAGAGAAAAATAGGCCTGCATACTGCAGAGGATATTCAGTATTCAAAGTCTGCATTTCCCTGAGGCAAAGCAGCATTGCAGCAGTTAAGTTAAGCAGTTAAGCAATCTGGTAAGCCTGTCACTTATTCAGTATTTCATTGAAAAATTCAAATTAACCCCAGACCGAACGTGTGCATGTTGTTGTTCCAGTTATGCTCTTCACCTTGGCTAGGGAAGAGGGAAGGGCAAAGAGAAAATGGGGCGGGAAGGGAGCAAGATAGGGAAGAAGTTTAACTTCAGACTCGTAACTTCACCTAGAATATGCTATGTCCTTTTGCAAAGATATTTGGAAAGCAGTAAGCAACAGCAATATTCTCACAATGGATTTGCATTCATGATTCTAACTCAACTTGTCAGGCAAATATTTATCTGTTATCCCAACCAAAATGGATTATTTAGTTTGTGGGACCTCACTAAGATGCAAATTTGTTCTCACATTTCCTACATTTTAATAGTGACTACAAATTAACTGTGACAATATGCACTTCGGGGTGACCTACTAAAAGGTCATTTATGAATGCATTTTAAAATCTTTTTTTGATATATCATTGTCATGATGTATACCTGCTGAACTATGTTTAAACATTTTTCAAAGCATTTAATGTGTATTTGAATCTAAGAGTTCATGGAATGCAAAACTTAGTGAATCAAACAAATGTGAATTTGAAGTCCATGAATAATTAATCAAAAATTAAGTGATAAAATGGAAAAATAAATAATACAATTTATTTTAGGATAGATGTATTATTTATATAAAGTATGTAATAAAGCAAAAGAACTGTTACCAACACTTGCAATTTCAGATAAGATGATAAAATTGTATATTGGTGAGCCCCTTATGAAATTCAATGCTCTCATGCTAAATTTTCGCCCTCATTGTTTTCAAATGTTTACAGGCTATGGAGTATTGATCTTCAAGAAATTCTAAATTCAGTTAAGGCTGCAGCTGAAGTTACCTCCAAGGATTAGGAGTTGGGCTGGAGTTTTTAAATCATTTCTCTAAATGTAAGGCTAGAAATTACTTTATTACATTTTACTGGCATTTAAGCAGCATCTTGGGCCACTGTGATACTGTGAAACGCACAAATGGATCACAAACTTCAATTACAATTTCACAGCACAGCATTGTGAGGTTTCCTCATGTCACTTTTAGCACAGCTTATTCTGTTGATCAATTGCAGGTTCTTATAGTAGGCCCATTTTAATCAAGCTTCATCCCCACAGCCAGCTCGTAAAGGAGCATAGATCCGGTCAGCACAGAGACAAGTCCTTCAGCCTGATTGACCAAGATTATGATCTAAGCTGATCCCATTTGCCCACATCTCTCTAAACATTTCCAATCTGTGTGCCTGTATAAGTACCTTTTAAATGTTGTTAATGTACTTGTCTCAACCACTTCCTCTGGTAGCTCATCCTACATACTGATCACTCTAAAATATAAGCAATATACTTCCTGCTTCCCTCTTCTTACAATTTAGACCGTGCTCTTCCAGCTACCAAGGAGTGGTTGAATGGATGCTGTAATAATGAAATTGGAATGGTGACAGCTAGGAAGATGATGAGAGAATTTTTCCAGGAATTGGAAGGTCCTGAACGGAGGCGTATTCTTTGTGCTTGAGGGCCAAAAGGACTCTCCAGAATTACAGATACAATAAATGAGTCACACATACAAAATGCTGGATGAACTCAGCAGGTCAGGCAGCACCACGGTAAGGAACAAGATGATGATTCAGGCCAAAACCCTTGGTCAGGACTAAGAAAAATATTTTGGGCCAAGACCCTTCATGGATCTTCTCCATGGATGCTGCAGAGTTCCTCCAGCAATGTGTATGTGTTACTCTGGATTTTCAACATCTGCAAAGTTTCTTCTCTTAATTTTCAAGTCAGTCAATTTTCACACAGCAAGCATGAACAAACAACAATCGAATAATGACCAGCTCGTGAGCTTAAGTAATGCTTATTGAGGGATAATTAATGGCCAGAAATGTATATAATGTTTGTGATGGCCCACACCACCCTCAACTGCAGACAGAGCTTACAAAGAGCGACATGTGTCTCAAAAATAGTCAAAGGCCCTAGGGAATTTCTCGCTATGTCTCCTAATACTGAAGAATCTCCAGGAAAAGATGATTTAAAAGGTGGCCAGGACATCAGGAGAACTTGAATAAAGGGGTTGTACATGCTATTTATTACAAGTTACTATAAATGGCACATTACACATTTAGATGGAGATGCAACATAAAGATTTTTACTCCTCATGTATGTGAAGGATGTTAGAAATGAAGTCAATTCAATTAAAAAAATATTGCAATAAGAGCTTGTTGCCGCTTCTCAGTAAACCAGCACACTGGGAAAATAGTGATCATTATAGCCAATTTCTGCATCCCACACAACTAACCTGTTGCCTCTTCAGCTGGATACACTCAGAGAGTAGTGCCTTTTATTCCATACCTCAGCAGCCGGACCAGGCACTGCTGAGTCAAGTCTCCTGTGCCCCATTTTGGGTGCAAAAGTACATCGAGAGCTCCTGTGTGACCTACAGGTGCTTTCTACTTCCCATGCTCAAATCATAGAACCACGGGATGATTGTCAAAGGAGGCTGTTCGGCCCTTTGAACTTCGGCTGACATTTTGAAAGGATCTATCAAATTAACCTCACTTCCGTGTCCTTTGCTGATAATCCTATTAGGTTATCCCACTTGTATCTGAATCTGATTCATAACGCTCACTGGAGATGGAGATGCGGCTCAGCAAAAAAATATCATTCCTTATGTTGCCTCTGTTTCTTCAATAGATTAACTGATTCACTATCACTCTGCCACAGGTGAGTGCTTGTTACATATATAAACTCCTACAGCATCGAGTAACATTTGTTTTAGTCTTGCTACTTCTTTTCCAAATGAGGGAAAATGAGAGAAGTCCCTTCTCTTCTCCTCACCTGTCTATCACCTCCCTCTGGTACCCCTCTTCCTTCACTTTTTCCCATTGTCCACTCTCCTCTCCTGTCAGATTTCTTCTTTTTCAGCCCTTTACATTTTCCATTAATCACTGCCCAGATTCTCACTTCATATCCCCTCCCCCACCCACCCACCATCCTTCCCCCTTGCCTGGCTTCACCTGCCATCTTCCAGACTGTACTCCTCCCGCTCGCTCCACCTTCTTATTCCCTTTTAGTCCCAATGAAGGGTCTCAGTCTGAAATGTCGACTCTTTATTCCTCTCCAATAATGCTGCCCGACTTGTTGAGTTCCCTCCTGCATTCTGTGTGTGTTCCTCTGGATTTCGAGCATCTGTAGAATCTCCTGTGTCCAAGAATAGTTGGGTTGCTGGATATAGCTGGTAATATATGGAAACTTGTTGTACAGCTACAACACGGTTCAATGGCCTGTTGCCAAGGTAGCTGTAACCTACTGGTGGCACTTTGCATCAGCCTTGATAACTGCTGAATGTCCTTTGCGCTCTGGGTGGTGGTTCTGTCCCAAAGTTGCCTCCGCATTCCACAGTTATAATATGCACCATGCACACACTTGCGCCTCCAGTCACACTCCTGCGAGGTGCATTGAAGGAAGAGCCTGTGTAGACAGAAAAATTGCTGCTTGGATGTGCCAAGTGTCTACACCTGTAGGTCAACAGGACAAAGCCCACACCGTAAGCGGCCAGTGTCCCACTAACTATCAGAGTGGAAGCGGGAGGACTGGTTAAACACGGTGAGTGCCATGAGAGCCAACGTAGAATTGTTCGGCAAGCTGTTAGGATCAGAGGCAGGAGGACTGGTGGTCTTTGCAGTTCACAGAGGCTCATTTGCAGCTCGACCTGGGTGGTCAATGATATCTTAAGCTTGGAGGAGCAGGCATAAGTGCATCAGCAGTTGCTCAGCTGGCAACACTGGCACCTCTGAAGCAAGGCTTCCAGGTTCAACAATCACATCAAGGATTTGTGCAGTGCACTCTAATCTGGCCCTCTCTCACGCAGGGCCGAGGATGTACTGTGCTGTCATATGTGTAATTTTTGTGTAAGCCATTAAAACCATCAAAGTTCAAAGCACATTTATAATCAACCTTGAGATTTTTCTCCTTACAGGCAGTCACAATACAAAAAAAACAATAGAACTCATTTTAAAAAAGAAAGCCATCAAACACACAGTATGCAGGGGGAGAAAGAACAAATTTTCCAAGCAATAAAAGTAAGCAGATATCATTCAGAACTGAAGTTCACAAAAGAGAGTCCGCAGCCATGAAGCCAGTCATCACTGCAGCCAATCCCGGAGCCCGTTAGTTGCAGGCCACAACCTCAGTTCAGCACAGGGATGAGCAGTCCTTGGCGGAGCAATAAGCTGAACACCGGGCCGTTCCTCGCCTCCAGGCTGAGCGACCTGACCTTTTCGATCAGGCCTGGTGCTTAAATCTGCCAAACCGCATTGTTCCTCACTCTTTTCTCCAGACCAGGCACCACTGCCTCGATTCTGCCTCGTCTCTGCTTCCCTCACCTCCACTCGTCTCAGTTCTGCTGCATCGAATCGCCTCCAAATCTGCTCCAGCAATGGCCAAATATTAGCTCATTTCCCTCTCTTGGGCCCAACCCCACTGCACTGGATTCGGTTTGCACTCACCATGTAGCAACCGCCTTGCACCTTCGAGACTTTAGGTCACTTGGCAACAATGCCAGGTCATACTGGCTGTTCAAAGGGTCAACTCCAAAAAGGAAGTTACAGGCTATTGATTGCGGTGCTCATATCTGAGGAAAAAGTGTGATTAATTCAATAATTTATAGTTTTGTTTTCTTTGTTACCTGCAAGATGTTGCTGTGCTTCACCAGATCCATGTTAAACCGGATATGCTCCATTCAGGGGAACAAAGGTTATCCCTCAGCGTCACTTTGCTGAAGAGGTACTCCTGATGCTGGAGCCCACAGTTAACTAAAGTCACGTGAGCAGATTCTCTTGTCAGTATGCCATTGCTGCTTGTGAGAACTTACTGTATGCAAATTGGCTGCTCCACCCCCAACAGAACAGCTCTTTAAATTGGCCAGGATGGCCTCTGGCTGACATGATGATGAACATGACAGCTTGCTAAGGATGCTGGAAATCTTAATTAAAGCAAGAAGTACTGGAAGAGCTTCACAGTGCTGTAATACCAACACGTAGTACTTGTGAGAACGAAAGGTATATAACTGATAATGACCATGGACATAACATGCAACTGGGGTGTGCTAAGACCTTCCAGTTTTTTTTCAGAAGGCAATTCAGGTGTGTGAAGGCATGGCCTCCATCATGTGTGGGTATGCTCCCTGTTAGTTGAGTTCCTTCCCATCTTTTGCCCTGCTTTTGTTGTGTCTCTTCCTTCGTTATGTCTGGGCAGCATTCCCATTTTCCAAAGCAACCAGTAATCTCTTAATAACTAGGACTGAAAAACTCAGCTGTTAACACCTGTTGAGTTCTAACCTGCGCTTAGGCATCTTTAAATATTTATTTTCTCTTCAGAGTATATTGTATAATTTGGCAGATTTGCTATTATAACCTAAGGAACACGAACACACACACACACACACACACACACACACACAAACAAGTACACATCAGCACACTCAGCATAACAACCAAAAAGGTTGTACCGCAATTAAATTATTTTGGCAATGGGTAAACAAGACTGCTGAGAATTGACACCCTGCCAGCTCAGAGTCTATGACTTCAGAGACAACATATTTACTGTGTCTGGAGCCCAGATAATCAGATAATAGTGCCCAAGTGCTTGCATAATGTCTTTAGCCATCAATCACAACACACCCATTAAACAGGATAGAGTCAGAAGAGGCAGTCTAAGCCTTTGTGGCTCAAAGGAGAGCTCAGCACTGGAGAGAAACTAGAGAAAATCTGCAGATGCTGGAAATCTGGGAAACATACACAAAATACTGGAGCATCTCAGCAGGCCAGGCAGCATCTAGGGAAAGGGTGTACAGTCGACGTTTCCCGCCGAAACCCTTCAGCTGGAGAGAAACTGTTTAGAATAGTTTCTGAACTAGTTTGACTTTTGGAGCCAAACTAAGTGGAGTTAACACTAACAACATCACTCCATTGTGACTTTGTGGGTGTTTACAGAAGGTGGCACTGTGTTAACAGGTGAATAGGGATTGATGGGAATTTGATACAGATTCATAGAAATTTGGTATATAATGTTTAATATTCCAGATCTGTAGTTTATCACTTGAAAATTTTCTAGTACATTACTTAATTAAAGCTAATTGCCAGAGATGTATCTCGTCATTAACGTGATGCTTCAAGCATCTAACTTATGCAGCAATGGCAACTTCTTGTGCAGAAATTATTTTATAATGGATCATTCAAGCTAAATTTATTGTTATGTGCAATGAGTTTAACTTGGACAAAACTATATTCATTATCTTGGAGGCTGAAGAAATCTTTTTCACTATGGACTGCAGTAATTTATAATAGGCTCCTTAGTCAGAGTCATGGAAATATTAATTACAAGTCTTAGGAAAAACAAGCTGTTAAATGGGATTAATTTGGTAATTGTTTCTAAGAGCTATCACGGGCATGATGAATTGAGCAGCCTCATTTTGTGCTTTATAATTCCATTAAAAATTCCACTGCTGTCATTCATTTCAAAGGTTCTGGGGAGAAGTCAGGCTAATGGGGTTGAGGGGGATAATAAATCAGCCATGATGATGGAACAGACTCAATGGGCTGAATGGCCTAATTTTGCTCCTATGTCTTATGCACAAAACAAGAGCCTAAGATATATTAATTTTAAATGACTTGATATTAAAAATGTGAGTTCACTGAAGAATTCAAGTTACCTGAGAATGATAGTCTGATTTCTAATCAACAGTTTGACTTCAAACCCCAGTGGAAGTTTATATAAAAATTAAAAGAACAAAGTGTTTCCTCTGACATTCTAGCTGATGTTTATCACTCACTATTAACAGCCATTGAACGTGGTCAGTTATTGACTGTTCTTTGTGTAAATTTGGGTTAATTGCTGATCTCATTCGAAGCAATAAAATTACATTGATGGTCATCAATTGGCGTGGATGTGAAGATAAATATTGTTATCTTGGAGGCTGAAGAAATCTTTTTCACTATAGACTACAGTAATTTATAATATAAGTAGCATAAATGCTTAGAAATTAAATCACATAGTGTTTGATTTGCATGCAAAGCACGGTCTAATTCACTGACAAAGTAGGAATGAAATCTGGGAGGTCATAATGCCATGCATGAAGACTGATTTTATTTGAGCTTTCTCTCAGTGCCTGCTGTGAAAATATGAAGAATTGTGGACACGTACATTGATGTCCATGATGGGCAATTGAGTACAACTGCTGGGACTTTTATTCTTCTTAGCTTGGTCTGCACTGGTTCTCAAGTCACTCTGTTAAAGTCAGCTTTCAACGTATTAAGAGTTGGCCACGCACCAGTGATGAGTTCACACACCAGTGGTGAGTCCACTCATTAGTTGTGAGGTTACCTTACCAGTGAAGAGTTCACACGGTATCAGAGAGATCATGTTCTTGGATTGAGGACACATACTGGCAGGTGAGACTTGCTTCTGTGAAATCAGGTGGATCTCTGAAAGATCCCAGCTTTGTGCCAGAAACCTAACTCTTCTTTAGATTATTTACTTCAAGGCTTGGCTTATGACCCTCCTATTTCCCACCTACATCACTCTCAAATCTCTATCAATTACCGATCTCCATTCATCAAGCAAAATTGTAGTCTTTGCCTGCATGCTGCCTCCACCTACTAATCACATTTGAACACAACCACTTGCTGTTGCAGGAGCTGAACTGCTGGTGTGGAGCTTCTCCTGCTGTGACTGTAGGCTGGAACTTCAGACTGCTGAAGAGTTTATGATCCACGCTTCAGGTATTCCCTGAGAAAGACAAAATTCAAAAATTAGGTACATGTTTTATTTTTGGAATAAGTAGTGTGCATCAGAAGTATCTTTCATTTAATGGCCTTCTTACTGAGAGCTTGAAATTCAATTGCACTCTATTTTTTGGATTTCAAGAGTTGTGAGCTCTATAAAACTGGTTAGGCCACGCTTGGAATATTGTTCCGTCTGGTCACCTCATTATAGGAAGGATATGGAAGTTTTAGCGAAGGTGCAGAGGAGATTTACCAGGATGCTGCAAGAATTAAAGAGTATGTCTTATGAGGAAAGGTTGAGTGAGCTAGGGTTTTATCCTTGGAGAAAGTGAGGATATGAGGTAACTTGACAGAAGTGTATAAAATGATAAGAGGCATTGATTGAGTGGATAGCCAGAGACTTTCTCCCAGGGTGGAAATGGCTAATATAAGGGGGCATAATTTTAAGGTGACTGGAGGAAAGTATAGGGGATATGTGAAATGTATGTTTTTTTCACAGATAGTGTGTGGGTGCGTGGAATGCTCTGCCAAGGGTGGTGGTAGAGGCAAATACATTAGGAGCATTTTAGAAATAGATAGGCACATGTATGATAAGAAAATGGAAGGCTATGCAGGAGGGAAGGATTGATTGATTTTATAATAGGTTAAAAGATTGGTACAACATTGAGGGCCAAGGGGCCTGTACTGTGCTGTAATGTTCTATGTTCATTTCTAAATGCTAGTAACAAAAACAGAAAAATACTCAGCTGATCAGGCAGCTTCCATACAGGGAGAATCAAACTTAACTCTCCTCTTTCTACAAATGCTGCCTGACCCTTTGAGTATTTCCAGCATTCTTCTTTATTCCAAATTCCTAATATCCAATATGATAGTGTTAGAGCCTAATACAAGTTGAAATAAACTTTCTAATGTAATATTTTGCCAGATGTTTTCTTGTATTGGAATAGATAGATTGATTAAAGTTAATCTATTATGCTTGAATTTGTCTTTGATCTTATTGGTTTTGGAATTTGAAACATCTGCTGCTGGAGGGCAATGGGGTAGGTACAGGGCTGGACTTTAGGCAGGGCTAGGCTGGGCTGCAGCCCAGGGACCCGAGCTGCAGAGGGGCCCAAAATAGGTAGCTATCATCATGGTGGACAAAAAAAAATATGAGAGTGGAGCACAGAAGAGAAAAAATAAACAAGAAAAAGAGGACCGTGTGAAAGAAGTATTAAAAAAGACATTGAAATTAACAGAACTTTTTAAACCTGTTCTCGATGATGCAGCAGTACCATTGCTCTTGTCACAGTCTGAGACTGGTGGACAAACGGAGACTTGTTCAACAGCTAGCGCTAGCACCAGCGTTAGCACAGGACCACCGTCCTTGCCACAGTCAGCTGCTAACATTGAAGAGGCAGGGAGCATGACCTTGGGGTTCCTGACCACAGAGGCTTCTGAACAACCAAGTCGGGCTGCCATTAATGTTAACGTTACCGCTACTGAGGATCCTTACAGCACTGATCCTGCTCGCTGGGGAAAGGAAACGTTAGATGATTCAGTCCGAGCGTACTGGGCTAAGAAAGGGCCGGAGTCCTGCTAGAATAAGGATGTGGATATCGAAGCTTTGGAACGAGTATACAAATAGCAGAAACGTTTTTTCTCCAAATTTCACTTCAAACGCAAGCTTGTAACTGGTGAGTACGTATCAAGGCAATGGCTCTTATATTCCCCTTCCACGGGCTGTGTGTTTTGTTTTGCATGCCGCATCTTCAGTGATGGTAACTGTCAGTCCATCTTCGAAACTGGCTTTAATGACTGGAAACATGCCGCTGCATGCATAGGACAGCATGAAAATAGTGAACACCGCAGGAAAACGATACTGACCTACGTTACACTAGCGTCTGACAGCGGAATAGATACAGAACTGCAAAAGCAGTTTGAGTCAGAGTGTGTCTACTGGACCGATGTATTGAGAAGAGTGTTGGTGGTTGTGAAGCTTTTGGTCGAGAGGGGACTGGCTAACCGAGGTTCCAGTGACATATTTGGCAGGTCTGATAACGGCAACTACATAGGCTCAGATCCACAATGTGACAGGACAGCTGAGTCATCTTACTCTGATGTCACTTTAATTTTGAAAAACAAGCATCTGACTTTGTAAATATCTAGGCTTGTGTGTCAGTGCTGTTCCTATTTTTGTGGCAATAGGCTAATAGTTGACTGTTTACAAACCTAGTAAGTAATAAGTGGTCTTTACTCTGCAAGCCACACAGCTCAGCAATAGGTTAATATGTGCTAGATATCACTTTTCAAAAATATGGTTGGAGTATTGTCAAGTTTCCTAGTTTGCCATAGTGCCATCCCTCTTGGCCTTTTTGTCTCTCATTTCCATTTTACTTTCTGAGAACACACGGTTGAGAAAAATACCTAGATAAAAATACTTTGGCATTGTTTGAGAAATAAGGCCTATGGTATGTGCAGCAATAGCTAAATATAAGGTTGGGTACATCATACCTTGTCTCCCTCATAACTTTACTAAGCCAACTAAGCTGAGGTCAATTTTAGAGTGCTTTAGATGCTCTCCTTCAATCTAAGAATCTGCCTTACTTTCTGTCCTCCCTCTTAAGGCCTGTAAGTTTATAGCCTACGTATTGTACTAAACCAATGTCTTGGTCCACAGCTTTGATATTTAGACCTGTATGACCTTTGCGCTTGTTCTTGCCTTTTTTTGCTTGGTACAGCAGCATTTTACGGTGGTGGCAGGGGCCCATCAGGGCCTCCAGACCAGGGGCCCCGGCCCCACTAAATCCAGCCCTGGGTAGGTCCATCTCAAATGGGAATGTGTGTGAGTTCTGTAGTCACTCTGTGTCTGTAGTCATCCATAACCGCTGCTATCTGTGGGAATTCAGCTTTCTGGCACTTCTCAGAGAAGAAAGAATTCACTTGAAGCAGCAAGAGAAGCAGGAATGTAAATACCTGAATTAGCACAATGATTCAATAGCACGTCAGATGAACCATTGACAGAAATGTAGAACACCTACGTTGACTGCTTTTCACCGACAACAATTTAGCACCTGCAAATTTTCCTGCAGAATAATCATAATGGAGAAGTAAAACATTAATTAAAACATATTAGCACTTTGGTCTGACAAAGCAGATGCACTACAAAAGTGCCAGGCAACAATCATCTGCAACAAGAGAAAGTACAACCATCTCCTTATCCCAGTTAATAATATTACCAATATCAAAGTCTTGCAGTATAGGTAATATTGGTGTGAACAGTATATCCTTCTTCCCTTTAAAATAGTCATCCCTTTAAGGATTGTGCAATGTTGCAAACAGCTCTCTGAGCTTCAACAATATAAATTCTAAAGATTATCTGTGTAGCAGGTTTCAATAAACCATATGCACCTTCTATGAGATTTTTGTATCAGTCTATACATGCTACAATGGACTTTGTTACAGGTTATGAACTTAATGAACAGATAATCTTTACTTAGCGACCGATGGTTGCAACAGGTGAAAGCTTGTAGACCACTCATGTACAAAAGCAGGCTGGAGTCCAGGAGCTCTGCAGTGGCCGATTCATCTCTTGGTTCCTCAAATCCTTTGCAAGAACTGCCACGTTGTAATGGAGTTCTCTCCATTTGCCCGGATGAGCTCACCTCCAAAAACATGAAAGATGTTTGACACCACTCAGGATAAGGTAGCACTCATCGTTGACACCCAGTTGTAAACATACGTTGGGAAAGGTTCCTGACTTAGAATGTTGACTGAGCACTTTGCTCTGTGCCTGACCCCTTCTGAGTTCATCCTGCAACTCAATTTTCTCTTTGTCTCTATTAAACATACGCTCCCTGCCCTGGAAGATTAGTTGCATTCTCTGAGATTCACAAACTGTAGTGCAGCAACTCAGTAAGACTTCTTCCGCAGTACATCTGAAACCAGTGAGCGTGTATCCAGCAAATGAGAGCACACCTTCTGAAATACAGGGAGTGTGTAGCCAACAGCTAATACTAATGCACACGTGTAAAACAAGAGATTAAGAACAAATTCCCGTCTCACTCATAGCAAATAACATGAATTAGATTACTTAATAGGGAATTTACCTCATAACTGATCAGAATAGCACCACAGCAAACAAAATTGTACATCAGAAGGGTTGTGATCAAAGTTTAATACAAATATGAGGTGGGGGAGACCAAACCCACTTTTTGTAAATAATCAAGCTGAGAGTGTGTGGCATTTAGCAGTACCTTTTCCCCAGCTGCCTAGAACCCAAATCTCTATATTTTTAAAAAAGGAGAAAGTTGTATAAATTCAAAGATTACAGCTATTCCCCGTGTAGAAGTTTTACGTGACACTAAGAGAACTTCGGTAGTTAATGCTCAATTGTTCAGTTAATGTCCATTGGGCACCTTTTTGCTGATAAGACGTGACATTTTGCTGCCATAAAATCCACCAGCTTAATGAGGCTTAAATTTTAATTGAAAAACGCTCAACTGACCGAGAGTGAGAGCAGTCTTTGTGAAGCGTGGCCATGTGACATCCTGAGAAGTGATAATAGCTCATTTTCAATTCTTCATATATGCTGTATTTAATCACCATTCGGAAAGCAACAAAAAAACATTCCCAGCTTGATAAACTCAGAAATTGAATCCAGCACACTCCAGTCTCCAGTTTGATCTTCAGTAATTACAGCAGCAATGGAAATTATACTTTGTGCTCCAATTTAACTTCTGTTGACATTAATACATGTGAATATTAAATACATATGGGAAGGGGGATTATAAAATTTATAACTACCAAACAGACTCATACATGTATTTACCTCCTTGTGGGGTCTGTCTGAAACTCTAAAAGCACTTTGAAGCTGATTAATGATGAGGGGCCTGGAAATTCTCTTTGGATTCATCCATTTGCACTTAATGTGGATAATGAGGCGTCAGAAGTAACTACCCTGAATAGACACATAAATCCAGGCTGCTACCATTATCCCCGTTACCCAGGACATGCTCTTTCCTAATTTCCACCTAAAGATATGCAGTCAATGTTTTAGGAATAGCTCTTTCCCCTTTCCCATCAGATTTCTGAATGCACAATAAACTAACCCAGCGATTTCTTGAACTTACAGTAATTGTTTCTTCTTTCGCCATTCGCCATTCCCCATCCCTGTTTCCCTCTCTTACCTGTTTTTCTTAACTGGTCATCAACCCCCTCTGGTGATCCTCCTCTTTCCCTTTCTTCTGTGGTCTTCCAGTCTCCCCTATCAGATTCCCCCTCCTCCAACCCTCTATCTCTTTCACCAATCAACTGCCCAGCTCTTTACTTCACTCCTCCCCATTTCCTGGTTTCATTTGTCACCTACCATCTTGTACTTCTTCCACCCCACCCCAACTTCTCCTCTGACTTCTCATCTGTTTTTTTCCAGTCCAGATGAAGGGTATTGAACTGAAATGTTTATCCCTTTTCATAGATGCTGCCTGGCCTGCTGAGCGTCTCTAGTATTTTGTTGTGTTGCCTTGGATTTTCAGCATCTGCAGATTTTTTTATGTTTGTGAACACTACCTCACTACTTTTGCTCTCTTTTATACTAACTTAATTTATATTTTTACAGATATTTCTTATGGCAATTTATAATACATTTTATGTATTGCACTATACTTCTGCCACAAAACAACAGATTTCACGACATATGTCAGGGTTATTAAACCTGATTCCGATTCTAATTCTGATTGTTTTCCAGTCCAGTTACCAACACAATGAATATTGGCTTAAGTGCAGGATATTTGCAAATCTATTTACTTTAACAATAGAGCAATGGCATTCAGTATTCTTTGGTTTTTGTGGATAGGTCTGAAAGTCTCATTCTGATTCCAAGGCAGCAAAGTTTTAACCCAGTGTTACCTCTCCTTAATTTCTAGGAATTTAGAACATAGAACATACGGCCCACAATGCTGGGCTGACTATGTAATATACTCTAGAAACTGCCTAGAATTTCCCTACAGCATAGCCCTCTATTTTTCTAAGCTCCAAGTACCTACCTAAGAGGCTCTTAAAATGGTTAATTCCTGGGATGTCCGGACTGTCTTACGCAGAGAGGTTAGAGAGACTGGGCTTGTACACACTGGAATTAAGGAGATTGAGGGGGGAATCTGATTGAGACATATAAGATTATTAAGGGATTGGACAAGATAGAGGCAGGAAATATGTTCCAGATGCTGGGAGAGTCCAGTACCAGAGGGCATGGTTTAAGAATAAGGGGTAGGTCATTTAGGACAGAGTTGAGGAGGAACTTCTTCTCCCAGAGAGTTGTGGAGGTGTGGAACGCACTGCCTCAGAAGGCAGTGGAGGCCAATTCTCTGGATGCTTTCAAGAAGGAGCTAGATAGGTATCTTATGGATAGGGGAATCAAGGGTTATGGGGACAAGACAGGAACCGGGTATTGATAGTAGATGATCAGCCATGATCTCAGAATGGCAGTGCAGACTCTAAGGGCCGAATGGTCTACTTCTGCACCTATTGTCTATTGTCTATTGGTAGTGCATTCCACACAGCCACCACTCTGTGTGAAAGATATACCCCTGGCATCACCTACTATCAAGCACCTTAAAATTATGCCCCCTCATGTTGGCCACTTCAGCACTGGGAGAAAGCATTTGGATGTCCACACAATCAATGCCTCTCATCATCTTATACACTTCTATCAGGTCACCTCTCATCCTCCATCACTCCAAGGAGAAAAGGCCAAGTTCAGTCAATCTATTCTCATAAGGCTTACTTCCAATCTAGGCACCATCCTTGTAAATCTCTCTGCACTCTTTGTAAAGTATCCACATCCTTCCTGTAGTGAAGTGACCAGAACTGAACACAATACTCCAAATGGTGTCTGACCAAGGTCTTATATAGCTGTAACATTACCCCGGAGCTCTTGGAACTCAATCCCACGGTCGATGAATGCCAACACATGTGCCTTGTGAACAACACTGTCAACCTGCACAACAGTTTTGAGTGTCCTATGGACATGGACCCCAAGATCTCTCTTATCCTCCACACTACCAAGAGTCTTACTATTAATACTGTATTCTGTGTTCAAATTAGACCTACCAAGATGAACCACTTCACACTTATCTGGAGGAATAAGAGGAAATGGCATGATTGCACAGTTTTTATGAGTGGAAATTTGCACCAAATTCGGATACAATAGCCTAACATTTTTCTAAAACCACTTGAGGGAAAGTGATGCCTCATAATAATTTGCATTTGAGTGATTCTTTTCAAACAGCACAAGTAATTGCAGAATCTAGAATCTGGAGCAAAGAAAGTGTTGGTGGAACTCAATGGTTCAAGCACCATCTGTAGAGGGTGCCTCTGCCCAAAGCATCGATTCTATAATTCCATAAATGCTGCCTGACCTGCTGAGTTCCTCCTGCATTTTGTATGTAGGGGGAAATGGTGATGTCCAAATGCTGCTGAATGGCACATTCCAGGCTGCAGGGGTACGTGGTGAGAGACAAAATGAAATTTAGTGTAGCTACCACAATGGCCACAGGCCAGGGTTCTTCCGCTATTGGAGAGGGAGAGGCAGGGTGGATGAGGAACCTTCTCAAGTATCACTCCACTCTTCTAGCAGAGAGAGAGGAAGAAGAAAGGAAAAGTTAGTCTGACCTCAGTAGTTGGAAAGATGTTGGAGTTGATTGTTAAGGATGTGGTTTCAGGCCTTTGAGAAGTTGCCACACATGAGGCTGCTTAACAAGCTATGAGTCCATGCTATTACTGGAAAGACCCTCACATGGATAAAACAGTGGCTGATTGGTAGGAGGCAAAGAGTGGGAATAAAGGGAGCTTTTTCTGGCTGGCTGCCAGAGACTAGTGCTGTTCCACAGGGGATTGTGTTGGTACTGATTCTTTTTATGTTTTACGTCAATGATTTGGATGATGGAATTGATGGCTTTGATGTAAAGTTTGCAGGTGTCAAGAAGACAGGTGGAGGGGCAGGTAGTTTTGAGGAAGTACAGGGGCTATAGAAGGACTTAGACAGATTAGGAGAATGTGCAAAGAAATGGCAGATAGAATATAGTGTCGGACAGTGTATGGTCATGCACTTTCTTAGAAGAAATGAAAGGGTTGACTATTTTCTAAATCAAGAGAAAATACAAAAAAACTGAGGTGCAAAGGGAATTGGGAGTCCTTATGTAGGATTCCCTAAAGGGTAATTTGCAGGTTGAGTCTGTGGAGAGGAAGTCAAATGCAATGTTAGCATTTATTTCAAGAGGACTCGAATATAAAAACAAGGATATAATGTTGAAACTTTATAAAGCACTGATAATGCCTCAGCTGGAGTATTGTGAGCAGTTTTCAGAAATGATGTGCTGAAACTGAAGAGGGTTCAAACAGTGTTTACAAAAATGATTCCAGGATTGAATGGCTTGTCATATGAAGAGTGCTTATGGCCCAAGGCCTGTATTCACTAGAATTCAAATAATGAGGAGTGACCTAATTGAAACCCATTGAACGATGATGCTGACTATCGATTCCTGATTAGTCAGGGAGTCAAGGGATATGGTGAGAGGCAGGTGTACGGGGTTGAATGGGATCTGGGATCGACCACGATGAAATTGGACTTGTTGAGCTGAATGGTCTAATTCTGTTCCTATGTCGTGGTTGTATGGAATGGTGAAAGGTCTTGATAAAGTGGAGGTGAAGAGTATGTTTCCTACGGAGGGAGAGTCTAAGACCAGAGGACACAACCACAGAATAGAGAGGCATCCTTTTAGAATGGAGATGAGGAGGAATTTCTTCAGCCAGAAAGTGGTGAATTTGTAGAACTCTTTGTCCCAGACAGCTGTGGTTGCCAAGTATGTATGCATATTTAAGGCAGAGGTTGATAGATCCTTGGGTGCTTAGGGCATGAATGGATATAGGGAGAAGGCAGGAGACTGAGTCTGAGAGGAAAATTGGATCAGCCATGATGAAATGGTGGAGCAGAATTGATGGGCCAAATGGCCTAATTCTGCTCCAACATCTTATGGTCTTTTGGTCAGTTATTGTAGTAGCGATAGCTAGATTGACATAGGCAAACGTGGAGTTATGATGATACTAAATTGTGACTCCTTCATATTCATCTATGAAAACAGCTTAACTTTTTCGTTTGTTACCTCCCTTTTCCCTTTTCAGGGTGGATAGAATTCTGTTGAAGACCCTGACCTGGAGTTAGACTCAAACTTTGGTTCTTTGCAGTGGTGGGACCCACTCCCAGGGGCTCCCGGCCAGCCACATTTCGATATCCCAAGGACGTGGCCTAGAAGACAAGAACGGCTTTGGTTTTGTGGCCCTGTGGACAGGCTGATTCTAAGCCGGTGCTGCCGACTGAAACTTTGCAGAAGACAGCGGAGTATCGGGAACACTGAATCAGCCGTCAGAGGTTCTGTACTCGGCAAATCGTGCTCTCTCTCCTGTATGTGGGTTAGAGATTGTTCCCGATTTTCTGAGTGGACAACTCAGGAGTGGGGGGCGGAATGTGACAGACTCTGAACACCATAAATCAGTGAGCTGTTTTGTCTCCCCCCTTGCTGTGAAAGTCGACACCTCTTTTTCCCATTATTAGGGAGAGGAAGAGAGCTTGTGTTATGTCGAATTGTTGGGTGAATGACTAATTTTTGTTGTACTGCAGACTGTGGTCTTCATTAGAGGCTTTGCTATTGCTCACTTGGTGGGTGGAGGGTGCTGTTACTGTTTTGTGGAAGTGGGTTGGGGTGGGGGATTGTTGCTTTGCTGCTGCTTGTGCATAGGAGGGGGAGTTGGGGTTCTAACTTTTTAACTGTTACTGATTCTTTGGGGCAGTCTTCTGTTTTCGTGGATGTCTGCGAAGAACAAGAATTTCAGGATGCAGGGAGCAAACATTTCTCTGATATTAAGCAGAACTATTGAACTAGAGGGCAATATGTGAGGACAGAGGAATGAGGGCGGGACATGAAGTAAGAAGCTGGGAGGTGATGGGTAAAAAAGGTGAAGGGCTGATGAGAAAGGAGTCTGATAGAAGATTGACCTCTTAGCTTGTATTCCTTCACCCCCCTCCCCCACCTTCTTATTCTAGCTTCTTTCTCCTTTTTTTTCCCCAGTCCTGATGAAGGGCCTTAGCCTGAATCATCGACTGTTAATTCCATTGCATAGATGCTGCCTGACCTGCTGAGTTCCTCCAGCATTTTGTATGTGCTACTCTGGATTTCCAGCATCTGCAGAATCTCTTGTGTTTCAGGAATTATAGAACTAGTATAGGAAAGTGGAACTAACAAAAATGTTCCATCATATGTGACTATCATGGAGCTCATCATAGTCATGGTGGGTGAAAGGCCTGTTTTTATACTGTACAACTCTATGACATTCTGATCTTGCAGTCAATGAAGTACTTTTTCAAGCGTTGTCACCAATATAATGCAAATCATGGCAATAAGTCTTCTAGAAATTGACTTCCACGCCTTCTTGTTGCTCAGGAACAGGTCCAAGTTCAATGCTACCACAATTTGGAACCTATGGAGTATTGCTGGATTTGTCAAAATTCAATTTGATAGCAGCTTTATTGTGGTCTACAGCTAAAGGATCGCTAAAGATAAGCACTTCTTGATGGAAAGTCTTAAATTTTCACATGAGGATGGTGGATAAATTAGCTAACTGCCCAAATTCCTTACTGAAGGACGAAATGTAATCATCTGTACAAGAGAGACAGAGAAAACATTGAATCACAATCTAGTTGGCATGGCATCAGTAACACTTCAGAAAGTAACAATAGTGACAGTACATTCATGAAAAAGAAATTATATTTGACAAATCTGTTGGAAGTTATTGAGGTAGTAACTGGCAAAGTAGATAAAGTAAATTAAATGATGCAGTGCTTTTGAACTTTCAGGAGGCCTTCTATAAAATGCCACATAAAAGATCACGCAATTAAATTAGAGAACACGGCATATTGGTATTAACAGAAGGTTAGTGAATGGACAAAAACAGAGGGTGGGAATAAATGGGTCATTTTCAGGTTGGGGGGCCATGTGGGGAATGATACTAAACCCCCACATTTTCAGATTTGGATGATTGGATGAAGAGTTATATATCTAGTTTGTGGATGATACAAAACGGAATGGTAGTGCGGAGGATGTGGGCAAGGACATGACAGAAAGAAAGTAATGTGAAAAGGAGTTTTTTCCCTTGGCAAGAAAAATAGAAGGCAAGTACCTTTCAAATGGTGAAAATTTGAAAGGTGTTCACCTTCAGAAGGACCTGGTTGTCCTTGAGCAAACAGTTACAACCTATTAGTAAGGGAGTCCTTAGATATCAGGAGACAATCACTCCCTCCTTTTCGGACTGTGGGTTTGCAAAGCCGATGCGGAGAAAGATGCAAGGGCTTGTGTTACAGTTCATCCTGAGCTTGTGCGACAGAGGATTCTCGGATCTATAGGCTGTTTCCAGGGATACACACATAGGCAGGCATCAAGTGCTGCTGATTTATCATTAGCTCAGTGAAAGACACCCTTTGCTCTACCCGATTCTGCCAACACATCAAGATGTCTGTAGAGCAGGGCTGCCGAATGGTGCATTATAGGATGCGGGAGTACATGCTGAGGGATGTACTGATGCTTGGTGCAGCCTCTGCAAATACTTGGTGGAGGAGAACCACAGTATCGGGGTTTTCTGCCACTGGACAGGGAAAGGCTGGGTAGGGTGAGGAAGCTCCTCAATTATTGTAGTAGTATACCATCCCAGAGGGCCACATGAGCGGCAACAGTGCTCTGATTTGAAGAAAACGTAATTGAAATCTACTTAACACCATGTCTAAGAATGAAAAGGCATTGTTCAATTTATCCCTGTAAACATTGTTTTATTATGAATAAATTTATTTTGGTAGAAAATATATCCATATATTTATATATCCCTAAGCACATTACAAACAATGTTATATATATTTGAAGTCTAGTCACTAATAAAATTGCCCTTTATTGGAAGAGGAATAAAATGAGAGCAGAGGCATTTTTCTCCAACTAGATAGGCTCTTGAAAAGACTGCCTCTGGGATACAGCAGACAAATATGATCTCACTACCCACAGGTAGATATGCTTGTGATAAAGGGAATGAAGCAAAGCTTTACTAGACTGATTCTAGGGATAGTTTGTTTGTGACAAGAGAAGAGATGAGACAAAAGTAATTTTGAGTTTACAACATTGAGAAGTGATCCCACTGAAATGAACAAAATCCATATGGACTTGATGCAAGGATGTTGTTTCTCCTGAATGGGGCGTCAAGAATCAAGAACCACAGTTTTCGAATGGTCATTCGGGTCAGAGATGAAAACAGATTTTTTTACCCTGAGTGAGGGAGATCTTCAGGATTCTGTATCCTAGAGTAGCAAGGTATACACGCTGTGACCACCTGTACGTAATAAAGTAGCCACTGAGTGTATGTTCATAGTCTTCTGCTGCTGTCGCCCATTCACTTCAAGGTTCGATGTGCCATGTGTTCAGAGACACACTTCGGCACACATTGTTGTAAAGTGTGATTATTTGAGTTACTGCAACACACATCAAAGTTGCTGGTGAATGCAGCAGGCCAGGCAGCACCTCTAGGAAGAGGAAGTTGTTTGCGTTATTTGACTTACTGTTGTCTTCCTGTCAGCTTAAACCATCCAACCATTCTCTTGTGACCTCTCTCATTAACAAGGAGTTTTCAACCACAGAACTACCACTCACTGGATGTGTTTTGTTATTCATACCACTCTCTGTAAACTCTAGAGACTGTTGTGTGCAAAAATCTGAGGAGATTAGCAGTTTCTGAGATACTCATATCACCCCATCTGGTACCAACAATCATTTCATGGTCAAGGACACTTAGATCGAGTCAAGTCAAGTCACTTTTTATTGTCATTTTGACCATAACTGCTGGTACAGTATGCAGTAAAAATGAGAGAACGTTTTTCAGGACCATTGTGCTACATGAAACAATACAAAAACTACACTGAACTACATAAGACAACACAAGAACTACACTAGACTACAGACCTACCCAGGACTGTATAAAGTACACAGAACAGTGCAGGCATTACAATAAATAATAAACAAGACAATAGGCACAGCAGAGGGCAGTAGGTTGGTAGTCCGATGGCTTGGGGGAAAACTGTTCCACAAATAAACAGCTGAATGGCGGTGTATGGTATTCCATCTGTTTCTGTACTCCCGCCAAGTATTTCGTTGGAGTCGGATGTAGTCCAATTTAATGTTCGTTGGAGAGCAAAATGGACAGGACAGCCGGCCGGCTAGGGCTTGCTTTTTTCCTGGCACAGACTCCTGCCCGCTCGCCTCGCTTCCGCTTCCTCGCACACTGCTTACGACGTCCCCACCTCCGACCTCTGGCATCAGGACTGCAGGCCTGATTCTCTCAGCAAGCCGAGGTCACACAATTTAACCAGCAGATCTTCATGAAGGTTTGTTTTTGGGCGATCTCTGTATTGTAGCAGTATCTGGCGATGGTAGATAGTCGCTCTGTTATCCATTGCCCTTAACCCTAATTGTGCTTTAAAATTAAATTAAAAAACTAAATTAAAGTAGCACCAGATCCGAAAGGCTGCTGCTGATGTTCCTTCCCCATTCTGATGTTTGGTCTGAACAATAACTGAACCTCTTGACCATGTCTGCATGCTTTTATGCATCAAAGTGCTACCACATTATTGGTTGATTAGATATTTGCATTAATGAACAGATGTGTACCTAATAAAGTAGCCACTGAGTGTACTTAAAGCAGAAATCAACGCATTTTTAGATTTTAGGCTGTAAAGGAATACATAATTAATACAGGAAAGCAGAGCTGAATAGAAGATCAGTTAAGAACCTAATGAATGCTGAAGTTGGCATGATGAGCTAAGTCATCTACTTCAGTTCCTATTTCTCATGATCTATCATTTTTGTTCTTTTCAGGAGGTTTTTTATTACAAAAATACCACAGCGAAACAGAATCAGAATCAGGTTTAATAACACTGACGTATGTCATGAAACAGTGGTGCCTAGAGAGATGGCTCTTGATTGTGGGAGTCATATGGTACTGACAGTGGAGTATATGGAAGGGAGATCCAAAGACCAGAGCCTGAAGGGTAATCGGGCTACAAGTGGGAAACAGGTGAGGTGGAATAATGAGGGGGCAATAGAAATCACATAAGACAAGTGACCAAGCTAAAATATAGAAGAATGGGTTAGATGAAGCTCAGTCTCCTGAGGATAAAAGTCTGAGATATCACAAGTGTTGGGGAAGTAATCATAAAAATGCTTGTGATTTGGTAGTGTTGTGGAGATGGTGGTGTTGGTAATGGTTGGAAGAGAGAAAATAAAGAAATACAAAGAATTTATGGAAGACTATATGTAAACCACATCTGACGAACAACCAAGGTACAAATTGTGCAAATAAAAAAATATTTTTATTCGTTTTTATTTGGAGATATATCACAGTAACAAGCCCTTCCAGCCCAGTGAGCCTGTGCTGCCCCATTAAATCCATGTGACCAATCAACCTACTAACTTACATGTCTTTGGAATGTGAGAAGAAACTGGAGCACCCAAAGGAAAATGACTTGGTTATGGACAGAACATACAGAAACTCCTTACAGACAGCAGAATTGAACCCAGGTTGCTGGTATTATAATAGCATTACACTAACTGCTAGTTGTTACATGCCTCAAGGAGATCTGTGTTTTTTTTTTGTGTGAGAATGATGTAATGGTCTTTTGGAGGTCACCTGTTGTAATTTTCCTGCCGACGTGAGGTCACGAGATGACATGTGCACCACGAGTATATAAGGGGAGACCCCAGATGACGCAGTTAGTTTTTAGATTGTAGATTTCCAGGTAGAACGTGCTGTGTCTCTGTTTCTCCGTTTCTGTTGCGTGTTTGTTTTTGTGACGCAGTTTCATTTTTGAAACAGTTGAGCATTCTGTTGCAAGATACAATATTATTGGACTGGAAATTTTTGGATCGATGTGCTGATTTACCCTATTCCAGCAGTAGAAGGGAGAGTGAAGACTTTATCGAAGTACAGGACCCGAAGGTGAGAGGAGTCAGCATCGTTCAGCAGTTTAACAAAGGATCGACCTTATTGAGTCTTCATTGAAGGAGTAGCGACCTGCATTGAGATACCTCTTGCCAAAAGAGAGGGAGTTCATGCAAAGGTTTGCTCTCTCTAAAAGAATTTAAGGTCAGTTGTTTTAAACTGTTTATTTACTGCATCATGAATCCTGTGGACAGAATCAGCAGGAAAGTCGCGTCTATGAAGAAATCCTTCTCCAGAGAAGTCTCTCCCAACTGAACGTATAAATCTGTTGGCCTTTCAAATTTACCATTTTAAGAACTGTATCTGACTTTACCACCTTGAGAACTGTTTTCGCATTTAACGCTTTAAGAACCAGTGCCGAGTGATGATTTGTTGAATGGCTGCATAGCGGTTAACTTCTGGTTAAGGTTTTCGTTTATCGTTTGTCCGTGTTTAATAAATGTTTGGTTGTTTTTATATAACCTGTTTTGATTGATATTCATTGTTGCCGGTTACATAACATACTCTACCGTGTCACCCCAAATAATGCGGAGAACATGAGTTGCAGAAACCTTGAAGGTGAGTCTGTAAGTGGTGGGATCAGTTCCGCATTGTGGTGACTGACGTTATGCAAGCCAGTTCAGGAGCTGATGGTTGAAGCGTAATAACTGTCTCTGAACCTGGTCATGTGGGTCCTAAGACCACTGTACCTCCTGCCTGAAGGTATTAGCAAACTTCCTCAGCCATTATGACTGCATGATGGCTTAACTCAACCTGAACAAGCAACTGGGAAGGGAGCCAGAATCAAGGTCTATATCTCTGTCAGTACTTTATAACCTTTGCCAATTAATCCCAAAATTCTACCTCTCCACAGCCGGTGTCTGGCCTACTCAATATTTCCAGCATTCTTTTGTTTCAAATTTCCAACACCTCAAAAGTTTATTTTGTCACTTTGGCATCTGAAGCAGACAAGAAACAAATAAAACTAACCACTCATTCCTGTAGTCTTTAGGATCAGCCCCTTTGGTAACTATAGTTGGGCTGACAGGAGCACAGTGCATTCTGAGCCAGATATTCTAGTTCAAATGTTAAGGCAGCATGCAGATTGGAAAATGGTAGGTGGCAAATGAACAAAGACTAGAAGCTGTCTTCATCAAATTACTTCACAGTTGGTTTAGCATTATAAGAAGAGGGTAAGAAATCGATGCAGCCCTTGGAGAAGAATTCTGGTTAATTTCAGGGACTCTGTACACTTTCACTTAGAGTGGATAGTTGCAAGTTACATGAAGATTTGTCAATTTTGTTAGCAAGTTGAAGTAGAATTTCCTGAAGTTTCTTCTGAATTAGGCACAGTTAAGATGGTGCTTGTGACATACTCCACACGCAGGTAGCTCACTAAGGTACTGAATATATATCTTCTGAACTGTTATCACTGCTATCTGCAGTCTGTAATTTCCCTTTAAGTAATGCACTTTGAACCATCCAAATGCACGAGCGATTTTATAATTTCCTGAAGAACTCAGCAAACTGGACTCTCAGGACTGCAGGTACAGCACCTGGATACAGAAGGTTGTCTGCCATAGGAAGTGTGGACAAAAGAGCAGACTTCAACTGAAGCTGAGGTGACAGAGAACGTGGCTACCACTACCTAGCATACTGCTGGCCCATGTACAGGCACTGGGGAGTTGGACAGAGGACCTACGGGAAAGATTGCTGTATCGAAGTCTCTGCTTCACTGAGACTTGGTTCACCTCCAACACTCTGGATACAGTGCAGCCGGAGGGGTTCTCAATCTACTCAGGAAAGAGTAGAGGCAGCGATGTTAGTTTCATGATACACTCATGGCGGTGCTCAAATGTAGCTGTCTTGTCGCACTTGTTTTCCTGACGTGAGCAGCTAATAATAAATGCCAGCCATTCTACTTGCTGAAAGAGTAATGATCCTGACCACAGTTTACATACCACCAAAGGCAGATGTCAAGCAAGCACTCGATGTATTGAGTACCATGATCAAGAAACAAGAAATAGCCTACCCTAATGCCTTTCACATACTTGCCAGGGACTTCAATCAGGATAGCTTGAAGAAATCCCTGCCAACTAATATCAGAACATTACCTGTAGCACCAGATAACACAACATACTCGACTATTTCCTACACTACCATCAGGAATGCCCTTCTGTTCTACCCCTTGACTTCATTTTGGGAAATCTGATCATCTGTCCATCCTCTTCATACCTGCAAATAGGCAGGGGCTAAAGAGAAACGCACCAGAGGTAAGGACAACAAGGAGCTGGTCACAGCAGGCAGTGGACCATCTATGGGATGACTTTCAGTCGGTGGACTGGGCTACGTTCAAGGATTCATCAGAGGACCACAAAGTATATCCCATGGTTTTGATAGACTTTATAAAGGCACATAAATAAGCGTGTACCCACAAAATCATTCAGTATCCTGGCCAACAGAAACCCTGGCTGATCCAAGAGATCTACAATCTTCTGATTATGTTCAGGACTGGTGATCCAGGAAAGTACAGGAGGTCCAGATATGACCTGTTGAAAGCCATCTCACATGTGAAGTGGCAACTCCGGAACAAATTTTAATCACTGAAGGATGCTCAACTACTGTGACAGGGCTTGAATGCTATCACTACTAGAAAGCAAAACCAAGCAACCTAATTGCCAACAAGCTTTCCCTCCCAGATGAGCTCACTTTGACCAATAGAACATGGAATAGTCTTCAAGAACCTCAACAGACCCTGATCACCCTGTGACTTCAATCATAGAACTAATGCGAGAGCATCCTTCAGGAGGTTAAACCCACAAGAAGCATTCAGCACAGACTATATACCTTGTCGATCACTCAAGACCCAGCTAGAATTTTTACTGACATCTTTTCAGTTCTGCTTTGGTAGTGTGAGGTTTGCACTTCAATCATATCAGTGCCCAAGAAGAACACGGTAACCTGCCTCAGTAACTATCACACAGTAGCACTGACATGCACTGTGATGAAGTGCTTTGAGAGGTTGGTCATGAAGCAACCTGATGAATGATTTGGATATGTGCTAATTTGCCTACTCTCACAACTGGTCATCAGCAGATGCCATTTCATTGGCTCTTCATTCAGCATTGGAACATCTGGACCATGAAGATGCATACATCAGGGTGCTCTTCATTGACTACAGCTCAGCATTCAGCACAAAGCTCCAAGATCTAGGTCGCAAATCCTTCCTGTGCAACTGGGTCCTCGATTTTCTCACTTGCAGACCCCAGCCAATATGGATGGGCAACAACATCTCCTCCACATTCACCATCAATACAGGTGCACTACAAACTATGTGTTTAGTCTCCTGCTCTACATGCTTCATATCTAAGATTACGTAGCTAAGTGCAGCTCCAACACCACACTTAAGATTGCTACTGACACCAGTTGGCCAAATTGAAGTCTCTGATAAGTCATCTTATAAGAGGAAGTTTGAAAATCTAGTTGAGGTCCGCAAAACCGAAGAGCTGATTATTAAATACAGGAAGAAGCAGCCGAAAGTTCATGAGCCAGGGCTCATTAGGGTATCAGAGGTGGACAGTTGGGTTAACTTAAATTCTTTGACACTACAATATCAGAAGGATCTGTTCAGAGTCCAGCACTAAATAGCACAATCACTAAAATAGCAGGCAGTACCTTTACTTCCTTGGAAGTTTGCGTAGACTTGACATGCATCTAAAACTTTGACAAACTTCTATAGATGCTCAGTGGAGAGTATCCTAACAGGCTGCATCACAGCTGGTATGGAAACACCAATAACCAGAAACAGAAATGTCTACAAAAAGTGATTGACATGCAAGTCCCTCTCCAGCATTGAGTACATACAAGGAGAACTGCCACAAGGAAGGAGCATCCATCATCAAGGACCCCATCTTCTAGGCCATGCTCCCTTCACACTACTACCATTAGGCAGGAGAGGCAGGAGCCTTAGGTCCCACAACACCAGGTTCAGGAACAGTCATTACCGTACAACCATCACGCTCTTGAACCAGCATGGATATCTTCTCATCTCAATGTTGAACTGACTCCACAACTTATAGACTCACTTTCAGGGACTCTACAACTCTTGTTCTCAGTATCACTCGTTTTCTTCATTTTTAGTTATTTGCATGATTTGCCACCTTTTGCACGTTGTGTGTTTGTCTTTATTATGCATAGTTATTCATCAATTCTATCGTATTTCTTTATTTTCCTGTAAATGCCTACAAGGAAAAAATAATCTTGAAGTAGTAGATGGTAACACATGCATAGTATGATAATAAATTTACTCTTGACTTTGACAATTTTCAATGTTCAAAGAACATTATTTATGAAGTATGTACGTATAGTTTATACAACCTTGAAATACAATCCTCACAGACAGCCACAAAGCAAAGAAATTCAATAGAACCCATTTAAACAAAAGAAGACCATTGAAATCCCAATTTGCAGAGTAAAAAAACAAATCGTGCAAATACTAAAAGTAAGCAAATAGCATAGAAACATAGAAAATAGGTGCAGGAGTAGGCCATTCGGCCCTTCGAGCCTGCACCGCCATTCAGTATGATCATGGCTGATCATCCAACTCAGAACCCTGTACCAGCCTTCCCTCCATACCCCCTGATCCCTTTAGCCACAAGGGCCATATCTAACTCCCTCTTAAGTATAGCCAATGAACTGGCCTCAACTGTTTCCTGTGGCAGAGAATTCCACAGATTCACCACTCTCTGTGTGAAGAAGTTTTTCCTAATCTCGGTCCTAAAAGGCTTCCCCTTTATCCTCAAACTGTGACCCCTCGTTCTGGACTTCCCCAACATCGGGAACAATCTTCCTGCATCTAGCCTGTCCAATCCCTTTAGGATTTTATATGTTTCAATCAGATCTCCCCTCAATCTTCTAAATTCCAACGAGTATAAGCCTACTTCATCCAGTCTTTCATCATATGAAAGTCCTGCCATCCCAGGAATCAATCTGCTGAACGGAAATTCAAGAAAGTGAGTTAGTTGCAGGCCACATTCTCATTTCAGTGCAGAGATGAGTAAACCCCATGGAGCAGCAAGGTGAACACTGGCCGGATGCTCACCTCCAGTCCTGCACCTTGACTTTTTTAGTCTGGCCCGGCACTTAAATCGTTCAATTCTCGGGTCATTCGTCGCTCTTGGTCAGGAGCTCCACCTCAACTCTGCCTCACCTTGCCTTGGTTCTGCCACATCAAATTGCCTCCAAGTCTCTTCCAGCAATGGCCAAACAATTGGCCCATTCCCCGCTTTCTGGCCCGGACCCCGCCGCTTCGATTCAACCTGAACATACTTCACCGCAACCGTCCTGCACCTTCGGTTCCCACTTCAAAAATGCCAGGTCGTACTGGTGGTTCAAGGCTTCAACTCCAACAGGAAATTTATAGGTTTCTTTTGCAGCGAACCGTATACCAGAAAAAGTGTGATTAATATAGTATTCAATTGTTTTCTTTGTTTTATTTGCCACCAGCAAATAGTTGCTGGGCTTCATCTGCACCATCTTAAATGTTGAGAGACTGTATCCACAGAATGGATTATAGTTGTACAGAATTGTACTACACAGGGGTAGGGGATTAACTAAATACCTTTTCTCATCTTCCTTTCTATATGGCTGTTCTAATGGTTTAATGAGCACAATGCATTAAACCATGTGCTTTCAGTTTATGTGGCATCGGGTTTCTCCGCTGAGATCATGAAGTGTCATAGGAACACACAGCCCATTAAATCCATTTGCCACTGGTCTACTCATTTTACTTACTGATCAATATTATTCTGTTGTTGAACACGGCAGGTGAATTTAAGATGAATGGAGAAAAATTTAGGGGGGGATGTCAGAGATAGGTATTGTTTATGTATGTCCAGAGAGTGGTGGGTGCCTGAAATGTACTGCCAGGGGTGTTGGTAAAGGCTGATACAATAGGGACATATAACAGACTCTTGGATAGGCACATGGATGAAAGAAAATTAGAGGGTTGTGCCTTGTGTACATGGGAAGAGCCAGACCGATCGTGGAGTAGGTTAAAGTTCGACACAACATCGTGGGCTGAAGGGCCTGTACTGTGCTGTATAGGTTTAAGTTCAATGTTCTCTCACTATCAATAACAATGTAATTTCCAACAATGGAAGACAATATACGGGGAGAGTTTGGTTCCTCTTGGCCTGTTATTGAGGACGTTTCCATTAGTAAGGAAGTCTAGGATCTGAGATTTGGAGGGATTTATTCTGAGGCTGGTTAATCTGTGGAATTCATTGCAGCAGAGTGTGGTGCAGGCAAAATCACTAAATTTAAGGTAGAGTTTGATAGGTTCTTGATTAGTAAATGGGTTAATGATTATGGGGAGAAGGGAGGAGAAAGGGGATTGAAGAAATATCAGCCACAATTGAATGATGGAGCAGACTTGGTGGGCTACATGGCCTAATTTTGTTCCTATATCCTATCATCTTCTGATGAATTATCCTATCTGCACCATACTTATTGCACTTCCTACATTCACAGCCAGATTGTTTATGTATATAATAAACAACATGCTGTGGGAAATTCAGTAATGCAGAAATGACATGAAAATACAATGGCAGGAACAAAAGTTAGAAACTTGCAATTTCCCACAGAAGTTTCAAGACCAGCTGCTCAGTTTCAACAAAGTATTGAAAAGAGTAAATGGAAGATAATGTACAGCAGAGAGCATCCTGACTGGTTTCATCACAGCCTGGAATGGAGCCTCCGATGCACAGGATCACACAAGGCACCAGGTTGTCGACTCAACCACCTTCATCATGAGCATGATCCTCTCCATCATTGAGGACATCCACAAGGTGACCCTCACCATCTGGGACATGACTTCTTCTTGTTACCACCATCAGAGATGAGGTACAGGAGGATGAAGACCCACACTCAATGATTCAGAAATAGCTTCTTCCCCTTTGCCATCAGATTTTAGGATGGTCCATGACAACTATCATGATATTCCAATTTTTAAAAGCACTATTTATTAATTTTTGCAACTGATAAACTTTTAAACCGAACACCTGCTGTGACACAGCCAATTTCA
The DNA here is from genome assembly GCF_030028105.1 of Mobula birostris. Taxonomy (NCBI): domain Eukaryota; kingdom Metazoa; phylum Chordata; class Chondrichthyes; order Myliobatiformes; family Myliobatidae; genus Mobula; species Mobula birostris. The sequence continues at coordinate 30,558,720 of NC_092381.1, forward strand.
TGTTATACGAGGGTTGATTGATAAGTTCATGGCCTAAGGTAGAAGGAGTCAATTTTAGAAAACCTAGCACATTTATTTTTCAACATAGTCCCTCCTACATTTACACATTTAGTCCAGCGGTCATGAAGCATACAGATCTTCGACCTCCAGAAAGTGTCCACAGGAGGGGTGATTGATATGTTCGTGGCCTAAGATAGAAAGAGATGAGTTATTCAGCTCTCGTTACATGCACATGCAGTTCAGCTCTTTGAGTGATTATGCAGAAAGTTTGAAGTTAATAACTCATCAGGGGTAATTGATAAATTTGTGGCCTAAGGTAGAAGGAGATGAACTATTAACTGCAAACTTTCTTCATAATCACTCAAAGAGTTGACCTGTATGTGCATGTAACGAGAGCTGTATAACTCATCTCCTGCTACCTAGGCCACGAACTTATCAATCACCCTTGCTGTGGTCACTTTCTGGAGGTCCAAGATCCGTATGCTCCACGGCCGCTGGACTAAGTGTGTAAATGTAGGAGGGGACTATGTTGAAAAATAAATGTGCTAGGTTTTCTAAAATTGACTCCTTCTACCTTAGGCCACAAGCTTATCAATCACTCCACTGTATGTCACCGTATGTACATCTGATTCTGACTCTGGTTTCTGGAAGAGATGTATTCAGAAATATTTGTAACATGATCTCCTCCAAAGAGGAGAATCATTCCTCACCTATTGCTTTTATCTATTGCAGAAAAGAGATTCAGAAGCATTGTTGTTGAGCAACAATGGTGTGACTGCAAAGTTTCAGTTTTATTGTTTTCATGAACCTTATAGATCAGTAAGTTCTCAGAATAGACTACAGTCTATGTTGCATCAGTCATCTATCATGTGTTAATCAATCAAAATAACAATGATACTCAGAACAGCAATTTGTTTCAAGAAGGAAGAGAATGTTGCCTTTTTTTAAAATCTGCTATGAGCCATTTTTAAATGTTACAAGAGCTATTTTTAAAAAAACCTGATTTAGAGCCTTCTGAGTGAGTGTTTTGAATTTTAATTTGCATTTCAGTGAACTCGTCTGAAATATTTAAAAAATCTTTCATAATATTCATGCATAATTAAACCAAAGGATTTTATGACGATCTTCTCTGTCAACATAGAACAGAGAACTTCAAACAGTGCATCATAGTAGAGGCCCTTCAGCCCAAAATGTATTGCAGAACCTTTAACCTTCTCCAACTCCTCCATTTTTCTTTCATCCATGCACCTATCTAAAAGTATCTTAAATGTCTCTAATGTATCTTATCTGCTTTTACCACCACCCTAGTGTTCCATGCACCAACCTCTCTGCAGAATCAGAATCAGGTTTAATATCATTGGCATATGTCATGAAATTTGTTGTTTTGTAGCAGCATTGCAATGCAATAAAGCTATAAATTACAAGAAGTATATATAAAAAAAAGAAAATTGAATTAAATAAATAATGCAAAAGGATAGGTAAAACAATAGGGGAAAAATAGAGGTAGTGTTCATGGTCTCATTGTCCATTCAGAAATCCGATGTCAGAGGGGAAGAAGCTGTTCCTGAAATATTGAGTGTGTGTCTTGGGGCTCCTGTACTTGCTTGATGGTAGCAATGAGAAGAGAGCATGTCCTGGGTGTTGGGGACCTAAATGATGGACACCACCTTCTTGAGACATCACCTTTTGAAGGTGTCCTTGATGTTGGGGAAGCGAGTGCCCATGATGGAGTGAACAGAGTATACAATTTCTGCAGCTTTTTCTGATCCTGTGCAGGCACCCCCCCCCCACCCCATACCAGCCAGTTTTGCAACCAGTTAGAATGTTCTCCATGGTACCTCAGTTGAAGTTTAAGAGAGTCTTTGATTACTTCTCAGTTCTCCTCAAACGCCTGTCTGATCTATCGTACTGCTGTATGCCTCCTCCTCAACATCTGAAATTCAGCAAACATTAGGTCCATCATTGGCAACTTTATTGATGATGTTTGAGCTGTGTCTGGTCACGTGGGTTTAGAGAAAGCAGAGCAGTGAGCTAAGCCTGCATTCTCGAGGTATGCTGGTGTTGATTGTCAGTGAGGAGGAGATATTGTCTCTGCTCCACACTGACTGTGGTCTCCCGGTGAGGAAGTTAACGATTCAGTTGCAGAGGGAGGTACAGAGGACCATGTTTTGGAACTTGTTGATTACAACTGTGGGTATAATTCCGTTGAATGTTGAACTGTAGACAATCATAGCAGCCTGGTGAACCATACCGAGTGGAGTGCCAATGAGGTTGCACCCACTGTTGCCCTGTGTGGTGACAGGCGAATTGCAATGGATACTTCTACCTTCTCCCAACACTTTCCTCCACCCTTGGGAAAGATACCAGCTCTCTACTCTATCATTGCCTTTTATTATCTTGTATCTCTCTTCTTCTTCGGTTGTCCATCGAAATCCAATGACGATGTCCACTCCCTTAACGGTGAGATCTTTGATGACTATACAGTCTTATCCTGGACCCACAAGCTCTATGGCAGGTAGGACATGTATATGTAGTAATGGTGGTAGTAGTGGTGGCAACCATGGCTGCATTTCTCCTGGCTCTCTTCTGCTGTCTTCTGGTTGTTCTTTCCATCTCCAGAACACGAACCCCGTCCTTACACAGCTGTCGCCAAGTGGTTCGGTCAGCAGCAACATCCTCCAGGTCCTTGGATCTGATCTTACACTTCTTTAAAGTATTATTCATCTAATCCTTATAGCGCTTCCTTGGCCTTCCAGCTGAGCATTGACCATGATGTAGCTGGCCGTATAACACTCTGCGGTGTAGCCGACATGGGGGCATCCTTATCACGTGCCCCTGACGCTGGGTGATCATGGCCTCAATACTTCTGCAGTTGGTGTTTACAAGTATTTCAGTGTGAGGCACCCGCTCACGCCAGATAATTTCCAGGATGCGCTGGAGGCAGCTTATGTGGAAGCGCTCCAAGGATTTGATGTGACAGCTGTAGGCTACCCAAGCTTCACAGCTATAAAGGAGGGTGGTGACACAGACCACTTGGTATACAGTGACCTTTGTGGAGGACAAAAGCTCCTGTTTTGAAAGACTCTACGCCTTATCTTGTATACCTCTAACAGATCACCTCTTTCTCGGCTCCAAAGAGAAAAGTTCTAGCTTGCTCAAACCTTCATAAGACATGCACTCTAATCAAGGCAGCATCCTGGTAGATCTCCTCTGCACCCTCTATAAAGCTTTCACATCCATTCTATAATGAAGCAACCAGAATTGAATACACTACTCCAAGTGTGGTCTAACCAGAGTTTTACATAGCTGCAACATTATCTCGTGTCTCTGAACTCAGTCTCCGAACTTATGAAGGCCAACGAACGATATGCCTTCTTAACCACCCTATCAATTTGTGTTTCAACTTTGAGGGATCGATTGGCACGGAGCCCAAGATCCCACTTTCCTCCACATTAATAAGAATCCTGCCATTAACCTTGCTTTCAAGTTCCGCCTTCCAAAGCGATTCACTTTGTACTTTTCCCATTGAACTCCATCTGCCACCTTTCAGCCCAGCTCTGCATCCTATCAATGTCCAGTTGTAACCTACAACAACTTTCTACGTTATGCACAATGCTACCAACCTTCATGTCATCTGCAATCTTACTAACACACCTTCCACTTCTTCATCTAAGTCATTTATAAACATCAGAAGTAGCAGGGATCCCAGAACTGATCCCTGTAGAGTACCACCTCCTCCTGGCAGAATACAGTCCACCTACTACCACCTCTGCCTTCTATGGATGAGCCAGTTCTGAATCCATGCATCAAATTTCCCTGGATACCATGACTACTGACTTTCTGAATGAGTCTACCATGGGGAACCTTACAAATGCCTTACTGAAATCCATATGCATCACACCCACTGCTCTGCTTTTATCAGTATGTTTTGTCACTTTCCCAAAGAATTCAGTCAGACTTCTTCACAAAGCTATGTTGACTATCTTTAATCACAAGAGATTCTGTAGATGGTGGAATTCCAGAACAACACCCACAAAATGCTGGAGGAACTCAACAGGTCAGACAGCATTTATGGAGAAGAATAAGGAGTCAATTTTTTTGGCTGAGACACTTCATCAGAACTAGAAAGGAAGGGGCAAGAATAAGAAAGGGGGAGAGAAGAAGCACTACAGTGGGAAAGTGATATGTGAAGCCAGGTGAGGGGGAAGGAAGGTAGGTGGGAGAGGGAGGATGAAGTGAGAAGCATGCAGGTGATAGGTGAAAAAGGTAAAGGGCTAAAGAGGAAGGAATCCGAGTGGAAGGGAGAATAGAAGAATCTGCATGAGGAGGACCACCAGAGATGGGTGATAGGCAGGTGAGGAGAAGAGAATGGGTAAAGGGGGAGCCAGAATGGGGAGTGTAAAAGGAGAGAAGGGAAAGGGGGAAAAATTACTGCAAGTTGGACAAATCGATGTTCGTTTTGTCAGGTTATCCCACATCAGACTATGTATGCTTCTCCAACTCCTTGCAAATGCTTCTCTAAGAATCCTTCATTTGCCCAACACTGACATAAGACACACTGGTCCATAATTCTCAGGATTTTCCCTATCACCTTTCTTGAAGAAACAAATAACATTTGGCACCCTTTAATCCACTGTCACTACTCCAGTGGCCAATGAAGACACAAAATATCATTACCAAAGGCACAGTAATCTCTTCCCTCACTTCCCGCAGTAACCAGTGGAACAGCCTATTTGTTCCTGGGGTCTTACCTGTCCTAATGTTTTTGAGAAGTTCCAGCACATAATCTTTCATAACATTGACATGTTCCATCATATCAGCCTGTTTTACATTGTCTTCATGTTTGTCAGGATCCCTCTCTCTGCTGGATGCAGAAGAGAAGCATTCATTCAGGGTCTCCAATTTATTGCACAACATACGTACTGAAATTGTAAACCTGCTTATAAAGAACATGTACACAAATATGTTACACATCATGCAGAGATTTCCATCTGGGTAGCCTCTAACCTGATGGCATGAGCAATAATTTCTTGAATTTCTGGTAATGCTGCCTGCCCCTCACCTTCACCATTCCCTTTCCAGTTGCTCTCTCTCATCTTATCTCCTTACTTGCCCAACACTTCCCCTTGGAACTCTTCCCCCTTCCTTTTCCTCCATCGTCTTCTATCCTCTCCTATCAAATTCCCCCCTCCTCCAGCCCTTTGTCTCTTTCACCAATCAACTTCCCTACTGTTTACTTCACTCCCTCTCCCCCTCCCGGTTTCACCCATCATCTACCATCTTGTACTTCTTCCTCGTCTCCCCACCTTCTTACTCTGACTTCTCCCCTTCCTTTCCAGTCCTGAAGAAGGGTCTCGGCCCAAAGCGTTGGCTGTTTACTCTTTTCTATATATGCTTCCTGGCCTGCTGAATTCCTCCAGCATTTTGAGTGTGTTGTAGAGATTTCCTGTTACCTAAGTAAAAAATAACAAGGCAAATGTATATTATTTGTGGTTGGTCTTTCAAAACACATTGAAGGTAAACAGCCTTTATATTCCTGTGGCCCACAGATTACTTTTCTCTCTCAGGCTTAAGAAAAATATTTTAATGTTCTGTTTCCCCCCACAAAAACAGATGTGTGGCATTATTTTCACTGTGAAACTTGTTACTGCAGTTCTTTTGCCACCTCATTTTGCTTGCTGCTTGATGAATTCCTTCTGAGTTCAGGCAAATCTGTAGGAGGTTTTCCAATGTCTTTTACCATCTGTACAGCAACATATTTTATCTAATCATTCATAGGATCTGGGCATCAGTGACAAGTCTTGTGTTTGTTACCAATCCGCAACTGTCACTGATTGGGCTGCTTTCTTGAAGCACTAGTGCTATTCTGTAAGACTATGCCTGCAGTGGGTTTTACAGTCAACAAGTTCTCAATGATTGTTCCAAAAGTACGGTTATGTAGAGGGTCCCAGGATTTAGACCTGGCAATGATGAAGGAACTGTGTTATATTCCTTATCCGGACAGTGTGTGATTCGGAGGTAAATTTGCATGCACTCATTCCTCTTGTCACCAGACAATGGAGACTCTGGGTTTAGAACCTGCTATCGAGTACTCTGCAACTGTTGGGAGTAACTTAACCCAATAAGTGCTGTTACAAACAACACTTCTGTATGTCTAGGAGAAACATCAGACAAGGTATTCCCTGCATCATGTTTGTCAGTGATTATGGGAGCTGATGTTCGCTTTATGACTAGCTGATCAAGGGGCTAGTTATCCAGTTCCCAGTGACGTGACAATACATAATGTAGATATAATATGCTTTAGACCGCAAATTCTAGGCATAGCAACTCAAGCCAAACATGCAGACACCCTCTGCCAGTGAAGCAGCAAAAGATGATGTCTTTAGTAACTATGTGCAATTGATTTGAGGTACCTGCAAGTTCAGCAAGGGTGAATTATGAATGATTATTACTATATTTATTGAATCTTAACCAGATTAGAAAGATCTCATTCATCTTATCATTGACAGGTCTGTTCTGCAGAAGAGGGTGGTTGTGGAAGTTTGCAAGTATCCCAGATTCCAACTGTTACAGGATGTAAAAATGACAATATTGGTGAATTATGAATCATTATTTCGATGTCTATCAAATCCATCTCATGCACATTGTTTTTTGGGGGCAATAGCTTGTGGGGTGTGTTATCTTTAAATGTACCTCGCCCTTCTTTATTCCATTCTCCACAATAATAGCACTTCAGTGGGGAATGCCATAAATGCACCTGAAAAGTTGTCAACTGTGTCAAAGGGTCCCTCAAAGCTCCAGGCTAGCTGAAAAAGTCTATCTTAGTTTAAAGGAAGAAAGTAACTATTCAGAAAGTCTCCCATAGCTGTAATAATAACACCTCAAACTATCAGCATTTTTCACTTTCCCTGAATTTGTGTATTCACCATCTCCATATGGACCTGGCCACTATAGATCTTCGATTCCAGAATCTATCTTTATACTAATAAATTTGTAAATATAAATGCTGTGAATTAAAATATGTAGCATCACTAATCTCCACTTCAATATATCAGGTATATTGGAGATGAGATGCAAACAGTACTGAACGTAGAACTGATCAGTGCGTTTTTATTCATTTGAAGAAGGTGGATACCACCCTGAGATGTCCATTTGAACTTCCTCCTTAACTAAGTGGTTTGCTGAGTTCTTTCAGAGGTTGTGGTTGGGTCTGGAATCACGCATGGGTGAAAACAAGTGTGGATGCAGATTTCCCAGTAACCAACGTCATCACTAAATATGCAAGGATGCGACTTCTGGAAGAGGTGGACAAAGTGGAAAAAAATATTAGAAATGTGTTCACACGAGGAATTCTGCAGATGCTGGAAATTCAAGCAACACACATCAAAGTTGCTGGTGAACGCAGCAGGCCAGGCAGCATCTCTAGGAAGCGGTACAGTCAACGTTTCGGGCCGAGACCCTTCGTCAGGACTAACTGAAGGAAGAGCTAGTAAGAAATTTGAAAGTGGGAGGGGGAGGGGGAGATCCAAAATGATAGGAGAAGACAGGAGGGGGAGGGATGGAGCCAAGAGCTGGACAGGTGGTTGGCAAAAGGGATATGAGAGGATCATGGGACAGGAGGCCCAGGGAGAAGGAAAGCGGGGGAGGGGAACCCCAGAGGATGGGCAAGGGGTATAGTCAGAGGGACAGAGGGAGAAAAAGGAGAGAGAGAAAGAATGTGTGCATATAAATAAATAACGGATGGGGTACGAGGGGGAGGTGGGGCATTAGCGGAAGTTAGAGAAGTCAATATTCATGCCATCAGGTTGGAGGCTACCCAGACGGAATATAAGGTGTTGTTCCTCCAACCTGAGTGTGGCTTCATCTTTACAGTAGAGGAGGCCGTGGATAGACATATCAGAATGGGAATGGGATGTGGAATTAAAATGTGTGGCCACTGGGAGATCCTGCTTTCTCTGGCGGACAGAGCGTAGGTGTTCAGCAAAGCGATCTCCCAGTCTGCGTCGGGTCTCGCCAATATATAAAAGACCACATCGGGAGCACCGGACGCAGTATATCACACCAGCTGACTCACAGGTGAAGTGTCGCCTCACCTGGAAGGACTGTCTGGGGCCCTGAATGGTGGTAAGGGAGAAATGTGTTGTATTCCTGATAATAAAGCACGCCAGAGAAGTTTTAATGCCAACCTGTTAATTTTATGATTGCCATCACTAATGCTTCCTTGTTAATGAAAAAAATTATTTAATTGTCTAAACTTAAATTCCCAGCTGTCCCAGTGAGATTTGCACTCTGGATTGGTGACTCTAACCTCTGTTTACTAATCCAATAATTTAATTACTATGCTACCATAGAAGAAAACTTCCACAGTTCCTTTGTTTTAGAAATTCACAACGAACTCTTACCTGACTTTCTAGTCAATTAATATTTCTCTGAAGTGACATAAATTGTATGGAATTCGGGGCAACATTATTTGTTTTGTCATGTGCAGTAATCCCATAAAATGGTTTGTGCCAAGGTCTTGATTGGAATTTGAAAGAATCTTCGACCATAAAATGTGAGACTGTGTTAAGACAAATATCCTTTGATTAGAATGCATTAAGCCTGTAGCAAAAGGTAATTAGTGTAAAATTAAAAAATACTGCTGAACCAGGACACAGTTTCATGACATATTGGGAATTTGCATATTTAGACCGTAAGCAATGACGTAGAGAAAGGACTACAGTCCAGTGTGCTATAGCAGAGCACAACAGTATGTGCAACACAATACTATACAGCCAAGTCCAATTTAACACAGCATAAGAGAATTCAACAGCATATTGTATAGAACAACAATATAATGTGCCTTAACATTAAAGCACAGCTTAATATATAAAAGCATCTTATAACAACATCCACTCCAGCACAGCCTAGTGTAACTCAGCATATTAGTATTGCACTGTATACTATGTACAACCTAATATAATGCAGGATATACCATAGTATGCTATAATATCAACATCATCGTCATTATGTGCCGTATCATTTTTCATGGACGATCATGTTCTTGTCCAGATCCATGATTTTCCCTGGCAAATTTTCCAACAAAAGTTCTTTGCCATTACCTTCTGCCAGACAGTGTCTTTGCCAGGCGGGTGGCCCCAGCCATTATCAATACTCTTTAGAGATTGTCTGCCTGGTATCAGTGGTTGCATCACCAGGACTTGTGATATGCACCAACTGCTCATACGACCATCCAGCACCTGCTCCCGTGGCTTCACGTTTCCCTGATTAGGGGACTAAGCAAGCGTCATGCCTTGCCCAGGGATGATTTGCTGACTAGCAGGGGAAGGAGCGTCTTACACCTCCTTTGATAGAGATTTAACTCCACCCCACCAGCCTGGGCTATAGTATAGCACATGTAAAAATAAAATACGATATAACGCCGAATAGTATGACAAAGTGTCATCCAGTGAAAGGAAGATAAATTTGTTTTTACCATATTCATATTGACCAAAGTACTTGACAGCCAATCTATTCTGAAGTATATCACTGCTATATAACCATGAGAATCAATTTGAACGCAGCAAACTCCTACAAAGAGTATTATATTGATCAGGTAATCTCTTATTGATTGATTGAGGTATAATTATTGGCCGGGAAACTACATTTAATTTCCCTATTCATTGAAATAGTGTCAAGGAATCTGATATCTGAAACAGCCATTGTAGATTCAGTTAGTGTCCAATATTCCAAAGATAATCCAGCTCTCTTTGAAACTTCTGAGAAAAACACTTGCAACAGAGTCTCGGTGACACAGCAGTAAAGATGAAAGATTAGCCTTATTTGTCACATGTACAGGGAAATGCATCATTTTGTGTCAACAACCAGCATCCTTGCTTTTAAATTCTAAACCCCCTGAAATCACTATTCAGTAGGTTGCAGTGAGATCCCCACCCCTCAATTCTTCTAAACCCTAGTGAGTACAGGCCCAAAGCCATCAAAATCTTCTCATACATTAACATTTGGTTAGTTATCGAACAAGAATCTATTAACTTAATGTTTACTGTTAATATAACTAACATTTTTTAAAGAAATGTTCCCAATTAATTAAATTAGTTGAACTTAATTTCTCCAGTTTCTAAGGTGTGATTTGCTGGTTGCTGATCCAGTAGCTGCAATATTGCATTTACCTTATGTCACAACATTTTTCATTGTTAACGTGCAAATCCCTGAGCAAATTGTGGTGAGGAGGAGATATATTGCAAGTTGAATATTGCAACAGATTGTTTGACAGTTTGCTTTCCTCCACCCTCAGGAAAACAGGAGTTTACTGTCAATCTACACAATAGTGTCAAGAAACCATCAGGAATTGCTTTGTAAATCTAAATTAAGGTTGCTGCAGAATGTTGGAGCCAGTATTTCATGGCATAAGGATTCTTGTGAAATGATTCACGAATCCAGCATGAACATTTCCCTTGGAGGCCTAAATAAGAAACAATTGAGACTGTGCAGTCTCAATCATGTTATTAGTACATGTCTTCCAGGGGTAGAAGGAGCGTAGAAGGTTGAGGGGGGACTTGATAGAGGTGTTTAAAATTATGAGGGGGATTGATAGAGTTGACGCGGATAGGCTTTTTCCATTGAGACGGGGAGATTCAAACAAGAGGACATGAGTTGAGAGTTAAAGAGCAAAAGTTTAGGGGTAACATGAGGGGGAACTGCTTTACCCAGAGAGTGGTAGCTGTGTGGAACGAGCTTCCAGCAGAAGTGGTTGAGGTAGGTTCGATGTTGTCGTTTAAAGTTAAATTGGATAGATATATGGACAGGAAAGGAATGTAGGGTTATAGGCTGAGTGCAGGTCAGTGGGACTAGGTGAGAGTAAGAGTTCGGCATGGACTAGGAGGGCCGAGATGGCCTGTTTCTGTGCTGTAATTGTTATATGGTTATATGGGTAGGACATACCCCCAGGAATCGAAATTGTCTACAGAACAGATGGCAGACTTTTCAATCTTGCCCGTCTCAAATCCAAAACGAAGACATCCACAAGTTCCCTCATCGAGTTCCAATAAGCAGATGACAACAGTGTTGCAGCTCTTTCAGAAAACCACCCACAACAGATTCTGACTGCCTTCAACCATGCATACACAAAACCTGGACTTACCATCAATTCCAAAAAGACTCAGATCATCTATCAACCGTCTCCAATTGAGACAAATTGTATAGGACCATCAAATCAACTTGGCGAAACAACCCTGGAAAAGCTGGACCACTTTCCGTATCTTGGAAGTCACCTCTCCTCCAATGTCGGCCTTAATGACAAGATCAAATGCGCTGGAACAGCTTTTGGATGTCTCCGAACAAGAGTCTTTCATGATCGTGACATCCAAACAGACATCAAAAAGTTAGTGTACAAAGCAGTAGTAATCTCAAAGCTCCTGTATGCATCAGAAACCTGGACAACATACCGATGACATCTGAAGGCACTTGAAAAGTTCCATCAATGTTGTCTTTGAAACATCTTAAATATCAGCTGGGAAGATAGAAGAACCAACGTCGGTGTGCTAAGTGAAGCAAAAACAACAAGTATTGAAGCCTACGTCATCAAGAACTAACTAAGATGGAGCGGTCATGTTGTTTGGATGAAAGATGAATGTCTGCTGAAACAAATCTTCTACTCCCAGCTTAAAGAAGGCAAACGTAAAAGAGGCGGACAACAGAAGAGATTCAAAGATATCTTAAAAGCCGACATGAAGAAATGTGACATCGACATCAACAATTGGGAAACCAATGCCAAGGACAGGAAACTCTGGCAAGCCATCATCCGAGAAGGAACTGCAACTTTCGAAGCCAACAGATGTGCAGAATTGGAAGAAAAGAGAAGAAAATGGAAAGAGAGGCAGCAACAACCAAAGTCCGATCTGCCATCTGGAACTACCTGTCCTGAATGCGGAAGAGCTTTCAAAGCCAAGATTGGGCTCATAAGCCACTTGAGAGTCCATAAGTAGATCAACAGAACGAAGGCCATCATCCTCGACCTCGAGGGATAGCCATGACGACAACGACGACATTTCTTCTGGGAGCTTTTTTGTAATTTAGGAAGTTTCAGTTGTCAGAATTAACAGGGTAAGTGGAAATGAATGGAAGGCTATTGTAACCGCTATGAGGAATATCAGGGTAGTATACGGCATACATACCTTGATAATAAATGTACTTTAAATCTTCGAACTTCACTTGCCCCATCATTGAAGTGCTTCCATAACCAAGGGACTCACTTTCATGCACTCTTTCTCTCATATGCTCTATATTTATTGCTTATTTATTCATTTTTATTATTTGTAATTCTTTTTGTATTTGCAGTTTGTTGTCTTTTGCACATTAGTTGAACACCCAGGTTGGTGTAGTCTTTCATTTATTCTGTTATGATTATTATTCTATAGATTTATTGAGTTTGTACACAAAAGAATGAATCTCAGAGTTGTGTATGGTCACATATATGTACTCTGACCATGTTTATTTTGACTAAAAGGAAACTCAAAGCTGTGGAAGCCAAAAGCACGAGGATGTTGCTAAATACTGAACAGAAGGTTCAAGGCTTGATGATCAAGTAAGGGAGAGAAAATAGGCAAGAAAATAATTTTAGAAATAGCCTTAAAGAACTCCTAGAAATTTAATTATAGAGTCCTTTAAAAACATTCTTTGAATGGCACTCATTCACCCACCTTAATAAAGGCCTGGGCATTATGCAGCTGTCAACACTGAGAAATAGTGTGCAAATCTTTTTTGATATCACTGGGTCCAATGATAATAAAACCAACTACTTATTCTGTCAACACAAAACTAACTGGAAAATTGGATGGGATGCAAAGTGAGATGAAATCTGCAATTAGATTCATATTTTTCACAACGATTGTACTCATTCCATTATTTTTAATTGTCTGCCCTTGATTGAAAAATCAGTCCTGACTAAAGGACGGTGAAGAGCATTACAACACGCTTGTTCCACGACATTCAGTAGCTCCGTTTTAAAACCCCTCCAAAAATGCGAAACTGGTTAAATGGAACTATGCGGCAGTGTTGGGATGTTATTATCGCAGGAAGAAGCACTGGAATATGATGGGCGCTGTCCCTGAAGGGCCAGGCTAAATTCAATGCACCTGCTGACACTTCACTTGCCTGCTATCAGAGATGGGTGTCAGCTCTTAAAGGCACATTCCCAATGGTAGCCAGGCAACACCAACACAGTCTATGCCTGCCATGGGAGAGAAAATCTACAGGGGAGAGGGAGTGAACTGCACAGTTTACAGCAGTAGTTAATAAAAGTTTTCATCAGTGAGGTGGTAATGATAGAAGAGGGATCGTTGAGAACTACGGCATGGGGAGATTCATGAGAACTACCATCATAAGAATCTGGCAGGAGAAGAAAAAAATACTCAAAACTTTTACAGATGTACCATGGAGAGCATTCTGACAGGCTGCATCACTGTCTGATATGGGGGAGCTACTGTACAGGATCAAAAGAAGCGACAGGAAATTGTAAAATTAGTCAACTCCATCATGGGTAGTAGCCCCCCGCAGTATCCAGACATCTTCAAGGAACAGTGCCTCATAGGGGCGGCGTTCATTATTAATGACCCCTATCACCCAGTTCATGCCCTTTTCTCATTGTAACTGTCAAGAAGGAGGTACAGGAACTTAAAGGTGCACACTCAGCGATTCAGGAACAGCTTCTTCCCCTCTGCCATCTGATTTCTAAATGGATTTTGAACCCATGAACACTACCTCAATTTTTTTATTATTTCTATTTTTGCAGTACTCTTAATTTAACTATTAAATATACATATATACTTATGGCAATTCATTTAATGTTTTTTCTATATTATCGTGTATTGGAATGAACTGTTGCCACTAAGTTAACAAATTCCACGACATATGCCGGTGATATTAAAACCTGATTCTCATTCTGATGTCTTCTCTCCTTAAGCAGTGGATATCTGTACACAAGGGAGCAATGTTGTAAGAAACTTCACAATCTCACAAGACATGTTAGGATGGGATGCGGATCAGGAAAATACAAACTACGTGTATAAGCAGACTTATCCACCATGAGAAAGCAAGAGACTCTCAGTTATGCACATGTTGGTATACGAGCACTTGTAGTTTCTTGGTGACATCACGTGAAGAGTGGACCGAATAACACCTAGGGAACACAGAAAACCCTAAAAGGTATTTCTGGTTAACTGAGGCATTTCATATACAACAATACAGAGATAAATAAAGAGCAAAGGAAATCACTTCAACCCTTTGTTATCAATAACTGTCCATTTTACACACAAGTGATATCACCTTCACTACACATACAAACACTTATCAACTCCACACTCCACCTTCTCCAACCACACCCTCAATCCTCACCCCATATCAACAATTAATTTCCTTTACCCATCACTAATACCCAAGCCTCCAAATGCAAAGCATGGAAGGGTTACTTAGTATTCTGCATCAGGGATAACGTAGCAGGATAGCGGAAGGAGGCTATTAGATGGAAACAATTCTCTATGCTTTAAACAGTCTACAGGTAATGGTGGAGCCCTCTTGCAAGGTATCAATAGACTGTCCCTTTAAGTCAGGGGTTTACAACCTTTCGTTATGTCGTGGACCCCTACCATTAACTGAGAGATCCATGGACCCCAGCTTTAAGTGTTATGTGGCGTAATGCACTTCTAGCTCTCTTGTGACCTTTCTGCAACCATCATTTGCTGCAGCTTGCGGTTCCAAAATATATGAGAAAGGGCTTAAACATGCATGGCATGATGATTGATGTCATTGAGTACAAGTTTAATGCTGAGGAAATATGTTGGGCGTGGACCAGAAGTACACATTCTTATTTGCAATTGGCTCAGTTTCACCTGGAAATGATCACTAATGTGATTTCTGTTCTGGCTAAAATCAGTTTTGGATCACATTCGGATGCAAATATCACAGCTTCCAGCTGGGTTCATTGGATATAAGTCAGTGGCAGTATCCCCATATGATTTTGCCTGAGTAACACAAGGGAAGTAGAGCAACTGTGCCTCATCTACCACATCTCTGATTGTGTTAAGTACAGATTAGTCCTCATGAAGGGTCTTGGCCCGAAACATCAACTGTTTATTCCTCTCCATAAAAGCTGCCCGATCTGCTGAGTTCCTCCAGCTTTCTGTGTGTGTTGCTACAGATTAATCGGATGTTTTCCTCACTCGCTTCCGACTCTGACCTCAGTTCTGGCGCCCTACAGGCCACAGGCTCTGCCACCCCCAGGCCCAGATTCAGCTCGGACCGAGCTCCTGACCCTCTCCAGACCGGGACTGCTCTTACTGCCGCTGGGTCCGACCACTCGTCTTACTCCTCCACTATCCTCTTTCCTCCCCGTGGCTCCCAATCTTCCCTCTACCCTCAGTGCCCCTCCATTCCTCTGATCCCTCATTCTCCCCTAACCCCACTCTCCCTGAATATTCCAAGCCCCCTCTCCCTCCTGAGACCTCCCACTCTTTAGTCATAGTCATAGTCATACTTTATTGATCCTGAGGGAAATTTGGTTTCATTACAGTTGCACCAACCAAGAACAGAGTATAAATATAGCCATATAAAACCATAAATAATTAAATAATAATATGTAAATTATGCCAGGAAATAAGTCCAGGACCAGCCTATTGGCTCAGGGTGTCTGACCCTCCAAGGGAGGAGTTGTAAAGTTTGATGGCCACAGGCAGGAATGACTTCTTATGACGCTCTGTGTTGCATCTCGGTGGAATGAGTCTCTGGCTGAATGTACTCCTGTGCCCAACCAGTACATTATGTAGTGGATGGGAGACATTGTCCAAGATGGCATGCAACTTGGACAGCATCCTCTTTTCAGACACCACCGTCAGAGAGTCCAGTTCCATCCCCACAATATCACTGGCCTTATGAATGAGTTTGTTGATTCTGTTGGTGTCTGCTACCTTCTGCCTGCTGCCCCAGCACACAACAGCAAACATGATAGCACTGGCCACCACAGACTCATAGAACATCCTGAGCACCGTCCCGCAGATGTTAAAGAACCTCAGTATCCTCAGGAAATAGAGATGGCTCTGACCCTTCTTGTAGACAGCCTCAGTGTTCTTTGACCAGTCCAGTTTATTGTCAATTCGTATCCCCAGGTATTTGTATTCCTCCACCATGTCCACACTAACCCCCTGGATGGAAACAGGGGTCACTGGTACCTTAGCCCTCCTCAGGTCTACCACCAGCTCCTTAGTCTTTTTCACATTAAGCTGCAGATAATTCTGCTCACACCATGTGACAAAGTTTCCTACCGTAGCCCTGTACTCAGCCTCATCTCCCTTGCTGATGCATCCAACTATGGCAGAGTCATCCCTCCTCTGACCCCAGCCCCAACCCTTGCTGTGTCTTCTCCATCCCTCTCTGAGGCAGAACGTTCTGTCCTTAGCAAGGGTCTCACTTTTGTTCCCCTCCCTCCACACCTCAGTGAGTTCCATGCCCACCATGACGTTGAACTCTTCTTCCGTCTCCTACGTCTCCGAGCCTACTTCTTTGGCAAGGATTCCCCTCCCCCCACTGATGACCCCTTATCTTGTCTTCAACCCTCCTCCTCCTCCTGGACACCCCACCCAGGCCTTCTACCTGCACTCGATCTTTTCATCTCCAACTGTCGCCGAGACATCAACCGTCTCAACTTCACCATTCCTCTCTCCTGTTCTAACCTCACTCCCTCTGAACGTACTGCCCTCCACTCTCTCTGCACTAATCCCAACCCCACCATCAAACCCGCAGACAAAGATGGTGCCGTAGTAGTCTGGCAGACGGACCTCTACCTCACTGAGGCCAAAAGGCAGCTCTCTGACATCTCCTCTTACTTACCCCTGGAACAGGACCCCGCCAAAAAACATCAAACCATTGTCTCCCATACCATCACCACCCTTATCAACCCTGGAGACCTTCCATCCTCAGCCGCTAAACTCATAATTCCCACACCCTGTACCGCTCAGTTTTACCTCCTCCCCAAGATCCACAAGCCTGACTGTCCAGGTAGGCCCATAGCTTCTGCCTGCTCCTGTCCCACCGAACTTGTATCTGCCTACCTGGACTCCATTTTGCCACCCATAGTTCAGTCCCTCCCCCTCAACATCCTGCATACATCCCATACTCTCCACCTCCTCAATAACTTCCAGTTCCCCACCACCACTACACTCCTCCGGTTGGCGGAACTGGTACTCACGCTTAATAACTTCTCTTTTGGCTCTTCCCACTTTCCTCAGACCAAGGGTGTAGCTATGGGCACTTGCATGGGCCCCAGCTATGCCTGCCTCTTTGTGGTTATGTGGAACAGTCTATGCTCCAAACCTATACTGGTACTGCTCCCCAACTTTTCCTTCAGTACATTGACGACTACATTGGTGCTGCTTCCTGCACCCATGCTGAACTCGTCAATTTCATCGACTTTACTTCAAACTTCCACCCAGCCCTCAAATTCACTTGGTCCATCTCGGACACTTCTCTCCCTTTTCTCGATTTCTCGGTCTCCATCTCTGGAGACAGACGGTCCACGGACATCTTTTATAAGCCCACTGACTCTCATAACTACCTCAACTATACCTCTTCCCACACTGCAACATGCAAAAATCCCATTCCATATTCCCATTTCCTCCGCCTCCGCTGCATCTGCTCCCAGGATGAGGCTTTCCATTCCAGGACATCTCAAGTATCCTCTTTCTTTAAGGATCGTGGTTTCCCTTCTGCCGTCATCAGTGATGCCCTCACCTGCATCTCCTCCATTTCCCACTCTTCGGCCCTCACCCCATCCTCCCGTCACCACAACAGGGATAGAGTTCCCCTTGTCCTCACTTACCACCCCACCAGCCTCCAGATCCAGTACATTATCCTCCACAACTTCCGCCACCTTCAACAGGACCCCACCACTAAGCACATCTTTCCCTCTCCACCCCTCTCCACTTTCTACAGGAATCATTCCCTCCGTGACTGCTTTATCCACACGTCCCTCCCCATGGATCTCCCACTAGGCACTTATCCCTGTAAGCGTAAGTGCTACACCTGTCCCTACACCTCCTCTCTTGCCACCATTCAGGGCCCCAAACAGTCCTTCCAGATGAGGCAACACTTCACTTGTGAGTCTGTTGGGGTCATCTATTGCACCCAGTGCTCCCGGTGCGGCCTCCTCTACATCGGTGAAACCCGACACAAATTGGGGGACTGCTTCTTCGAGAACCTCCGCTCCGTCTGCCACAACAGACAGGATCTCCCAATAGCCACCCACTTCAACTCTGCTTCCCACTCCCATTCAGATATGTCCATACATGGTCTCCTCTACTGCCATGATGAGGCTAAACTCAGGTTGGAGGAGCAACACCTCATATACCGTCTGGGTAGTCTCCAGACCCTTGGTACGAACATTGAATTCTCCAACTTCTGGTAATTCCCTCCCCCTCCTGTCCCCCATCCCAGTTTCATTCTGCCCCCTCCCCCAGCTGCCTATCACCTTCCCTCATGGTTCCGCCTCCTCCTACCACTCATTGTGCTTTCCCCTATTCCTTCTTCACCTTTCCTGCCTATTACCTCCCTGCTTCCCCTCCCCCACCCCTTTATCTTTCCCCTTACTGGTTTTTCACCCGGAACCTGCCAGCCTTCTCCTTCCCACCCTCCCCCCACCTTCTTTATAGGGCCTCTGCCCCTTCCCTCTTCAGTCCTGACGAAAGGTTCTGGCCCAAAACATTAACTGATCCTTTCCACGGATGCTGCCCGACCTGCTGAGTTCCTCCAGCAAGTTGTGAGGGATGTTTTCCTCTGCTGCGGAAGTTGGGGTGCTGCAAGACAGTTTTTTTAAAAATGCAAACCGAGAGCGAGTATGAAAGGAACAGACAGCTACAATCCTCATCAGATGAATGAGCGGGAAACTACCTCAAGATCTGACTGGATGTGTCAATTACAATTCTGAGTCTGCACCTCTGGTAGATATCTATTGACCTTAATATCTCACAACAGGCATTCGTCTCATAACTGAAGACACTGATAATAGAATCCAATTGAAATCAAACAAGTTAACAGCTATTTACTTTAAAAGTACATTAGTTGGGGGGAGGGGTGGAATCTCTCTGTCAGAACATTTTGCATTAAGCCCCAATTCAGAGATTTCAGTATGGAACTACACTGAGTAATCGATACAGTGATGAGGGAATGTTGTCCGTTTGGAGATACTTTCAATTGAATAAGGTGTTAAACCTAGCACCCATATTCTCCCTTAAGTGGACGCATTAGATTTCATTATTCTGCTAAAGAGTTAGGTTTCTTTCTCGGCAGTATTGGCCAATAGTTTTTCCTCAACCAACAGATAGTTAACCTTCTCATTACGTTGTTAATAGGACCTTGTTACACACAAATTATCTGTTGCATTTACCACATTACAATAGCTATCACACTTAATTGCCTGTAAAGTGCCTTGAGACACTCCGGGGTCATGAAGGCTGCTATATAGATGCAACTCCTTTTTTCTATAATTGGTCTTTTATTTTAGAAAGCATGTACAAATTTTGATTGGACAATAATCTGCTGTAAATTATATGTTGGATCATATAATATAATAAAAAATATACAGCTTTGCTCCCGGCCTTATGTAAGTCAATGGATTGCATGATTACAATAGATTGGAGAGCAAATAGGAATCAACAAAAAAAAACTAATTTAGAGAAATCCTTAGCCATCAAAATCTGCATCAGCAAACTGATCAGTGGCATGAAAAGACATCTAAGCACAAGCACCGGCCGCATCTATCAATTGATATAACTAAGCTTCATGAATATTGATCAGAACTATAAATAGAAACAGCTACTGAAATTTATTAGACAACTTGGGTGAGTGAAATTGCTCTCAGCAGGATTTGAAACAAACACTTTGAGCAAGAAACTTCCCCTGAATGTGGTGAAAATGCATTTGCTAACCTGGATTTTGCTTTAACAATCTAATGAATAAAAAAGTAATATAGACTGGAATTTCACTTCTTTTAGTGTTTCATTACAAAGAGTTCACAGCTGCTTTACCCTCTTCTAAAGGATACTGCTCAGTTGGGTAAATATAATATTTATCTAAGGTGATTTACATTTCATATAAGATTTTTATTAAAAAGATTCAATAGGATCAAGCATAACAGATATTAAAAACAGTATCATCGAGCAGTGCTGTGTTTGCTCCAGAGAAATTGACATCACTGTCACTGATCAAACAGTTATCCATCAATGCACACTTAAATTGATCTTCATACAATCAGCAGCCTGGACATTTTGGCAGTGTTAAGAGAGATAAAGTGAAATACTCATTTGCAGACATCCCAACTTGCAAAAACTGATTTCAGGGAGGTAGTTCCATCAATTTGCGGGATACTCCCGGAACGTCCGGGAGAGGTGGGATGTCTGCAATAGAGTAGGTCCTTAGCAGCTAGCCAGCTAGTTTAAATAACATTAGCTATGCTAATGAGCGAATGACACCTGTTAAACTCACCCCAACATGTCTTTTACAGTCTTAACCCACCATGGGCAATAGAAAAGTCACTGTTGCACACAGTGCAGCGAGCAACACTGTCATTATTTTTGACCCCTATTAGACAGGTGTACACTTTAGTGTAGTCTGGGGTGACGTACGTTTTATATTTTCTTTTTTTTTGGAACACTCTGCCATGGCACTCGCTCTCTCTCTCTCTCTCACTCACGTTCTCTCTTGCTCTCTCGCTCGCTCGCTCTCAAAAAAAAAATCGATTTCCGGGATATTGTATATAACTTGCGGGTATCAGGGAGCCACTATCAATATGCGGGAGACTCCTGGAACTTCCGGGAGAGGTGGGACGTCTGCATTTGGCACTGACAAGCCAGGTATTGGTAAAGGTCTATGGTAGATAAGATCATATACGTTGGAAAAAATCATCACCATGGAATCCTATTGGCTGGAATATCAAGGTTTTATTTATTTATTGAGATACAGAACATACCAGGCCCTTTGAGCCGCACCACCTAACAATCCTCCAATTTAATCTGAGTTCAACTATGAGGTAACTTACAGTGATCAGTATATCTTTAGACTACAGGAGAAAACCAGAGCACCCAGAAGAAACCCACGCGGTCACGGGGAGAATGTACAAACTCCTTACAGGCAGCCGGAATTGAACCCGGGTTGCCTGTACTGTAAAGGGTTGTGCTAACCACTATGCTACCATACCAGTTCAACTTTAATTGCCATTCAACCATACACACCTAACAGCTAAAGGAAGCAGTTTCTCTGGGACCAAGGTGCAAAGCACCATACATAGCATCACAAAGTAATATTAGCACAAGTCCTTGAGTGGCATAAAGGAATCCATTCTCTACTTTAGTTGGCGGATCAATGAATATAATACTAATTAGACAATGTTTGCAATACACTAGAAAAACTGAATGCATGTCAGAAACCAAAAAGAATAACCAAAAAAGGACTTCACGCTTTCCCAGTGTATATGACAAATAAACTCTTCTAGGGTTCCGGCTGGGTACAGGTTTCAACTTTAACCAACATTTCCCACGACAAACTCTGCCATCTTCATCAGGGATGATGCCTGAGCACATCTAGTCTGGAGGTATTTATACCCCCATCGCCCATCCTTCCTGATTGGTTAGTCCTCATTCAATCAGGTTTCCGCTGTCCCACCCTGCTTACAATTAAATTCCAGTTCTTACTTAGAGCAAGACCTTTGTCTTTATTAAAATTCTTTTTGTCTGATTTCATTTCAATGGCTTCCTTCACCAGGCAGTCCCAAAAGCCATTGGCACAGCACTGTAGTTCTGTACCATTGAAGTCAATCCTATCACCATTGCAAATGCAATGGTCTGATACCACCTATTTCTCCAGGTAACCCAAACGGATACATCTCCGGGTAACCCAAACAGATACATTGCACCATGCATCCCGCCTGGCCAATATACTCTGCGCAGTATTCACAGAGAATCCTGTAAATGCCAGCCGGCCTGGGTCCTAGGTCGTCTCTGGCCTGCATTAGTTGTGATTTGAGCTTCCTTAAAGAGTTTGTGGAGATATTAATCTAGTATTTCTTCAGGATCCTGGCAATCCTGCCAGAAACCATGGAAATATAGGGAAGACAGGCAGTAGTGAAAGGTTCCTCCTCATTGTTAAATTTCCTGTTTTTTTCCATTGGCCCTTTTAAGGGCCTGATTGATTCATTCACCTTGTAGCTATTCTGTAGAAATATTGTGTGTAATCATCATATTTCCTCGTGGAGATTCTCTAGGTTCGAAATAATTTTCAGATGGTTAATCGAAGTAGAAAGAACAGCTTTACATTGGGAGATGTAAAGTCTTTTCAAGATGATAATTGCAGAGGAAAAACAGACCCTCCGTGATATATGAGAGTTAGGGAAATTAAATAAGGATGACTAAGAAATTGATAATGAGAGGTAAAATTAAATATAAGAGCTGACATGCAAGATCCAAGAAAACACATTATAAAATTTTCCATTAATAGAAAGGATCAACAAAGGTAAAAATAACTCCACTAGGAGAGGCAGGAGGAGCAATTATGATGGGGAGTAACGAAATTACATAGACATTTAGTGATTACTTTGTAATCATTTCTGCTCTGGAGAATAAAAAAAATATTCCAGAGAAAGTACAGAACCAAAGATCTTGGGGAATGAGGCCCCAACAAGAGGACAGTAGAACATAGGAAGGACGAGCAAAAGTAGATTATCTGGCCCCACAATATTTTGACAGATCTAATATTTGGCCAAGCTCCATTTTCCTAACTGATCCACGCAATCCTTCATACTCCTGTAGTTGAAATAATCTATGTACCACAGCCTTAAATCATCATGACAAAGAGTAGCAACGAAATATTGCAGGAGAAATTAATTTTCCTAGTTCATGATGACCTTCTTCCTAGGATTTTTGTGGATGCATTGATTTTAATTTTTCAACATGCACAAGACTTTCGAGTGCTTCCTGTGGGTTAGAAGATAGCAGATGTAACATGTCAAATTAGGGGACAAGTAAGAGAGTAAATGGGGAATAAGTAGATAGTTAGTCTGAAATGAGTATGGTAAATAGTAATACTTACAGTTAAGGTTGTAGTCAAAAGGCACTTGGAAAAATCAAAGCATGATTGAGACAAATCATCACAGGTTTACAACAGAAAATCACATTTGACAAATCTTAGAGTTTCCGACGTTGCAACTAACTGTCAAGATTTCATGTACACAGTGGATCTCAGTAGCTTTCAATTAGTATCATTTGTATTTAAACTTTCAAAAAACAGTTGTAAGGTGTAACACAAGAGATTATTACAAATCATCTGAGCAGCCAGAATTAGGAATAGTAAATTAACATGGGCTGTGGATTGGATAATAGACAGAAATTGTAGGAAAGGACAGGATATCAGCTGGAATATATGCCTAGAAATTGGACACAGTTGTGCTTTATTTTTCTGTGTAAGTCCTGAAAAAAGAAACTTGCAGCATTGATTCATATGGCACTACAAGACAGAACCAGACCCTTTGGCCCATCATGTCCATGCCAAACAGTTTTTGTGCCTATTCCTATTAGCCGCACCGGGACCATAGCCCTCCATACCACTTCCATCCATGTATGTATCCAAACTTTTCTTAAATGTTACAATCCAACCCGCATTCACTACCTCCACTGGCAGCTCGCTCCACACTAGCACCATTCTCTGAGTGAAGATGTTCCCCTTGTGTTCCCCTTACATATTTTACCTTTCACCCTTAACTTATGACCTCAAGTTCTCGTCTTACCCAATGTCAGTGGAAAAAAAACATTCTGTGTACATTTCAAAGTATTTTCATTCAATTCCTGTTGAAATTCTACCTGTCGAGAAATCACTCATTTATATTTGCATTCATCTTATCGTGGCTGTCATGTTCCAGTCATATTTTATGTGTGCAACATACTCAGCATTCATACCCAGTATTTCTGAGTGACCACAGAAACCTGATGAAAAGGTTATGGCAATGATCCTTATTGTAAACTTCATAGTAAATAAGGAACAAATCATGCAGAAAGTTTGGAAACCATATCATGTTAGAAGGCCATCTAATGGGTCACTAACTTAATGTTCACTGGGTTCCTTATGTTAATTTCCCAATGATGTTTCTTTACATATACGCTGTGTTGGGAAAAGCTGCAGCAGCTTTGCACTGCACATCCCATTGCAGATTGCTGCAATCAATGGCCCTATTGCTCCAATTATTTGGCTGTGGGAGTGGATTGACTGCAGCACAGGGTAGAATCAGACTGCATCATAGCATTAGGGGGCCTCATCAGAAGTCCACTACATCACTTCACCTCTCTCCTACCCAGCTCTTACCTCTACGCCCTTGGCAGCCTTGATACTCTGAGTTTTGTGATCACAGAGACTGCTCTGCAAGTGGTCTAGAATCGCTCTCCAATAGACACCACTTAAGTGATGCAGCGATTGTGAACCCTGCAGGAGGCTGCCTTCTAGGAGTGTATAGATTGTGTTTCAGTGCTTGTAAAGGGGAGAGAAAGGAATCTCACATAAATATCTCAGTTTTGTGATTTGCTAGAGTCATACAGTATCATAGCACATAAACAGACACTTCTGTCCCTCTAGTTTATGATGAACTGTTATTCTACCTTGTCCCATCGGCCCTCACTACCATAGCCCTCCAAACCCCTCCCCTACATATACTTATCCAAACTTTTCCCACATCCAATACTTCCTCTGGCAGCTTGTTTCACACTCGCACCATCCTTTGAGTGAAGTTGTTCCCCCAGGTTCACCTCAGCTATTTCACCTTTCACTCTTAACCAATGACCTCTGGTTCTAGTTCCACCAGACCTCAGTGGAATCAGCTTGCTCGCATTATCCCTAACTATAGCCCTTATAATTTTGTATACCTCTACCGAATATAGCCATGACCATATTTTCATAGGTCTCATCAACTAACATCAGGCAGGGAGTATAGAAGACTAACGTCCCATATCACCAAGTTCAAGAGCAGTTACTTCCCTTCAGCCATTCATTTCTCAAAATGAGTGACAAAACCCTAATCACTACTTTGGCATCATTATGGACCACTTTAACTACTTTATAATAAAATGTTGCGCTTTTTGTTCTAACTGTGCTCTTGCAAAAATTGTGTATAATTTATGTTGAGGTTGTATTTTTCTTGTGAATGCTTTTTATATGAATCTATGTGCCAGTGATGCGGCTACAAGTAAGGTTTTCATTGTACCTGTGCATACGTGTACTCGCGCATGTGACAACAATATTGACTTTGAAACTCTGATAATCTGCTCCTTTCGGACTAACCTTTGGATATTATTCCTAAAAATTACCTGGTACAATTTTATTTCAGTTCTTTTAACATGCAACACTGTAGTATGACAATTCTTTCCGTGAACTCAGTGAATCTAAAGGGAGCAGGACATATTCAAGCATTCCGAGTCTTGATTTCAGACACATGACTCTGACTTCTAATATTCTCCAACTCAACCTAAGTTCCAGCCACATGTCAAGTTCCCAATCCAAACTCCAGCCTTGGTTGTATTCCAGACCCTGACTCTAGCCTGACCCTCCCTTTGTACTCTAGACCCCTGGCTCACACTCTGACCTGATAGTTGATCTAGACACCAAAACTAACAAGATTTGTGAACATCAATTTCACGAGCTTCCACTAATTGCCTGCCACCCCCCCGCCACCTTCACAAACCCCACTCCCATTTCTGTCTCTCACTTTATCTCCTTACCTGCCCATCACCTCCCCCTGGCGCTCCTCTCCTTTCTGTCATGGTCTTCTACCCTCTCCTAGCAGATTCCCTTTACACCAGCTCTTTATCTTTCACCTATCAACTTCCCAGCTCTTTACTTCACCCCTCCCCCTCTCCTAGTTTCACTTATCACCTACTACTTTGTACATCATCCTCTCCTCCCCCCCACCTTCTTATTTCTGACTTCTCATCCTTTTTTTCTTGTCCTGATGAAGGGTCTCAGCCTAAAACATCAAATGTTTACTCTTTTCCATAGATGCTGCCTGGCCTGCTGAGTTCCTCCAGCATTTTGTGTCTGTTTATAGGATTTATGAGCAATTTGATGTTGGATTATTGGGATTTACTAGATGTCTCAACTGGTGTATTTATATTTAATTCATTTATTTATTTTAGAGATACAGAAAAGTGACAGGTCCTTCCAGAACAATGAGCCTGTGCTTCCCAATTACACCCATGTGACCAATTAATCTACTAACCCGCACATCTTTGGAAGGCGGGAAGAAGCTGGAGCACCTGGAGGAAACCGATAGTCACACAAAAATTAAAACTGACGCTTTCGGAAGGATGTGAAGACCTTGCCAAAGGTGGCGAGGAGGTTAACAGTAATGGTACCAGCAATGAGTGTGAACAGTCTAGTGAAGCTGGAATTTTTCTCCTTAGAGCAGAGAAACCTAAAGAGGAAATTAATTGGTCTTAAACATATTGAAGATGCTTGTGGAAGAAAAAAAAGAGCTGCTTCCACCAGCAGAAAATTAGTAATTAACTTTAAAATTATTGTCAAAAGAACCAGATGAGAATTACTCTACACAATAAGTTGTTATGATCTGGATTGCATTACTTGAAAGGATGGAGGACAAACAAAATTGGTGTGAATTTTCAAAGCAATTTGAATAATTACTTGAAGTGGAAATATTTTCAGGACTGTAACTAACGAATAGTGCTGGAAATAGTTTGATAGCTCAAACAGTCAGCGCACATGATTGCCTCGAAAGCCTCCTTCTGTATTATATAACATAATACTCTGGAGTCTGTTTTGTGAGCATCAAATACAGAATGGCAAGTTCTGGGAAGATCAGGGAAATTGTTGGCAGTAGGATAAGGATCAAAGACAGAAAAGTTAGAAGAACTCAGCAGTCAAATAGCATCTATCGGCACAGAAACCTGGTGTCATTTCAAGTCAGCAATCCTTCCTCAGAATGTGTCTCTTCCCATAAATGCTACTAATCTTCTAGCATTCTGTTTTTATTTCAGATTCCAGAATCTGCTGTTTTATTTGGTTTCCATTAATGGAAGATTTTTAAAAAATGGGCCACAAGACGCACTTTGGAACCCACTCTCCATCCCTCAATAACAGAAAGCTACCTCAAACTACATCATTAAAGAAAGAATTTAAAAGCAGTTTTCTCTTAATCCGCACACTCATTGGATCGAGATGAGGGCAACCAAAGTAAGAAACATGAATAAAAAAGGAATATTCTTGCCTGGAATCTTGGATTAAGTTACCAAGTGCCAAGGCCTTCAAGTGGCTGCCAGTCTGCAGAATAGATTGGCCCTAAGCTTTTCCTTCTCCTTTATTTTCAAATGTTGATGAAGAGCAACTACTACTACTACTTCGACTCAGGCCTAGGGGGCCAGCATCAGGCACGATGACGGACTCTCCACTTCTCCCTCTCCCTCATCAGTGTGTTCAGTTCATCTACATTAACCACGCCGCTGTCTTCTAGGAGCGTGTTGACCATGGTCTTGGCAGGGTGCCCAGGGTTCATCCTCCCGCGCTTGAGCTCCCATATGATGACTAGGCTGGCAGGTAGCTCGGGGTGGCGTAGACAGTGCCCCGCTAGTTGCAGTCTTCTCGCCTCGATTTTAGTGAGTGGTGAGCATCGGTAGGTCGTCATAGAGCTCGACGTTCGTCATGTTCTGTTGCCAACTCACACAGTTGCCATTTATCTCACAGACCAATTAATTAAGCTGTTTGTAAAGCAAAAATAAAAATTCTGAACTCTAAATTTAACACAGAGTCATGCAGAGAAGTAGGCTTGAGGGGCCAGATGAGGTAAAGTGGGCCATTTAGCTTTTGAGCCTTCTAAAATATTCAATATATTAGGGCTGTTTCTCCATCCCAATATCATACTCATGCTTTCTCTTTATACCCTTTCATGTCTATTGTGTGTAGCTTTCTATCTCATTTCTTCTTAAATAAATTCAGTAACTTGGCTTCATTACATACTGGTAGCAAAGCACATCAAAAATTTATCCCTTCATATGAAGAAATTTCGCCTGATTTCACTCCTATTCTGAATCTGTGATATCCAGTTTTTGAGTCCCCAACCAAGGAAAACTTCTTCCCTGCTTCCAATCAGCAAGTATGTCCTAAGGTTTTATATCTAATTGAGATCCTCTCTCATTCTTCTAAACTCTAGTGAATACAAGCCTAGCCAATGAAATAGCTTCTCATACCAGAGTACCACCATTCTAGAACCAGTTCAGACAATCCTCACTGCACTTGTTCTATAACTCGAGTAAACTGATTTTTATATAAGGATAGCAGATTTGCACACAATATTCTGAGTATTATCTCACGGAAGTTCTGCATTATTGTGCTAAACCATTCTTGCTTCTGTACTCACAAACATAAGAGATTCTGCAGATGGTGATGGGAGTTATATATATATAGAGGGATCCTAATAGTAGCCAAAATTGGAGATAGAAGAGGCATATAAAAAGGGAAGCGTCATGATAGTTATGGGGGATTTCAATATGCATGAAGATTGGTAAAATTAGTATGGTGCTGGATCCCAAAAGAAGGAATTTGTAGAATGCCTATGAGATAGCATTTTAGAGCAGCTTGTGTCTGAGCCCACTAGGGGAAAGGTAATTCGGGATTGTGTGTTGTGTAATGAACCAGGTTTGATTAATGAGCTTAAGGTAAAGGAATAATAAACACACAAGATTCTGCAAATGCTGGAAATCCCCAAACCAAAGGAACCCTTAGGAGGCAGTGATCAAAATATGATAGAATTCACCCTGTGGTTTGGGAAGGAGAAGGTAAAGACAGATACATCAGTATTACAGTGGAGTAAAAGGAATAACAGAGGCATGAGAGAGGAGCTGGCCAAAGTTGATTGGAAGGGGATACTAACAGGGATCATGGCAAAACAGCAATGGCTGTAATTTCTGCGAGCAACTTGGAAGGCTCAGAATAGATGCATCCCAAGGTTGAGAAAGTATTCTAAAGGGATGGTGAGGCAGCCGGGGCTGACAAGGGAAGCCAAAGACACCATAAAAGGAAAAGAAAGGGCATATAATATAGCAAAAGTTAGTGGCAGATTAAAGGATTGGGAAGCTTTTAAAAACTTACTGAAGGCAACTAAAAAAAAATGTAAGGAGAAAAAAGATAAAATACGAAGGTAAGATAGCCAATAATATAAAAGAGAATACCAAAAGGTTTTTCAGACATATAGTGCAAAGAGTAAAAGAGAAGTAAGAGTGGCTATCAGACGGTGGAAAATGACACTGGAGAGGTAGTGATTGAGGAACAAAGAAATGGTGGATGAACTTAATAAGTAATTTTCATCAGTCTTCACTGTGGAAGACACTAGCAGCATTCCAGTTATTTGACAGCGTCAGGGGGCAGAAGAGAGTGTTGTTGCTATTATTAAGAAGAAGGTGCATAGGAAGCTGAAAGTTCTGAAGGTAGATAAATCACCTGGTCCAGATGGGCTATACCCCAGGGTTCTGAAAGAGATAGCTGAAGAGATTGTGGAGGCATTAGTAATGATCTGTCAAGAAACATTAGATTGTGGAATGGTTCCTGGGGACTGGAAAATAGCAAATGTTACTCCACTCATTAAGAACAGAGGGAGGCAGAAAAAAGGAAATTATAGGCTAGTTAGTCTGACTTCAGTGGTTGGGATGATATTAGAGTCCATTATTAAGGATGAGGTTTCAGGGTATTTGGAGGCACATGATAAAATAGGCCAAAGCCAGCATGGTTTCCTTAAGGGTAAGTCTTGCCTGACAAATCTGTTGGAATTATTCGAGGAAATAACAGGTAGAAGAGATAAAGGAGAGTCAGAAGACATAGTTTACTTGGATTTTCAGGACTTTGACAAGGTGCTGCACATGAGGCTGCTTACCTGGAAAGACACCAGCATGAAAAGAAGGTTGGCTGACTGGCATGAGACAAAGACTGGGAATAAGAGGGGCCTTTTCTGGTTGGCTACCAGTGACTAGTGGTGTTTTGCAGAGGTTGGTGTTGTGGCCGCTCCTTTTCATGTTATATACAGTATCAATAAATTGGGTTACTGAATTGATAGCTTTGTGGCCAAGTTTGCAGAAGATACAAAGATAGATGGAGGGGGAGTTAGTGTTCAGAAAGCAGGGAATCTGCAGATGGACTTAGATGGATTGGGAGAATGGACATGACAGATGCAATATAGCAGGAATAAAGGTATAGACTATTTTCTAAAGAGGGAAGAAAATCAAAACTCAGTAGTGCAAAGGGAGTCCTCATTCAGGATTTCCCAAGGTTAATTTGGAGGTTAAGTTGGTGGTAACGAAGGCAAGTGCAATGTTTGCATTCATTTCAAGAGGTCTAGAATTTAAGAACAAGAATGTGATGCTATGCTGAAACTTTATAAGGCATTGGTCAGACCATACTTAGAGTATTGTGAGCAGGTTTGGGCCCCTGATCTAAGAAAAGATGTGTTGGCATTAGAGAGGATCCAGAGGAGGTTCATGATAAAGATTTTGGGAATGAAAGATTTAACATGCTGTATGAGGAGAATTTGATAGTACTTGGCCTTTATTCACTGCAGTTTAGAAGAATGAGGTGGGATCCCATTGAAACTTATTGAGTACTGAAAGGTCCAGAGGACAGATTGGATATGCAGAGGATTCTTCCTGCAGCAGGTGAGTCTAGGACCAGATGGCACAGAATAGAGGTCTGTCCATTTAGAACTGAGATGAGAAGGAATTTCTTTAGCCAGAATCTATGAATCTAAGGAATTCATTGCTACAGACCCCTGGGGAGACCGAGTCATTGAGTATATTTAAAGTATAGGTTGACAGGTTCTTGATTAGTCAGGACATCAAAGGTTACTGGGAGAAGAGAATGGGATAGAGGTGGATAATAAATCAGCCATGATGGAATGGTGCAGCAGACTTGATGGACCAACTGGCCTAACTCTGCTTCTATGTCTTATAGTCTTATGCTGGAAGTTCCAAGTAATGCATACACAATACTGGGGAAACTCAGCAGACCAGGCAGCATTTATGAAGAGGAAAAAAGAGTCAACATTTCAGGTTAAGACACTTCATCAGGATTGCAAAGGAAGGTGGAAGAAACCAGAATAAAAAGATTGGGGGAGGGAAAATAATACAAGCTTGAAAGTGATAGGTGAAGCCAAGTGAGGGGGAAGATGGTTGGGTGGGGGAGGAGTGGATGGTGAGAAACTGGGAGACGATAGGTTGAAAAGATGAAGTGTTAAAGAAGAAGGAATTTGATAGGAGATGAGAGCGGACCATATGTCAGAAGGCCGTGGCTGGGAACGGACCCAAGTGCAAGACACAGACACTGAAGTACTAGGGACAGGACTAGGATACAGGCTGAGGGCAAGGACATGGACACGAAAACCGGGAACCCGGAACAAAACTGGACAAGAGAGCTAGGAGCCCGGGCTTGGACTCCAAGTCAGAGACTGAACAAGGACCCAGTATTTGGGTCTTGCCTCTGGCTTGGATCACAGAACTAGGCAAGGACGAGGCTTGGCAGGCAGGCAGGACGAGGCTGGAGTCTTCAGCCTTGAGGCTAGAGGCGAGGCTTGGCAGGAGGCAGGAGTCTTCAGGCTTGAGGCTAGAGGCTAGAGAGGAGGCTTGGCAGGAGGCTGGAGTTTTCAGGCTTGAGGCTAGAGGCTAGTGAGGAGGCTTGGCAGGAGGCAGGAGGCTGGAGTCTTCAGGCTAGAGGCTAGAGACGAGGCTTGGCAGGAGGCAGGAGGCTGGAGTCTTCAGGCTAGAGGCTAGAGACGAGGCTTGGCAGGAGGCAGGAGGCTGGAGTCTTCAGGCTAGAGGCTAGAGACGAGGCTTGGCAGGAGGCAGGAGGCTGGAGTCTTCAGGCTAGAGGCTAGAGATTTGAGGCGAGGCTTGGCATGAGGCAGGAGGCTAGAGACTTGAGGCAAGGCTAGGCAGGAGGCTGGAGGCTTCAGGCTTGCGGCTAGGCAGGAGGCTGGAGTCTTCAGGCTTGCGGCTAGGCAGGAGGCTGGAGTCTTCAGGCTTGAGGCTAGGCAGGAGGCTGGAGTCTTCAGGCTTGAGGCTAGGCAGGAGGCTGGAGTCTTCAGGCTTGAGGCTAGGCAGGCTCCTCCTGGGCAGGGCGTGGTTCACCTGGGCAGGGTGCGGTACTCCTGGGCAGGGCACTGATCACCACCCAAGGGAGGCATGGGACAGGAAGGGACAGAACCAACTGCAGGTAACGGCAAGACGGCCTGGCTTACCTGGGCGGAGGCAAGGGACAGGAAGGGAGCTAGGTACAGGGTGGCTCCAGGACAAGACTGCAGGCGAGACGAGGTGAGAGTTACCAACAAGACAAGGCAAGGCTTCAGGCAAAGCAAGGCAAGACAAGAACTTCAGGTGAGGCGAGAGTTACTGGCAAGACAAGGCAGGGCTTCAGGCAAGGAAACAGAAGGCAGAGGAAGGGATACAAGGAGTAAGGACAAAAACAATCCAGCAGCCACGCCCTGGTCTCTGAAGGTATTTATGCAGCCAGCCCCAATGAGCATCAGCTGCCTCAATTAGAAGCTCAACAAGAACAGAAACAGGGTAGACAGGAAAACCTGGAGCAAGGGTCGATGGACCGGACCGTGAACTGGAATACGGACTTCATGGACCAGACCATAACACCATAAGGTGTACTGAAAACCTTTGGAACTGAAGGCCAACATAAGAATGCACTCTTACCTGCGAGCCTCCCAAATGTATTTGCTTTCAATTTCTGACACCCAACTTCCTTTGAACACCTCCCAAACTCCAACCATTGTAATAACACTCTCCAAATGAGCTACTGCATACTTATATAAATTCTGCTTCATCTCTCTTCTATTTGCTGATTTGTCCAAATCCTCTTGAAGTCCCCGTCTATTACCCACACAGCTCATAATTCACAGGTCCCTTCCTCTCCTGTGTGGATCTTGAACACCACTTGACTCAGATGAAGATAATCGCTATTAAATCTATTTGGCTGTTACATGTTGTCCTCAATCTTCTGGCTGACTGTGATAGACTGAAGAGGAACACTAGTTGAAATCTGTCATGATTATATCTATTGCATCAAAACTACATTTTTTATCTGAGCCTCTCGGTTTCCTCTTTGCAATGCTCACTTCATTATATTAATGAGCTTGTCCTTTAATTGTGATTTTTCCTATGTTTGTGAATCCTCCTTAAATAAAAAGCATAAAAATAGAAATTCAATTTACTGCACATAAATATCAAAAAATACGAAATTGAATCTTGTCTTGAAGTCACCCAGGAACATAAAGGAAAATAATTAGATATGCAGTTTGGAAATTTGCTGTAAAGTATTGAGGTATGCGCTAAAATAAAGAGCCACAGGATTACTTCACAATTTTAATGATCATAACAGAAGGCAGTTTTTGGAGAACTAGTTTGAAGAAACAGATTTAATCTTGGGATGGAAAGAAATCCATTAAGTCTATTAGGACAGTCTGTGCTGCTGTCCGTACCTCCTCTCATTTATCCTAATCAAAATGATTTGGATCTGGTAAAATGTCAACATAAAGTAGGCAGTGCACTGAAATAAAATCTGAGATTATTCTTATTTCCTCAAATCAAAATAACATGTATTTTTATTAATGGCATCCCAGCCCTAAATAAATTATATTGCTTTAGTAGAAATTATCATCAATAGTCATGGATCATATAGAATCAGAGTCATACAACATGAAACCAGGCCATTTGGTCCACCAAGTCAATGCCAACCATTTACAGTTATCCCATGTTATTGTTTTTCCCAGATTATACCACTCACCTACACATTGGGGGGAATTTACAGTAACCAAGTAACTTTCAAACCTGAATGACTTTTGGATGTGGGTGGAAACCCAAACACTCAGTAGAAACCCATATGGGCACGGGGGAACATAAAAACTCCACACAGATGGTACAATAGGTCAGGATTGGTAAAAGTTAATTGGTTACTGTAAAGGAGCAGAATTAGACCATTTAGCTCACTGAATCTTTTCTGCCATTCAGTCGCAGATGATTTTTCTCAACTCCATTCTCCTGGTTCTCCCTAGGCAGGAGAATGGGGTAGAGAAAAATCTACTATGATTGAATGGCAGAAAAGATTCAATGAGCTAAACGGTCCAATTCTGCTCCTCTAATTATGGCTTTAAGGTCTTCATTTCTCTTTGGCCTTGATTCCAATTGTGAGCAAAGGTTTTATGCTAGGTTTTATACTTCCGGTGACAAGTGACTTGATGTTCCAGACTCATTGAGTGTGGGGCTGTCTTTCTTCTGCTCTGTGTCATTGCCCAGATGGGGAAACGGCTACA
Source organism: Mobula birostris (assembly GCF_030028105.1). NCBI lineage: Eukaryota > Metazoa > Chordata > Chondrichthyes > Myliobatiformes > Myliobatidae > Mobula > Mobula birostris. The sequence goes on from NC_092381.1 coordinate 30,593,104, forward strand.
GCTCCTCATACTCGCTCTTTGTCTAGCCTTGGAGAAGCTGCAAATGATAGCTCAGTCACATCAGGTCAGAAGGCAAGGAATTTCTTCCTGCCATTCAGCAGTCCAGACTCTGCCTTCATTGCAGTTGGCAGGGCTTGGGGGCTATATATAAATCTGGAGGCCACAAAGGGTCCTTGTCATGAGCTTAATACACAGCAGATTTCCATATTGGATTTAATAGATGGTTCATTGGCAGATAAGCTGCTAGGCACCAAAGCCTGTTTGGTTGTCTTCCCATAGTTAAGATCACCAAGAGACTTTTGGAAGATTCAGCGCATTGCACATTGCAGCCTGCAAGTTGAGACTGTCTATCTGAAACACGGCAGCCCTCCTTCATTACTCTTTAAAAGGCAAAAAAATTACTGCAGATGCTGGGTCTAAAATAAATGAGGATGAAATGTTTTATCTTGAAAGTTTAATTTTATTTCACTCTTTGTAGATGATGCAAGCCTTGCTGGGTATCTCTGCTATTTTCTGTTTTTTTTTCTCTTGACTCTGAAGATACAAACAATGATCAAGAAGAAAAAGACCAGCTATGTCACAGTTTCTCCTCCTCAGCGCGAGTACAACACCTCTTCCTACCCACTTCTTCCCTCCAGCAATTCCATCTCAGCTCCTTTGTCAAAAAATCTTATGCAGCAAGGAAAAATAGAGAACAGTGTATTGCAAACTCATTTGTGAATCGTTCTTGAACCCATGAACATGACCTCAATATTTTTTCTCTCTTTTGCAGTACTTATTTTTAAGAACTATACATATTTCTTATTGTAAGTTATTGTATATTTTATGTATGGCACTGTACTGTTGCTGCAAAGCAACAAATTTTATGACAAACACGAGAAACACTGCAGATGCTGGAAAGCCAAAGCAACGCGCACAAAATACTGGAGGAACTCAGCAAGTCAGGCAGCATCTGTGGAAAAGAGGAAACAGTTGACGTTTTGGGCCGAGACCCTTCACATACTGTATGTTAGTGATAATAAACCTGATTATCATCTAGGCAGACTGTGTAGAGAGAAAAGCACTATGACTATTTCAGGACTGTTTCTGATTCTGCAGATGTTGTCAGACCTACTCAATGTTTACAGCATTTTCTGTTTTTTTTCCAGATTTGCAACACCTTTTATGTTTTCTTTTAGCTTCAAATGAGGTGGTGGCAGTGAAACACCTTCTTGAATGACTACATCCCCTCTAATAGAGGCTCTCTCACAATGCTGTCAGATAAGGATTCAGGGAATTAGAGGTAGTGACAATGAAGGAACAATGATATACTTCAATGTCAAGGTGGTGTGGCGTTCGAAAATTAGCCTGCTGGTAGCCACTGCTGATATTATTCGTTGCTGATGACACAAATAAGAAAAGACTTGAATGGCCTGGGAGCTTCTCACTAGAAAAGCCGAAAGGGAACGTGAGAGAATAATTAGAATGAAAGATAAAGATAAACTTTATTTGTCATCTGTGCATCGAAACATTGAAACATCCGGTAAAATGCATTGCTTGCTTCAGTGACCTACACAGGTTGGGGATGCGCCAGGGGCAGTCGCAAGTGTTGCCGTGCTTCTGGCACTACAGCATAGCATAAAATTAGGAAGGATTTGACTCACACACACAGAGTGCCAGAGGAACTCAGCAGGTCATGTAGCATCTATGGAAGGTATTGAATAGTCGATACTTTGGGCCAAGACTCTCCTTCAGGACTCAATTTGATAAGTTAGATGGAAATAAGATATTTCTTCTTTTGCACTCGTATCTGTACTGCAGAACTGGAGGTATAGATTTTTGTGTGATTGGCTACAACTTGCAGCATGTGATAGACCATTTGGATTTCACTGTTAGTTCTAACCACACTCACAGTGACAAACAGGTAGTGTTGCAGTTCCATGGACCTATTAACCCTGGCTTGATTCTGACTTCTGGTGCTGTCCATGTGGAGTTCTCCCGATGACATTACTAATTCCCCTGGGTACCCTGATCTGCTCCCACGTCCCGAAGTCATGCGGGTTGGAAGGGCCACTTGTTGCCATAATTTGTCCCCAGTGTAGGTTGTGGAGAGTTGATAGGCACATGAGGAAGAATAGGCTGCAGAGAGGTAAGTGGTGGATGGGACTGCTGTGATTGCTCTGATATGACAATTCACATGCACAGAAATGTATGAAGCGGCAGAGAGTAGTGGACTGCTGGTCCAAGATGGCAGTGAGCTACGACCTCTGTTGAGTTGCAGCTCAGATTTTAGTGTCTTTTAATCATTTTTTTTAGGTTCATGAGAATAGTTTTGGGGACAAAGGGAAGTTAGGATTTAGGGACAGGGATGTGAGGGAATTAGAGGCCAGGCTGGAGTTTAAGTTACTGTTCCATGTTCAAAGGCCAGCGACATGGATGTGGGTCATCCATGGTTGGATTTTAGATGCCGGGCCAGTAGAAAGTTGATGAGGGTCCCCTCCCATGAAGGCAGGAAGAATGACTCCCGATGACCTCCCCTAGCTGGCAAATCGGTGAGGCCAGAGTTCGAGTCCTAGTGTGTGGGGTCCTGTCATTGGCGAGTCTGAAGTTTGAGGCCTAGTTTTTGGTGATCAGTGAGTCCTGGGATCAATGTCAAGGATCAAGGCCTGAGGGTCAAATTGGAAGTCCAGAATATTGTGTCTGTGCACAATAACATATCGATTAAATGAAAGCACTCATGCGGGAGATGACAACAACTGATGTATTCACAATGCAGCGAGAGAGAGAGAGAACAATGCAAATGCATAGACAACAGTGCATGTGCAGACAACTGATCAATACTTAGTGCTGGGGGGTGGTCATTGCTCTAAAAGAAATAGAAGGACACATTACACTTCCTCCCACTTTAGGTGAATGCAACATAAAACTGTACGTTTACAAGACATTCAATTTCCCTTTCATAAACCCATTTTCCAAATAAACATGCTCTCACAATAACAGTCCATAACTAACTTCATATTTCCAAAGGTTCAGTCTTTTGGGTGGCACTCTGTTTCTTTCAGGATAGCGGCTCTGGACATGTGGAGTGGTATCAGGTTTGGCGGTTGTCTTGTCAATGATAGGATTCTTGTTGTCCCTCTGGACCTGTAGGGTTTGGTAGGTATCTTGTCTAAGACAACCTTTTCGGTTTCCAGTGTCACGATGCTGTCTGTGACATGATCATCATTGAGACGTAAGTCCAGTGACTATAATGTGTCCATCTTGTTGGATGCAATTGACACAGGTGTGTTCTTTATTTGAGCATCCGGTATCTGGTCCACATGATGTCTCCACGGCTGATCCCCAACATTTTCTGTGTACATAAGTGGTCCAGTTCTTGTAGCTATCCTATTGGGTTTTCACTTGTCTTCTCGGTAATCATGTGCTAGGTCTGCCTGTCCAATCTCAAAGCTCCTTGCTGCTTAACTTGGCAACTGGCTGAACTGCTTATTCCGCATTTCCCTCCATAAGTCTATGTGAGATCTCACGATTCCTCTCCATGAACAGCATTGCAGGTGTTTGCTTTGATATCATATGAACAGAGTTCTGATACAAAAAAGGAAGTTGTTCACCTTATGCTGTAGAGAAATGTCCTCATCCATCACCTTAATGGGCTTCTTGAAGACTTGAATAAACCTTTCAGCTAACCCAGTTCATTGCTGGGTGGTGAGGAGCTGACTTGAAATGTCTGATACCATTTTTCACATGAACGGTCAGAATTCTTCTGACATGTATTGTGATTGGTTCTCACTCATAACTTCTCCTGGTAAGCTGTTTCTGGCAAAGATAGTCCTCAGAGCAGAGACAGTCTTCGCTGAAGTGGTTGACTTCCTTAGTATAACCTCTGGCTAATCTGAATGAGCATCCACAGCAATCAGAAACATGGAGTCTGTTGCAATCAGCCTCTAGAAACACAGACAAAGCTGACCCGGTATTCAAGCAACACACATCAGAGCTGCTGGTGAGCGCAGCAGGCCAGGCAGCATCTCTAGGAAGAGGTACGGTCGACGTTTCAGGCCGAGACCCCTCGTCAGAACTAACTGGAGGAAGAATGAGTAAGGGATTTGAAAGTGGGAGGGGAAGAGGGAGATCCAAAATGATAGGAGAAGACAGGAGGGGGAGGGATGGAGCCAAGAGCTGGACAGGTGATTGGCAAAGGGGATATGAGAGGATCATGGGACAGGAGGTCCGGGGAGAAAGACAAGGGGGGGGGGAGGAACCAGAGGATGGGCAAGGGGTATAGTGAGAGGGACAGAGGGAGAAAAAGGAGAGTGAGAGAAAGAATGTGTGTATAATAATAAGTAACAGATGGGGTACGAGGGGAAGGTGGGCATTAGCGGAAGTTAGAGAAGTCGATGTTCATGCCATCAGGTTGGAGGCTACCCAGATGGAATATAAGGTGTTGTTCCTCCAACCTGAGTGTGGTTTCATCTTTACAGTAGAGGAGGCCGTGGATAGACACGTCAGAATGGGAATGGGATGTGGAATTAAAATGTGTGGCCACTGGGAGATCCTGCTTTCTCTGGCGGACAGAGCGTAGATGTTCAGCAAAGCGGTCTCCCAGTCTGCGTCGGGTCTCGCCAATATATAAAAGACCACATCGGGAGCACCGGACGCAGTATATCACCCCAGCCGACTCACAGGTGAAGTTTTGCTTCACCTGGAAGGACTGTTTGGGGCCCTGAATGGTGGTAAGGGAGGAAGTGTAAGGGCATGTGTAGCACTTGTTCCGCTTACACGGGTAAGTGCCAGGAGGGAGATCAGTGGGGAGGGATGGGGGGGACGAGTGGACAAGGGAGTCACGTAGGGAGCGATCCCTGCGGAATGCAGAGAGAGGGGGGGAGGGAAAGATATGCTTAGTGGTAGGATCCCATTGGAAGTGGCGGAAGTTATGGAGAATAATATGTTGGACGGGGAGGCTGGTGGGGTGGTAGGTGAGGACTAGGGGAACCCTATTCCTAGTGGGGTGGCGAGAGGATGGAGTGAGAGCAGATGTACGTGAAATGGGGGAGATGCGTTTAAGAGCAGAGTTGATAGTGGAGGAAGGGAAGCCCCTTTCTTTAAAAAAGGAAGACATCTCCCTCGTCCTAGAATGAAAACACCTTATATTCCGTCTGGGTAGCCTCCAACCTGATGGCATGAACATCGACTTCTCTAACTTCCGCTAATGCCCCACCTCCCCCTCGTACCCCATCTGTTACTTATTTTTATACACACATCCTTTCTCTCACTCTCCTTTTTCTCCCTCTGTCCCTCTGAATATACCCCTTGCCCATCCTCTGGGTCCCCCCCCCCGTCTTTTTTCCCGGACCTCCTGTCCCATGATCCTCTCGTATCCCTTTTGCCTATCACCTGTCCAGCTCTTGGCTCCATCCCTCCCGCTCCTGTCTTCTTCTATCATTTTGGATCTCCCCCTCCCCCTCCAACTTTCAAATCCCTTACTCACTCTTCCTTCAGTTAGTCCTGATGAAGGGTCTCGGCCTGAAACATTGACTGCACCTCTTCCTAGAGATGCTGCCTGGCCTGCTGCGTTCACCAGCAACTTCTATGTGTGTTGCTTGAATTTCCAGCGTCTGCAGAATTCCTGTTGCCTGTATTCAACTCCTTTTCAGTTTTACAGTGGACACATCTATTGTGATCCAAATGATTTTGTGATCTACTTCAGTTATACTACACAATTCCAGGCCATTTACCTTTGTCAGACTCCATGTTGTCTAATTCTCTTTTACTTTCAGTAACTTTATGTATTTATTTAGTTTTGTGTTTGAGACTTTTCACTCAGTTGTGCTTTTTGTTTGTCTTGCACACTCTCTCTATGTGACCTTGTCTGTGACACTTTCTACAGACTTCTTCTTTGAAGAACAGTCATTTGCATAATGAGAGGGCTTGCTACTTCGATAACATTTTTGGCTTTTTGTACTAATCAGGGATATTTTGTGCATTTCACATTCTGAACTCTTTTTCTGTAGTTCTGCTGCATCCTTTGCTGCAGTCTTGAATGATATTGCAATAATCAATGCCCATTCTAAGGTTAGGTCTCTTTCTGACAACATGCCTTGACTATGCATGCCACATACAAACCTGTCCCTTAATACATGAGAAGGTCCATCTTTAAAGTCACAGTACTGGGGAAGTTTGCACAGTTCTGCAATGTATTCAGAAATACTTTTATCTTTTGACTGGTTCCTTTTGTAAAATCTAAATCTCTCAGCTATTACCAGTGACAAGGCTCAAGAGATTTTGAAAAAATTGTCACAATTTCATCCAATGTCTTGCATGCTGACTTTTCAGGGGTTACCAGGTTGCATAAGACAGGGGTCCCCAACCTTTCTCGCACTGTGGACTGGTTTAATATTGACAATATTCTTGCAGACCGGCCGACTGGGTGGGGGGAGGGGGGTAGGTTTGCCAACAGACCAGAGTAGCATTCAAATATGTTGAGTTTACCCCGAGAAAGACAATGATGACCATGAAGCCTTGCGCGGGCACCAGTGCGCATGCGTGACCTACCGATCCCCCCCCTCTACAAATCATTTTCGGCGATTCTTTTTGGGGGGGGTGTTAATCACGACTGGAATACAGGTGATAAGTGGCTAATACACTCAATTTCGTTTCTAAAAGGGTTTATCTAATGAAGTTAATATTAAACACACAGTGCATATTTTCCGCACATGAATATAGTGATGTCAATTATCAGGGGAGGACAGGGGAGCTTCAGGTAAGTGTCGAACGAACTTCCAGTAGAAGTGGCAGAAGCAGGTTCGATATTATCATTTAAAGAAAAATTGTTTAGGTATATGGACAGGAGAGGAATGGAGGTTTATGGGCTGAGTGCAGGTCGGTGGGACTAGGTGAGAGTAGCGTTCGGCACGGACTACAGAGATGGCCTGTTTTCGTGCCGTAATTGTTATATGGTTATATAAGTAAGTCAATAGCATCATAACATTTTAAGTAACATTTAGATATGAAAAACTCAGCACATATTTTCTCCGTATGAACATATAAAATCATTGCAACACACCAATATTGCTGAATCAGTGGGAGCCCTGGGCTTGTTTCCCTGCAACAAGACGGTCCTATCGAGGGGTGATGGGAGACAGCGATACTCGAAGGGGATTCCTTATGTCCAGTCTATTCTGCAGTTCAGTTTTCGTTGCATTCAATGCAGAAAACTCCGCTTCGCAGAAAAACGTTGGAAAGGAAAGCAACATTTTCAGTGCTTTCGTGGCTATCTCAGGATATTTAGCCTTGACTTTGATGCAGAATGCCGGCAGAGATGTTATGTCAAACATACTTCTCAGCCCGCCGTCATTTGTAAGCTTGAGGAGTTGATCTTCTTCCCGCGCTGACATGGATAACGCTTGCGTAATGACCTCGCGTGCATTCAAGCTTAATAGCGCATGACAGGGAATCAGGAAAGGTGCAGCTGAGTCATATCACCAAATCATGTTGTTTCCTCGCGGCCCAGTAGCACATACTTTGCGGCCCGGCACCGGTCCGCGGCCTGGTGGTTGGGGACCGCTGGCGTAAGAGACAGAATCTCCTTGCATCCATTAAGCTAAGAAGTGTAGGGCTTTCTTTTGCTCCTCCATGTGGTTCATGTTACAATACAGTTCCACCTTCTCGATTTACAACTTCCAGCCTTCATTAGCACTGTCAAATTTGTCAACTTTCCGGACTGAAGCCATTGCCATGTTATTTTCACTTTAAAATCTGTATGTCCTTCACTGTTAACTCACGCATCCTTCGGCTTTCTCATGCTATTTAACTCTCACTGCTTCGTTCCATTGCTGTCGGTGCAGTTCGTGATAGTCTCTGACATTCGGGTTCGTATTCGTCACCAATTTGTTGTGTCTGTGCACAACTACTTATCAATTAAATAAAAGCATGCATGTGGGAGATGGGTTAAACTGGTGTATTCACATTGCATTGAGAGAGAGAGAGAGAGAGAAGCGCATACCTATGCAACAGCGCATGCAGAGACAACAGATCGATATGTAGCGCTAAGGTGGGGCGGGGGGGGGAGTCATTGCTCTAAAAGAAATAGAACCATACATTGCACAGAAGTTGAGGCCTGTTGGCCGGAGCTGAGTCTGCAAACCTCTATGAGTTGCCGGGAAGTCAAAGCCCAATGTCTGCAAGCCTGACTCCGGGCCCACTGGAGGCTGGAGGCCTAAGAAGATAGTAGCCTGTCGCAGTGTTAAAGAACTGTGTATGTGCATGGGTAGGATGGAGGAACAGGGCTTGTTTTGCTGCTTGTTGTGTTATGTTCCACTGAGTGTTGTAGGCATGCTTTGTTGCCACTGGAATGTTTGTCGACATTTGCCAGTTGCACACACACATGGGTGTGCTGGTAGTTAATGCAAATGATGCAAATTACTGTATGTTTTGTTATGCATATGATAATAAACTTGAATCGGGACTCTCCCCAATTCATTGGTAGTATTTACTGGAGATGCTGCCTCATGAAGGCAACATTTTTCTTCAATGTCCCGACAGTCTGCACCTTGCCATCGTTTTTGCAACTTTCATTAAACAGGAGGCACAGAAGCCTGAAATCCCACAACACCAGGTTCAAGAACAGATACTTCCCTTCAGCCATTCAGTTCCTGAACCAACTGACAAAAAATTCTAATCACAGCGGTATTACAAACACTGCAGCCACAATGCACTAAAACAGACCCTGATGTATTGCTCCAATTGTGTTTTCTTGCAAACACCTATGTATAATTTATATTTTGCTTATGAACCCTGTTTATATAATGTTACATGCCGAAATGTTGCCACAAGCAAGTTTTTTATTGCACCTGTGAGTACATGTTAGCCGGCTGCAGGCGTAGTGGCATCAGCACCAGATTTCGGAAAGAAGGCTCCCGAGTTCGTATCCAGCCGGTTCCCTGGCACGCTTTCCATCTATGCTGGGTTGTCTGTCGAGCTAGCAACTTGGCCTCGTAAAAATAAGAAAGCCTGCTAAAAAAAATGCCATCATGACGGCGTTCCGATGACTCCACTCGGAGTTAAGAGCTTTCTTCTTCTTCCTTGTGCATACATGTGCTTGCTCACATGACAATGAACTCAAATCTGAGTGGCCTCCTATTTCATAATGAAATATGGAAAAAGGGACATGTGTTCTCTTTCACTCATCTAATTCTAGACAGAAATATGAAAGTAAGTTACATTCCCTAATCATGTGCTGTTTTATTCCTGCCCTTGTCCACATGGCCATTGAAAGTGGTTCCATCCATTTACGCTCTTATATCTTTTCATAAACAGGTGCAAGTCATAACTTCTTCCGTTGAAATGCCTTGCACCTTTCGGCTACTTCCCCCATGCTCGAAAGTCTGCAGATACCTGTCAGGTGTGGACTTGCCAACATACAACAGTTCCCAGTTAACTTTCCCTCACACCTGCCTTCCTAATGCTCTCTTTAATTTGTCCTGCTCCAATTTAATACCTACCCACAAGGCTCATACCTATCCTTATCTACGGCTATTTTAAAACTTAAGGAGTTGCGGTCACTGTTCCCTAAAGGCTCACCCACTGAAATGTTGGTCACGTGGCCAGGCTCATTACCGAATACCAGGTCCAGCACAGTCCTGCTGAAAGAACTTCTGGAGAGCAGTGCCCCAGCCCAAACCCCAGTTTCTGCTTCTGACTTGGCCCTTTGCATCCCCACTGCTTTATTGCTGCATTGGTCTGTCTCATTGCTCCTACTTCATCGACTGAAGAACCTTACTCTAAAGTAGCAATATGGCAAGGAGATTCGTTGTTCCTTAACTATATAAGAGAATAAATTTAGAATGAGCTTTTGGGGAATTGCTTTAGTAACAAATGACACATGAGACTGATGGCCTCCCCTGTTACATATGTTTGCCTCTATCAGAGATGGCGGGTTGCACACTTCCATTGCTGAAAACCTCAGCACAAAAATTTTGATGAATGAACACTATATTCTGTATTCTGTCATTGTTTGTCACTTGTACTATGTCAAAGTATTGATGTGGTGAAATAATCCTTATGAATGGCACTCAGAACAAAGATTTTCACTGTACATCAGTGCATGGGCCAATAATAAAGCTATTAGCCAAACTGGTGACCAAAAATGAATAAGTTAATAAAAGGAACCAAAGATCAGATGGATAAGTAGAACCTTTGGCCAATAGGCTTGTATATGTTTCATGTCAGCAGTCAAAGACAATTCTTTTCACTGTGTTTTTAACTGAGTTATTAAAGCAATGCCAAATGGCCTTTTTGTGAGATCTTCAAAAAGATGCCATTGCAGTATTCATAGTTGGCATGGTTTATTGATGATCTGTTCACAATTAATTTCTCAAATTGACAGAACCAAGTACACTAGGTAATCCAATTCACTGAAATCTTATAAGAACTTGTGACTTCAAATTCATTTTTCTTCTCATCAATAAGCAACATTGATACATTTCAAAAAGCCCAGATAACCTTTTGCAAGTGAATGTGGCGAAACAAAGTTGAGCAGGTTAAACACAATATTGACTTTTGGAAAACCTTTCCAATTTCTTTGGTGGGGAGGGTTAACGCAATCAAGATGATTGAACTGCCACGATTTCTTCATCTTTTCCAGTCAATTCCATGTTTTATTCCTCTGTCATATTTTAAGCAATTGGATTCAATTATTATACCCATCATTTGGAATTATAAAGCCATTAGAATTACTAAAAAACACTTGTCAAAGCCCAAGGAAGCAGGTGGTTTTGCTCTACCAAACGTTAAAATGTATTACTGGGCTGCCCACCTACCTATTCTTGCATGGTGGATAAAAGGCCCACCCTCTACCTCAGACTTGTGCCCAGCATGGTTATTCATAGAGTGAATGGTTTGTAAGAAGACTTCCTTACCAGCTCTCCTTAATAGCCCCATTGCAGTTAATAAGTCACATTTTAGTAACAGCTTCATAGTTGGCAGCACTATAAGAATTTGGAAGCAGATTCAACTACATATTAAGGCCCCAAAAACTTATATTGACTCTCCGATTTGTGACAATCATTCCTTTTTGCCTGGCCTGAATGATACTGTTTTTTTCTACCTGGAAACAGAGAGGCATCTGTAGTATAGGTGACCTATATATTAATGGAAACTTTGCCTCATTTGCACAGTTACAAGCAGTTTACAATATCCCTGCATCTAGTTCTTTTCAGCTAATTACAAATTCAAGATTATGTTAGGAAATATATACCTAACTTCGAAGTTTTAGACAAACATGAGTCCCTGGAGGCAATAAATAAATTTGATCCTGTTACTCGTAGCGCAGTATCCTACTTTTATCAGATGCTACATAACGGAGCTCGGGTGAATACTGCAGGTTTTAAACAGGCATGGGTGGATGAGTTGGGTATAGAACTGAGAGAGGAGGTCTGGGATGAGTGTTTAAAGTGTATACATGATTGTTCGGTCAACGTCAGACACAGACCTATACAGTTTAAAACAATACATAGACTCCATTATTCCAAAGAAAAGTTGTACAGTTTCTACCCTGATGTTTCACCAGTTTGTAATAGATGTAAATCTGTGAACAGTAACTTGTCACATTCATTCTGGTCATGTTGTACGCTTTATGCATACTGGAAAAGTATTTTTCACTGTTTCTCTGAGGCTTTTGGGAAGCAGTGGGAACCAGACTCACTCATAGCCATTCTTGGAGCAACAAGCTCCCTATCTTCAGCCAATATGTATGAAAAAATGGCTGTATTATTTGGAATGGTGATTGCTAAGAAGTTAATCCTGCAAATGTGGAAAATGGACTCTGTGCCTACATACGATCTGTGGCTGAGAGAACTGGCGAATACTTTACATTTGGAGAGACTGAGACTATATAATGAAGACAGAGGGGACATCTTTGAAAGGATATGGGGCCCTGTATTGGAGTTTCTCACGGGGTGAGGACTGAGGATTTTTGGAACGTTGCACCTCTGCTGTATATGTATACTTTTGCCTTTATACTTTTCTTCCTTTTGTTGCTCAAGATTTAATTTGATTTTGTTATGGTCATATTTTTTGTGGCTGTGCTGTATTTTTTTGTGTTTTTTTTTGTTTGTTTGTACTAAATAAAAATAAAAATATTTAAAAAATAGATCCATGAATGTAAAACTCTCCAGAACATCACCAGTTTGTAAAAGGCATTATATAAGTGGAAGACCTTTAGTTTGTTGATGGATAATTTGAAGTACTTTCAGATGAAATGAAAAAGAAACAGAATATCCTAAAGAATCTCCAATTTTCATTTTCCAGCACCAGTCTCCTCTGTTATTTTTCTCCATCCAGCACTTTTTCAAGACTATTTTCATTTTAAAGGACTCTACACTAATTTTCTCAATACCATTTATCTATTATTATTACATTTGTCCCGGTGAGGAAGATAAAGAATGGTAGGGTGAAGGAACCATGGGTGACAAGTGAGGTGGAGAATCTAGTCAGGTGGAAGAAGGCAGCATACATGAGGTTTAGGAAGCATTGATCAGATGAGTCTATTGAGGAATATAGGAAAGCAAGAAAGGAGCTTAAGAAGGGGCTGAGAAGAGCAAGAAGGGGGCATGAGAAGGCCTTGGCGAGTAGGGTAAAAGAAAACCCCAAGGCATTCTTCAATTATCTGACGAACAAAAGGATGACAGGAGTGAAGCTAGGACCGATTAGAGATAAAGGTGGGAAGATGTGCCTGGAGGCTGTGGAAGTGAGCGAGGTCCTCAATGAATACTTTTCTTCGGTATTCACCAATGAGAGGGAACTTGATGACAGTGAGGACAATATGAGTGAGGTTGATGTTCTGGAGCATGCTGATATTAAGGGAGAGGAGGTGTTGGAGTTGTTGAAATACATTAGGACAGCTAAGTCCCCGGGGCCTGACGGAATATTCCCTAGGCTGCTCCACGAGGTGAGGGAAGAGATTGCTGAGCCTCTGGCTAGGATCTATACATCCTCGTTGCCCACGGGAATAGTACTGGAGGATTGGAGGGAGGTGAATGTCGTCCTCTTGTTCAAAAAAAGCAGTCCGGGTAATTATAGACCAGTGAGCCTTACGTCTGTGGTGGGAAGGCTGTTGGAAAAGATTCTTAGAGATAGGATATACGGGCATTTAGAGATTCATGGTCTGATCAGGGACAGTCAGTGGCTTTGTGAAGGGCAGATCGTGTCTAACAAGCCTGATAGAGTTCTTTGAGGAGTTGACCAGGCATATAGATGAGGGTAGTGCAGTGGATGTGATCTACATGGATTTTAGTAAGGCATTTGACAAGGTTCCACATGGTAGGCTTATTCAGAAAGTCAGAAGACATGGGATCCGGGGAAGATTGGCCAGGTGGATTCAGACTTGGCTGTCCTGCAGAAAACAGAGGGTCGTGGTGGAGGGAGTACATTTGGACTGGAGGGTTGTGACCAGTGGTGTCCCACAAGGATCGGTTCTGGGAAATCTACTTTTCATGATTTTTATTAATGACCTGGATGTGTGGGTAGAAAGGTGGGTTGGCAAGTTTGCAGCTGACACAAAGGTTGGTGGTGTTGTGGATAGTGTAGAGGATTGTTGAAGATTGCAAAGAGACATTGATAAGATGCAGAAGTGGGCCGAGAAGTGGCAGATGGAGTTCAACCTGGAGAAGTGTGAGGTGGTACACTTTGGAAGGACAAATTCCAAGGCAAAGTATAAAGTAAATGGCAGGATACTTAGTAGTGTGGAGGAGCAGAGGGATCTGAGGGTACATGTTCACAGATCACTGAAAATTGCCTCACAGATAGATAGGGTAGTTAAGAAAGCTTATGGGGTGTTAGCTTTCATAAGTTGAGGGATAGAGTTTAAGAGTCGCAGGGTAGTGATGCAGCTCTATAAAACTCTGGTGAGGCCACAGTTGGAGTATTGTGTCCAGTTCTGGTTGCCTCACTATAGGAAAGATGTGGAAGCATTGGAAAGGGTACAGAGGATATCTACCAGGTTGCTGCCTGGCTTAGAGAGTATGCATTATGATCAGAGATTAAGGGAGCTAGGGCTTTACTCTTTGGGGAGAAGGGGGATGAGTGGAGACATGTTAGAGTTATACAAGATATTGAGGAGTGCATAGCCAGCGCCTCTTCCCCAGGGCATCAATACAAGAGAACATGGCTTTAAGGTAAGGGGTGGGAAGTTCAGGGGGGATATTAGAGGAAGGTTTTTTTTCTCAGAGAGTGGTTGGTGCGTGGAATGCACTACCTGAGTCAGTGGTGGAGGCAGATACACTAGTGAAGTTTAAGAGACTACTAGACAGGTATATGAAGGAATTTAAGGTGGGGTGTTATAGTCATAATCATAGTCATACTTTATTGATCCCGGGGGAAATTTGTTTTTGTTACAGTTGCACCATAAATAATAAATAGTAGTAAAAACATAAATAGTTAAATAGCAATATGACAGTTATGCCAGTAAATTATGAAATAAGTCCAGGACCAGCCTATTTGGTTAGGGTGTCTGACCCTCCAAGGGAGGAGTTGTAAAGTTTGATAGCCACAGGCAGGAATGACTTCCTATGACGCTCTGTATTGCATCTCGGTGGAATGAGTCTCTGGCTGAATGTACTCCTGTGCCCACCCAGTACATTATGTAGCGGATGGGAGACATTGTCCAAGATGGCATGAAACTTAGACAGCATCCTCTTTTCAGACACCACTGTGAGAGAGTCCAGTTCCATCCCCACAACATCACTGGCCTTATGAATAAGTTTGTTGATTCTCATATGGGAATTTATATGGGAGGCAGGGTTTAAGGGTCGACACAACATTGTGGGCCAAAGGGCCTGTACTATGCTGTACTATTCTATGTTTTATTATGTTTTTCTGTCTGTATTTGCACAATTTGTTGTCTTTTGCACATTGATTGTTTGACCGTCTTTGTGTGTAATTTTCATTGATTCTATTATGTTTCTTTGTATTTACTGCAAATGCCTGCAAGAAAATGATTCCCAGAGTAGTTTATGGTGACATATATGTACTTTGAAAAATTTACTTTGAACTTTAACCATTAGAAGCTCCCACTGGCAGTTGCGATCCCTGCTATTGGCAATTTCTCCTTGCTCACATGAGCTCTTTCTTAATATCACAAGGCAGCATCTATGATCAAAGATTGCCACTATGTAGGTCATGGCATCTTTTGGTAGCTACCAATTGGCAAGACCTACGGAAACTTGAAGTCCTGCACCTCCAGGTTCAAGAAATTGCTACGCCCTTCAGCCATTCAGTTCTTGAACCAACCAGCAAAACTGGTGGTGAATTTGTGGAATTTGGTGCCGCAAATTATTTATTGCTTTATGATACTATGTGGAGGCCAGGTCGTTGGGTGTATTTAAGGCAGAGATTGATAGGTTTTTGATTGGATGTGACATCAAAGGTTACGGGGATAAGGCCGGGAACTGGGGTTGAGGAGGAGATAGAAAAAAAGATCAGCTTCTATGTCTTATGGTTTAGCATCACTTTGATCACTTAGCATGAAAATGATATTGTTCTGTTCTATTTGTGTTTGTTGGGAAAAGAATTATATTTCTTTTGTGAATGTTGCTTTATTATACTATGTGCTTACGATGTTGCTGCAAGTCTGTTTTTCATTGCATGTAAGCACTTATGCATATGGCAATAAACTGTGACTTTGGCCTTAGAGAGACATAATAGAAGGACCTTGAGTTCTCCTGAGGTTGCATAACTCATGATCAAGAGCATACTTCACAATCGGAGCTATTGTACTGTCACTGGTACCTCCTTATAGATGGGACATTAAACTCAGATCTGTCTGCCAACCTTCCTCCCTATAATGATTGTAAAAGATTCTATGATACTATTTGATGAAGAGTAGGAGCTGTGCTGTGTTAGGTGCCGTGGTAAGTAATTACATCTCAATTAACATCAATCAAGTCTGGTCGATAAAACACGAGCAATGGAGCTTCAATTCCTAGGTCACAAATCAGATGACAGTGAATGAGTTAAACCTTTGATTAGATCTCCAATACAAATAGACCCCAGAAGGTTACTTGGATATACCGGTAACATTTTCATGTGAGAACAGTGCTGCAGAGAAAAGACTCACTGAAATCCCAGTCTCAGAAAATATTCTTGATGTATATCTGAAGGGTATCTCGAACAAGGGAAAATAGCACTTGACTACTTATTGTTTGGAATTACACATAAATTTTCCATGTAGCCTTGAGTCGAAGTATTTCTGCATTCTGTGAGCTGTGTTAAACAAGATCTCATCTGGGCCCTCCACCCCAATACAAAATCAAATCTTTCCATTTTCTATTTCCCTTTCTCTCATGTATTGGGACTGTTAAAAGAGTCCAGGATGAGAAAGCAAGTACTGTAAGGCTGTGAATACAGTTTGAAACAAAAATGTTTCTGCAACATTTATGATGTTCCTGTCGTGCACTACTTAAGGAATCAACACTGCTAATACGTCTATTGATACAAACCAACTGCCTCTAGGACACAACAGCAACAGAGTTTATTTGGTTATCTCATTCAAATTTACATTGTGGAACAGCAGTGCTCCATTCCAGTGATTCAAATTGAACTTTCCCAGTGCCTGCTGAGTGCATTATTTGCCACTGAAATACGTCCTCTGCAAAGACAATACCAGTTTAGGAGATTTTAAATGCAAAATTCTGTTTTACAGCTAGTTCCTTGATATGAGACCAACCGCATCCCTTCAGTAAGATTACAAAGGAAAAGGAACGTTTTTTTGGCTGCTCAGCATTTCAACAGCAGGCATCCAACAGCCATTAGTATGATCACATCCTTACACAGAATATCTCAAAGATCAAAGATCATATTTAAAGTGAGTCTATTATCAAGATATGTATATGGTGCCATATACAACCCTTAACTTCATTTGCTTGCAGGAATTCACAATAGAACAAAGAAAGACAATAGTATCAATGAAGTATTACATACAACGACTGGCAAACAAGTAATGTGCAAAAGACAAACTGCAAATTAAGATAGATAGATAAATAAATAAATAAATAAATAGAAAGATAAATGAATGATAAATAATAAGAGCATGCGTTGTGGAGTCCTTGAAAGTGAGTTCACAGTTTGTAGTATCAGTTAGATCCGAGACCTGTGCTAATCAATGAGCTGGACTGTTCACTGATACCTTTAACCTCTCGCTTCAGCAGTATGAGGTACCCGGTTGCTTCAAGCAGGCTTCAATCATATCGGTGCTGAAGAAGAATGTGGGAATCTACCTCAATGACTATTATCCAGTAGCACTTATGTTCACTGTGATGAAGTGATCTAGCACAGGAACTGGCCATTTCACCCAATTGGTCTATGCTGGTGTTTACACTGAATGTGAATCTCCGGTTGTTCTATTTACTTCGTCACAGTGATTATTAGATTCTTTCTGATCTCTTCTCCTCTCATGTAATCTTTCTCAGAGTAATTTCTCCTTCATTAATGTTGGATTTATTACTAGCTATCCTGTATATTATGTATTCTTCTACATCATCTGACATATGGAGATATTTGAATTGAAACTGAACTATTCATACTATTTTTAATAATGAACCGTGCATAATAGGCAATATTCACTTGATTTTGAATTGTGGTGACATCTGGGGGCCATCCCCATCACATCGTTAGGTTGTGTTAGTTGTTAACGCAAAAGCTGCATTTCACTGTTTTGATGTACATGTGGTAAATTAATGAATCTGAATCTGAATCTGATTTTGAATGCCAATATCACTTCCAGCAGAAGTCCCACTCATCAGGAAACTGGAGCCATTGCTTAATCTGAACATTGCTTTCATATCATCAACATGTTCAGGTCAATTTAATTATTGAACAAGAGGCAATGAATCAAAAGATTAGAATCAGAATCAGGTTTATTATCACTGACATATTTCATGATATATGTGTATATGTCTATATATATATATACTTATACTTTATACTTTTTATACTTTATACTTCATTATCACCAAACAATGGATACTAGAACGTACAATCATCACGGAGATATTTGATTCTGCGCTTCCCGCTCCCTGGATTACAAATCGATAGTAAGTATTAAAAATTTAAATTATGAATCCTAAATAGAAAATAGAAAAATGGAAAGTAAGGTAGTGCAAAAAAACTGAGAGACAGGTCCGGATATTTGGAGGGTATGGCCCAGGTCTGCAGAATGGCCTCTCCCTGTCCCTGTACTGTTCGATGTACGGTATAGTCTGTGGCCACTTTAGTGGGTACACAGTTTTGGCGGGGGTGGTGGTGGGGGAGGAGGGGAGGTGTAGTTGGGAACCAGAGTGCCAGGTCAGATAGTGGAGGGATGGAGAGGAAGTTAGATGAAAATAGGCAGAAGCAAAGTAATAGACATGATATGATGGATAGTTTGAAGTAACAATATTTTAATGCTAGGAGCGTTATTGGTAAAATTGATGAACTGAGAGAATGGATTAGTACATATAACTATGTTGTTGTGGCATTTACAGAGAACTTAGAATTTATTTAAATCTTACATCCATCCCACAGCGTGTTATAAACGTTGTGTTATGACTCCGTTGCAATGTATAGCCATGTGAATTTAAGAGTTTAGTAAATATGGCTTGTAGAAAGAAGCCGTCCTGTAGTCTGTTGGTCCTGGGTTTAACATTGTGGTACCGTTTGCCAGATGGAAGCAGCTACAACAGTTTCTGGTTGGGGTGATTGGTGTCCCTGATGATCTTCTACGCCTTCTTTCTTCACCTGCCGTGATAAGTGTCCTCACTGGAGGGAAGTTCACATCTACAGATGTGCTGGGCTGTCGGTACCATTCCCTGTAGTGTCCAGCGATCAAGGTTGGTGCAGTTCCCGTACCAGGCGGTGATACAGCCAGTCAGGATGCTCTCAATGGTGCCTCTGTAGAAGGCCTTGAGGATTCGGGGGCCCATGCCAAACTTCTTCAGTCGCCTGAGGTAGAAGAGACACTGTTGTGCTTTTTTTGTCACAAAGCCAGTGTGTACAGGCCAGGTGAGATTTCTCTCCGGATCAAGAAGACAGCGGTAAGAGGCTAAGGATTTCCAGCAAGAAGACATTTTATTTCTCAGAGTAGGACAGAAGCCAGACTGCGCAGGCGCGTGACGTCAGCCAGTTGAGTGCGAACAGTTTAAAAAGAAAACCGCCATATCCAGTGGGCAGCATCGGAGCGGGCTGCGGAGTGAGAAGGTGCAGAGTGAAAGGGCTTTGGCTCAAAGGGCTTCGGCGGAGACGGGAAGAGGCTTTCTGTGACCATTGAGTCTCATAGTAACGGAGTAAGTTACAGTTTTTTAGTATTTAGTACAAACAGTAGCACTAGAGGTATGCATCTAGGATTAGTGTTGTGCTTGGAATGCCAGATGTGGGGACCCTGGGAGACTTCCAGCCTCCCCAAGGATTACATCTGCACCAGATGCACTGAGATGAGGCTCCTGAAGGACCGTGTTAAGGAGCTGGAGATGGAAATTGATGACCTTCGGCTAATTAGGGGAAGTGAGGAGGTGATAGATACTACCTATAGAGAGGTAGTGGATAGTGCCCCTGTGACAATCCCCCTCAGAAATTGATATATCGTTTTGGATACTGCTGAAGAGGCAGACCTGACAGAGGAGGACCACAGTGAACGAGACTCTGCCATTCTGCCCAGTGTCGAAATTAAGAGAGCAAGAAGAAATGCAGTAGTTATAGGGGATTCCATCGTAAGGAGGACGGACAAGAGATTCTGCGAGCTGGACAAGGATACCCGGATGGTGTGTTGCCTCCCTGGTGCCAAGGTATGGAATGTCTCAGATCGAGTCCAGAGTATTCTGAGGAGAGAGGGTGAGCAGCCGGTAGTCTTGGTACATGTTGGTACCAATGACATCGACAGAAAGAGAGAGGAGGTCCTGAAGAAAGATTACTGGGAGCTAGGAAGAAAATTGAAAAGCCAGACCTCCAGGGTAATAATATCAGGATTGCTGCCTGAGCTGCACCCTAATGATGGTAAGAATAGCAGAATTAAGCAGATGAATGTGTGGCTAAGTAACTGGCGCAGGGGGCAGGGCTTCAGATTCTTGAATCATCGGGATCTATTTTGGGGAAGGTATGACTTATACAAAAAAGATGGATTACACCTGAACTCAAAAGGTACTAATATCCTGGTGGGATTGTTTAATATAGCTGTTAGGGAGGGTTTAAACTAATTTGGCAAGGGGAAGGAATCCAAGGTGTTAGGGTCGAGGAAGAGGAAAATAGAAATAAGTCAAAAATACTGTGCAACAAAGATGGCAAGGACAGGCCAGTGAATATACAGGATAATTTGCTGCAAAATAGAAATATAGCAAAATCGACAACGGATACTGATCTAAGTGTACTATACTTAAATGCACGCAGCATTAGAAATAAAGTGGATGACCTTGCTGCACAGCTGCAGGTTAAAAGATATGACATTGTGGCCATCACTGAGTCATGGCTAAATGATGGATGTGATTGGGAGCTGAATATCCCAGGATACACAGTGTACAGGAAGGATAGGAAGGTAGGTAAAGGGAGTGGCGTGGCCCTGATGGTAAGTAACGATATCAAATCAGTAGAAAGAAGGGACATAGGATCAGAAGAGGTAGAATCCTTATGGGTAGAATTAAGAAATGGCAAGGGTAAAAAGACACTAATAGCAGTTATATACAGGCCTCCAAACAGCAGCCGGGATGTGGAATACAAGTTGCAGCTGGAAATAGAAAAAGCGTGTCAGAAGGACAATGTCAAGATAATTATGGGGGATTTTAATATGAAAGTGGATTGGGAAAGTCAGGATGGTAATGGATCTCAGGAGAGGGAGTTTGTAGAATGCCTATAGGATGGCTTTTTGGAGCAGCTTGTCCAGAAGCCCACCAGGGGACCGGCTGTTTTGGATTGGGTGCTGTGTAACGAACCTGAGGCGATTAGGGAGCTGGAGGTAAAGGAACCCCTTGGAAGTAGTGATCATAATATGATTGAGTTCAGTTTCAAATTTGAAAAGGAGAAGCTGGTATCAGGTGTATCGATATTTCAGTGGAACAGGGGAAATTGCAGTGGTATGAGGGAGGAACTGGCCCAAGTCGATTGGAAAAGTAAGCCAAATGGAGGGACGGCAGAGCAGAATTGGATGAAATTCCTACAAGAAATAAGGAAGATGCAGGAAAAATATATTCCAAGAAAAAAGAAAATCATGAATGGAAAAATGGCTCAAATGTGGCTAACGAGAGAGGTTAAGGCAAAAGAAACGGCGTACAAGGAAGCAAAAATTAGTGGGAAAAATGAGGACTGGAAGACTTTTAAAAACTTACAGAAGGAAACTAAGAAAGTCATTAGGAAAGAAAAGATGAATTATGAAAGGAAGTTGGCGATTAACATAAAAAAGGATACTAAGAGTTTTTTTAAATATATGAAGAGTAAAAGAGTGACAAGGGTAGATATGGGACCGATTGAAAATGATGCTGGAGAAATTATAATGGATAACAAAGAGATGGCGGAGGAACTGAATGAGTATTTTGCATCAGTCTTCACAGTGGAAGACATGAGCAATATACCTGATAGCCAGAAGTATCAGGGAATAGAATTAGGTACAGTCAAGATCACTAGAGAGAAAGTGCTTGGGAAGCTAAGTGGACTAAGAATAGATAAGTCTTCTGGTCCGGATGAGGTGCACCCAAGGGTTCTGAAGGAGGTGGCTTTGGAGATTGCGGAAGCATTGGAAATGATCTTCCAGGAATCAATTGACTCTGGCATGGTTCCGGAGGACTGGAAGGTCGCAAATGTAGTTCCGTTATCTAAGAAAGGAAGGAGGCAGCAAAAATTATAGACCTACTAGGCTGACATTGGTAGTTGGAAAGATATTGGAGTCAATCCTCAAGGACGAGGTTATGAAATACCTCGAGGTGCATGGCAAGATAGGCTGATGCCAGCATGGTTTCATGAAGGGAAGATCCTGTCTCACCAACCTATTGGAATTTTTTGAGGTAATCTCGAATCAGATTGACAAGGGAGAGGCTGTGGATGTTGTATATTTGGATTTTCAAAAGGCCTTCGATAAGGTGCCGCATATGAGGCTGCTTAATAAGATAAGAGCCCATGGAATTACAGGAAAGATATTGGAATGGGTGGAGCATTGGCTGATAGGCAGAAAGCAAAGGGTGGGAATAAAAGGATCCTATCCTGATTGGTTGCCGGTTACTAGTGGTGTTCTGCAGGGGTCAGTGTTGAGGCCGCTTCTTTTTACGATGTATGTCCGTGATTTGGATTATGGATTAAATGGTTTTGCGGCTAAGTTTGTGGATGACATCAAGATGGGTGGAGGAGCAGGAAATGTTGAAGAAACGGAAAGGTTGCAGAGAGACTTAGTCAGTTTAGGAGAGTGGGCAAAGAAATGGCAGATGAGATACAATGTTGACAAATGTACGGTTGTACATTTCGGAAGAAGAAATAATTGGGCAGATTATTATTTAGATGGGGAGAAAATTCAAAAATCGGAAGTCAAAGGGACTTGGGGGTCCTCGTGCAGGATACCCTAAAGGTTAACCACCAAGTTGGATCGGCGGTAGGGAAAGCGAATGCTATGTTGGCATTCATGTCAAGAGGAATAGTGTATAAGAGTAAGGAGGTGTTGATGAGGCTCTATGGGGCAATAGTGAGCCCTCATTTGGAATACTGTGTGCAGTTTTGGGCCCCCTATCTTAGAAAGGATGTACTGATGTTGGAGAGAGTTCAGAGAAGATTTACGAGGATGATTCCTGGAATGCAGGGGCTAATATATGAGGAGCATTAGTCGGCTCTTGGATTGTATTCATTAGAGTATAGAAGAATGAGAGGGGATCTCATAGAAACATTTCGAATGTTGAAAGGGTTGGACAGAGTAGATGTGGAAAGGTTGTTTCCCTTGGTGGGTGAGTTCAGGACAAGAGGCCATAGTCTTAGAATTAGAGGGTACCCAGTTAAAACAGAGATGAGGAGAAATTTTTTTAGCCAGAGGGTCGTGAATTTGTGGAATTCGTTGCCACATACAGCTGTGGAGGCCCGATCATTGAGGGTGTTTAAGGAGGAGATTGACAGGTATCTAATTAGTCAGGGTATCAGGGGATATGGGGAAAAAGCCGGAAATTGGAACTAGATGGGTGAATAGTTTCGCTCATGGGGGAGCTGCGGAGCAGACTGGATGGGCCGAATGGCCTATTTCTGCTCCTTTGTCTTGTCTTGTCTTGTGAAATCATTGATGTGTATACTGAGGAACTTGAAACTATTCACCCTCTCAACTGCAAATGTTGATCGGGCCGAGCCCATCCCTGCTCTTCTTGTAATCCACAATCAGCTCTTGTTTTTTGGACATTGAGGGAGAAGTTGCTATCTTGGCACCATTGTGTCAGAGCGTTAGCCTACAGAGGAGAGCTTGTCTTGTCATGGCTAGAAATAAGGTCGATCAAAGTCGTGTCATCTGTAAATTCGATCAGTAGATTGGACGTGCGTGTGGCAGCCAATTGTGGGTGTAAAGGGAATAGAGAAGGGGACTCAGGACACAATGCTGGGGGTACCTGTATTGAGTGTCAGAGGGGCAGAGGTGAGGGAGCCCATCCTTACCACCTGTCAGCGATCGGATAGGAAGTCTAGGATCCAGCTGCACAAGGTGGGGAGCAGGCTGAGGTCTGAGCTTCCTGTCAAGTCCGGAGGGAACTATGGTGCTGAGTGCTGAACTGTAGTCCAGGAACAGCATTCTAACGTATGAATCCCTCTTCTCCAGGTGAGTGAGGACGATGTATAGAGCTGTGGCTATAGCGTCATCAGTAGACCTGTTCTGTTGGTAGGTGAATTGTAGGGGATCTAGTGCGGGTGGTAGCATGCTGCAGATGTAGTCTTTAACCAGCCTGTCAAAGCATTTGCTTATAATTGAGGTGAGTGCGACAGGGCGCCAATCAATCAGCATGCTACCTTGGTATTCTTAGGTACAGGGACAATGATGGATGATTTGAAACAGGAGGGCACTACACACTGGGAGAGAGAGAAATTAAAAATGTCTGTAAACACTCCAGCCAGCTGTTCAGTGCACACTTTAAGGACGCATCCTGGGATGCTGTCCCAGGGATAGGAATGGGTGCTTAATGTCCCGGGGTTTCGTTGTTTTACAGAAGATATATATATATATATAAATAAAACGGAAGGCTCATCCACCGAGTTTATACGGGTAAAACTCAAAAATAGGAAGGGTGTAATTATTCTGATGAGATTGCATGACAGACTCCCCAGTAGCCACATTGAGGAACAAATATACCAGCAAATTAAGGAAAGGTGTAAAAACAATAGGGGTGTTCTTATGGGGTCTTCAACTTCTCTAATATAAAGAGGAGCCTTCTTAATACAAGAGGTATAGATGGGGCAAATATTCTTAGGATTGAGGAAAGTTTCTTAAAGAAGAGGGGCTGAACTGAACCTAGTGTTGGATAATGAGTCTGACCAGATGGCCAGCCTTTCAGTGGGTGAGCAGTTAGAGAAGAGTGACTACAAGTCCTTAGTAGATAAGGATAAGTATGGCCCTGCAGGAGTATAGTAAATTGGAGCAGGGCAAAATATGAGACCAGTAGGCAGGGAGTAGGGAGAGTTAATTGGGAACAGCTGTTTTTGGGTAAGTCCACACCTGACGTTAGGAGGGTATTTAAAGTCCAAATGCACAGAGTACAGGACAGCCATGTTCCAGACAGAAGGAAGGAAAAGGATGGCAAGGTAAGAGGAGCTTGTATATCAAGGGAGGAAAGGAATAGAGGAAAAATTTAGTCAAAAAGGAAAAGGAAAATTATGTAAAGCTTAAGAAGCTAGAATCAAACATTATAAATATGCGAGAAAACAACTCAAGAAGGAAATTACGAAAACCAGGAAGGGACATGAAAAGTCCTTGGCAAGAGGGATTTAAAACAATTCCAAAACACTCTACACATATATCAAGAGCAAGAGTATAAATAGGGAGTGGGTAGGATAAAGGGGGAGAAGCATTTTCCTGGATGTGGAGGATGTGAGTGAGGTCCTTAATGAGTATTTTACATCAGTGTTCACTGAGAAGAAGGAGGTGGAGGATAGGGAGATCAGAGGCAAATGTATTCATATGCTTAGGCATTGAGGTTAGAGAGGAGATATTGTGGGTCTTTTCAAGAGCATTAAGGTGGATAAGTCTCCAGGACCTAATGGGATATACTCTATATTATTGAGAAAGGCAAGAGAAAAGAGAGTTGGAGCTTTGGCTAATATCTTCATGGCCCTTCTAGCCATTAGTGAGGTCCCTTAGGACTGGTGAGTAGCTAATGTTGTTCCATTGTTCAGAAAGTGAACCAGGGATAACTGTTGAAACTATAGAACGGTGAGTCTCATATCTGTTGGAGGGAAGTTACTGAGGAGAATTCTTAGGGTAAGATTTATTAGCATTTGGAAAACCATGACCTAATTACAATAGAAACAGCCTTCGTGCAGTGCAAATTGTGTATAACTAACTTAACTGAGTTTTTTTTTGATGTGGTGATGAGGTGACTGATGAATGTAGAGTTTTGGTTGTTGTCTACATGAATTTTAGTAAGGCCTTAGAGAAGGTTCCTAATGGAAGGCTCATCCAAAAGATTAAGATGCATGTGATCCATGGTGAACTGACTGTTTGGACTCAGAAATGGCTTGCTGATAAAAGACTCAAGGAGTGGCTGATGTGACTTATTCTAGCTGGAGGTCTGTGATTAGAGGACACATAGGGATCTGTACTGGTACCTCTGCTGTTTGTGATGTATATAAATGACCTGGATGAAAATGTAGATGGGTGGGTTGGTAAGTTTGCAGATAACACAAAGACTGGTGGTGCTATCGATAGTGTAGAAGACTGGTCACCTCACCCTATTACTGCTATCTTTGGATTACCTAAAACTTCCAGTAATCTTTCTCCTTCAGCCCGTAGAATGATTGCATTTCTTACTTTAATGGCGAAAAGATGTATCTTACAACATTGGAAAGAGCTTAATGCTCCATCTACCTTTTTTTTGGTTTTCTCAGACGATATTATGCTTGAATTTGGAGAAAATTAGAAGCAATCTTTATGATTCCTCACTTAAATTTGAACAGACCTGGAGATCTTTTATTCAATATTTTCATTTAATGTAATTTTTTTTTCTTCCCCTTTTTGCTCCATATTTATATTCCCTTGTTTTTTTTCTACTGTTTTTAATGAAGGTCGGGTTTGAGGACGTGATTTTAAGTCTTTTAACTCTACTTGTTTCCAAGTTAGCCCATTGCTTTGCTTTGCGTTTAGTTTAGTTGCACGGTGGGTTTTTTTAGGGGGGGAGGTTTAGGTTTTTTTTGTTTTCCTTTTTCTATTGATATATATATATATATATAAAAATTAGTATACTATTATGTTACCTTATTATTTTATGTTTAAATTACATTGTTTGTATCATTTCTTTTCTGTTTTAATATCTCCTGTAATTTTATTATATCCTAACAGTGTATTAGTGCCTATATGGTTTACCTTTTGTATACTTATTTAATAAAAATATTTAAAAGCAGAAGACTGGCACAGAATACAGCAGGATATAGATCAGTTGCAGATATAAGCAGGGAAATAGCTGATGGAGATTAAACTGGCCAAATATGAAGTGTTCCACCCTTGTCAGTCAAATATAAATTATCATTAAACTGATAAGGGCAAGACCCTTAAAAGTGTTGGTGAGCAAAGGATCTTGGGGTCCAGCTTCATAGCTCCCTGAAAGTGGCTGCACAGGTTGATAGGGTAGTTTTGAAGATATCCTTAATGGTGTGGACACTAGTGCCCATGATGGAGTTGGTTGATTTCACAATCCTTTGAACGGTTTGTCATAATTTGTGTTTAGACTATGACCAATGACCTTCATAACCTTCCAAAATATAAAGGGGAGAATACAGCATGGAGTGGAGCTTGGAGAACTGCACTCCAACATCACCAGTGACCCTGATTTAATCCTGAGTTTACATATTCTCCCTGTTACCACCTGGGTTTCCTCTGGGTGCTCAGGTTTCCTCTCACATTCAGAAGACATGCAGGTAAAGAGCTTTATTAACTGGATTGACATTATTGGAAGCTTAAGACCAAGACCAAAATGTCTTTAATTAAAAGCACATCCCATCAGAGGGAATATATGGTTTGGATCATGTTGTGGACAACCAAATCAGGAAGAAGCTCTGCTTACCCTTCTCAGGAATGTTATTCAAAAGTCTTCAGTGATAATTCTAACTGGCAGAGGAGGTTGAGCTTTACATCTGTGAGAGGAATGGTAGAATACAGGAAGTGAGAGCAAGAGTTGGCAGGAATCTGACTGCAGGGTCAGAGATTGAAATATTCAAGTAATTGGTCTTATGTTTTGGTGATGTAGGTCATTTTAGGAATAGTGGATAATTAAACTGAATAAAATAAATCAAACATAGAAGTAAAATACAGAATACTGATGACTCCTACATAATATATGAAGCTTTTGGAAATAACAGAATTTCTGCATCAGTACATGGTAAGTGAAGTTAAAGGTTTGTGCGGGTGATCTTTCTGCCAATTTATTCCAGTGCCATGAGATAATCCACTCATATCTGAATTCACATTTAAAGCAATATTATTATCAAATACTTTAATCTAAATCTGAAGCAAGTGGGAAATGTCACAGCACTATATCTTAGATAGTAGTTTCTGCTATATTATTTTATTTCTCTATTATTCTTGCCACAGTGCAGAATACTACTTAGTTGGTACATGATTGGGGTGAAAATTTGCACACTTGAAACTGGGGAGACTGAAATCTAAATGTGGCATGACATGGTTCAGGGAAAGTCTGAAAAGCTCCAACTCTAATGGAAATAGAAGAAAATTAAGGTAGGAAGATGTTCTCTGGTCAGTCAACATTTACAATAAGACTTCTAATACAAGGGCTGACATTTGAAGTTTATTGGCCTGGGGCTTTTACCATATTTGGCAATCTTCATTGTCCTGTAAGTAGGAGTATTGATGGACACTAATTGGACTCTGCAATCACAGCAACTGATTTGCAACAAAGACTTTGAACTCTGGAAACAAAGTTTTATTTCTCAGTTATGAAAAATTGGCACATTCTGTATATATTACTAATAACGCCCACCATCTCCAGAAGGAAATATATTATGTTAACACTGATAACTCTTTCTGAATATTATTGAATTCAAATCACCCAAAATATTTTCCTATAAACAGTATGACACTTCTGTAAAGATTCCACGCTCAACACATATCAAAACATATCCCAAACTTTCACTAGAATTTATTCCTACGATTATATAAAATCTTCCACATCTACAAAGTAAATCCATGTGAAAAAAACATTCCATGAAATAGGCAATTTTTTTCTGGACTGATAGAAAACTAACATTTTCACCTGGTTTACCAATAACATTTGGATTTATACACTCAGTAGCCACTTTGTTAGGTATACCTGTACACCTACTCGTTAATGCAAATAGGCAATCAGCCAATCACGCGGCAGCAACTCAATGCATAAAAGCATGCAGGCATGGTCAAGAGGTTCAGTTGTTGTTCTGACCAAACAGCACAATGGGGGAAGAAATGTGATCTAACTGACTTTGACTATGGAATGACTATTAGTGCCAGAGAGGGTGGTTTATGCACCTCAGAAACTGCTGATTTCCTGATATTTTCAGTACACTAGCTGATGTTTCACCAAGGACCTATTCATTTGCAGCATGTTATTTCTACTGCTGTAGAACTATAAAGGCTAGGATAGCACTTACCTTCCCAATCACTTACTGCACATGCACATTGCTTTCAAAGAACAAAATCCAAGAACGTTACTACCATGAGATTAATTTTCATGCAGGCATTCACAGTAGAACAATATACAACAAAACCAATGAAAAACCACACAAAAACAAAGACTGACAAATAATCAACGTGCAGAAGATAAACTATGCAAATGTAAAATATTAATAATAAATAAATACAGAAATAGATAATATTGAGAACACGAGCTCTTGAAAGTGAGTCCATAGGTTGTGTAATCAGTTCAGTGTTGAGGTGTTTATTGTTCAGTGTTCAATAGCTTGCATTCTACTATATTTAAATCCCTTCAAGCATCAACATTACCCAGTCACTCACAATTTAAAACACACTTTGTTTTTTCCATTTTGTGCACACAGTCCACAGAATTATTTGAAAACTAATGGAGAGGGTTGAATCGCTGTAATGGGAATCCGCATTTACTTGACCAACATACACAAAAAGCTGGAGAAATCCAATAAATCAGGCCGCATCTGTGGAGATGAGTGAACGGTCGGCAAAACTGTCAGCTGGTTGTACTTGTACTCCTGGCATACAGGCAGAGACTGAGGATAACAGCACCAGTGGTGAGGACTGTAGAGGTATTGTCGAGGAATGTGGAGGAGTGCTTGCAGGACTGCTTTGAATTGGTGACTGGACTATATTCAGAAATACCATCTTCAGTTCTGAATGAACATGCAGTAGCTGTCACCAGCTTCATCAAGACCTGCCTACAAGAACTTATTGGACAAATCAGAAGCCATGGATGAACCACAGGATTTGCAGTCTGTTGTGGGCTAGACCTGTTTAAGACTGGCGACACAGAACTCTACAGGAAGTCCAGGTACAACCTACGGAAGGTGATCTTGAGAGCTAAGAATTAATTCAGAGTGATGTTAGAGATGGAATTGAATGCATGTCAGCTACAGTAGGTTTTGCAGGCCATTACTTCCTACTAAGCAAAACTAACATTATAACTGGTTGTGATGCTTCACTCCCAGATGATCTCAATGCTTTTTAAGCATGCTTCGAAAGGGAGAATAAAACTACACCTGCGCGAATGTCTGCAGCATCTGGCTGCCCTGTGATATCTGTCTCAGAGGGTGATGCTTTATATATGTTCTTGCAGAATACACCTTCTGGTGCTACTTGGACACGTCTTCAGTGATGAACCCGGGGTCACAGGGTGTTTTGGGTCTTTAATCATCAGACATCCTCGACTGGGCGACCCAGCCGGAAGTGATCAGCCCCTGACTTGTGTCCAAGTAGCGCATTAATCCATGGAGCCCCCCTCCAGATATATAGCCACCGTGAAGCCCTTTCAGAAGCCTCCAGAATGTTCTTGGTGGCTCTTCTGCACTGCAGTCCTTTAACTCCAAGGAATTTTAGAGTCCGCTGTAATGAATGGCCAGCAAAGCCCCAGAACCCAACTTCGACTGGCTCACAGCGAGCTCTCCAGCCATTGCTCCAGCATTCTGCAACAAGATCTGTGCATCTAGCCCTCTTGCGCTCGTTGGCCTCATCAATCTGGTCTTCCCAGGGGACAGTAAGTTCCAGCAGGACCACTTGCTTTGTAGACTCCGATATTAACACCATGTCTGGGCTGAGCGGAGTGGCTGCGATGTTCTTTGGGAACTCGAGCTGCCTTCCTAGGTCTACTTGGAGCTGTCAGTCTCGTGCAGTGGCAAGAAGCCTTCCCGAGGAGCTAGGCCGATGTTGAGTCTTCTCCCCCGCTCTAATAAAGGTGATGGACTGTTTGTGAGTGTGCTGATTTTTGCTGTCTTGAATCGCTGTGCTGATTGCATCTGCCATAGACCTTAGGATTTGGTCATGGCGCCAGCGGATTCGCCCTTCCCCCAATGCCTTTGGGCAGCAACTTAGGATATGTTCCAAGGTGCCCCTCTTCTGGCACAGTTGGCATGCTGGAGTGTTTGCCATGCCCCACCTGTGCAGGTTGGCCGGGTTTGGGAGAACGTCATGGACTGATTGGATGAGAAACTTGATGTGCAATGGTTCGGCTCTCCAGAGCTCTGTCCAGGTGAACTTGCGAGGTTCCGCATGCTCCCATCTAGTCCAGGTGCCTTGTTTGTACATGCCGGCCATCTTGCTGTATCGTTCTTCCTCCACTCCTGCTCGTATCTCCTTCCAAACCAGTTGACGCTTCTCCTTTCCACGGGTTTTGTCGTAGCGTGGTTTGGGAAAGCAGTCCAGTCTCGCCCGCCCCACCGCCACAGTGCCCACCAAGATGTTGTGCTGCAGCCGTGCCTCTGCTCTGTCGACAGCTTCCTGTGCCTGCCACTTCCTTCCGGTCTTTACGCGGATTCCTGCTGAAGCGACTTTAACATCAGAGGAGTCTCGGTACATCATAACTTCCCTGGCTCGAGTGACTTTGAACTCCTCTGATAGGCCGCTGACGGGGAGCTGCAGCTTGGTGGAATGCCCATACAGGACAATGCAGCTCAAGGTCCGGGGGAGACCCAACGACCTCTGGAGAAACTGACTGATGGTCTTCCCTAGAACCCCCACTGCTGACATTGGCACCACGTAGACTAGAAGGGGCCAGAGTGGCCTTGGCAGGACTCCGTGTTGGTACATTCAGGTTTTGAACTTTCCTGGAAGCCCCGGTTTATCAATTGCGGTGAGCCAAGTTATCAAGTCACTCCTCACTCCTGGTTTGTTGAAGTGCGGCTGTGTCCTTCAGGGAACTGTCAAAGATCTTGCCCAGGCTCTTGACTGGTTTTCCTGTCACCGTTGGAATCTGGATCCCTCCCAGGGTAAAGCGGAACCAGTCGGCCACTCTTCCCTTCTTCAGGACCAGAGACCTGGACTTGGCTGGTTTAAAGCTCATCCTTGCCCATGAGATGAGCCATTCCAGCCCTTGAAGGAGCCATCTGCACCCAGGGACGGATGTTGCCATCACCACCAGGTCATCCATGAATGCTCTTATGGGGGGCTGCCGAGTACCAGATCTAGACGTGGGACCTCTACATTCCACCTCCGCTGACTTGACAATCATGTTCATGCTCAATGAGAAGAGTGGCACCGAGATTGTGCAGCCAGTGATTATGCCCTTCTCCAGCCGATGCCAGGCAGATGTTACTGACCCTGAGGACACTCTCAACCTGAAGTTGCTGTAATAGTCCAGAATGAGGTTTCGGATCATCTCTGGAACGTGGTGTCTTGTCAGTGCTGTTTCAACAAGCTTGTGTGGGGTGGATCCATAGGCATTGGTTAGGCCTAACGAGAGTGCTGCAAGGTCTCCTCTGTTCTCTCTTGCCTTCCGGATCAGCTGGGTCACCACTCCTGTGTGCCCCAGGCATCCAGGTACTCCTGGGACTCCCCCCTTCTGTACTGAGGTGTCTATGTATCCATTCTTCAAGAGGAACTCAGTTAAACATTGGGCCACAATCTTGAAGATCCTCCCTTCAACGCTGAGCAGCGAGATAATATAAAACTGACCGATGTTGCTTGAATTCCCTTCTTTTGGTATCCAGACACCCTCTGCGTGCCTCCACTGAGCAGCGACCTTTCCTCTCTGCCAGATCACCTTTAAGATCTTCCAGAGTCGCACAAGGAGTCTTGGGCACTGCTAGTAGACTTTGTAAGGCACTCCGCTGGGGCCAGGGGCGGAACTTGCTCTTGCTGCTTTGACTGCTTCTTTGACCTCCTTCAGGGTGGATTCAGAGATATTGAATTGGGTCACTGGTCCTGGAGGTATCACCAGTGCCTCACACGGGCCGAGGTCCTGCTCTTTCGAGGTGTCACTGCAAGTGATACTGAGATGGTGGTTTATCTCTTCTACAGAACAAGTGAGGTGGCCACTTCGCTTCTGTCCTAGTATCCTCTTGGTGAAGCCGAAGGGATTGGTAATGAAAGCGCTGTGCTTTCGGGCCCTCTCCTTGCCCTTCCTTCGGTGCCACTCAGCCCACCTGAGTGTGATGAGCCTCCTCCTCATGATATCGGTGAGGTCTGACAGGGCAGTTTTCTCCTCCTCCTTGGCCAACTTAAATTGGTGCTTCAGAGATTTGAGTTCTTGTCTCAGCTGGCTGATCTTCAGTTCCTGCCGGTTTGGTATCGCTGGATTACTTGTTCCATGCTTTTCCTTGACGCCAAACCATTCTGAGCCTATGCTCATTATGAGGGTGCACATAGTCCGGAGCTCCTGGTCAGCATTGCCCTTCGATATCGCCTCCAGAATCTTGTCTACATCCTCATCCAACTGGAGCCACTCCTTCTCGTTAGCGGCAGGCCACTTCGCCTGACGCTGTTCCGACTTTCTGCTCACTGGGGGGACTAGTGTTGCTTGGAGGTTCCAGGCACTGTGGGGTGACTCCGACTGGGCTCCTCCTCTGTCTGACCAGGTTCTGTAGTCAGCACCACAGAGCTTGTAGTACTAGCTACTGCTCCTGTGCGTTGCTTCACTTGTTCCCTCCTCAAGCAGGCCACCTTTGTCTGGTGGATCTTCAGACCTCTCAGGTATTTGCACACCTTGCCACAGATACAGACTACGCTCATAGTCGATCGTCCACCTGCTTGAGTCATTGCCAATAGGTCCGTCCGATTGGGATGCTCATCCTCCCCCCCCTCTTGAGCATTGCTGGAGGTATGTTTCAGAAGGGTTCTTCGTAGCTTGTTTGGGTGCTCCCTCACAGGAGCTGCAGTTCAGGGTGCTAGCCCTTGCTGCCCCATTTGCTGTCTTTCCGTGCTGTCTGCTGTCTCTCCAGCCGTCACCATTCTATTCATGGCCGTCATCCAGACTTTCCTGCAGGTCACAGAATTCACCTTCTGATGCTACTTGGACACGTCTTCAGTGATGAACCCGGGGTCATAGGGGGTTTCGGGTCTTTAACCATCAGACAACCTCGACCGGGTGACCCAGCCGGGGGTGATCAGCCCCCGACTTGTGTCCAAGTGGTGCACTAATCCACGGATCCCCCTTTGGATCCACAGCCACCGCGAGGCCTTTTCAGCAGCCTCCAGAATGTTCTTGGTGGCTCTTCTGCACTGCAGTCCTTTAACTCCAAGGAGTCTTAGAGTCCGCTGTAATGAATGCTAATTTTTCTATCTTGCAATGTTCTGCTACCACAAAGCAACAAATTTCACGACCTATGTCAACGATAATAAACCTGGTTCTGATTAATCTGCTGAATCTCTGATGTTCATGTTTTGGATTTTCTTTCATGGTTCAACAAATAAATAGGAAAAGTTCAGGGAGAAATTTCCGGTCTCAGCTGAATTGAAATATTTGGGGTTTTCAACTGAAGCATGCATGGTGATAAATGTACAAGTCTTTTACAATCAATTTGAATTCCATTCCATTCAAATTAGCAGAAAGTTAATCAATGTGATATGTAAAATTAGCAGACCTCCATGAGGTTAAACAAGGTTAAACTAACCATTACTGTGGCAGCAATCATAAATTTGGGAGACATCATTCAAATTATGTTTATAATTTGCTTGGTTGATAGCTCCATGATATAGAACATACAACAGTACAGGCCCTGCAGCCTACGGCACTGTGCTGACCTTTTCACCTATTCCAAGATCAATCTCACCCTTCCCTCCCCAGAGCCCTCCATTTTTCTCATGTGTTTAATCTGCTGAAGTTCTGTTACTCTTGTCACTACTAGAGCATTGACTTGAGTAATCAGATTCCCTTAATGATATCTTTTTTCAACTTTCATCAGGTTTCTTAAGTTTTTCTATTTGCGTTGCTCAAAGTTCAAAGTAAATTTATTATCAAAGTATGTAAGCGTCACCATATGCAACCCAGAAATTTATTTTCTTGAGGGTATACTCAGTAAATCCAAGAGCCATTATACAATCCACGACAGACCAACAACCAATCTGCAGAAGACAATAAACTGTGCAAATACAACAGAGTAAAATAATAATAATCAAATAAGCAATAAAAAAAAATTAAAAAAAAAGAAAATGAGATGAGAAGTCCTTGAAAGTGAGTCCACAGATAGTGGAAACAGTTCAGTGATGGGGCAAGTGAAGTTTTCCCCACTGGTCCAACAGCCTGGTGGTTGAGGGGTAGTAAATACTCCTCAACCTGGTAGTGCGAGTCCTGAGACTCGTGTACCTACTTTCTCATGGCAGCAGCGAGAAGAGAGCATGATCTGGGCTGTGGAGGTCGCTGATGATGGATGCTGATTTCCTGCAACGGTGCTCCATGTAGAGTGCTCAATGGAGGGGAGAGCATTACTCATGATGGACTAGGCTGCACCGAGAACCTTTTGTAGGATTTTCTGTTCAAGGGCATTGGTGTTTCTATTACTAAGCTGTGATGCAACCAGTCAATATACTCTCCACCACACAGCTATAGATGTTTGTCAAAGTTTTCAGAACCAGGTTTACTATCACCAGCATGTGTCATGAAATTTGTTAACTTAGCAGTAGCAGTTCAATGCCATACATAATATAGAAAATAAATAAATAACAGTATACGTATATTGAATGGATTAAAAAGCATGTAAAAACAGAAATAATATTTTTTTAAAAAGTGTTCAAGGGTTCCATGCCCCCAGCACATTCTTAGGTGTGCTGATTGTTAATGCAAATTATGCATTTTACTTTATGTTTCCAAATATATGTGATAAATAAATCTAAATCTGAAATCTGAATTTGAACAAACAAATAAGTGCCTTGTTATTCTAAGTTAACAGGCAAAGAAACAATGCCCTCTGCAGATATCTATACGGTGAAATATATAATTCTGAGCGCTGAGAGAATATTGTCCAATTTGCATCCTGCTCAGCCTCTCTGGTGCTGATACTTGTCCTTGGTATTTCCAGACTTTCCACTACTTTTCTACCTCTGCCCTAAATTACACCTAATCCTGTTCACCCATCCTACAGTACTCACTAACCTACACTTGTTCTTGGTTCTCATACTTGTTTTTAAATTCCTTGGTAACCTGTGCAACATCAACTACTCCAATTTTCAAGTTATGAGCAGCCCCCATCCTACTTGTTTCACTCAAAATGCTAAAGGAGCTCAGCAGTCCAGACAGCATCTATGAAAAACAGTAAACAGTCGACATTTCAGGCTGAGACCTTTCATCAGGACTGGAAAAAAGAGATTAGAAGTCAGAGTAAGGAGGTGGGGGGAGGAGAGGAAGAAGTACAAGGTAGTAGGTATAGGTGAAACCGGGAGATGTGGACTGTGTGAAGTAAAGAGTTATGTGACCGTGGTAGCGGGTCTGGGTGAGCACATGGTTGAAGAGTCAGAATGCAGCACAGATCACAGAGGAGGAGAAATGACAGAGGGTTTCAGTGAACTCCCATCGAAGGGAAGATTCACAGAGCGGGTACTATTTGCTTCACCATTGGTGGCTGTGCTACAGAATTTGGAAACCACCCCTTCAAACATTCCTGGCTCTCAACCCTTTCTTTCCACCAGGATACTCCAGAAAACTTAGCTTTTGACCAACCTGTTCTGACGTCTCCCCGTAGTACTCTAAGCCACGTTTCACTTGTTAACACTTTGGTGGAGCACCCTGGGATGTTTTACAATAAAAATAGAGAAAGTTCATAGGAATCATAAAATAGTGATAAAGAGGAGTATGGTGGCACAGCTAGTAGTGTCACTACCCCTTGCGTCTGTCCTGACTTCGGACCTATCTGTGTGGTGTTTGTACGTGCTCCCCGTCGGTTTCCGTTGGGTGCCAAGTTTTCTCCCATTCTCAAAGACATGCAAGGTTGGTTGGTTATTTGGTCACTGTAAGTTGCTTCTAGTGTATAAGAAGAGTGATAGAAGCCAAGGAGAAATAGATGAGGATGTCGGAATCAAAAGCAGATTAATGTAGGATTAGTGTAAATGAGTGGTTAATGGTCAGTGCAGCCTTCAGGCTGTATATCTCGAGGCTTCAATAGTTTGTGACCTGTTGGCTCAGTACATATGTGCTTGTCTTTAAAAGCTGCCCAAGTAATCCCAGCTTTAGGCACTAGGTCCATGATTAGCAGTATGGATTATAAAGAAATTACAACAGTCAAAGCTGGATCTTTAAGATGAATTCCTCAGTTTTACCATAAATAGGAAATACTTTCTGGCTTAATTTGCCAGGGTCCAACAAATCAGTGCCGGTGGCAATCTGATCATCTTGTCTAACTTCTGCAGCCTGATTCGAAATAATCAGAGTCTTAATCATTCTCTACATACTACAGGGCCAATAATAGTAGGCATAACTGCTCTCTTTTTGGCTTCTGTTGCAAGATAATTTGCTTCAAGGTAAAAATTAAAGCAGGAAAAAATCTTCATGGAAACAGACACTTTAATGGAAGTGAAATCAATGGAACCAGACATCAGGAGGTGAGTACAATCAGAAACCAATATGCTCATACGAACATTATGCCTAAAGACTCAGGGACTTTGTTTCTATTCTTGGGAGAGACATGAACAAGGAGATGAACATAGGTACAAAATAAAGGGCTAGTTATTTAAAATTGAGCTGTGCAGAATTATTTTTCTCTGAAAGGGTAATGAACCTCTGGAATTCTCTGCCCTGAGGATGGGGAAAACTGGGTTGTTCAACATGTTTAAGATGGAGGCAGATTAATATTTGAAAGCTGGGGGAATTGAGAGAGGTAGGAGAAACTAGCATAGAAAACGTTTTGAGGTAACATATTGAAATGTGGGGCAGAATCAAGGGGCCTGGTAGACTACTCTGCCTCTATTTTTTTGGTTTCTTGTGTAAAAAAAATCTTTTCTTAAGTACTTGGTGTGTTAAGTCCAGCTCAAACTCATTTGATAGCCTTCGCTTTTTCCATCCAATTCCAACATGATTAAAATGATCAGTAATAAACTAGGCAGTTTTAACATTTTGCTGTATTTTATCCTTGTCTCTTTTATCATATACATGGAAGTATTTAGGTTTGTTATTAACTTGTGAACTATTTTTACCTCTGGCTGCTATAAAACATTAGAAAGAAAAGCCATGCATGTAATACCTGTATCTAAATTCTTGAACCGTCAACTATACAACAGAAGCCTCTCAACACTAACGTCCATTTCTGCTGTCTTTCCACACAACCAAATCAAGAGGGATTTTCCCCCAATCAATTCAAACAAGTCCCCACACAATTTTTAGAATGGCTCCCACCAATTTGTTCATATCCCGGACGCAGGCCCCAATTTTGATAGGGAGCCGGGACGGGTTAAATATCCAGCAGAAATGGAAAACACTTTGGAGTCTGGTATTGCTATTAACTAATACGATTTATTAGTAACTATGCAATACAGTAATATAAATGTAGATATATCAAACAGGTTAGCAATGATTATATACAAGTGTGGAAATATATGAAAACCAAGCCCCTTCATGTCTAGGGGTAAATAGATAGTCTTACGATGATGAGTAAAATTCAGTTCGGTTCGTCGTATTGAGTTGAATAGTGATGGAGAGGGAGAGAGAGGGAGAGATTGGAGTCCTCAGGTGAGCTGACACTGTCAATCTTCCCATTGTCCTCCAAAATCCTCAAAATTCTTCAGAAGTCACCGACTGTGACCACAACAAAGGGGACTGTTCTTCTGTGGTGGAATTATTAACCCAGGCGAGGGTCGGACACACAAATAACTCCCCACCCGTCACACCCTTTTCACACTGCAAGAGCCACTTATCGATCCACTCGATCAATCCTCCAACACCCACCTTTTCTGTGGGCACAACAAAGCACATTCAGTGTCCAAAACCATGTGTCTGTAGGTCTAACAGCTGACCTTCTGTTTATCTCACCATGCTGAATACTAGCTGTCCATCAAGCAGCTCCTCCCTTCCCTCTCTGTAAGAACCTGGAAGCTGCCAGTGTCCTTGTAGAAAGTATAAACCAACTGTGAGCAGTCTCTGCCCTTCTCTCTTTCTTTCTCTCTCTTTTCAACAAGGTGCCTGTGTTGAACAACTCTTTTTTCATGGCAACCCAAAAGCTAACAGCAGTAGTCAGTGTCCTTGTAAAAGTGTAAACATGAGCTGAAAGGCAGACTTTGCGCCCCCCCCCACAGAAATCCAAAAGTTAGTCTCAGTTTTTTCTTGTGCCTTAAAATGACAATCCACAGCAAAAAGGAACCCCAGGGGTACATAACAGTCAGCAACCATCAACAGCTTCAGCCACTGCTAGCTTACTCCCAATTAGTAGGTTGCTGTTAGGAGAGGACACTACAGGAATAAAATCCAGTGAGCCTTTGCAGGCAAGTTAAGTAACAATCAGTTTCTCAATGACCCTGTGGGTAGTTGCTCCCTGTGGAAGCATTAACTCTCTCACCTAAAGGGAATCTTGTGCTGTTCACATATAAGCTGGCATACCAGCTTGCCTGCTTCACGAACACAAAGACAACCCCTCCAGTGTTCATACTTGAGCACCAGAATGTTCTCTGTGTGTAT
The DNA here is from genome assembly GCF_030028105.1 of Mobula birostris. Lineage (NCBI taxonomy): Eukaryota > Metazoa > Chordata > Chondrichthyes > Myliobatiformes > Myliobatidae > Mobula > Mobula birostris. Next base: position 30,632,301 of record NC_092381.1, read on the forward strand.
ATGATACCTTCACCATTTCTTACACTGCTTCTTGTTGGCCATTTAATTACCAATTTAATTGACTCAGGACAACATTGTGGGCCAAAGGTCCTGTTCCTGTGCTGTACTGTTCTATGTTCTATTTCAGAGTTCATCTGTCTTCTCTCATCACCAATTGTTACAAACCATGTCTAAGATTGTTGCTAGGATTCAATGGGATTGTGGCAGTTTGTTAACAAGCTGACTTTCATATCAATCAATCAATAGAGGCATCATTAAAAAAATCACTAACAGCCAATGCTTCCCTTAAGAGCTTAAGTTTAGTACATGTTATGGCTCCCATATTTTTAAACCTCCCAATTTCAGAGCTACCTATTTGCACTTAAACCGATGTCACTTGAATGTAAATAAAACCTGAACATCAAAGTAATTAATGCTTCTTGCCAACCAAATGAAGGGAGTTGGTGGATGGTACTCGAATGGGTCTGATTATGTTTGTTCTGCTTACACCATTCACACTGCAAGCCAAAGATCAATATATTATCAGATATGAAAATCTGACCTACTCTAATACACGTTTGTAGTATGTTTTAAACACTGAATAAAAGGAGCCATTTGGCCCATTGCTTCTTTGCTGTGTTTCTACTACAGCCCTTTAATCATTTGAAAATACAAATAAAATTATGTCATGAATTGCAGATCGCATCTTCCCATCTCCCTGAATCTTCATTAAACAGAGGTGACACCACCTAATGAAAGAGACCCACAGATTGAAGATGGTGAGAATTTACTTACATTGAAGTAAAATGCTGTTGAATGTCAATAGGCATTCTATATAACCTATGGAATGGCGAAAGGCCTTGATAGAGTGTCGTAACGGGGGGCGCTGGGGGAGGACCCAAATGCAAGACACAGACACTGAAGTAATAGGAACAGGACCTGACTAGAGAGCTGGGACAAGAACACAGACTTGGGCTAGGACATTGTCTCGGCAGGCGGGACCAGGACAAGGAACTGGGAACAAGGAGCCTGGACTAGTGACACGGAACTCCGGAACCAGAGCCTGGACAAGGACACAGAACTCCGGAACCAGAGCCTGGACTAGTGACACAGAGCTCCGGAACCAGAGCCTGGACTAGTGACACAGAACTCTGGAACCAGGGCCTGGACAGGGGCACGGAACTCCGGAACCAGAGCCTGGACAAGGACACAGAACTCCAGAACCAGAGCCTGGACTAGTGACACGGAACTCCGGAACCAGGGCCTGGATTAGTGACACGGAACTCCGGAACCAGAGCCTGGACAAGGACACAGAACTCCGGAACCAGAGCCTGGACTAGTGACACAGAACTCCGGAACCAGAGCCTGGACTAGTGACACGGAACTCCGGAACCAGGGACTGGACAGGGACACGGAACTCCGGAACCAGAGACTGGACAGGGACACGGAACTCCGGAACCAGAGCCTGGACAAGGACACAGAACTCCGGAACCAGAGCCTGGACTAGTGACACAGAGCTCCGGAACCAGAGCCTGGACTAGTGACACAGAACTCTGGAACCAGGGCCTGGACAGGGGCACGGAAGTCCGGAACCAGAGCCTGGACTAGTGACACAGAACTCCGGAACCAGAGCCTAGACAGGGACATGGAACTCCAGAACCAGAGCCTGGACTAGTGACACAGAACTCCGGAACCAGAGCCTGGACTAGTGACACAGAACTCCGGAACCAGAGCCTGGACAGGGACACGGAACTCCAGAACCAGGGCCTGGACAGGGACACGGAACTCTGGAACCAGGGCCTGGACTAGTGACACGGAACTCCGGAACCAGGGCCTGGACAGGGACACAGAACCTGGGTCTTGGTTGGGACTTGGAACCTGGGTCTTTACTCGGAACCGGAACCTGGGTGAAGGCTAGGTCTCGGGACTAGGATCTTGGCAAGGACAGGACGTGGCTACAGTATGAGGAGTGGCAACAGGACTGGACGTGGAACTCCTGCATAGGCCGAGGTGCTTGGACAGAATGAGAGACTCCTGGGCACTGCTTGGACAGGGCGAGAGGCTCCTGAACAGGATAAGGGAACCCCAGCACCAGGCTGGGCAAGGTACTCCTGAGCTGGGCGAGGCACATGGACAGGATGAGAACACAAAGCCTAGACTTGGTTAAGGGAGATAGGAATGCAGAGCCATGGTCGAGGGAGACAGGAACATGCAATACAGAGCTGGTTCCCCTCCTTGGGAATGGGACATAGGGCCGGGACTCATACACAGAATGCTGAACACAAGACAGTTCCCAACACTAGGTAGCAGCAAACCGCAGGACCTACCTACCGAAGGCGTGGACACAGAGATGGTTCCCAACTCAAGGTAGCGGCAAATAGCCAGACCTACTTAGCGAAAGCGTGGACACAGAGACAGTTCCTAACAACAAAAGACAGCTTCTTATCTAGGCACAGCAAGACTCTGGTCTAGCTCTGGCAGTAGAACTTGACAGCAATACAGGTGAGATTGCAGGTAAGTCTTCAGGCCAAGGCTTCAGGAGAGGTTGCAGGCAAGGCTTCAGGCAGAAGGTGAAGGGAAGGGAACAGTCCAGCCTCAGGGTAATGGCAAAGATGGCCTAGCTTACCCAATGGAGGGAAGGACAGGAAGGGACAGATCCAACTGCAGGGTAATGGCAAAGGCAGCCTGACTTACCCCACAGAGGCAAGGACAGGATACCAATGAGACAAACCACCAACCACACTTGAACCTAGGGCCACGTAGATTCCCAACTTCAAGACAAGCATCAGGTGCCTATGACTAAGCCCATCTGAAACAAGGGACAGCCGGAAGACCCGGAGTCCGGAGTCCACAGACTGGACCATGAACCGGAACGCGGACATCATGGACCAGACCATGACATAGAGTGGATGTGGAGAGGCTGTTTCGTATGGTGGGAGAGTCTAAGACCAGAGGACACCTCCTAAGAATAGAGGGGTATTCTTTTAGAATGGAGAGGAGGAGGAATTTCTTTAGCCAGAGAGTGGTGAATCTGTGGAGTTCATTGCCACTGCTAGCTGTGGAGGCCAAGTCTTTACGTATATTTAAGGCAGAGGTTGATAGATTCTTGATTGGTCAGGGCATGAAGGGATATAGGGAGAAGGCAGGAAATTGGGGCTGAGAGGAAAATTGGATGAGCCATGATGAAATGTTGGAGCAGACTTGATGGGCCAAATAGCTTAATTCTGCTCCTGTATCTTTGAGTTTAATGGTCTTATGGCATGTCTGAATGTTGGAGAATAGGAAATAGATTGGATTCTACTTAATTGGGCCATTAATTAATTGGAGCAGCCAGTTATTTAAGACAACTCTTAAAGAACAAGAAAAAAAACAAGAAAATTGCACCATGCTTAGAGCAAACAGTTTTTAAATAGCATCACTTGCATGTTTGGGTTGAAAAAGCAATGATTTTTGTCACTGATGGTTGGCGAGTGATAAATACTGAGACAAATCAGAACAGACATTCCCAAATCAAAAGTCAAGTTTATTGTCATTTAATTATATACATATATATAAACTATATAGCCATACAATGTATACAGATTCCAATGTATACAGATTCAAGGCAACATTTGTCCAAATTAGGGTGTAAAGCACAGTAGTACACACCACACATAACACAGGATAACTTATGAAGGAAAAGCTGGGATGAACCACAAGATTTGTAGTCTACTGAGGACTTGATCTATGGCATTCAAGACTAGTGATCCAGTATTATACAAGAAGACAAGATAGGACCTACTGAAGGCTACATAAAGGGAGAAAAAACAATTTTCATTGAGGTGAGGGACATAATCAGATGCACGTCAGCTCTGGCAGGGTTTTCAAGCCAATACTTCTCAAAGAAATGCCTAAGTCAGTTCTACGTTGAGTTCAACGCTGACGAGCAACTCTTGCAATGTCATTAGTGCCAAACTGTATCAGTTTCTGCTGGTTCCTTTGGTTACATCAGTTGCATGGAGAGGGAGAGCCTGCCACATAGGCAACAGCTTGTTCCCCATATCATACTGCCCAGGCTTACATACTGGTTTGTGAATCATGTGGATTGCTGGCATGCAACATTCATGGTCAATGCAAGGTTTCACTCACTACAAAGAAAACTCTAATATCATGAATGGCAGTTATGTTTCACTCCCAGAGGAGCTCAACACCTTTTATGCATACTTTGAAAGAGAGAATAAAACTACAGCTATGCGAATCCCTGCAGCATCCAGTGACACTGAGCTCTGTCAGAACATCTTTCAGGCGAGTGAAACCTTGCAAGGTGTCTGACCCTGAATGTGTACCTGGTTGGGATCTGATAATCTGTGCCAACTAACTGGTGGGATTGTTCAAAGATATCTTCAGTCTTTCACTGCTGCAATCTGATGTTCCCATCTGCTTCAAAAAGTCAACAATCATATCAGTGCCTCCTTAATAACTATTGCCCAGTGGCACTCACATCTACTGTGATGAAGTGCTTTGAGAGGTTGGTCATGGCTAGAAACAGCTCCTGCATAAGCAAGGACCTGGATCCATTGCAATTTGTCTATGGCCACAATAGGTGTACAGCAGATGCAATCTGTCCATTTGGCCTTGTATCACCTGCTGTATATTCATTACAGCTCAGCGCTCAGCACAATCATACCCTCAGTTCTAATCAACAAACTCCAAACCTTGGCAGCCACTTATTTGGGACAACATTTAAAGAACAAAAACAAATCCAGAAAATAGTAGGGATTCCCTTCATTTATTTGGGACGATGTGGTACTTAATTGGGGCAGGAGACTGCTGCTGAACATTTTCTAACTGGCATCGGTCGCAAGCTAATTATGTGGCTGTTAGACACTATACAATGCTCAGAGCGAATAGTTTTAAAATTAGCTCAGTTGTGTGTGTTGTCAGAAATGGCCAGGAATGAAAATGAAATGATTTCACAACTTCAACAAGTTAGATACCATGAAGAATTTGAAGTAATTGACAATCATCTTGAATGTTACAATCAGTTTGGAGGATCCAGTTGCCAAAAGCACTGTTTAAAGGCAGTCCACTATCTGCATTAGGTGCCTGTGTTGATTTTGTTCATTTACAGTCTATCAAAAGAACACATCAATGTACACTGAGTGAATTCCCCCATTGTTAACTATTAGAAATTAGTGTACAGTTTTTTTGTACTGTAGTAGTATTGTAGTGTTCTAATTTGTTCTGTATTTCATTTAAAACATAATTTGTAATTTAGTTAAACTGTAACTTGTTTTTTTAAAACTTTTATCTATTTCCATGAAACTTTGGCTAAATGGGGCACCCGCTTAATTGTGCCAAATTGCGCTGGTCCCAATATGCCCCAATGAACTGGAATCACATGTATAAGTGTTGCAATATCGAGTTAGTTCCAGGCTGCACCTCACAACTCTTTTCAGTATTAGTTTATGGAATCAACATTTGTTGATATTTTTGAATAGGTACAACTGTACACTGATAGCCAAGTATGTAATGACTACTACTACTACGTCAACTCAGGCCAAGGGGGCCGGCGTCGGGCACGATGACGGACTCTCCACTTCTCCCGCTCCCTCATCAGTGTGTTCAGTTCATCTACGTTAGCCGCACCACTGTCTTCTAGGAACGTGTTGACCATAGTCTTGGGAGGGCGCCCAGGGTTCATCCTCCCGTGTTTGGGCTCCCATATGATGACTAGGCCGGTAGGTAGCTCGGGGTGACATAGACAGTGCCCGGCTAGTTGCAGTCCTCATGCCTCGATTTTAGTGGTGAGCATTGGTAGGTCGTTATAGAGCTCAACGTTCATCATGTGCTGTTGCCAACTCATGTCAAGAGCCATCCGGAGCATTCGTGTACAGCAACCATCTGGAGACTTTTGCATAGTCTTGGTGAGTGTCCACGTCTCACATCCGTATGTGAGAATGGACTCTATGACTGCTATGAAAATGCTCTTTTTCAGCCCTCTGGTCAGGTTCGACTTCCAGATTTCCTTCATGTCGTTCATAGCCCTCCACGCCAGCGCCTTCTGTATCTTTATGTCCTTCTCCAAACTCATCATTCTTGACCCAAGGTACTTGTAGTCAAAGACATTCTTGATGGTATCATTCTTTACGGTCTTGAGAGTACCTTCGTCGCAGTTAAACACCATGTAATCTGTCTTTTTAGCGTTTATCATATGTAAGAAGCTAATATATATCGACTAATTCTCCCTCACCAAAACATAAAATGATTTTGTTGAAACCTATAAGTATTAACTCTTGAACGTATGATATTAACAGTATCTTTAATTGTAAGCTCTGTTCTAAGAGGCACATTATAAAATTATGCTGCTTTTCGCATCAGCACGTTATTTAAATATCAGAAATATGTTTGTTGGCATCCAGCCTTGTGGAGATTTAAGACACTAAGACCATAAGTCATAGGAGCAGAATTTGGCCATTCTGCCTGTTGAGTCTGTCCCACCATTTGATCATGGCTGATTTATTTTCCTTCTCAACCCCATTCTTTTGCGCTCTCGCTATAATCTTCGACAAAATTACTAATCAAGAACCTATCAGTTATCCCAATGATTTCTCATAAATAAACCCAATGATTGCTCCATCAAACACTCCTCATAACATTAACCCTTTTTTTTTCCAGAAAACATGCTCATAACTCTCCTCCTGACCCTCTCCAATGAGGCCCAAAACTGTTCATTGTAACCCAAATGTGGCTGACCAAAACATTATGAAGGCTCAAAAACATATCTTTGTTTTTGTATTCTAGTTCTCTTGAAATCAATGCTAACATTGCATTTTCCTTCTTCACACTGTAATTTGCAAGTTAACCTTTGGGGAATCCTGCACTAGGAATCCCAAGGCATTTTGTACTTCAGATATGATAATATAGTCCCTTTTTAGAAAATGGACTTTATTCCTTCTACCAAAGTGCATGGCCATATACTTCCCTATACCATATTCCATATGCCACTTCTTTGCTCATTCTCTCAATCTATCTAAGTCCTTCTGCAGATTCCCAGCATCCTCCAACTAGCTTCATATCTAGCCACAAAGCTATCAATTCCATCATCCAAATCATTGACATATAAAATGAAAAGAAGCAGTTCCAACACCAACCCCTGTGGAACACCACTAGTCATCAGCAGCCAACCAGAGAAGGTCCCCTTTATTCCCACTCTTTGCCTCCTACCAATCAGCCAATCTTCTGTCCATGCTAGTATCCTTCCTGTAATACCATTAGCTATTATCTTATTTAGCAGCCTCATTAGTGCCACATTGTCAAAGGCCTTCTCAAAATCCAGGTTAGCATCATTCACTAAATTTTCTTTTTCTATCAAGCCAGTTATTTCTTCAAAAAGTTCTAACAGATTCGTCAGGCATGATTTCTCCTTAAGGAAACCATGCTGGTTTTGCCCTATTTTATCATGTGCCTCCAAATACCCTGAAACCTCAACCTTAATAATGGACTCTAACATCTTCCCAACCACTGAAGTCAAGCTAACTGGCTCCTTTCTTTTGGCTTCCTCCCTTCTTAAAAAGTGGAGTAACATCTGCGATTTTCCACTCCTCCAAAACCTTTCCAGCATCTAGTGATTCTTGAAAGATCATTGCTAATGCCTTCACAATCTCTTCAGCTACCACATTTAGAATTTCAAAGTGTAGTCATCAGGTAACTTATCTACTTTCAGACCTTTCTGCTTTTCATGCACCTTCTTCTTAGTAATTATGACTATGCTCTCAAATTTCTGGCATACAATCTGGAAGACGGTCACAAAATACTTATTCAGCCATTTTTCTTCCCCATTAATACCCATTCCCAAGAAGGCACTGCAATATATATACTTATATACTTAATACTTCATTGTCGCCAAACAATTGGTACTAGAACGTACAATCATCACAGCAATATTTGATTCTGCGCTTCACACTCTTTGGATTACAAATACTAAATATTAAAAATAGTTAAAATTAGTAAATATTAAAATTTTAAATTATGAATCATAAATAGAAAATAGAAAAATAGGAAGTAAGGTAGTGCAAAAAAAGCGAGAGGCAGGTCCGGATATTTGGAGGGTACGGCCCAGATCCGGGTCAGGATCTGTTCAGCAGTCTTATCACAGTTGGAAAGAAGCTGTTCCCAAACAGCTTATACTCCTTATACTTCATATCTGAAAAAATCTCTTGGTATCCTCTTATGTTATTGGTTTTCTTAGCTTGATATCTCATTTTATTTGCTTATTGCTTTTTTAGTTACTTTGTTTTTTTTTAACATCATATATGATGACATTCCGCGGGCTGTTCACAAAGCTACTAGCTATTCTACTAAATGTATTTTTTCTGGACTGTGATCACTGCAATCTGCATCCTGCAATTTTCCTTTATGAAATGTACTTTTGAGCCATCTAAATGATCTGGCACCTTTGCGATCTCCTGAAAGCTTCGGTGAACGGGACTCTTGAGAATATAGTTACAGCCACCACCACATTGGTCATTGCTGGGGTGGACCAGGCCAGATTAAAACGTCAAAGCCCGATAGTGGAAAATGAATCGGTGTTCAGCTCACCTCTCCATATCAGCCAAGATCTCCCATCTGAGCCCATCCAGCCTGCCTGAGTTTGACCTCACTTCTCACAGCTACATTTGGGTTGGTTATGCAGGAGTCGGGAGTCTCCAGGTTTGGGAGAAGTTGTTGCCCTGCAGCTATCTGACTCCTGGACCAGCTGAAACTCACCGCAGTGCTAAACTAACTCTGTAGCTGTGGACTCAATTCTGAGGACTCTGCAGTTCATGTTCTAAGTATGATTTGATTACTTTTTTATTGTTTGCATGATTTGTTCTTTTTTCACACATTGGTTGGTCTTTGCTGTGTGTGGTTTTTCATGCGTTCTATTTTGTTTGTTCTGTGGCTGCCTACAAGAAGATGAATCTCTGGGTTGTATATGGTATACATACTTTGATAATAAATTTAATTTGAACTTTGAATTGCTCCAACATCATTTTTTCAGTGATCCGTTGTCCACTCTTGCCTCTCTTTTACTCCTTATATTTCATACCTGAGAAATCTCTTGGTATCCTCTTATGTTATTGGTTTTCTTAGCTTGATATCTCATTTTATTTGTTTATTGCTTTTTTTAGTTGCTTCCTGTTGTTTTTTTCTTAACATCTCAATCCCCTAGCTGCCAAATATTATGCTGCCTTTGACTTCCTTTGCCAGCTACGGTTGTCTCATTCTCCCCTTAGAATGTTTCTTCTTTAGGATGCACCAATCCTGAATCTTCCAAAAGACTGCCAGAAACTCCAGCCATTGGTGCTCTACTGTCAATCCTACTTGTGTCACCTTCCAATCAACTTTGGTCATCTCATCTCTCATGCCTCTTTACTCAACTGCTATACCAATATATCTAACCTTAGCTTCTCCCTCTCAAACTGCTGGGTGAATTCTATTATATTATGATCACTGTTTCCTAAGGGTTCCTTTACCTTAAGCTCCCTAATCAAATCTAATTCATTACACAACACCCAATCCAGAATTACCTTTTCCCCATTGGGCTCAACCACACACTGCCCTATATAGGTGCTTGTATACCTCCTACAAATTCTTTCTCTTGGGATCCAGCACTAAGTTTATTTTCCCAATCTACATACATAATTAAATCTCCCTTAACCCTCAAAACATTGTCCTTTTTACAGGTCTTTTCTATCTCCCATTGTAATTTATTCTCCTGATTTAATGTTAATTGGATTATATAGAAATTATATTGTTTCTGAATGTCTATAAATTTGAAAGCACTCCAATTGTTGAAAGCAAAGCAATAGATTTCATATCTTGTAAATGTAGTCATAAATGTAACCTTTACATATTTGATTTAAAACATACCAAGACAAATGTGACAATGCTAAAAAAAACTTACCGTTTTTATTTATAATTAACAACCAACAGCAAGATTTTTATTTTAATAACCTGAACTATTTTAGTTGATTCAGGAATAAAATTATGATTTACAATTTCAATTTGACATGCATTGAAGTGGTGAACTTGACGTGAATTGCTTGATTAAAGACATGCACTTTTTTTTTACTGTAATAAGAATTTTCTGTGGTTCCTGCACTCTTGAAAGTAGTGTACCAATCAGCACAAGACAGGAATGTACTTTTCTCTTTGATTTAATAAGAAAAGCACAGCGGGATATATAGCACTTTTTCTTAGAGCATTTATTTTACCCATACTGCAAACTATAATATAACGAGGGAAACAGTTTCACTGTTCTTATCTGATTTATCAAAGTGCAACTGATAATTACAGTTAAAAATGTGGACATTCTGCTAATGCAAAGTATTTTTCCTTAAATGTTTGCTGCTCAATAGTGCAATGGAGGAATGTTCATTCTCCATGCAATCAAATAGCAATAATTCCTCTTTATCATCTGTACTTGCTCTGTCCTTCTTTTGTTTCCTTTGTGGATTTTTGCCTCTCTCGGTCTCAAAATTTTCATGAATTTTCTTTTAACTATCTTACATTGCCATTACTATTTCTCTCACTCCCACAGTTCCTCCCACTCCCCTGCTGATATCCATTATTTCCATAATCATTCTTTTCTGATATAATTTTTCATTCTCCCTGTCCTTCATTCTCTCTGTCCTTCATTTTATATGTTTATTTGTTAAATTCATCATTCACTGTTCACTTCATCCCCGTCACTCTCTCATGTCCTAGTTTTCTCCAATGTCCGTAACATTCTCTGCCTATGATATTGCTCTCTGTCGCACTTGCTTTCTGTCATAGCCTGGCCCATTCTCTTTTTTGTCCTGGTGTCTCACTTACATGCATTCCAGGTTTCTTTTTTCCCTATTTGATCTCCTGAAGCCACTTCTTTTAAATTCCATGAATGAGGATTATCAGATCAATTCTTAATCCCATTAATTTGGCAATGTTCTCTTTCCATTCTCTTTAATTCCTTGCTAGCCCATTAACTTTGGAATGTTTTCATTGTCTTCTCCTGTGAGGGTCAATACAGGGCATTTCTATATCAGCTTGACATATTCTTTTTGACCTTTACTATTTTGTTGCTGCAGCTTCTTTTCAGACCATTCAAGGGTCATCTGTCTCCACCAGTTGCAATCTATCGTCTCTCATTCCTTCCTGCCATAATTTTGTGCTGTACTTAAGTTTGAACAAACATTCCTCTTTTGATGATAGCTTTCACTCCGAGAAAATACCTTTTCTTGGAGCTGATCATTTGTAATGAGGCATTTGACAGAATCATCATATTATTTAAATGACCTATTATTGTCTTATAAACCATGTTTTAATTATAAATTACAGTGGTAAAGTGCAGAACAGTAGAATAGGCTACATTATGTGTAGAAGATGCTCATCACTTTTGGAATGTAAATGACTGACCAGGATAATTGCTTTTGACTCCATCACCTTGACATCATATTAACACACAAAGCTAAATTATGTGACGAGCTTTATTGTTATAAACAGAAGATTCAGCACGAGTCCCTATTTTAAATGGAGTTATTTGTAATTGTCTTGGAATTAACAGCAACATAATCCATTCTCAGTGAATGGCTGACAGCATAAGAGAAACCAACCACAAACAGTGGATCTTGATGTATGCAGAGAAAACTATTTTGTTTACTCTAAAAGAGAAGTACCATGATGAACAGTTACTTATCTCTAAAAGACGCTTCATGCCTTCCAATTTCTTTTCTGGCTTTAGTGTAAGAAAAACAAATCACTTAATTAACAAGTACTTTTTCTCTGCATTTGTCAATACCAGTCTATGAATTGGATGTGCTGGAGTAATTTCCGCACATCTGCTTCACAGGCACAAATCCTCAAATATACTGCCACAGCTTGAAATACATAATCCCCCAACCACTGAAGTCATAACCCTATCAATGTACTGCCACATTCTCCTGTGCAAAGCCTCTCATCTCCCTGAGGTACAGAATACAGGTACATATTTATCATCTTTCCTCGTATGTAATACTGTTTAACTATTGCTTTCTCCTGATTCTTCTGAAACATTTGACTTTATAATATAGCAAAAGTTTCATGCTATTAATAAATTAATGAGGTTCACTGCCTATATGGCAGGTGCCTGCAGGACTATGATGGGAACAATAAATTTGATAAAAAATAAATTAGTTCCTTTAGTTACTTCCTGTAGTAAGTGGGCTCATTTTACATTTTTATTCAACTCCTTCACCTTTCTCTAACCTTCTACTTCTGCGGACAGTTCACTTAGAGCTAATACTAGCACATACACCATTCCTTGTACACAGACACCCATGCCTGAACACTGTCATGCATCCTTAATGCATGTACACGGTATAAATAATATACTGTATATCAAGATTTATATTATGTAATAATATTTCAATATTTAATTAACAGATTTATTTAAATATATAAATACTTAGAAATAATACAAGCATGTCTATGGAAATAAGAATTATTTACTTGTCTTGTGCACTTAAAATTATATTATTTTATTTATATCTCCAGCTCCTTTATTTATTTCGATGCAGATAAGAAAGATTTAAAGATTCAAGGTTCGAAGTCCATTTACTATCAAAGCATGTCTGCAGTACACAATTCTGAAATTCATGTTTCCACAGACAGCCATGAAACAACAAAATCCATGGAAACAGTTCAGAGAAAGACATCAAACTTCCAAAGAGCAAAAAACAAATAGTGCAAATGGCAAATAAAAAGAGTGAAAAACACAGAGTATAAAGCACCAAGCCATGAAGTCATTAAAATAGTTCAGGCATATTCAGTTCAGCTCAGTTCATTTCAAACTAGCTTTGTGTCATTTGTTAACTGCAGGCCACCTTAATCAAAATCACACAAAATAACAATTACACACCACCCAGCAATCAAAAATATTTAGAGTATTAAATCTTTAGAGAAGACACAGGCTGGTACAAGAAAAATAAGGTTCTAGTAGGTAATTTTAACTTTCCATATATTGACTGGGCCACCCAAGCTGTTAAAGGATTCGATAGGGTAGAGTTTGTGTCATATGGGGGCGCTAGTAGCAGACCCAAATGCAAGACACAGACACTGAAGTACTAGGAACAGGACTAGGTGTGTCAAGCAAGCAAGGGAAGTGGGGAAGAAACGATGCTGGACAAGACGCAGGCCCTGGACGAGGCTAGGATACAGAGCCTGGGCTAGGACTAGACTAGGAAATCGGGACCTAGACGAGGAACTAGGAACTTGGAACCTGGACAAGGACTCTGAGCCAGAGACTGGACAGGGACCCGGAACCTGGACCTTGACTCAGGCTCGGACCCCAGATCTAGGTGAGGACAGGACGTGGCTGCAGGATGAGGAGTGGCAACAGGACTGGACATGAGACTCCTGGACAGGATGAGGGAACCCCAGCACTGGGCTGGGCGAGGTACTCCTGGGCTGGGCGAGGCACATGGAGAGGACAAGAACACGAAGCCTTGACTTGTTCGAGGGAGAACAGGAATGCAGAGCCTTGGCCGAGGGAGAACAGGAACGCAGAACACAGAGCCTTGGTCTTGTGAAACAGGAACATGGAACACAGAGCCGGGACCCCTCCTTGGGAACAGGACATAGGGCCAGGACTCATACACAGAACACAGAGCCGGGACCCCTCCTTGGGAACAGGATGTAGGACCGGGACTCATACACAGAATGCTGAACATGACGAGATGGTTCCCACCACAAGGGAGCGGCAAATGGCTGGACCTACCTAGTGAAGGTGTGGGCACAGAGACGGTTCTCAACACAAGGTAGCAACAAACAGCCAGACATACCTAGCGAAAGTGTGGACATAGAGACAATTTCAAACAATGAAAGAAAATTCCTTATCTAGACACAGCAAGACTCCAGTCTTGCTCCAGTGGTAGAACATGACAGCGAGAATAGGCGAGGACACAGGCAAGGCATCTGGCAAAAGGTAGCAGGCGAGGCTTCAGGCGAAGGTAGCAGGTGAGGCTTCAAAAGGAAGGGGAAGAGGAGGGAACAGTCCAGTAACTGAACCCGAACCAAGGAGCTGTTCATGTAGCCAGCCCAAAATGAGAATCATGTGCTTCAATTTAGGCACACAACAGGACAAGGGAAAACTGGAAAACCTGGAATAAGGGACGATGGACCGGACTATGAACCGGAATGTGGACTTCATGGACCGGACCATGACAGTTTGTCAAATGTGATCAGAAAAGTTTTCCAAATCAATACATGGAAATCCAACAAAAGATTGTGAAATCCTTGATCTGCTATTAGATTAGATTATTAGATTATGAGGACACGCAGTCCTCTTTTATTGTCATCTAGTAATGCATGCATTAAGAAATAATACAATGTTTCTCCGGTGTGATATCACAGAAACACAAGACAGACCACGACTGAAAAGCTGACAAAAACCACATAATTATAATGTATAGTTACAACTGTGCAAGCAATACTGTAACTTGATGAAGAACAGGCCATGGGCACGGTAAAAAAAAAAGTTTAGAGTCTCTTGAAAGTCCCATGATCTCACGTAGACGGGAGAAGGAAGAAAACTCTCCCTGCCATGCTTCCAGCACCGCAAAATTGCTGATGCAGCATCCTAAAAGCACCTGACCACAGTCCGACTCTGAGTCGTCCGAAAACTTCGAGCTTTCGACCAGCCCTCCGACACCGAGCACCGAGTACCATCTCTGCCGAACGCTTCGACCCCATCCCCAGCCACCAGCAACAGACAAAGCCGAGGATTTGGGGCCTACCCTCCAGAGGTTCTCAATTGCACAGTAGCAGCGGCAGCGAACCGGGCATTTCAGAATTTTCTCCAGAAGTTCCTCTGTGCCTCTCACATCTGTCTCCATCAAATCAGAATTGCGCACGGTCCCCTATTTAACAAATACGATATCATTTCACCGGAGAGGCCACGCGCGCTACGTCGCGCTGCCATCTTCTTCTCCCACCTTAGGGAATGAGACAGGGTAGGCGACAGATGTTTGTGTAGGGGAGCACTTTGCACCCAGTGATCACAATGCCATTAGTTTCAAAATACATAGGCAAAAAGATAGGTCTGCTTTGTGTATTGAGGTTCTAAATTGGAGTAAGGCCAATTTTGATGGTATCAGAAAGCATCAGGCAAGTGTGGATTGGGACAGGCTGTCTTCTGGCAAAGGTGTGCTCGTTAAGTGGGAGTGTCACAAGAGACCAAGTCAAGGATTGTAAGGAGCCAAGTGCTTGAGTATCTGAGACTAGAATCAAGACATGATATGAGACTGAGATAAGGACAGGTTTCTAAACTAGACACCAGATGAGAATCCACAGTAGAGCTGATGGTTGAGCACCAAACCTCAGTTCAGGTGCTATTTAAATATTAAAATCCTAGTGCCAAAATATGGACAAAATTAGCGGGGCAGGCCTGAATCTTTAAAGGAGCCACACCAGCTATCCATATTTCAGAATATCTAAACCCTGGAAGCTGGTGAGGTCCTGTGCATGTCATAACTGGAGGCCCTAACCTATAGCCAACTCCTGACGGCTTTGGCTACTTGGAGAGATGATGATGGTAGCCAAGGATGAGTGCCAGATCCAAGGTATCCCCTTCCAGAACCGAGCACAGTTCCTCGGTTCTGAATCCTTCCCAATCCATGAAGAACTGCTGAACATCCCGAACAGTTCATGCATGGCTAATTCTTTTTACGGTGAAGACTTGTTCCCCATCGACAAACGAGGGTGGCAGCAGAGTCGGATGGTGAAGGAGCTAAAGGTTTTAATTTGGAAATGTAGAAAGTGGGATTGATCTTGAGGATCTGCAAGGCGTAAGCCACTAGGTTTACATTCTTGAGAACCTTAAAGGATCCAATGAACTTGGGCAGTGGTCCCCAACCACCGGGCCGCGGACTGGTACCGGGCCACTGAGCATGCGCTACCGGGCCGCGAGGAAACGATATGATTTGGCGATATGAGTTAGCTGCACCTTTCCTCATTCTCTGTCACGCACTGTTGAGCCATTACCCGCGCGTCATCCATGTCAGCACGGGAAGGAGATCAACTTCTTGAGCTTGCAAATGACGGCGGGTTGAAAAGTCTGTTTGACATAACATCTCTGCCGGCATTCTGGATCAAAGTCAAGGCTCAATATCCTGAGATAGCCACGGAAGCACCGAAAAAGTTGCTTCCATTTCCAACATATCTCTGTGATGAATGTAACAAAAACTAAATTGCGGGTTAGACTGGACATAAGGAACCCCGTTCGAGTATCGCTGTCCCCCATCACCCCTCGATAGGACCGTCTTGTTGCAGGAAAGCAAGCCCAGGGCTCCCACTGATTCAGCAATATTGGTGCGTTGCAATGATTTTATAAGTTCATATGGGAAAAATATGCGCTGTGTTTAATATCCAAACGTTACTTAAAATGTTATGATGCTATTGACTTATATAACCATATAACAATTACAGCATGGAAACAGGCAATCTCTGCCCTTCTAGTCCGTGCCGAACGCTACTCTCACCTTGTCCCACCGACCTGCACTCAGCCCATAACCCTCCATTACTTTCCTGTCCATATACCTATTCAATTTAACTTTAAATGATAATATCGAACCTGCTTCTGACACTTCTACTGGAAGTTTGTTCAACGCTTACTTCAAGCTCCCCTGTCCTCCCCTGATAATTGACTTATCGCTATATTCATGCGAGGAAAATGTGCTGTGTGTTTAATATTAAATTTGTTAGATAAAGCCTTTTAGAAACGAAATTGAGTGTATTAGCCACTTATCACCGATATTCCGGTCGTGATTAACACCCCCCCCCCCGAACAGAATCGCCAAAAATGATTTGTAGAAAAATAATCGACACGAGCGCGCATGCGCACTGGTGCCCACGCAAGGCTTCATGGTCATTGTAGTCTTTCTCTGGGTGAACGCAACGTATTTGACTGCTACTCTTGTCCGTTGGCAACCATCCCGGCCCCCCCACCCCCTCGGTCCGCCGGTCCGCCGGTCCGCAAGAATATTGTCAACATGAAACCGGTCCGCACTGCAAAAAAGGTTGGGGACTCCTGAACTTGGGCACCAATTTCCTAGACTGCACCCAGAGTGGCAAGTCCTGAATAGATAGCCAGACCTGTTGCCCGGGCTGCAAAGTTGGTCCCTATCTTCTCTTATGGTTAGCCTTCATTTCAGTCTTCCGGATAGAGGCCAACAAAATCTCCCATGCCCCAGTACATTTTTCCTTGCAGCGTCGGATGAGATCTTCAAGCACAGGAACCCCAACCTCAGCTTCCTGCTCAAAGAACAGTGCTGGAGAATAGCCAAACTGGCATACAAATGGGGGACATTCTGTGTACAGAATAGTCTCACCACTTGTCTGAAGCCAGGCATCGCAGGGTTCACTCTATATCCTGGTTCACCCACTCTGTCTAGCCCACTGTAGCTCTGATCAGCATACAGGATACCCTCCAAAAACATGACGCGTACTGCGGACCCCAATCTGACACAATGTCCACTGGAAATCCATGGATCCTGAAGACTTGATGCAGGGCAATCTCAGCCGTCTCTGCCACTGAAGGTTGTTTGTCCAGCACAATGAATTTGCAGGCTTTCAAAAAATGATCAACTATTATCAAGATGATAGCCTTCCCCTTGGAAGGTGGAAGACGCACAACAAGGTCCACGGAGATGGTACCCTTAGTCTGTCCTTAACAAATACTGAGTGAAGGAGCCTTTGTGGTAGGGTGCAGGGCTCCTTGTTCCGGTCTCACACCTCACATGTCGGCATGTATTGTCAGACCTCTTTAGCTATTCCAGGCCGCCAGCATCTTCTCTTAAAGAACTTGAAGGTCCTGGCAACCCCTGGGTGGGAGGGCATTCTAAATGAGTGTCCCCATTGAAGTACCTTAGACCTGACCAAACCTGGGAGAGTTAGATGACCTGGAGGAGAGTTCTCAGTAACCTCCCTTTGCACCTGGGCCTTGCGAGCAAGTGCATTGATTCCCCAATGAATAGGCGCTGCCACGTTATAGTGGGGCAAAATGGTGGTAGGCTGCTCTTCTCTTTTGAGCTTACTGAACTGATGAGACAAGACAACACACACAAAGTGCTGGAGGAACTCAGCAGGCCAGCC
This sequence comes from Mobula birostris, assembly GCF_030028105.1. Lineage (NCBI taxonomy): Eukaryota > Metazoa > Chordata > Chondrichthyes > Myliobatiformes > Myliobatidae > Mobula > Mobula birostris. The sequence continues at coordinate 30,650,409 of NC_092381.1, forward strand.
AGCATCTATGGAAAAGAGTAACTAGAGGCTGCTTGGCCTGCTGAGTCCCTCAAGCACTTTGTGTGCGTTGCTTGGACTTCCAGCATCTGCAGATTTTTTTTTGTTTGTGTGTTTGTGTCGAGACAAGGCATCCAGTTTTGGATTCTTTGACCCCCATTGACAGGTGTTACGTTACCGGCAACAATGAATATCAATCAAGACAGGTTATATAAAAACCACCAAACATTTATTAAACGCGGATAAGTGATAAAAAAAAACAAACGGAAACTTTAACCGGAAATTAACCGTCGTGCAGCCGTTCAACAAATCGTCACTTGGCACTGGCTCTTAATGCGTTAAATGCGAAAACAATTCTTAAAGCCATAAAGTCAGATATAGTTCTTAAAATGGTAAATTTGAAAGTCCAACAGATTTATACGTTCAATTGGGAGAGACTTCTCTGGAAAAGGATGTCTTCATAGATGCGACTTACCTGCTGGTTCTGTCCAAAGGATTCACGATGCAGTAAATAAACAGTTTAAAACAACTGACCTTAATTTCCTTTTAGAGAGAGCAAACCTTTGCATGAACTCTTTGCTCCTTTGGCAAGAGCTACTCCTTCAACGAAGACTCAATAAGGTTGATCCTTTGTTAAACTGCCAAACAATGCCGACTCCTCTCAATCCTTCGATCCTGTACTTCGATAAGGTCTTCACTCTCCCTTCTACTGCTGGAATTGGGTAAATCAGCACATCTAGCCAAAAACTTCCAGTCCAATAATATAGTATCCTGCAACAGAATGCACAACTGTTTCAAAAATGAAACTGCGTCACAAAAACAAACACGCAACAGAAATGGAGACACAGCACGTTCTACCTGGAAATCTATAAACTAAATACTAACTGCGTCATCTAGGGTCTACCCTTATATACCCATGGTGCACATGTCATCACGTGACCTCACATCGGCAGGAAAATTACATCAGGTGACCTCCAAAAGACCATTACATCATTCTCACAAAAAAAATCACCGATCTCCTTGAGCATATAACACAGGTCAGAACATAATTGAACCGGTTAAAGAAAAAAGACCAGCTGGCATTCCTCGAATTCAGTCTTTGGGCCTCCCGAATATAAGCCAGGTTTTTGTGGTCTGTCCATACATTAAAAGGGTTGTTAATTCCCTCAAGCAAGTGATACTATTCCTCCAATGCCAACTTGTCTGTGAACAGCTCTCTATTTCCGATGTCACAGTTCACCTCTACCGTAGATAGCCACCTGTGGAAGAATGTACAAGGGTGCAGTTTATTGTCCAAAGATGTCCATTGAGACAACATTGCATCCATTCTGATTTCCGAGGCGTCTATCTCCATGATGAAAGAAAGGTCCTGGTTAGATGAAACCAAAATGGGAGCTGTTGTAATCACCTGTTTGAGTTGCAAAAGCAGCATCCACTTCGGTAGTCCAAACAAAAGGGCCTATGGATCTTTTAGTCAATGCTGTCAGCAGAGCCACCACAGAGCTAACATTCCAGATGAACTTTCTGTAAAAGTTCACAAATCCCAAGAATTGTTGGACTTATTTCATATTGGATGGTTGTAGCCAATCTCTAACTGCCTGGTTCTTAGTAGGGTTCATCTTGAGATTGCCATTGGAGATGATAAAATGCAAAAATGAAATGACAGCTGCGTGAAATTCAGATTTCTCCAGCTTGACATAAAGTCCATCATCTAGATTAAAGTCTGTCATAAGCCTTGTGGCCCATCAGGCCGGTGCTTATGCTGGTTTCCGTGGTGTGAAACGACTGAGAGTATGAGACTCCCCCCACCTCCCTCCCGGATAGGATGCCAGTCCATCGTGAGGTTAATCTCCAGCATTTTTTGCTGGTACCCATTCTCAGCTGGTAGACTGGAGCATTGTATGGTTAAGTGCCTTGCTCAAGGACACAACACGCTGCCTCGACCGAAGCTCGAACCCACAACCTTCAGATCGCTAGTCCAACACCCTAACCACTTGGCTACATGCCACACATTATCTAGAAGCATCCTTAAGATATCTCTGACATGAGTGGGATACCTCTGTATGGACTTCGAGAAAATTAGGATGTCATCGAAGTAGACAACGTTTTTATGGAGAGCATCCAGGAGTACATTGTTTATAAAGGCCTGGGAAACAGCTGGTGCATTCACGATGCCAAAGTCATAGTGCCCTGTCGAGGTGTTGAATGGTGTCTTCCACTCATCTCCCTCCTTTATGTAAACCAGGTTGTACGCACCTCACAAGGCTAGCTTCGAAAATTCTCTTGCCTCTTGGAGAATCTTGAAGACAGTGTTTATGTGTGGAAGGGGTTAACAATTCTTGGTTGCTATGCAATTCAGCTCTCTATAATCAACGCATGGCTGCCGGCTCCTGTCCTTTTTCTGTACGAAGGAGAAGCCTGCACTGAGATGGAGGACCGAATGAACCCCAAAGGAAGAGCCTCTGTTATTTACTCTTCCACAATGCTTCTCTCTGGGCCCGAGAGTGCATATAATCCACCCTGCTAAGGTCGTACCAGGCAGTAGATCTATTGCACAGTCGTAGGGTCAGTGTGGTGGAAGAATCAAAGCCTTTTCCTTGCTGAAGACCTCTTCTAAATCCCTGTAGAGAGAAGGGATTTCAACTGGCTTGGGTGTTAGAACTACCCCCAAACAACCCTCCATGGATGAGTCCTGAGACTACTTAGGTAGCAGGGGTGACCTGGTAGACCTCAGAGTCTCTTCCATAAGTTTACTAGAGCCTTTTGTTGAAACAGAGACCAAATCAGAGTCCAAGTCCTTATCCATATCCTCAGGTGATGACAACAAAGCACTACAAATGATCTTTGTGCTTTTGGGACTAGGCTTCAAGGGTCTTTGTTTGGGAGCCTTTCCCTTAGATGGGACCTGGTGACTGGATCCCTTAGGCTTGACTGTTAGGGGTCCAGACTGCTTGGCACCTCCTTGGCGGGTTTCTTGGCTTGAGAACTAGAGAAACTCCTTTTACAATTCCAGCACACCCAGGCTAGACAGGGTCGGGACTGATACGGTCCTTTGGACTGGAGCTGGCTTGGCAGATCAAGGAGGCAGGACTGGGTGTGCTGAAGGCTCCAGGTTACTCCGAGCAAAAGTCTGTCTCTTCATCAGCCACTGGCCTGAGGAGATTCTGGAGAACGGAACCAAAACAAAAAAAAAACATTTCCTCTTGGAACAACTTGACCGTGCAGTGAGTCTCTCTTCCTTTCAGTCAATGAAGGGTTATGTTTGGACAGCCAAGGGTGCCTGGGCATCAGGGGTATGTGAGCAGAATCAATGATATGGAAACAAATGTCTCCCACTTGTTCCTCTATCCTCAATCGCAGAACCAATGTCTGCTGCAGGATCTGCTCAGACCCAAGAGGTCGAACATAGGGGACAGTTGGGAGCATGAGCTCGCTCAACTTCTACAGAGGTATGTTGAGCTAACGGGTGGTCCACAAGTCCAGAAAATTGCCAGCTGCCCCAGAGTCCACAAAGGCATTCACCTCATGCTGGTTCTTTCCCCAGGAGATCTCCGCCTTCAGCGTGACACCAGAATCAGTAGGATTAGGAGTAATGGCTGCTACTGTCACAGTCCTCCTGACACTGGACAGTTTTGGCAGTTTCCCAACATCTGCAGCTTCGGACATTCAGCCCACAGGTGACCTACTTCCCTGTTTTAATAACAGCAACCACAACTTCAACACCAGGACACCTCATTGGCAGAGACTCTTGTGCAGCCGATTTGCATTGGCTCGACAGCATCTTGAGCAGGAGTTGAGCTGGTCATTGTTCAATATTAGGAAGTGGAACTGTGATGCTTTGAGGCTGGGCATGGGCTAGCCCTTTTCGACCTGATGAGATAGTCCCACTTTCATTCTGGCAGAAGATTATCAAGGCGGATGGACTAATCAATCAGAGTTCTTAAGTCATCTACCAGCTCTCCCAAGTCAAGGGCATCCTTTAGTTCATCTCGGAGTCCATGGCAGTACAGAATGGCCAAGAACTCCCTGTTCCAACCACAATCCTTGACCAAAGTCCGAAATTCAATAGCGTAGTTAGCTGCTGACAGACTACCCTAACAAACTTTCATCAGACGGTCCGAGGCTCTGTTTGGTCTAGCAGGATGTTGAAACACCCTCTTCATGACATTCATGAATTCTTCTTCCTCTGAATGTGAGCAAATCTCCAACCTCTGCTCCCAATGCATGGTGGCCCTGGCCAGGGCTCTCCCAGTCAGGAGAGAGATCCATAGGGAGCCGGGTGGGCTGGAGTTCAAACACCAATGAACACGGAATGAGGAATCTGCAGCAAGAACCAGAGTCACTGCCAGATCTCTCCAGGGTTAGAAGATGGAATGAATGAATCTGCAGAGTGACTAACATCCTCATCCGAGCATCTCTGGCTTTCTTTTAGCAATAATTGGTGCATGGCAACTGAGTGGTCACATATCTTTAGGCTCTGTCAAAAAATTTTCTCACTCTGGCTGGCTACATGTGATGAGAGGCTCCAATCCCCCGCTGGACCTATGTTAGGTTCAATCATATTGTGATCAGAGACCTAGCTGAGGATGGTAAGGACCCAAGTGCTGGAGTATCCAAGACTGGAATCAAGACATGATATGAGACTAAGACAAGGACAGGGTTCTAAATTAGATGCAAGACAAGAATCCAAAATAGAGCTGATGATTGAGCACCAAACCTCTGTACAGGTGCTCTTTAAATATTAAAATCGTGATGCTAAAACATGGCCGCCAGTTAGCAGGGCGGGCCTGAACCTTTAATGGGACTGTGCCAGTTGTCCATGTCTGCAGAATCACAGTGTTTGAACCCCAGAAGCTGGCGTGGTCAGGATTGTAACAGGAAGGCCTTTAAAAATGAGATTTTGAGAGTACAAAGCTTGTATGTGTCTGTTAAAATAAAAGGTAAAGATAACAGGTGTAGGGACCTTTAGTTTTCAGGAGATATTGAGGCTCTGGTTAAGGAAAAGAGGGCGGTGGATTGCAGGTATAGAGAAGGTGGTGGTTTGCAGGTATAAGCAGGTTGGAACAAATAAGGTGTTTATGGGATATAAGGAGTACAATTTTTTCAATCTTTAAAACAATGTTTTTTTTCTTGAGACATTGTAAATGTTGCCTGCTTCAATGTACTTGTGTTAATTTTGAACAATAATAATAAAAAGATTTGAAAAGAAGGGAATGTAAGAAATGCAAGAGAACACTAAAGAAAGAAATCAGGAGGGCTAAAAGAAGGTGTAAGGTTACCTTAGCAGACAAGATGAAAGAAAATTCTAAGGGACTCTGCAGGTATGTTAAAAGCAAAAGGATTGCAAGGGACCAAATTGATCCTCTGGAAGACTAGAATGATAATGCATGCATGGACCCAAAAGAGATAGGGGAGATCCTAAATAAATTCTTTGCATTTGTATTTTCTCAGGAGATGGACACAGCGTCTACAGAAATGAGGCAAACCTCTTTACACAGAGGGTCAAAAGAGTGTGGAAAGAGCTGCCAGCACAAGTGGTGGATGTGAGGTCGATTTCAACATTTAAGAGGAGTTTGCACAGGTATGTGGATGGTATGAGTATGGAGGGCTATGGTTCTGGTGCAAGTCAATGGGAGTAGGCAGCTTAAATGGTTCAGTACAGACTAGATGGCCTAAATGACCTCTTTCTGTATTGTACTTTTCTATGACTCTATGACTCTAAAAAAAGGAGCAACTAGAAGCTAGAAACATATCATAACATGAACTACAGAGTCTAATTCACAAATTTCAACTAACAGCAGCAAGTGGAAAACATTTTTTGTCAGGAAGTAATAAGGTCTGGGATGTACTGTCAGGGCTAGTACATTCAGGCAGAGTCAATAGAATCACTCATAAAGGAGCTGCATAAGTGTGTGAAAGGATAGAAAGGAGTGAGATTGAAAACGAGCTGCTGGAGGAACTCAGTGAATCAGGCGCGTCTGTAGAAGGAAATGGATAGTCGTGATCTCATGTCAAGACCCTTCCTCTGGAGAGGCAGGTGGAACTAGCTGGTCTGATCTCCAACAGAGTTTCTTGTTGCACCGTATGTTCTCCTTCTGTGCAGTAAATAATGCATGATTTTTTTGACTTTGCTAATTTTACAAAGGCAGCTATATTTGCACTTGTAAATGCAAGAGATTACGCAGATGCCAGACATCCATACAAAATAGAGGAGTAACTCTGCAATTCAGATAGTAGCTACAGTGTGGAAGGGAATAAGCCTGCACCCATCAACTCACTGCACTGCATACTTTACCACTACTACCTTATTATTTCCTGCCACAGTCACCTTATATAGATACCCCGTACCTGGTGTCAGTTTATGTACGTGCAGCCAGTCTATGTATATGAGAAAATCTTATTTATTTATATTTATTGTTTTTTTATTGTGTTCCTTATGCTTATTGTGTTTTTTTCTTGCTGCATCAGAACCAGAGTAACAATTATTTCATTCTCCTTTACCCTTGGGAACTGAAGAATGATACTAAACAACGTTGGTTCTTGAATCATGAAACAGTCAATGTTTTCAAAGTTCAAAGTAAGTTTTGTTATCAAAATATGTATAAGTATGTACAGTACCCTGAGATTCATTTTCTTAAGAGCATTCAGTCAAACAAGGAACCAATGAAAAGCTACACACAAAACAACTAATACACAAAAGGACAAACTGTGCCAATACAAAAAAAAATTATAGTAATAAATAGTAAATAAATAATAGTGAGAACATGAGTTGCAAAGTCCTTGAAAGTAAGTCCATAGTTTGTGAAATCTGTTCATTGTTGAGGTGAGTGAAGTTATCCACTTGGTTCAGGAGCCTAATGGTTGAAGGGTAATAAGCATTCCTGAACTTGTATGGCTTCCACACCGCCAGGCTGAGAACTAAAAATGAAATGCAACTATTTACTCATTTCCAATTTTCTTAAGGTTAGTGAGCACTGATATTTCCCTCCTGTCTCTGCTGTGAGCTTACCCATTTTGGTCAATCAGATGAGATGATCCCTTCTGTTAACCTGCTTGGCAATGAATACTGAAGAATCACTCAAATATAAAGTGTCTCCAAATCACTTAGATTGAAAGGCTAATCAAATAGCAGCCACCCCACCCATCCTAATATCTCAGAAAAGTCAGTCTAAGTTTATAGACTTATATTTCATTTCCCATTTCCATGCTTGTCACAGACTTTACTAAATTATGCAGAATCAGAATCAGGTTCATTATCACCGGCATGTGACGTGAAATTTGTTAACTTAGCAGCAGCAGTTCAATATAATACATAATATAAAAGAGAAACAATAAAATAAAAATAATAATAGTAATAAATAAGCAAGTAAATCAATTGCATTATATTGAATAGATTAAAAACATGCAAAAAACAGAAATACTGTCTATTAAAAAAAGTGAGGTAGTGTCCAAAGGTTCAATGTCCATTTAGGAATCAGATGGCAGAGGGGAAGAAGTTGTTTCTGAATCGCTGAGTGTGTGTCTTCTGGCTTCTGTACCTCCTACCTGATGGTAACAGTGAGAAATACCTGTGATTTACTTCACACTTCACACTGACATGTACTTATGATATTAGCAAAACTGTTTTTATCTGCACTGTATGTGGAGGATGGGGGCATTTTACAACTCTACCTATAAAAGTTGCTGAATAGTCCGAATGGTTACACATAGAAATTTTAATCTGCCTTTTAGAAACACCTAAGATATAAAGCAATACACACAAACTGCTGGAGGAACTCAGCAGGTCAGGCAGCATCTATGGAAATGATATAAATCCATTAACATTAACCTATTAATAGTTAAATAACGTAAGTAATTTAAATTGGCTAAATGCTGACACAGAGCTAAAAGTTCGTTACAGTTAATGAACCCTTTTTTTGTGTGATGGATGAACTGAATGGACATACAACATGAGTGTGCTTTGTCATATGTCATGTCATCTAACGTTGTTAGGTGCTACTAAAAACATTGATCAGTATTGCAATCTAAAATCTGTTGGGGACAAGTATCCAGGAATTGCAGCATAAATACTGGCCTTATAATGTCTATATCGCACCTGAATTATTCATATTGCGTCAGGGGAGAAATTGTTTAGCTACTTTTATCCAGTGGTCATAATAATGAGAAAATTACTTTTCTCCTCCCTGTAGCAACTTCTTTTAATGCGTCTTATATCATTGCCTCTTTATAATGTCCACTCCACTTACTATGATAAAGGTCATTAACCATGGGCAACATTTATAAGGTAATTTTCTGCAAACTTCTGTTTGAGCCCCCCAGTGAGGTACCAGGAAATCAACATGAAATTGAAATCCTCTCTGTGTAATCCTGGCCAAAGGCGATCAGTAAACGGTCTTTCCATTTCCTGAATCAAGATATTACACATGCTCGTAACCTCAAATGAAGATGGAAAAACGGAAACGGAAATAAAATATTTTAGGCTTAATGACCAATTAAATCTTTCTTTGTGCTGTCTTTCCAAATTCCAAATCTTTCTGGACCCATCTGCACTTTTGCCCTCATTGCAGATTACCAGTTAACTTTACTTCTTCCTTTTCACATGTTCTCTTATGTATGTTGTTATCATTGAATGTTGTTATCACAATCATATTTTCTTTGTTGTCTACTGCCACTAATACCTTTTTTCTTAGACTAGTCATCTGGTTAGGTGGATAGTAAATCTATAATGCATTTTTGATTACTGCTAAATCCATGCAAAGCTTTACTTATAGGTTTCACTCTTTCTGTTAGGGAGTTCTTGGGATTAGGACATACAGCAAATAACTTCAGCAACTAACTTCAGTCACCAATCTTCTGATCTGAATATGGACTGTAGGTTAAATTTAAAATGCAGTACTGGACAATGAGTTCCGAAACATTGTGAAAGGCTGTTAAGTGGAAGATCAGAATTCATTTGTGTGTCTGTAGTGTGGGAGAAAAGAAGGTGTAAAAGTTATATGTAATTCAAAATAAAGCATTGTAGATACTTGTATATATAGAATTGTCCTTTGATCTTCAGCATAAAAACTGTCATGTAGTGTTGGATTGAACAGGCCTCTTCCTCCACAAGGTTCTCAATATGATACCTGCTGTGTCTCATTTTGTTGAATAAAGAGACTACTTCATATCTACCAGCCACTTCTCCCCAGTGACAACACTTGTTCCCTGGACAACACTTCCCAAAAAATTATTCACAATGTGGTCATTAATAGTATCAGTCTAATGAAACAAATTTGGCAGAATTAACCAAAGAATTTGGGGACAGAAGAAAGGAACTGATGCTCCATGATATTATAAATATTGATTTAGTTAACCAAGTAAGGCCAAGAAACCAGCAAGGTAAGCTGCTTAATTCTCTACCAGACTATACCATTATCAGAAGTTAACTTACTATCACCTTCTCCAGGACAATTAGTGATGGAGCGTAAATATTGGTCTCATCAAACTCCATAAATGAAAAGAAGTACTTAAGTAAATAATCAGCAAAATTAATCTCTATAAAGTAAAATGTCTGAAAATTTGTTGTGCACTAAAATGCAGCTCTTCTGGATGGCACAAGTGCACAATCACACAGCTCAGTTGCTTCTCTGAGGATCGTCACCGTGTTATGGTGGAGAGGCTTGTTAGTTCCGGAGATTCCAAGAGTGATGCCATCTGAAGTGTAGCCACCTGGTGTTTAGCTCACTGTCTCCCGTGCAGGTAAGGTCAAGGGGGAGGTTCCAGACAGACAGCAATACAACCAGGACCTCAAGGATTGAGCTGGCGAAAGCTGATGGCACATCACAACGGCAGTGAAGTTGGAGGAAGGCTGCAGCAGCACAGGGCTCCCAGTTGTCATGTATTCAATCCCAATAGATCCTGATTCCAATCTGTCAAGGACCATGAGTTGGCAGCCCGTGCATCAGCCTCCCCACATTAAACAAAGTCATGCACAGGCATTCTCTATAAAGGAAGAACCAGGCTAAGTCCATGGCAATCAGCAAGTGGCAAAGGGGGGCAGGATTGTATCCTGATCAGCCTCCTACAGCCTCCTGAAGACCCACCAATAGAGATCCTCTGAGCAGAACATGACACTCAACTTGAGTGATCACACTACAACTCAACTGATACTTCAATACATAATTTTAAGTGTTATAATGTAAAATATAGATCTTATTTATTTAAAGCACAATCCAAGTAATCACAAAACACTTAAAATTCCTAGACTTCTTAAACTCAGAAATACGTACCCACCTAAGAGTGCAATGCAGTCTGTCAACCTAAAGCATTTAAAAATAATTAAGTACTGTATACATAAATCAATAGGCTAACAAAGCACATAAAAACATCACCCACTCAATCACAGAATAAGTCCACTTAGTTATGGCAATTAGGCTTTTTCAATTGTCTGAAGTCATGGGGAGGTAAATTGTATAACCCTTGAAAATTGGTTAGTGGATCAGGCTATGCGATTAAGCCATGCTCATTCATTGCAAGTGAGCAGCATGTAAAATTGGCTCAGCACGTTGATATGGCTAATTATTGCATACAGTTACTGCTAACCCCCCATTGCTGTCAGGCTACGTGTAAAAGCTGGGAGGTGAAGGGGCAACATTGTGAGTGGATGTGGCTGCAAAATGCCAGCTGAGTTACATTAGAGTGTAGATCGGCTGTGCACTGAATATGTGTTTTAACACTTTAACGAGTATGAGAGATCACATAACAATGGTCCTTTGATGACATATCCAGTATTGGTGCAAGACATAGAGAGAAAAGGCATTATGAGGAAGCAGAAAATAAGGGGAAAGGTGGCAAAGGTCAATGCCAGGAGAATTTCTCTGAGGATACAAATATATTCCAATACATTTATAATTTGATATGAGTTATCACAATGAGTTCAATCTTCAGATGGCATGCCCCACCAACTATGCAATTAATTAATCTCCATGCAAATAGCCCCATTCCCACGAAACTGAAATCTAATAAACAGTAACCAGTACATCTGTTCACATGCTTCAGCACACCCTAACCTTCTCTGCATTTCATTCACAGTGCACGCATAGAGGTAATTCAACTGGTTTAACCAAATGAAGCACGGTGCACCCGCTTCATTCTGGGACAAGAAGATGGTGAATAGAAGGAAGCTGCAGTAAGGAACTGTTTCAGACCTGTCAGTGCGACCCTGGGGGGTCATTGTTCTATGAGGCATCAGAGCAACCTGCTCTTCACAGTTCACTGAGTCAGCCAAGTCCCTCCCCACTGTGTGGGAAGGCTAGTCACTTAGATGTCAGGGAACTTCTTATTCTTTCTCAGACAGGCAGTATTCTGGCCTGAGACTCTGACAACTGCTGCCAAGGCTGTTTTTATCCAGGTTTTGTATATTCTGCATACCATCGCTATCAAAATCCCAATATCTCTTCAGCTAAGAACAGAAGGGTTCTTCCTGCACAGGACAGACAGTGGAGTATTACTGTTAGTATTAATTTTGTGCCATATTATGTTCATAAGGTCATAAGAGATAAGACACAGGAGCAGAATTAGGCCATTCACCCCACTGAGTCTGCTCAGTGGCTGCTTTAATACTTCTCAAACCCATTCTCCTGCCTTCTCCTGGTAACTTTTGATGCTCTGACAAATCAAGAACGTATCAACCTTTACTTTAAATATACCCAATCACTTGGCCTTTACAGGCATCTGTGGCAATGAATTCCATAAATTCACTACCATCTGATTAAAGAAATTTCTCCTCACCTATTTTCTAAATGGACATTCCTCTATTCTGAAGCTGTGCCCTCTGGTCCTAGACTCCCCAACTATAGGAAGCATCCTTTCCATATCCACCATACCTAGGCCTTTCAATATCTGAGAGGTTTCAATGAGATACCCCCTTATTCTTCTACACTCTAGTAACCACAGTCCCAAAGCCATCCAATGCTTCTTATACATAAGCCCGTTCATTCCCAAAATCGTTCTCATGAGCCTCCTCTGGACCCTCTCCAATGCCAGCACATATTTTTTTCTGATAAGGGGTGCAAAACTGCCCATTCATCTTCCTTATCACTGACTCAACCTGAAAGTTAACCTTTAAGGAATCTTGCAAAAGGACTCCCACATCCTTTTGCATCTCTGATTTTTGAATCTTCTCTCAGTCTAGAAAATAGTCTATGCCTTTATTCCTTCTACCAAAGTCAATGAGCAGCCACTTCTCTACACTATCTTCCACCTGCCACTTTTTCCACATTCGCCCAATCTGTCTAAGTCCTTCTGCAGACTCCCTACTTTCTGAACACTATCTGTCCCTCCACCTATCTTCATGCCACCCACAGGCTTGGCCACAAAGCCATCCATTTCATTGACATTGTACTGTGAAAGGTAGCGGTCCCAACACCTACCCCTGCGGAACACCACTAGTCACTGGCAGCTAACCAGAAAAGGCCAATCTTCTATCCAATCTTCAGTGGGAGCAAACCTCATTCATTCCAGAGCAGTGTGGGGGATTTGTGAGTGGAGCCATTAACCTGGTCATGATGGGACAACATCTGATGTGCAGCAACCAGTAGGAAACACAAAGGCCTGCCTCAGAGTGAAAGCATCATGACTGCAGTCAGAGCCATTGGCATTGACTTGCATTATTCATTGACCCCAGCTCATTGCCAGCTGCTCATAAGATGGGCAGAAACAGAGTTCACATCAGATGCATCCAAGCAACATGCATGCAGTCAATGCCATCATGTAGTGAGATTTTGCCTCAGTTGCTTGTAAAATGAGATTACATGTTGCCTAATGTACATCTCTTAAATAATAATATGTTATAAACTGCAAGGTGTAGTTTATTATCTTCAGAAGGAAACTGTAAAGAGCTAGAGGCAAAAAATATAATCATTATGGACACATATGCAATCAATTCTGCTTTTGCCCTGCATTTGAACCAACATGTCGATGAACCAACTAGAGAGCAGGCTATTCTAGACTGGGTTTTGAGCAATGAGGAAGGGTTAATTAGCAATCTTGTCGTGAGAGGCCCCTTGGGTAAGAGTGACCATAATATGGTGGAATTCTTCATTAAGATGGAGAATGACATAGTTAATTCAGAAACAAAGGTTCTGAACTTAAAGAGGGGTAACTTTGAAGGTATGAGACGTGAATTAGCTAAGATAGACTGGCAAATGACACTTAAAGGATTGACGGTGGATATGCAATGGCAAGCATTTAAAGGTTGCATGGATGAACTGCAACAAATGTTCATCCCTGTTTGGCAAAAGAATAAATCAAGGAAGGTAGTGCACCCGTGGCTGACAAGAGAAATTAGGGATAGTATCAATTCCAAAGAAGAAGCATACAAATTAGCCAAAGAAAGTGGCTCACCTGAGGACTGGGAGAAATTCAGAGTTCAGCAGAGGAGGACAAAGGGCTTAATTAGGAAGGGGAAAAAAGATTATGAGAGAAAACTGGCAGGCAACATAAAAACGGACTGTAAAAGCTTTTATAGATATGTAAAAAGGAAAAGACTGGTAAAGACAAATGTAGGTCCCCTGCAGGCAGAAACAGGTGAGTTGATTATGGGGAGCAAGGACATGGCAGACCAATTGAATAATTACTTTGGTTCTGTCTTCACTAAGGAGGACATAAATAATCTTCCAGAAATAGTAGGGGACAGAGGGTCCAGTGAGATGGAGGAACTGAGCGAAATACATGTTAGTAGGGAAGTGGTGTTAGGTAAATTGAAGGGATTGAAGGCAGATAAATCCCCAGGGCCAGATGGTCTGCATCCCAGGGTGCTTAAGGAAGTAGCCCAAGAAATAGTGGATGCATTAGTGATAATTTTTCAAAACTCGTTAGATTCTGGACTAGTTCCTGAGGATTGGAGGGTGGCTAATGTAACTCCACTTTTTAAAAAAGGAGGGAGAGAGAAACCGGGGAATTATAGACCGGTTAGCCTAACGTCGGTGGTGGGGAAACTGCTGGAGTCAGTTATCAAGGATGTGATAACAGCACATTTGGAAAGTGGTGAAATGATCGGACAAAGTCAGCATGGTTTTGTGAAAGGAAAATCATGTCTGACGAATCTCATAGAATTTTTTGAGGATGTAACTAGTAAAGTGGATAGGGGAGAACCAGTGGATGTGGTATATTTGGATTTTCAGAAGGCTTTTGACAAGGTACCACACAGGAGATTAGTGTGCAAACTTAAAGCACACGGTATTGGCGGTAAGGTATTGGTGTGCGTGGAGAGTTGGTTAGCAGACAGGAAGCAAAGAGTGGGAATAAACGGGACCTTTTCAGAATGGCAGGCGGTGACTAGTGGGGTACCGCAAGGCTCAGTGCTGGGACCCCAGTTGTTTACAATATATATTAATGACTTGGATGAGGGAATTAAATGCAGCATCTCCAAGTTTGCGGATGACACGAAGCTGGATGGCAGTGTTAGCTGTGAGGAGGATGCTAAGAGGATGCAGGGTGACTTGGATAGGTTGGGTGAGTGGGCAAATTCATGGCAGATGCAATTTAATGTGGATAAATGTGAAGTTATCCACTTTGGTGGCAAAAATAGGAAAACAGATTATTATCTGAATGGTGGCCGATTAGGAAAAGGGGAGGTGCAACGTGACCTGGGTGTCATTATACACCAGTCATTGAAAGTGGGCATGCAGGTACAGCAGGCGGTGAAAAAGGCGAATGGTATGCTGGCATTTATAGCGAGAGGATTTGAGTACAGGAGCAGGGAGGTACTACTGCAGTTGTACAAGGCCTTGGTGAGACCGCACCTGGAGTATTGTGTGCAGTTTTGGTCCCCTAATCTGAGGAAAGACATCCTTGCCATAGAGAGAGTACAGAGAAGGTTCACCAGATTGATTCCTGGGATGGCAGGACTTTCATATGAAGAAAGAATGGATGAACTGGGCTTGTACTCATTGGAATTTAGAAGATTGAGGGGGGATCTGATTGAAACGTATAAGATCCTAAAGGGATTGGACAGGCTAGATGCAGGAAGATTGTTCCCGATGCTGGGGAAGTCCAGAACGAGGGGTCACAGTTTGAGGATAGAGGGGAAGCCTTTTAGGACTGAGATTAGGAAAAACTTCTTCACACAGAGAGTGGTGAATCTGTGGAATTCTCTGCCACAGGAAACAGTTGAGGCCAGTTCATTGGCTATATTTAAGAGGGAGTTAGATATGGCCCTTGTGGCTACGGGGGTCAGGGGGTATGGAGGGAAGGATGGGGCGGTGTTCTGAGTTGGATGATCAGCCATGATCATAATAAATGGCGGTGCAGGCTCGAAGGGCCGAATGGCCTACTCCTGCACCTATTTTCTATGTTTCTATGTTTCTATTTAGGTGAAAATGGCAGCTGCATCAATTAACCACTGTCAATCACAACCACATTGATGAAGCAAACATGTTTCCTGAAGTAGTTACTGCTTAAATCAAGGTAAAAGAATCTCTTCTGAAAAATGTTTGGCAGATTGAGTGTACTGCCGTTGGTCCTTCTCGCCCTTTCCCTCCTCTCTCTGCCTTGTGTGCAGTTTCTCAGTCATATTCAATTTCTAGCGGAACCCTACTGAGATACTCATATCTAAAAGCAAATTATTTCACTTGTTAAATAGTTCATACATGATTTCAGGATCTACAATGTCATTCTTCGAAGAGTGCTGATTTTGTAGCCACACCTTGAATGTTAAATATGTCCACAACGCGACCAGCAGCTAAGAGAAACGACCATCATCAAACTGTAAAATTCCTATAGCCCCTTGAAATTGCTTCATGAAGTTGTGAGCAGTTTGGTGATTGAACAATGGTTAAAGTATGGGGATATAGGGGCCATGCAAATCACTGTTATGTACTGACACATTGGAAACATGTAACCTCAGGCGTGCAAAATACCCCTTTAACAAAGTTGTGCCCTGCATTTTTTTCATTCTCAGTGTACACATACAAGTACATAGGAAAATTGGACCACAGGATGACTATCTGGCCTCTCAAGTCTACCTGCTATTCAAAATGGTCATGGCCAAACTGCACTGCCCTCAGCTCCTTTCCAGTGCTCTCAATTCCCTGATCTTTTACGAATTTATCTACTTTCAACTCAGATGCTTCCAATGATCTAGCCTCCACAATTGTCTGGAATAGGGAATTCCAGAGATCTCCCCCGTCCACTGCAAAAAGAAACTTCCATGCACCTCTGTTTTAAATGACTGCTGCTGTACAACTACGTCCCTTAGTTTAAGACTCCTCTACTGGTAAACACAGATTTTTGATTCCATTTGGAACCTTTGAGAGTTCATACTGTGAGTACCATTTGGCCCAATTTAGCATCCTACACTTTTACTTAATTATTTAAACAGACCTTGATTGAGTTTATGTATGTATTTTATAGAACTGTTTGTATCTCAATATCTGAGTTGTTAATCCAGTTGTTAATCAATGATATTTTCTGAAATCTTTGCTGTTTCATTATAAATGACACACCTGTAGCTATTGTGCCTGATAGTCAACTAACAAAAGAGCATTCTTTCATGAGGGTCACACATTGCAAACACACTTCAAGGTGTGTCTGAGGCACTGGATTGTGCCATACATACTTCATCTCTTTATCTAAATCACAACCCTGACTAACCCAACAAACAGTACTGCAAGGTCTCATGGTTAGTGAACAGTAAACCCCCTATCCGTTGTATTCCAGCCAGCTGAGAATGTTAGATTTGCACTGACTCAGAGCCTCCTGTGTGGTTTCATATATTCTTTATGAATACACTTGATGCATAAATGAAAACAGATGTACAAAAGGATAATGAGGAGAATTTGATAAGTCATCTTGTAATCCTTGTAAATACAGATTTACATAGATTAAAGAAAGAGCCTAATGACAAACATCATGCAACTGTAAAAAAACATAATTGTGTCATTGAAGGAGAAGCATTGTGTGATATATAGTATAAAGACTTGAATTATATAATTAAAATAATTAAAGGAAGGGATATGCAACTGAAAGAAATAATTGTTTGTCACATAATTGAAGAGACTAAACTATATGTTATATAATGAAGGAGAAGAGATGTTTTTGTGGTATCTATGGTGACGATATTCTTCTTTCACATAAAAGCTGTCGTGTTCCATAAAGAGGAACTCACTCACTCTTTCAGAAGACATTATTTTTAGAAACACTTTGCTTCCTTTATAGGAAAATAATAAACATGGATTTATATCAAGGGCAATGCTCTTTGCTTGATTCTCTCAGCAGGGAACAACTTCTACTGGGAATATGCTTCTGAAAACCCAGTGTAACTACACATGACTTTTCCTGCAGTTGAAATTAATTGTCAGAAGATTTCATTTTTACTTGGTGTACTATTAAGATTTGATCTGGAACACACTGGCTGAAAGGGAGGTAGAAACAGATTCCATTGTTGCCTTCAAAAGCACGAGGGCAAAAATCTGCAACGCTACGAAGGTAGGGGATTATTTGCTCTTTCAGAGATTTGTCACAGGTGGCTTGGAGTAAATGGCCGCCTTCTGTGCTCTGAATTCCAATGAAGATCGTGCATTCTGCATCTCCAGTAGGTTAGCCTTGTAATTATAAGGGAAGGCAGAGAGCGATTGACATCTGAACATTTTGTTGCCACCCAGTACACATTACTTATGACAGTGCCAGTAGCATTACAATGCTCAAGTCAAGTTGTACTGTATATTTAACTTTATGCTGCATATGCACTTTATGTCAACTTGTACATCTACAGAATATTTTTATTATCTGTTAATATTACTGTGTTAATACTATTTTATGTTGACATACATTCTGTGCTTTACATCTTGGTCCTGGAGGAACATTGTTTTCTTTAGCTGTATAAGTGTGTACAGTTGACTGACAATAAACTTGGACTTACAATTGAACTTGAACTTGATGTCATTATGACAGAACAGAAACATGCCGGTATCTTGATGGGGGGGAAAATGCAGCCCTCTGATCTCAAAAGAGAAACCGCACTAAATAGCATCCACTCCCATGATCGCTCCTGGTTTCAGTGAGCAGACATTGGCCATTAACAATGTTTCTACTGGATTAGAATTCAAATAGTGTAGCAGAAACCATGAGCTTATTTCTCAACCCCCATGCATAAGCAACAGGAGCATCTTATAAGATTCTCAGATCTTTCAGCTGGTAATTAAATTGAACCAGAGATTTCTGTTACTTAGATTTTTTTATTGTACAAATGTCTTCTCTGTGTTTTTACATAAAGATTCTTTTTCCACCATCTTAGATTTTTCGATCAGTAACAGTCATCATCCCAATCAGGCATCCAGGCATAAGTAGTGACATTTGTTAGTATGGGATCAGTACATTCTGTTGTTTTCCGACAGCAGTATATCACACTGGCAGATTTTCGAGGCTAGAACATGGATCTGTAAAGTACAGGAACAGGTCCTTCAGACCACAATCTCTGTGTTGAGAACGATATCAGATTAATCTGCACATAATACATATCACTCCATTCCCTGAATACTCATGTGCCTATCTCAAACCTTCTTGAATGCCAAATCTGTATGTGCTTCAAACTGCCCATGGAGCATGCTCCAGTCACACACCACCCTTTGTGTAAAATAACTTATCCTTACGTCTTCTTTAAACTTTCAACCTCTCATCTTGAAGCTACGCACTTTAATAATTTTATAAACTTCTGCCTGATCTCCCCGCAGCCTAAGGCACTCCAAAAAACTCAATTCAAGTTTGTCCAACCTCTCCTCATAGGTAATACTCTCTAATTCAGGGAGCACCCTGGTAATCATCTTCTGAACCCTCTGCAACCCTCCACATCCTTTCTGTGATCAGAGCAGCGCACAATACACCAAGAGTGGCTGAACCAAAGTTTCATGCAACTCCATCATGATTTCCTGACTTTCGTACTCTTGTTCCCCCAGCAATGAAGGCCAGCATGCTATATGCCTTCTTTACCATTCTACCCACTTTTGTTAGCACTTTCAGGAAGTACAGACTTGAAAACAAGTCTGACTATCACCTTGTTTACATCTGTATGCAGAGCAGGACAAACATTGAGAGCAGAGGAGAAATAATTTATATGGTCCTCAAGTCTATTCTCTCACTGAATAATATATATCACCAATTTTTTTTTTTACCTCAGAACCACTTTCCCACCTTATCACCACATCCCTTGATTCCCTTGGTGTCCAAAAGGTTGTCTGTCTCAGCCCTGACTGAGCTTTTACATCTGATGGCAGCAGAGACGTCCAAAAATTCATAACTATCTTAGAGAAGAGTTTTCTTTTTACCTAAGTCTTAAATGGCTGACCCATCATTCTGAAAGTAGGTTTCTGTGTTCTTCAAAATGAATACCCATTTATCACATTCTGAGTATCAAGCACAGTCTCCCTCTAGATGATAGATCATGAACTTTGTCTTTACCAGAACCAGACAGGGTCTTCAAAAATATTTACAACAGATTTTCCCAGAGCTGCTTGTGTTCCGTTTGGTGTTGGTCTCACTACTTTCTCAATCCAGTCACAAACTCTAGGCAGGAGACAGGTCAGGAGGTGATTTTTCCCTCAATATTTAAACAGATTATTAAAATAACAAGAAAAGAAGCTGGAAGCAACTCTGTCACTCAGTTACTTTATTCAGCCTTGAATATTTTAGATGTGCAAAAGCTTTCTTAATCTCATCTGAGGATACTACCTTGCAGCTGACATAACATACCTGCTGCCCAATTTCAGTCCTGAGTCTTCTCCTATAAGGATTTGGTTTCACAAAGGCCCATGCAGACATTTATCTTAAGGCCTTGCTGAAGACAATAATGACTGTTGGCCCCAGTGGGGTTTGCTGTCCCCACCAAGCAACGGGCTACCTATAAGCAGCACAATTTGTACTGTCATCTTGTCTCATTGTGTAAGAAAAAAGTAGTCACCAAAATCAATTGGGCTTGCTGTCAAGGTCATTGATTGGGCAATCATATAGGGCCTAAAACTTGCCTTATAAGACTCAGAGATAGAAATCCATCATTGTAATCTATCTCATTGTGTGCAATATGAGGGAGGAGAAGACATCACCTTGTTTAGTTCCACACTGACATGAACAATTCAATGATATTCGGTGACTTGCTTTCACCTCTTATAGGCTCCAACATTAAATAAGTATGCTGAAACACAGCAGAGGAACAAAAGTTCAAGTTTATTGTCATCTGACCATACATACAACCAAACAAAACAATGTCCCTCCGGACAATGGTGCACCCACAAATCATATATTACACTCAGCACATAAAACAAAATATTACCACAAATAAGTTAATAAAATATAATTCAAAGAGCATGTAGTGATCAACACAGGTAAACAGTAAATAGTAGAGAGCCCACTGTTGAAGTGATGAGACTTCAGTGGTAGCAGGGTACTCATTAATCTCACAGTTTATGGGAAGAACCTGTCACTGAGTCTGATAGTCTGGCAATCATAGTTCAGATGTGACTGTACCTCCTTCCTGACGGTAGTCAGTCAAAGAGATTGTGGGATCCATGGCTGGGATTCTCAACAGTACTTCGGGCCCTTCATATACAATGCCCCCAGTTAATGGCATATATAGAGGGGAAGGGAGACCCCAGTGACCCTCTTGGTGGTTTCTACTATCCTCTGTAGGGTCTTGTGGTCTGATGTCTTGCAGCTTTTGTACCACACAATGATGCAGCCAGACAGGACACTCTCAATGGTGTTCCTGTAGAAAGTTGTTAGAATGGGGGTAGGGAGCCTTGTGTGCCTCAATCTCTTCAGAAAGTGCCTTCTTGGCCAATGAGGAGGTGTTGTGAGTCCAGGTTAGATTGTCTGTTATGAGCACACCGAGGAGTTTTTGCTCTTCGCTCCAGCTACAGCAGAGCCATTGATGTGAAATGGAAAGCAGTCAACCTGTGCCTTCCTGAAGTCCACAATCATCTCTTTAATCTTGTCCACATTGAGGCTCCAGTTGTTGTTCTCACACCACTTGACAAGCCTCTCTACCTCCTCTTTGTATGCTGACTCATCATTGTTGCTGATGAGGCCAACCACTATTGTACTGTATTATCAGTGAATTTGACAATATGAATTGAGCTGGATCTGGCAGTGCGGTCACGAGTCAGAGCGTGAACAGCAGTGGGCTGAGTACACAGCCCGGAGTGGGGGGGGGGGGGGGCACCAGTACTCAGCAGGATGGAGCTTGCTGCCTCAGGATGACTGGGGTCTTTCCATCAAAAAGTCCAAGATCCAGTTACAGAGAGGGATATTGTGTCCCAACAAGGACAGTTTACACACCAGTTTCTGAGGGATAGGCAGTGCTAAACACTGAGCTGAAGTTGATGAACGACAACCTGCCGTACGAGGCATTTTTTTCTATGTGGGACAGGATGGAGTGGAGATTCAAGGTTATGGCATCATGAGTGCACCAATCTGAGTGGTAGGTGAACTGGGAAGGGTCTAAAGTAGCTGGAAGGTGGGATTTTATATGATCCATTACCATCCACTCAAAGCACTCTGGGAATGCTGACGTCAGTGCCATTACACAGCAGTCATTTGGGACAGTTGCTATCACTCTCTTGGACATATGAATGATGGTGGCCTCCATGAAGACTGCAGGGACAGTGGATTGTTGCAAAGAGATATTAAAGGTGTCTGTTAAGACCTCTGTTAGCTGGACCGCACAATGTCTCAGCACCCGACAGGTAAGTTGTCAGGTCCAGCAGCTTTACGTGGGTTGCCCTGGTTACGGTCTTTTTCACCTTGTCTGTGGCTTGACAGGGTGCCTGTTCCTTAGGGGTAGAGGGGGTTTTCCTCAATATCACATCATTCAGTGCATCAAATCATGCACAGAAAGCATTCAGCCTATCAGGAATGGAGGTTCCCGTGAATTTTCTGTGAGCACTCTTGCCTTGTCTTCCTGAAGGCACTTGAGGGCATGGCTCTTACCTATCTTCCTATCCCTAATCTGAAGGCAGTGCCCCAGTCCCTAAGCAGTGCATGAACCTCTGCAGTCAACGATGGTTTCTGATTTGCTTGGGTAGTGTATGACTTAATCACAGTCATGTCTTCAAATGGATGGAGGTATGTTGTTACTGTCAGCTTATAACGTTTATCATTGTGCAGGTACTGAAACATAACAGAATGAAGATACCAAGGATTGCTGGTGAATAAATAGGTGGTGTATCATATGATACAAACCTGATATAATGTTACATTATGTAATATAATTTTGCTGACTTCAATAGAGGATGTTCTGTTGATGTCTCATTTCTATTTATATTTTTTATACCAGCAGCCTCATAATGGAGGAAATCACAATACAGGCCCTCAGCCTACGATGTTGCACTGACCTCTTAAGCTACTGTAAGATCAATCATACCATTCCCATATAACTTTCCATTTTTCTTTCATCCATGAGCCTGAGAGTCTCTTAAATGTTCCTCTTAGAGGTAATATACTGATATTGATGATGGCTTGTTGCAACTTGAAGAAGTGACAATCTGGTCATCTAGGTCCATGAAAATAAAGAATGGCATTTAAACATAGATGTGGACTCAGTCACTCGCCACGTACATGGAACAATTCCAAATGTTGTTGAGGTCCTAGTTTTGCTCAGGGCATGCTTCTGACTGAAAACAAGGAACAAACCTGCAGAGATAGTGATGGCAGCAAAGTCAAAGTTGAGGTCATTGTCACACTCACAAGTACACGTACAGGTGCAATGAAAAACCCACTTGCAGCAGCATCAATGAAGCAGCATTTACAAGAAAATCATTAAAGCAGTAGGCTAGTTGACTGGAAATGTTAGGAAGCCTGTGTGTTGAATGGACGCTGAAGGCAGGAGGCCTTTAATTGGAAGCAATTGGAGACATTGACTGTGACGCTTACTTGTTATATTGTAGGTATGATGATGATGATGATGGTAGCTGGTTCTTGGCTTGTGAAGATTTGGATGGAAGAGGAGTCATCAGGAGCAACATCACAATGTTTGGTGTCTGTAGAGGCCAATTCTGGATCTTCAGACTCTGGACTAGTAGGGACATGGGAACACATGGGATATGGGCGCTTGGGTAGTAGGATCCTTTTCTGTCTCCTCTTCTCTTCAGCAGTCGCTGTTCTGGATCCCTCAAAATTCTTGGCTGCTCCATCGATCAGTGTTCTCCAGCGACCTCTGTCACAAGCCAACTGCTGCCATTCGTTGACCTTGATATTTGCTTGAGAGAGCTGCTGCTTCAGTTGGTCTTTGTACCTCTTGCGCGGGTCACCATAATCTCTCTTGCCCTGAGAGATTTCTCCGTAGAGTACTGCTTTTGGTAACCTGGAGCTGTCCATGCGAAACATGTGGCCTGACCAGCAGCCAAGTATATTAGCTGGCTAATTACCAGTAAAGATGGCTCTTTGGCTCAGACTAAATATGGAGAAAGTTATAGAACAGTGGTGCTAGAGTGCATACAGAAAGTGGAACCATATAAAGAAGCATTGACAGGGATACTTAACTGCATCTTCTGCACACCTGAAGCGTATAAGGACCACATATTTAAAGTCACCTTGTTAATGGTAAAAAGCAGCACCACTGATCTATCTGAATACCTCTATGTCTTTCATTTAAGTGGATCCAAATGATATTGTAGTAGGTGTTCTTCAAGCTGTGGTTGCTTGGCAAGATTGATGAGTCACTACAGGCCCCAAGCATGAACCAGAATTTGTGTGCATAGACTGGATTGAATCACTTAGACTGAAAAACCCTTTTTTTCTGAAAAGATTATGCCATTGAGCAATGAAGAGGTCTATAAATCATTTTTATGCACTAGCTTCACCGAAGCAGACCAGCTGAGCTTGTGAGATTCTAAAAGGCTACAGCTAGCAGAAACCACAAGTCCAGTGTTACAGGATGCAGCTCCAAGTTAGCATTAAAAAATGAAATTATAATGGCCAACGCAGCTGCTTAGGACAGGGTTAGAGAGCACACCTGGGCTTAGAACAGCGAATAGAAGCTTCTCACTCCACAAGGACAGGTAAGTTGCAGGCAAAAATACAAGGTGTCAACACAGATGGAAGGCCAGAACCGTTTCCCTGATGAGGAAGGTGAAGAATGGACTGAAAGGAGAGTCAAACAGTAAAACACAAGATTTTTCAGGAAAGAGGAAGTCAGCAGCTCAGCCAAAGCGGGAAGGTGTTTAGATACTGGAAGCACATGGAAAGTCGAATCAAAGGCTTTGGTAAAGCAGCACAGAAGTGAATGGGATTGTGGCATCTCTGAAAGCAGTGGGTCGATATTATTAACAATAGATGTACCTTCAGAGATATAACGTGCGCACCAAAGACATTCTTCAGGAATCGTAGACTTGTCGTGTTAATATGAATTTTCACTGGGTGCTGGGGTCTCCTCCCATTTACCAAACACATGCTACACAGGCTGGTTCTGGATATCGAACAGGTTCTGTTTTCACAGGTGTCCATACGTCAATTTTGACCACGTGTTGGAAAACCCAGAAAAAAAATCAGTCACCCAAACTGGTAACAACATCTCCACAGTATTGTAAAGAAAAGAATCAAAAGCATGTGCGTTTGATACAAAAGCATCATTTCTATAATAGAGGAAGGAAGGCAGTTCTGCCATTTACACTAAAATCAAACTTCTGAAATTAATAATGTTATGGGAGCTTGTTGATAGATATAGGAGTTTGTCAGTCAGGCATTTGTAACCCAGAGACTGGCTGAAATAAGTTACTCTTGGTGTAGGTAGGTGGCAAAAGATTCCAAAGAGACTAGATGAGCATATGAGAGAGAGCAAGATGCAAAGGTGGCAGGAGAAAGAAGAGAATAGCAATAAGAATCATTTAGTGGGAGCTGGTATGCTCCCAAAGGACTGAATCACTGTGTTCCATGCTGTAAATAGTAAAGGAATAATCATGATGATGGTGAAAATATAAGGCAGGAAGTGTTATTATAGAAGTGCCTGTGGATGCCAACATAGTTGAAAAACAAGACTGCAAAACAACATCAGGGTTAGATCAGGGTGAGAAGTCTCAGGGAAAGGGCTGCTATGAGTCTATGAAAAAGATTCAAAGATTCAAAGTAGATTTATTTTCATTGTATGCAATGTACAACTGCGAGATTCATGCTCCCACAGACAGCCACGGAAAACAGAAAAATGATGTTCAAACCAAAATGTCAAACTCCCTACAGAGAAAAAAGAAGTCTTGCAAACGGTAAAGGAGAGAGCAAAAAAACACAGACTGTAAAACACCACCCCTCAAAATCATAGAAATCAATGCAGCTTAACACAAACCTTGATGACAAGTAACTCAAGGGATGGGGCCATTACTTACAGAACAATGAGAGCCAGTTTACAGAAGCTTCATGACAACAGCTATGTCACTAATAGTGTCCATAAACAAGCTGATGAAAGGCTCTGACCTTAAACATTGACTTGCTTTCTCTTTCTACTGATGCTGCCTGGCCTGATGAATGTTTCCAGCATTTTGTTCTCTTATGTGGTAATCAGAAGGATCAATGTGAGGTGTAGTGGTGTGATATTGATTGAGTTTGGCATAGATAATGCTGATAAAAAAAAGTTAGACTCAGCAATGATGGGTGAAAGGCACAGCATCTGCAGGTTTGTTACTAGTTGCTGAGTGGACTGAATCACATGTTGGTCCATGTCCTTCTCTACTGCCACAGTCAAGCCAGGCTAGGAAGAGCAACATTTCATATTTCGTTGAGGTAGCATCCATCTGCAGGCATGAACATTGATTTTGCTAACTTCCGGTAAATTCTCCCCCTCCCCCTTCTCTTTTTCTTCCATTCTCTATTCTGCCTCCCCTCTCACCCCTTCTCTTCTCCTCACCTGTCCATCACATTCCTTTGGAGGTCTTTCTCTTTCACCCATTGTCCACTGTCCTCCCCTATCTGATCCCTTCTTCTTCAGTTCTTCCACCTATCATTTCTTATTCTGGCTTCTTCCCCCTTCCTTTCTTGTCCTGATGAAGGATCATGGTCCAAAACACCAACTGCTTATTCCTTTCCATTGCTGTGGCTTGATCTGCTGGGTTCCTTGGGCATTTTGTATGTACTGCACTGATTGTCTAGGATGTTTTTGGAGGGGAATAAGTTGTAATGTGAAGCCTGTTCCAATGTTCTGAGGATTCTCTAAAGGATGTCCCGGCAGTTATGGACTCTTAGTCCCAGTGTATTATGATGCAAAGAAAAAAGAGACTGAAAGCATTCATAACAGAATACAAAAACAACAAGGGAAGGTCAGAAGAGATGGCTTTATGATTTTGAGTGTTTTAGCATAGGAAAAAGGAGAGAGGTTGCTGTCTTCGACAATGGAGGTTTTGTTGATTGTTCTCTTTATTTCCTGATACAAGCAGCAACACAAAAGAGCCTGCAGATTTAAAAAGGGAGGAAATAAATTGGCTCTGCCACTAGCTCATAACACCATAGGTGGTTGACTGGAATACAAAAAAAATATACTAAAACACAAAAAAAATTAGCATTCACATAACAAACAAGTTAACAGTGAAAACATCAGGATTATGTGCACCTGCCACTAAAAAAAACATGGGATTGTAGAGGCATAGAGCATACCATATGAACTTCTGAACTGTTCATCTTTGGATGGTGGCAGGTAACCAGAGCACATGGAGGAAATCCACTCTATCACAAGGAGTACGAACAGACTCCTTACAGGCAGTGGCGTGATTGAACCAGGGTCATTGGCAATGTAATAGACATGATCTCGTCTGAACAAAATCATACTCACTCCTTTTAATCATTTCTTGACTTTTCAACTGAACAGAAGCTTTGTCTGTTAGAATCATCTTTAACAGTTCCCGTCCACTGAGATAAGGCTCACTGGCCTGATGTTTCCTGGCTGACCCCTACTGCAGCTTTTTTGAACAAGTAGATGAATTTAGCTATCTCCCAGCCTCTAGTAATTCATCCATAACAAAAGAAAATGCAAAAATCAGTAACAAGCACCAGCAATTTCTCCACCTCTTTCCTTCAGGATCCAGGGACAGATCTTGTCAGGAATTATTCATCCTGTTGGCCAGAAAGAATGCAGGAATGGAGGGTGGCCATTTTGTGAGACTGCCTTTGCAGCCGCGATTTTGTGAACTGTTTGAGGAACCAACTCGTGCTCTGGGATAACTTAATCAGAGTAATTGAATACAGACACAAGAAGTTTCAGCGGATGGCCTGCTAAACCTGCAACCATTCTCAGACAAGTAACTATATATTATGTGGCGGGCTTGTAGGAAAAACAATTTGTAATCTTATTAGACTCAGTGTCTGAGTCATTTGCCTTTTTGTTTTGAACTAGTCAGAGTTGAAAAGAGCAAAAGAAACCAGGCTGAGGACAAAGACCATAGTCATGTAGCCCTGGATCAGAGCCAACAAGAAGATGGTCCAATAGGTCAAGTGACCTCAAGCCAGTGGGATGGAAATGCAACATTTGAACTGTCACTTTTTATAAGAAAGGAACTTCAAACGCAAATGAGTGACAACTCTCCAGAGACCAATCATCGTGAAGTGGAGGATCTCATGGACATGTGGAGATTAGTTTGGGAACATGAGGAACATCTGGCCATCATGGACTCCTCTCTTAAGTAATACCTTTTCTCTTCATTGACTATTCATGAAGGTTCAAGGAGTACTAGTGGGTGTGTAAACAGGTAGTTAGTTTTGTGCATTTTAATTGAGACAATAAAGGTTAGTAAATATAGGTTCTCTCTGTGCCTCTCTGATCGTTATTACTAAGGGGTGTATCATTGTAACAATCCCAATGTGTGCAAGTATTTCTAATACTTCCTCTTTCCTAATGCAGTCATGCCCTGCAGTATCAGTGTTCCCTCTTTTAACTCTCTGGTCTCCACATCTATCTCCCTGGAGAATACTGATGAGAAGTGTTCACTTTTGGACCTTGTTCACGTTGCCTGACTCTACACCTACATTATTTCTTTGATCCCCAAAGAGATGTATTTATTACATAGCTACACTCTTGCTTCTAGTATACCAATAAAAGGTTTGAGATTTTTTCTTAGTTCTACATGGCAAGAATATAGAATTTTCTGAAGGGAAAAGTTACTGTACTTGATATTAGTCTGGCCATTAAACGTTGAAGACCCAACATGTTGAATAAGAGAATCTTCTGCAATGTATCTGTAGAAGACTTGCTGCTTTGGGAAGCTGGCCCAAATTAGTTACTGTGAGATGGAGTGTAGGGTGCTCTTTTGTAGGACTGGCTCATGCTCAAGAAAGTCATCAAAGGATACCTGCCAACAGCCATTAACTACCTCGCTGTCACTGATGAGTTCATTCAGTACTTCTTCCTGAATGGTGTGAAGCTTGTGTGTTTGGACCACAGATGACTGTATTCCCAGCTCTTCTATGGGAAGACATTTCCAGGAAAATAGGGAATACTTTCCAGGTTGTGTTCAAACTTCTTGAAGAAATGCAACATTCCCACTGACCTCTGGCAACCTCTGTCTTATGACTGTTTGAAAACAATGTACAACATTCAAGATGATATCCAACATAGAAGAACATGAAGTCCTTACATCAGGAGCACTCAGGAGTTCTGTGTAAACAACAGAAGATGTGGATCACCTCACAAGCCACCCACACAAATTCACTCCATCAGCCAACGCTTCCTCCACCCGCCAACGCTTCCTCCACCCAGAGAAGACTCTGTGGTTTCCATGTTGGAATTAGTAACCACCTCAGAAGCATAAAACCAGCGTGTAAGCAAATCATCAATCCTGATGGAAAAGCTGAAAAGAAGAAGGTACAGAAAATACTGGATCTACTGCTTA
Organism: Mobula birostris; assembly: GCF_030028105.1. NCBI lineage: Eukaryota > Metazoa > Chordata > Chondrichthyes > Myliobatiformes > Myliobatidae > Mobula > Mobula birostris. The sequence continues at coordinate 30,679,238 of NC_092381.1, forward strand.
AAAAGGCTGTTGTGACAGCAGTGATGTTATATTGCACAGTATGTTGACTCTAACTACACTTCGTTGTTAGGTGATTGATGTAGAATGGGGAGCTCGAGCAGCCAGGAACACATTATCATCTCCTCCATCACTGATGCCCTGTTATGTACACTGCAACGTGGAATCAAGCCCATAGCAATAGTATTAACATCAACAGTAAATGCCATGCTGAAACAGACATCAGGCAAGGTAAGGGATTTTCTTGTGAATAGTTACTCTAACTGGTTTCAACAAACTCAGAGCATCAAGGCATAGAAATTTATAGGCGATCAAGGCAAAGAAATTCCAAAATTTTACACCAGTCTCCTGTTTGTCCTAGAATTTGCAGTTGCAATTATAAGGAAACCATTAGCATTCACTGTCATTGCACTTTCAACTCACAACAATTTCAGAAACCTTGCCAAATGTGGTTTCGTTTGGAAATTCTTAAGTTCTGTCAGTGGTTCAACCATTCTTCATGGACTGCATTGTTCCTTTTTCCAACAGTAGCAGGGGAAATCAATTGAGTTGAGAGAACTTTCTGTGTTCAATGCACATTTGAAAATGTTCTGCCTTGGTTCGTGAGCTCTAAATGAGTTTTTTAATAGATTACTGAGGCATGCTTCTATATCTTCAGCAAATATTCCATCCTTTTTTAATTTAAATTAGGGTTCCTTCATAAATATTTCATCATGGAATGGATTTTTTTTATGTTTAAGATATTTCTTGAAATGTCTAAACTTTACTTTTATGTTCCAATCTTTATTTTGTAATTAAATGTATCGCAAGTCAGGAGGATGAGTTAACAATGTGTTAAAAGGATATAGACAAACTGAATGAACGTGTAAGAAAATGACATAGTCATAGTCATAGTCATACTTTATTGATCCCAGGGGAACTGGTTTTTGTTACAGTTGCACCATAAATAATAAATAGTAATAGAACGATAAATAGTTAAATAGTAATATGTAAATTATGCCAGTAAATTATGAAATAAGTCCAGGGCCAGCCTATTGGCTCAGGGTGTCTGACCCTCCAAGGGAGGAGTTGTAAAGTTTGATGGCCACAGGCAGGAATGACTTCCTATGACGCTCTGTCTTGCATCTCGGTGGAATGAGTCTCTGGCTGAATGTACTCCTGTGCCCACCCAGTACATTATGTAGTGGATGGGAGACATTGACCAAGATGGCATGCAACTTAGACTGCATCCTCTTTTCAGACACCGCCGTGAGAGAGTCCAGTTCCATCCCCACAACATCACTGGCCTTACGACTGAGTTTGTTGATTCTGTTGGTGTCTGCTACCCTCAGCCTGCTGCCCCAGCACACAACAGCAAACATGATAACACTGGCCACCACAGACTTGTAGAACATCCTCAGCATCGTCCGGCAGATGTTAAGGGACCTCAGTCTCCTTAGGAAATAGAGACGGCTCTGTCCCTTCTTGTAGACAGCCTCAGTGTTCTTTGACCAGTCCAGTTTATTGTCAATTCGTATCCCCAGGTATTTGTAATCATCCAGCATGGATGGAAACAGGGGTCACCGGTACCTTAGCTCTCCTCAGGTCTAATGCAATATAATGTGAAAAACACAGGGTTTCCATTTTGGTGCATGAGACAATAAAATGAAATAATTAACAGATATTGACAGAAAAACAAAATTCTGGGAGTGTTCAGTGGGTCAGGCAGCATCTGTGGAGGGAAATGGACTGTCAATAGCTTGGTTTGGATACTAGATAATGTTGATGTTGAAAAGGATCTGCATGTCCCTTACACAGGTCCAAGAAAATTAAAATGTAGGCACTGAAAATGATTTGAAGGCAATGGTGTGGTGATTTTTATTACAAGAGCATTTGACTAGAAGAGTAAAAATGTCATTTTCTATATGGCATTGGTCAAAATCAGGATCAGAATCAGGTTTAATTTCACGGATATATATCATGAAATTTGTTGTTTTGTGGCAGTGGTACGCTACAATAATAAAAACTATAAATTACAATAAGAAGCATATATAAAACAATTAAATTAAATGAAACAAGTAGTGCAAAAAGAGAGGGAAAATACTGATTTAGCGTTCATGGGTTCATTGTCTATTCAGAAATCTGAAGGCCAACGGGAAGATGTTGCTCCTGAAATGTTGACTGTGTGTCTTCAGACTCCTGAACATCCTCCTTGATGGTAGCAATGAGAAGAGGGCATGTCCTTGGTGACGGATGCTGTCTTTTGAAGTATTGCCTTTTGAAGGTGTCCTCAACGCTGGAGAGGCTAGTGTCCATGATGAAATTGGCAGAGTTCACAACTTCCTGCAGCTTTTTCTGTAAGGTTGGCCTTTGAGAGCCTGTCAAACAGCTTTTCCACTGCAGAGACATGGGCTTCCCAGATGTCATTCCCCGTGACCAAATCATCAATACAGGCATCTGTATGTTCTAATCCTTGAATTACAGAATTAATCATTCTCTGGAATGTTCCCAGAGCACTTTTCATTCCAAATGGCAGAACATTGTATTCATACAACCAAGAAGGTGTTACAAATGAAGAAATTTCTCTACCTCTATCTGTTAATGGAACACACCAATACCCTTTTAACAGATTGATCTTTGTAAGAAACTTAGCCTTTCCAACCTTGCCTGCACAATCATCCACTCTAGGGATGGGATAAGCATTTGTTTTTGTTATAGCATTCACCTTTCTGTAATCAGTGCAAAACCTGATACTACCATCTGGTTTAGGTACCATAACATAAGATGAGCTTCAATCTGAAGTAGAATGCCTAATAATACCATTTTCCAACATATACTCAATCTCTTGTTCAGCAAGTCTATATTTTTCAAGATTCATGCCATACGGATGTATTTTTATAGGTTTAGCATCACCGACATCCACATCATGTGAGGCTACTGTTGTTCTTTTTGGAACATCAGGAAACAAATACCTAAACTTCATGGTCAACTGCCTCATCTGTTGCTGCTGCTGTGGCTGTAAATGAGCTAATTTCTCATCAAGGTTTTACAAAACAGTCGGGTTTGTGAATCTGGCGGAAATTATGTTTGATCTAAAATAGGCCTCAAATGGATCAGCTCGTAAATTCCCAGAGAGTTCAGATTCATTCTTATTGACAACAACCGTCACAGATGCTGTCTGTTTTTCATGATAGAGCTTAAGCATGTTTACATGACAAAGCTATGTTGGCCTTCCTCTATCTGGTGTTTTGACTACATAATCCACATCATTGACTTTAGTCACAACTTCATAGGAACCATGGAACCTAGCTTGCAAAGGATTTGTTTGCACAGGGAACAAAACAAGTACCTTATCTCCCAGCATGAATAACCTCATGCTGGCTTTCTTATCATACCAAGTTTTCATTCTTTCCTGGGTTAATTTTAAATTTTCCCTTGCTAAGTTGCAAGCCCTTTTCAATCTATCTTTGAATTTTGAAACATAGTCCAACAAATTAATATGCAGGTCATTGTTAATCCACTACTCTTTTAATAATGCCAGAGGATCTTGGACCTGGTGTCCAAACACAAGTTCAAAGGGCCTGAAGCCTAGGGACTCTTTCAATGACTCCCTTACTGCAAATAGAAGCAAGTGAACTCCCTCATCCCAATCTTTCTCATTTTCAATACAGAATGTCCTAATCATGGTTTTGAGGGTAGAACAAAATCTTTCTAAGGCCCCTTGGGGTTCTGGATGTTACGCAGATGACGTAATTTGTTTGGATCCCAGTTTCTAAACTATCTGCTGGAATAATCTTGACATAAAATTACTTCCTTGATTGGACTGGATTTCTTTAGGCAAACCAAATAAAGTGAAAAATTTTATGAGAACCTTTGACATAGTTGGACCTTTAATATTCCTGAGAGGTATTGCTTCCAGAAATCTAGATGCTGTACACATGATGGTTAGCAAATACTGATGGCCAGCTTTAGTCTTGGGCAATGGGCCAACACAATCCACAATAACTTTAGAAAAGGGCTCACCAAATGCAGGAATAGGCTGCAGTGGGGCCACTGGGGTGACCTGATTAGGTTTACCCACAACATGACAAGTGTGACAAGTCCGGCAAAATGTCACAACATCTTTCCTCAAACCAGGCCAGAAGAATTGTTTAAAAATCTTATCCACAGTTTTATTCACACCTAGATGGTCACCCAAGGCCATACTATGGGCCAGGGTTAAAATCTCATCCTTATAGGCTTTCGGAACTACAACCTGGTGAACAATTGCCCATTCCTCACTTGCAGGAATATCAGGTGGTCTCCACATCCTCATTAACACTCCATCTTTGAAATAATACCCAACTGGTACTTTCTCAATCTCATCATCTGAGAGTGCTCTTTCTTTCAAGGCAGCAATCTCAGGGTCTCTGGTCTGTTCTGCTATATACTCCTCCCTGGACAAAGACAAATCTTTATAGTCAGGCCTAATACAAGCATCCTGTTCCAATAATGACAGAAGGAAAGTCGCTGACAATTCATCAAAACCTGAGTCCCGATTTGGGCTGTCATGGGTAGCAGAACCATGCTGCACAGGACCATCCGCACTGGCAAGCTTCTTGGTCATAGCTTGAGTTACTGCGCAGGATGGATGAATGTTAGAATCCATCCTTGGATCATCAGTGATTGGCTTAGTCGTCAGCTGCACTGCAGGGACAACTTTGCCAGCTGCTAGGTCATTCCCTAGCAACAAAGAAACACCTGTCACTGGTAAACTGGGCTGTAGTCCTATCTTAATTGATCCTGAAATCCACTCTGACTTCAAAATTATCTTGTGTAAAGGTACAGAAACCATGTCGTCCCCAATCCCTTGAGTAAGATTTACCTCACCAATGGCAGTCTCATCACTAAACTCTAGAACATTGTCTAACAAGAGTGACTGAGAAGCCCCAGTATCTCAAAGAATTTTCACTGGTACCAGAGATAACTCTTCATTCACTGAAACAAACCCCCCTGACACAACAGGAATGAACTCTTTCCTGACCAGATAGGACATCTTAGCCCCGGACAGAGCTTCATCAGCATGTCCGGAACCCTGTAGGTTTATAGGTGCTTCAAATTGTTAAACACAGGCATCTGGAACTGCATCCTTTTCCTTCTTCTTCTTTAGGAGGAAACAGTTAGCCACATCATGACCAGGTTTCTTGCAATAGTGACAAGTAGGACCAGAATGCTTCTCCTTTAATTGCTTCCCTTCACCCTTACCTTAGTCACTAGACCCAGATTTGATTTCTGGTTTACCCTGACTATCCATACTATTCTTTTGGAAGGTCTTATTTGTGGTAAATTTAAACTTGTGAGTTAGTGCAAACTCATCTGCTAATTTAGCAGATTCTTGCAAAGTGGCAGCGTCCTTCTCATCGAAATATGTCTTTATATCACTATGGACACACCTTTTAAACTATTCAATTAAAACCAACTCTTTCAATTTGTCGAAATCATTATCCACATTTTTAGATGTGCACCATCGTTCAAAACACACAGACTTCTCAGGAGCAATTCCACATGAGTCTGGCTCACAGATTTCTTCAAATTCCTAAACCTTTGCCTATAGGCTTCTGGAACCAGTTCATAAGCTTTAAGCATAGCCTGTTTTACTGCCCCATAGTCAGCTGCATTTTCAACTGATAGGGCAGAATATGTCTGCTGAGCCTTACCTTTAATTACACTCTGCAACAGGAGAGGCCACCAGTCTCTTGGCCACCTTAGGCTCTGAGCAACTTCCTCAAAATGCTGAAAGTATTTATCAACCTCGGCCTCATCAAACGGAGGACCGATTTTAACTTCCCAACTAGCAACAACTTACCCCTAGAGCCAGAAGTATGACTCTTGAGCCTTAACTTCTCCATCTCTATCTCGAACTGCCTTTGTCTTTCTCTTTCCCTTTCCTCCGTTTCTAATCTAAGCTTCTCTCTCTCGAACTTTAATTGTTCCAGCCATAACTGAAGCTCAGGATTACCTGGTTTACTTTCAGGAAACCTTTCTAACACCTCCTCTTCAAACACCTCTGTAGATATATAGTGCTCAGCTATTCTCTTCCGAATCTCTGCCTTTCGCATCGCCGGCCTTACTGCAACAAGGTCCAGATTATTAGCAATGACCAACAACTCTTTATTTCTGGCTTCCTCTAATGCCTCAGAGGTTGGTGATGCCAGAAATTTATCAATATCCATTGCTGCTGGTTTCCACACACAGGTCAATCAAAAGGGAAGTAACCAATCAGATCGATAATCAATCAATCAATGTTCCAATTTGTTCAAAATCACAACCGAGCCCCCAATTTATGCTACGTACCAGCAGCAATAGATCAAAAATTGAGTCAGGTTTTAATGTTAAAACACTATATTTATTAGTATCTACTCAAAAATATAGAAAATTAAATGAAATAAATAGAAGTTAGCAGTGTTATGTGCGTGTGTGGCTCCCAAACTATCAAGCTTAGGAACGGTTCTTAAAGTTCTAGTTGGCAAACTAGAAAGGTCCAGCAATCCACGGAATAAGTGAGGGGAGAAACTTTAAGTCCACATTAAAAAGTAGAGAGGAGGCGATCGCGAAGAATTCCACAAGTTCCATGCTGGGAAAATGAAGTAACAGTCGCTGAAGATCTTATCCGTCGAGTCGTCCCAAATCCACATAGAAATATCACAAGGTGACAGTCATGGAATATTCCTTAGCACAAGTGGTTACCACATAACATACCTGAAATCATGTAGGAGTTAACAAAGATGGTTGCCACAGGATACTCCAACAAAATCCACGTATGGATCATATGAAGTGACCGCCACACATCCAATGTGCACTGTGTGCCGTTGATCAACCCAATCCTTTGGGCATGGGAAAGTATCAGACTTTACCCGTTGTTGCAGCAAGCTCCTGCTAGCAGCTTGCAGCCCAAAACTTCCTCTTCCTCTTCCTTCCTTCCTCCCTCTCTTTTTTTCTCTCTCTCTCTCCTTCTCCTCTGAAAGTCCCAGTGATCTGTCGCAGCTTGTTATACTGATGTCATAGTCCCACCTCTTCGAGGCGTTTTAAAGTGACATCCACAGTCAACGAAACCGTGGTCACATAACACCATGTACCAAGGCCCCTTGATACAAGATAGTGATACAACGAGTTAGAGTGCTGTTCATAAGACCATAACGCCATAAGATATAGGATCAAAATTATGCCATTTGGCCCATTGGGTCTGCACTGTCATTTCACCATAGCTGATCCAATTTTTCTCTTGGCTCTAAACTCCTGCCTTCTCCTTGTATCCCTTCATGCTCTGACTGATCAAGAATCTATCAACCTCTGTCTTAAATATACGTAAAGACATAGCCACCACAGCTGCGTATGGCAAAGAATTCCATAGATTCACCACACTCTAGCAATGGAAATTCCTCCTGATCTCCATTTTAAAAGGACACTCCTCTATTCCTAGGCTGTGTTCCCTGGTCTTAGACTCTCCCACCTTAGGAAACATCCTTTCCTTATCCACTCTGTCAAGACTTTTCATCATTCAATAGGTTTCAATAAGGTCACCCCTCATTCTTCTGAAATCGAGTGAATACAGGCTCAGAGCCATCAAACTCTCTTCATATGAAAAGCTGCTCAAACTTGGAATAATTTTTGTAAACTTCCTTTGAACCCTCTGCAGTTTCAGCACATCAGTTCTAAGAGAAGGAGCCCAAAGCTGCTCACAATACTCCAAGTGAGGCCTCACCAGTGCTTTATCAAGTCTCAACATTACATTCTTGCTTTTATATTCCAGTCCTCTTGAAATGAATGTTAACATCACATTTGCCTTCCTCACCACAGACTCGACCTGAAAATTAACCTTTAGCAAATCTTGCATAGGTGCTCCCAAGTCCCTTTGCATCTCAGATTTTTTCTATTTTATTTCCACTTTGAAGAAAGGCAACCCTTTCATTTCTTCTTCCAAAGTGAATGACTATACCCTTCCCAACACAGCCTTCCATCTGCCACATCTTTGCCCATTCTTGTAAACTGTCTAAGTCCTTCTATAGCCTCTCTACTTCCACAACACTACCTGCCTCTCAATTTATCTTCATATTGTCTGCAAATTTTTCGTAGAATTTTGTGAGTGCCTTTGGTGACAGACTAATCCGCCACTAACTCCTAATGAAGTATAGCCATTGTCATGCTTTCTTTGTAATTACATCAATATACAGGGTGAAGGATAGATCCTCAGAGATGTTGACACCCAGAAACTTGAAACTGCTCACACTTCCCACTTCTGATCCCTCGATGAGGACTGAGGTGTATTCCCTCATCTGTCCCTTCCTGAAGTCCACAATGAATTCCTTGGTCTTACTGATGTTGATTGCAAAGCTGTTGCTGTGATACCATTCAACTAGATAGTTTATCTCATTGATCGATCAAATACAGCAGTATATCTCAGATCAGAGAGAATCTGCAGATGCTGGAAATCCAAGCAACAAAGTGCTGGAGGAACTCAGCAGGCAAGGCAGCATCTATGGAAAAGAGGATAGTCGACATTTCGGGCCGAGACCCTTTATCAGGGTTTTTATGTGTGTTACATCAATATATCTCATCAAATGTGGTGAGAACACATTTGAAATAGTCTGCACAATTTTAGTTCCCTTACCCAAGTTATTGAGATGATGAGGCCTGCATTCTCTAGAAATTCAGAGGAACTAAGATGATCATTCATGACAAAGATTCTATGCAGCTTAAATACAAGAGGTTCTGCAGATGCTGGAAATCCAGATTAACGCACAGAAAATTTCTGAGAAACTGAGCATACCAGGCAGAATCCCTGGAGAAGAATAAACAGTAGACATTTTAGGCCAAGACCCTTCATCAGGGCTTCAGAGGATGGATGATTCTCCTCTGCTGAAGAATACAAAAATAGAAATAGTAGTATCAGAACAGTGGATAGCCCATTCAGGATTAAGACGAGGAGAAATTTCTTCAGCCAAAGGTGTTGTGTAGGCTCAGTCATTGTATTAATTCAAATCAGAAATCAACAGATATCTGAATATTATGGAATCAAGCGACACAAGGATTGGGCCATAAAATGGAATGGCAGTAGATCAGTTATGATCTTGAAGATTATAGCACTGGGTTTAAGGAACAAATAAATCCTTTCTCTTATTTCCTATTTTCTGACTATGCTTCCTTTTGCAAGAATTCTTTAAAGTAACTTTCACCATCTTGATGACATCATCATTAATGCAAGTGTGTTCTTGCACTAAACTGATGCCCAGAATGTATAGGTTTGGACTGTTCCTTCAAAGTCAGTGGCCAATCCTATCCACCACTGACCACTAAACCTGAACCAGCTTGTTTCTAGAGATACCTTGAAGAACGATAGACAGGAGTGCGAGATCAATTGTTTGGTACTTGCATCAGAAGAAGCAACACAGCATCACATTGCCCTGTAGGGATCATCTCTGAAAGGCAATGAACTTTTTCTGACCAGAGCAAACAAGGGTTCTGGCATTATTGGAAGTCTGTCAGTATTACTCATAGATATGGAAAGATTCTCTTTCATCCCAAGAAGTGAATCAGTCAGAAGTGAAACTATTTACCCTTGCTACTCTTTCAGCTAAGAGGGCCAATTCACAACTCAGAAGAAGTTAATAACACACAAGGGCAAATAGCTGATCCAAGCTAGTTAAGTGAGTGTACAGTTAGCACTGTATAAATTAATAAAATTAACTTAATCTTACTTACTTTACTTGTGTTCATTCCATTGAAATTAAAGTTATTTGTTATCCAAAAATCAAATAAATTCTCTCACTCGGGCAATGACTTCTGAGGCTTTGATGTGTCTATGCCACTGCAGAATGCAGTTACCTTCAGTAAGTTTGACCTTTCCTGAGATTTCAAGTTAAAGTTTTATTGCCTGCACACGTCAGAGGGGGAGGAATCCTCGGCACTGTGCTAAATGTGAAATCAGTCATTCATATTCCATGACTCCATTCGCTCTCTGCCTGTACTTTAATTGAAGAATAGAAAATACAGGTTGCTTGAATTCTTTCAAATTCATGAATTGGTCTGTTGCCAAATACAGCCAATGATGGTGTAGGGTGAATGCTAAACAAGCAACTTACTGGTTCCAAATTCAGTATGAATTTGATGCCTTGGACACAAGATGAAAATAACTTAACTTAGTTCAGAAGAAGATCCAACTATGAGGTAGTGTGGCTGTTTTCTTTTGGCATTATCAAAAAAGCTAAGTTTCCTTTAATTCTGGTGTAATTGATTTTTTTCCAATTTATGAATTTTCACTAATAAGTTAACCAAATGTTATTTCCTGAGTGAGCAATGGAGTCTTGAAATAAAACTGTATCACATCTGATGTCCTTGCTGTCTGAACCCTTAGTGCCTAGGTGGCACATGGGGCCTCACATCTGATGTGGTCAATATCAGATTGATTCTGGAATCTCCAAGGTTTCATTCTGAGGTTCCAGCTATTTTTTGTGAGGGCTAATTCCAATATAAGCAACAACAAATCTTATTTTACCTCTCCAGTGGTGCAACAAATCTGTAAGAGTTGTAAACTTGAATGTAGAAGAGGAAAATAAAACAAGCTTGTTTTAAGTTGCAGACATCCAATGGGAGGTGTGGTGAAAGAAAGGGAATGTCTGCAAAACGACACAGATCAATGTTGTCAATGTAAGTCTTCTAATAACTACTTGTTTACCATTGGTGGCGAGAGATCCATAAGGTATAACAGCAGAATTAGGTCACTCAGCCTATCAAATCTGCTCTACCACACCATCACAGATGATTTATTCTCCCTCTCAACCCCATTCTCCTGTCTTCTCTCCATAACCTTTGATGCCCTGACTAACCAGGAACCTAGTAACCTCTGCTTTAAGTATGCTCTATGACTTGGCCTCCACAGCCAACCATGGGAATGAATTTCATGGGTTCAATAACTTCTGGCTAAAGGAAGGCGTTCTTATTTCTGTTTTAAAAGGACTTCCCTCTATTATGAGGCTGTGCCCTCTGGTTCTACAGTCTCATGTTATAGGAAACGTGCTCGCCATATCCAATTTATCTAGACCTTATTCGATAGGTTTCAATGAGATTTCCCCCTCATTCTTCAAACACCCTTCATACGTTAACCCTTTAATTCCCAAAATCATTCTTGTGAACCTCTTCTGGATCCTCTCCAATTCCAGAACATCTTTTCTTTGATAAGGGCCCAAAACTGCTCACACTACTCCGTGCAGTCTGACCAATGACTTATAAAGCCTCAGCATAACATCCTTGCTCTTATATTCTAGTCCTCTCAAAATGAATGTTAACATTGCATTTGCCTTCATTACCACTTACTCAATCTACAAGATAGCCTTTAGGAATCCTGCACAAGGACCCCCAAGTTGCTTTGCACCCTGATTTTTGAAATTCCTGTTTAGAAAATAGACTATGTCTTTACCAAAGTTCATGACCATACACTTCCCTGCACCATATTCCATCTGCCACTTCTTTGCCCATTCTCCCAATTTGTCCAAGTCCCTTGGCAGACTCCCTTCTCCCACAACATTAGCTGCCCCTTCACCTACTTGGCGCCCCACCACTGGCTTTTGCGACAACCTGGTGAAGGAAGCCATTGAAATTAAACTAGAGGAAAAGAATTTTAACAAAGACGAAGGTCTCATTCTAAGTAAGACCAGGAATTCAATTGTAAGCAAGGTGAGATTTTCAGAAACCTGTTTGGGTGAGGTCTAACCAATCAAGAGGGACAGACTATGGGGGTATAAATTCTGACAGACTAGACATACCCAGGCATCATCCCAGATGAAGATGGTGGAGTTTGCTATTGAAACATCAGTTATAATTGATACTTGTACTGGGCTGAAATCCTGAGAAGAGTTTATTCATCATATACGCCAGGAAAGCCCTAGATCCTTTTTCATATTATTTGTTGTTGATTGGTTGCCATGTATACAAAGTCCAAGAAGTAGCTGAATCATACATATTATGAATATTTCAGGTTTTCCCCATGTGAGATCTCAGTTGGGTAATCTGTTGCATTGCAATAATCAATATACTACTAAAATTCTCATGCTCTGTTTGTGACCTCCAATTAGCCCAGACGGTGCATTACAGCGGACTTTTTTTGACTAAATCCACTTAAAATGCGCTAACTTACAAAACGCATGCAAAGTTCAGGGATATATATTCGTATAAAATTGCTCACTCGTCAATCAACAGGCTCTGCTTTCCACAACCCGCGCCCATTCCAGCTTCAATGGAAACCGCGATGCGACATCACGACGCATGTGCACGGCCAGCCTCAGCAGTGCCTCACGATGATCACAGCAGTGACACCAACCGCAGCAAAAGGGCAGGGCTATCATGTCCATTTAGGAGAGCGCCAACCACATCATCAAGAAAAATCAGCATCCTGGAGGCTTTAGTGTTTCTGCTTCGTATCTTCTATCAAGCATTAGGGTAAAAAGATATGGACAGCCTAATTATGCCACAAGGAAAGAGAAGGGGGACATGACGCCAAAATGTGGCTTTAAGCTGGGGAAAAAGAAATGAAAACGATAGAGTATTCTTGAAGGGTGGCAGATCAACCAGAAATGTTGTCATCAAAAGTGTCCTTCATTAAACGAGGAGGAGTTATATTTGTCTTGCTACGCGTCTTTCTTCTTTAATAAACTGAGTTTTTCTTCTTTAATTTCCAAAGCACATCACATCAGACTGCACTACCCTTCTCTCAAAGGGTGCCCCAACGGGGCACCGGGTTGTCTCGTTCATTCTCAATGCTAACCACAAACACAAAATATTCTGCAGATGCTGGGCACAATGTGCTGAAAATGGACATAGTTGAGAATGAATCAAATTTGCATGTGGTGACTTACAGTAAAATAATTGACCAACATCTGCTATTAAGGCTTGCCTGTGAAGGAAAAGTGGGTAGGTTCTGTAAGGGCAATATATTCCTTGGAATCGTGGTATGCGAAAGAGCCACTTTCATCAAGAGAGAAAGTGAAAAGTAACTTCTAAAATTTCAGAGTTTAGAAATAAATCTTTAAACTACTCTTCCGCGTTATTTCCCAAGTGAATTATATAAATTATTTTATATGAAATTTCCTATTAATAAAATCATATTTTGAGCTGTTAACTGATGGCATCAACATCAGAGAACAGGGCGGAAGATAAATTAGAGGCATGTTCAGTGATTTGAACATTATCATTTCAATTAAGGCTCCATTATGTCTCAGAACTTAAAAGATTCAGTTAGTAATTTTTGGTAGAGGATTTACTTTTAACAGGGATTGTGTTCAGAAATTTTGTATTCCTCTATTGTTGCTTGAGTTATTGATGGAAATAAACTGTTCCCAAAAGGGTAGATTTTGCTCATTTGGTTCTACATTAAGTATGCCATCAAAGAGATGTGAAATGTAACACATTATCTCAAAGCCAGGACGCCAACAACGACTTGCATTTACACAGCAAACGCATTTATCTTTAACACCCCAAAGCACTTCATGAGCACATTATCAAATAACATGACTCTGGACCACATAAAGGCAAATGGCCAGAAGATTGACAAATAAATTAAATTAACCAAGTACCTTAAAGGGGCAAAGATTTTAAGAGTGGCAGAGGGCTTTTGAAAAGAAAGCTGAAACTCTAAATCCTTGATAGCCGAAGATTTAATTCCCTAATGAACGCCCGTTATACTTGCAGAAGAACAAGAGGCCAGGGCAGTAGAAGCTTTGAAACATCAAGAGTCTCACCAGAGCAGATTACAGAGTTAGTGTTGGGCGAAGCCACACGGGATTTAAGTTTCAAAAATTCAAAGTGCATTTATTATTGAAGAATGTATTAAATTATACGACCTTGAGATTTGTTTGCTTAACAAGCAGTCGCAAAGCAAGCAACCTGAAAGAACCCAATTAAAAAAAAACAAGACCAATCCCCAGTGCCCATGGAGGAAGAGAAAAAAATGGAAATAAATCATACAAACAATAGAAGTAAGCAATAACAACAGTAGTGGCACAGCAGCATTCTGAACTAAATTGAGTCATTAGATCAAAATCTCCAGAGCTGCCCGGAGTAGGCCCAAAGCCTCGGTATTCAATTCATCACACTAGCAGGGAAATCACTAGCAGACGCAAAGCACAGCAGCCGGGTGCAGTCTCACAATCTTAGTGTCGTGGAGAGAGGAGCCCCCAGATTACATAGGCTGGCGTTTAAATTCTCTGAACTTCACACTAAGACCTGGGCCCCACCCACAATGAATTGTTCTGTTCCTAGATTTCACTGCTGGAGAAGCAGTCCTTGTCCTCTCCAAATCAGCTTGGTGCTTAGAGCAATCCAATCTCATCTGACTCTCGGCACCTTTCCTTTCCAGTCTATCTGGCCCGACGTTTAGATTGTCCAAAATGTATATTGTACCTCGCTTTAGGACCCAGGCCTTGCTGTGGTGAATCGCTCCGGGCCTAGAGCATGCTGCCCAGTGATTCGGTTTGGACCTGGATTTCACAGCCAAAGAAGCTGTTCTCAACTTCTCCAAATTGGCTTAACGCTTAGAGTGATCCACCCTTGGACCCAGGTTAGTTGGACAGGCATCGGGAATCCTCTGTCCCATCTTCTCCCTCCAAATCATCCACTCCAATGAGCATAGCTTCAACACCAAGTGCGCTGATTTTGCAGTGCATCAGCAGGGCACATCCCTCGAGTTTGCTTAGCCCTCACCTGCCTCTTCATTGTTTAAGGTGATAGCTTACCACAATTTACTTCAAAAGAGCATTATTAATAGCTTCTTAATAGAATCCGTTTGCTTTCAAACCATCACATGCTGTTGCATGTCTTCGGTAGCGCCATCTTAAACCGGAAGTTTGTGGCATTCGATTCCAATCTCTCAAACATGTGATTAAGGAGTTAAATTTGGAGCTTTCTTAATGAGAAGTGAGTGTTAGCCAGTGTGCAGGAGGTGGTCAAACAAGATTGTGTGAGTTAGAGCACAGACAGCTCAGTCTGAAGTTACTTTAAACTTATGCATGATTGAACAAGGAAGGAATAGCAATGGTGTTTTGGAACCAAGGACAAGAACAAGCTGATCAGAAGTCGATAAGTCAAGGCCTGATGACTGGAGCCCTGGGTCTGTGCGTCTGCGAGTCCACTGGGTAAATCGAGGCCCAACGCCTGCGATTCCACAAGTCTACTGGAGCATGGAGGCCAGAGATGGCCTGTGCTGGGGATGGAGGCCGGAGATGGCCTGTGCTGGGGATGGAGGCCGGAGATGGTCTGTGCTGGGGATGGAGGCTGGGGATGGCCTATGCTGGAGATGGAGGTTGGGGATGGCCTATGCTGGGGATGGAGGCCGGAGTTAGCTTGTCTTGGGGTTGGAGGTCTGTCTGTGTGTGCAAGGCTCCATGAGTGGGAGGGAGGAAGGAGTATTCTTTTGCTGTTGCTCCATCACTGCTGTTATTGCTTGAGCTGTTCTGCAAACATGGTGGGCATGCTGTGTTGGTACCAGAATGTGTGACAACATTTTGAACTGCACCCAGCAGATCCTTACATTGTGTTGTTTTTTATTGAAAACAATACATTTCAGGTATGCTTCGATGTACATGTGATAAATAAATGAATCTGAACCTGAATTGCATCAACAGTAGATTAGAGAAGGTAGGAGATAGCACTGGTGGCTAATGTTGTACACAAGCAATCTTAGCTTGGATGGGTGAATTAAGATTTATCATGGGCTCAAATAATGGACCAAGATTACCATTGCCTGGTTCAGCTGGAACAAATTTTCTCAAAGGATTCAGTCTGACTAACATTTGGTTTGAGAAAGCTCTCTTGGAGTTACCGAATGCTGGATTGGTAATCTGGCAATTTAGTAGCTGGTGGAAGAGGGACTATTGCATATTACAGATAGACAGATATGCACTGGGAAATCACTTTATTAAGTACCTTCTGCACCTGATAACTTGGCCATTGAGTGTATGTTCATGCTCTTCTGCGGCTGTAGCCCGTCCGCTTCAAGGTTCAAGGTATTCTGCATTCAGTGATGCTCTTCTGCACACCACTGTTGCAACATGTGGTTATTTGAGTTGCTGTGGCCTTCCTGTCAGCATGAAACAATCTGGCCATTCTCCTCTGATTTCTCTCATCAACAAGTCACTTTTGTCCTCAGAACTGTTGCGCATTGGATGTAACACACATCAAAGTTGCTGGTGAACGCAGCAGGCCAAGCAGCAACTGTAGGAAGAGGTGCAGTCGACGTTTCAGGCCGAGACCCTTCGTCAGACTTCGTGAAACGTCGACTGCACCTCTTCCTACAGATGCTGCCTGGCCTGCTGCGTTCACCAGCAACTTTGATGTGTGTTGCGTGAATTTCCAGCATCTGCAGAATTCCTGTTGTTTGCGCATTGGATGTGTTTGTTTTAGTTTTTCACATCATTCTCTGTAAACTCCAGAGACAATTCTACGTGAGATCAGCATATTCTGAGGTACACACACCACTTTTCATGGCACCAACATTACACAGTCGAAGTCTTTCAATGGGATTAAGCACATTCGGCTTTTATTTTAATGAGCAGATTCTAATCCTGCGCAGCCAGGAAGTCCTAAGTAGAAAAGCGCATTGCCTGGCAGTATGACAGGTTTAGATTAGGAGTGAAAATAGTTTCTATCCAAAGCTATTCTGTGGTCTCCACAGCAGAAGTGTTGCGTTCTCACTCCTTATTTACTAGGTTATGCCATTGATTGATTTTGCAATAAAACCAAGGAGCTAGGAGGCTACACCCTGACTCTCATGTCAACTTCGAATGGAGTTCGGATGACTGTCCAATTGATGTTACAATACTTCAGCAAGGGCAGTACAGTCTGCATGATCTTTTGCATTGAGTTGCTGCCACATGATTGGCTAATTAGATATTTGCACTATTGAGCAGGTATACAGGTGTACCTAATAAAATGGCCATGGAATGTAATGAAAACTAAAATAATATCGAACCTGTGAGATCTTTATTGTCTTCTTTCTAGAATGCTTCTAACTTGTCCCCTAACTCATTTACTCTCCGTAAAATAACCTTGCCCATGTCTCAGGAGAATTAACCCCAATCCCAAACATTGTTAATTTTACTTAACATTGACTGCTGCATTTTACGGTTCACTGGTTACATATTATCCTGAGTGGTATGTGTCAGGCCAGAGAATGAATCCAATATTCTAATTAACATTTAATATTTAATAGAATAAAAGAAGCTGGTGTCAACCTCTTCCCAGACACCAATTTGTTGTCTCTTTGTAAAAGTGTCCTGCAGGCCAAGGAAAGAAAAATTTATCTGATCACCCTGGCCAGTCCAATCAGATAATTCTACACTCAGTGACCACTTTATTAGGTATACCTGTATGCCTCTTGTTAATGCAAGTGCCTAATCAGTCAACCTCAATTTCAGTTCTGCATTTTATTGATGGGAAAGAACATTCAGTGCAGGCGAATGAATAACTAGAAAAGTGGTATATCATTTGGTATAATATACACAGTATCATCTTCTGTGATGATACCCCCATGCCTTTCACATTATAATATCTTGATTTCAAAATCCCAAGTTGAAGACAAAGATTTTAAGATTATAAAACCTCAAATCGCCTTTGAGAATCTTCAGAGATTCACAGAGGAAGATCCTTCCAGAATACCTACTTGTCATTCCGAATAAAAGCATTTTACATCTGCAGCTCTAACCTCTGTGTTACTTACTCAACGTCAGAACAAACAGTTTCTGTACTGTGTTTCAGGATGCGCCTCTTCAGCCACTGGGGTAAAATATTTGAGGGGACCTGAGTGATGACGTTCCCTTTGGTAGACAGTGGGAGACCACTCTGTAGTCAATCTAGCCTCCTTTCGTAAAGTTATTTTTGACTATGTCATATCTGTGAAACGGACAATAAGATTGCACATTATGACCAAAGCTCTTCTCTGCAGAGAATTAGGGCTTCAGTGAGAATGCTACCTAGAGCCAAACTATAGTTATTTTAGAGAAGGAATACAGCCTTCTCAACTTAGGACTTCTTTGACTTCATTACAACTCTGGACCTCTCTTTAATTCCTTCAATCAAGAGGCACTATGCAACACAGACTTTAATTTTGATTTTCCACTCAAATTGATTTATGTCTTATATAAGCTCAAGGACAGCATGCCACACATGATATTAACCAAATCAGTGGTTCCCAACCTTTTTAAGGTTACTGCCCCCTTGGATCTCAAACAGATCCGCAGTGCTCCCTGCTCCCTTTTTAGCCATTATACATAAAGAATTTTGATCTACCGTATATAGTGAAATAAAATAGGACAATTTTCATCAACAATTTTAGAGTGTACATTAGTTGTCCAACTATTCACTGCTTCATTGTTTTTCACCTTTCAATGAGGTGGATGAGATTGGTGCAGTGATATCAGCTTCCCAATGTCAGGCTGGATGCCTCACAGAAGGGGTCACAGATCCTCACATCCAGTAATGTGTAGTCTGTTTTATTGCTTGGAAAGAAATTGATCAACTACACTGAAGCATCACTCCACCATTCCAATATGATGTTGGAAAAGACATCTTGACCTTTTTCTGCGGTGCAAGATAACGTTCAGAGGTTTCTTTCTGCAACCGAAAGTTTTGATATGTTTTTCTTGGCTTAATCTCGAAGTCATTTTGTAGTGAGGTCAGTTTCTCCTCCATCCTTCTTGTTAATTGCTCATCACAAGTGTTCAGGAATGGATTTATTACCAAGTTGGAATTTGTATTGAGCGAAGATCCTGCAATCTCTCTGACATCTCTTTATGCAGCTCACCTTGGTGGGCACAGTATACCTTGAAGATCATCATCTGGCATTCATTCTTCCTCTTCCAATTTAGAGAGGATTGGAAATTGGAAAAGGTCACGATGACCAACGTTGCACTTAAATAGGGTTAACATGGACAGAAATGTGGAAGCATTGGATTTGATTTTGATAAGATTCATATCATTTCCTTGCAATTGAAGATTGATTTCATTAAATTTTGTGAATAATTCTGACAAATAGGCAATGTCATGCCTAATATTCTTGAGAAGATTACTGAATGAGACACTTAAGTCTTCAATGAATTTTATCACAGTTTCAAAAAGTGCATAAAAGCAGCTCAGACAGTTTCCTTTTGAGAGTCACCTGACTTCTGTGTGTAACATCAAGCATTCAAACTGTTCTTCATTCTCAATACAAAGCACTCAAAATAATCAAGAACTGAAAGCATGAGACTTGATTTTATTTACCGCTGTGATAACAGTACTTAATGGTTTATGCAGCCAATCTTTTAGGTTTTTAGCAACAAGATGTTGTCTGTGAATTGCACAGTGAATGGTAAATATGTTGGATACAGCTTTTTTCAAGAAAGTAATAACCCCATAGTGGTGTCCTTACATTGGTGGTGCCCATCAGTTGCACATACAAGAATGTCTGTCAGCGGAATGTCCTTTACTTTGAAAAATTGCTTAACAATCTGAAATATTGACTCCCCGTCGTATATTTTTCTTAATTGTTAGCCCTCCATTAGTCGAGGTTGATCGTGGATGTTGTGTCCTAGCTGTCTATATTGTTGGTGCAGAGCCATCTGTGGCTGCTGAGGCCAGTGCTAGAATGGCAGCCTTTGTTGCAAGAGTCACATCTATAAGTAGGCTCAGCTCTGCTGGAGTGACAGCATTCCTTTGTATGAGCCCTTTTGTCTTCTGCCACTTCAAGGAATTTTATTTGCCTGATTTAGGATGTTATTTCAGGGCTTCTCCACCTGCTGCAGTCCAGGAATCCCAGGACTCAGTATTAATGTCCGGCGCCTTTATGTCCTGCTTGTAGACATCCTTGGAGTACAATCACGGGCATCCGTTGTTCACTTGCCTGAAGCAGCTCACTGTAGAGGATTTAAAAATGTAAACACGAGGAATTCTGCGGATGCTGGAAATTCAAGCAACACACATCAAAGTTGCTGGTGAATGCAGCAGGCCAGGCAGCATCTCTAGGAAGAGGTACAATCAATGTATTGGGCTGAGACCCTTTGTCAGGACTAACTGAAGGAAGAGCTAGTAAGAGATTTGAAATTGGGAGGGGGAGGGGGAGATCCAAAATGATAGGAGAAGACAGGAGGGGGAGGGATGGAGCCAAGAGCTGGACAGTTGATTGGCAAAAGGGATATGAGAGGATCATGGGACAGGAGGCCCAGGGAGAAGGAAAAGGGGGAGGGGGGAAAACCCAGAGGATGGGCAAGTGGTATAGTCAGAGGGACAGAGACAGAAAAAGGAGGGAGGGAGGGAGAGAGAGAGAGAGAGAGAGAGAGAGAGAATGAATATGAATGTATATATATAAATAAATAAATAAATAATGGATGGTGTACAAGGGGGAGGTGGGGCATTGGCAGATGTTAGAGAAGTCAATGTTCATGCCATCAGGTTGGAGGCTACCCAGACGGAATATAAGGTGTTGTTCCTCCAACCTGAGTGTGGCTTCATCTTTACAGTAGAGGAGGCCGTGGATAGACATATCAGAATGGGAATGGGATGTGGAATTAAAATGTGTGGCCACTGGGAGATCCTGCTTTCTCTGGCAAACAGAGCGTAGGTGTTCAATCTTGGCTCCATCCCTCCCCCTCCTGTCTCCTATCATTTTGGATCTCCCCCTCCCCCTCCCACTTTCAAACCTCTTACTAGCTCTTCCTTCAGTTAGTCCTGACGAAGGGTCTCGTCGACTGTACCTCTTCCTAGAGATGCTGCCTGGCCTGCTGCGTTCACCAGCAACTTTGATGTGTGTCACTGTAGAGGATGCCTTTTGGAATGCAGCCATACTGCATGCAGCAGACATACAGCCGCTTTGCAAATAACAATTTTGAAACATGCTTTTATTTTTTATGAAGCGAACTAACCAAGAAGCAAAGATTCATTGCCTGGCGAAGTTGACTCATGCAACTACAGTGCAAATTCTGTTGTCCAAAGTATGTTGCACAAAGTTTCTTTCTGCATTCTCAGACATTCCATCTATGCATCTTTGAACAACATTGTCGCTGAGCAGAATCACTTTAATTGTTTGGTCTGGTGACTTACACAAAACCATAGTACCTTCTTCACTGCTGGCAGAATCAGTTCTGCAATTATATGAGGCTTTCTAGATTTAACAATGGGCACAGAAATGCTGTGTGAAGCACCCAAACCATCACTGTTTTGCTGTGAAGTGATGGTAAACATGCTTGAAGTGTTTCCATTTCTGAAAGTTTTCATGAAGTGGTTGGAAATAAGCCAAGTTCTTGCTTGCTTTATCAAAATATTCTCTTAAAATGTTCAAGGAGTATTTGAACATTCCGATGGTTTCATTGCTGCATTTGAAAAATCTGTTTCACACAACAAACACATTGGCTGCTGCTGGTTGCTTGTTGCTGGTATAAATCCATATTTCAGATACTCCACACTGTATTGTCTACATTTCTTTTTCATTTGGTCTGCTTCTGCCATTTTGTTATGGATTAGCGACCATGGTCAATCACCTATTAAGTCCAACCTCAAGTGCTGTAATCAATGAAGTGGAAAGGTATGACATCATCATAGCTCAGGCAAAACCTGGCTATGCCTGAAGGAACACAAAGTGGGGCAGCAATATCTCAGTTGGCCCATGGGCTAGAGAAATGCAGTCACGAGCATACAAAAGGGTGCATTCTGACCTTTTACCACATTGAACACCATAACCCTAATTCATAGGCATTTCATCACTGCATGATTAGAGTATGGGAATTGTAGTAGCTAACACTATACTACAGTAGTAAATGGCAATAATGTATGGGCTAGGCCCAGAAATTTCTTCAGTCTAGATTTCTCATGGCATGCCAAATAAGGAAACATCACATTGTTTTCGAACAACTATAATGCACTCTAATAGAATGGTGAGTTAGCAAGAGATGAAGTGATTCTGTGATCATTGTAATTAATTATGAGGCACTGAGGATCAAATGCTTATAATAAGTGATCCATTTCTTAAATTACGCCTGTAATCCCTTGGCTTCCCCCACCTACTTTGGGAATCACTGAATCAAAGTGTCCACAACAGAGCAGTATCAATGAAGGGTGACACCAAACAAGGTTGTATCGTCACCCGAACACTTCTAAGTATTTTTGACTGCAATGCTGCATTGGAGGTGAGGTTGATATTTAGAACTAATGCTTGCAATGTTTGCATCTTCACATACTAGGAAGCTGAGCTCCAAAGCATCGTTCCTTGCTCTCTGCAGAGCTTGAGCGAGTTGATTTACACTTAACATCTGCCAAACAGTCCATTCTACATCACACTGCTCTTCAACGATAAAAGTTCACAAAGAGTCCTTGGAAAACCTGGACCACTTTCCACTCCACTTGTCCAGGTAAGTCACTGATGATGAATGAGAATGCATTATTTTCAATATGCCGACAGTCTTCAGTCAGTGGAGGAAATGGTCATTTGAAGATTAAGACATCAGACCTGGCATCAACGTTATGTTCCACTGGGCAGCAGTAATTCTTGTCCTCATATATGCTTCACAGACATGGTCTGCCTACAGAAGACACCTCAAGGCACCGGAACAATGACGTAAATGTTCCCTCAGTGAAATCCTCCATATTCACTGGCAGGATAATGAATTGATGGCAGTTTGGTTAATTCCATAAAACAATCTACATGCTCAAGGCCAGGAACCAAAAGCAAGAATGTAATAAGGTATTGGTCGGACTGCACTTGGCGTATTGTGGGTTGTTTTTGATCCCATATCTAAGAAAGGACGTGTTGACATTGGAGCAGGTGCAGAGGAGATTCATGAGAATGATCCCAGGAATGAAATGGTTAACATATGAGGAGTGTTTGATGGCTCTGGGCCTGTACTCACTGAAGTTTGGAAGAATGAGGGGGAATCTCATTGAAAAGTATTGAATATTGAAAGGCCTAGATAGAATGGTTGTGAAGAGAATGTTTCCTATAGTAGGGGAGGGGAGACCAGAGGGTGTAAACTCAGAACAGAGGAGCATACTTTTAGAATGGAGATGAAAAGGAATTTATTTAGCCAGATGGGTTACACCTGAACTCAAAGGGTACTAATATCCAGGCGGGATTGTTTAATATAGCTGCTAGGGAGGGTTTAAACTAAGTTGGCAAAGGGAAGGAAACCAGGGTGTTAGTGTCGAGGAAGAGGAAAATAGAACTAAGTCGAAGATACTGTGCAGCAAAGATGGCAAGAAGGACAAGCCGGTGAATAGACAGGATAATTTGCTGTGCAATAGAAATATAGTAAAATCGGTAACAGGCACTGATCTAAATGTACTGTACTTAAATGCACGCAGCATTAGAAATAAAGTGGATTACCTTGTTGTACAGCTACAGGTTAAAAGATATGACATTGTGGCCATCACCGAGTCATGGCTAAATGATGGATGTGATTGGGAGCTGAATATCCCAGGATACACAGTGTATAGGAAAGATAGGGAGGTAGGTAAGGGGGGTGGCGTGGCCCTGATGGTAAGCATAAAGAAGGGACAGAGGATCGGAAGAGGTAGAATCCTTATGGGTCGAGTTAAGAAATGGCAAGTGTAAAAAGACACTAATAGCAGTTATATACGGGCCTCCAAACAGCAGCCAGGATGTGGACTACAAATTACAGCTGGAAATAGAAAAAGCATGTCAGAAGGAAAATGTCAAGATAATTACGGGGGATTTTAATATGAACGTGGATTGGGAAAGTCAGGAAGGTAATAGATCTCAGGAGAAGGAGTTTGTAGAATGCCTACAGGATGGCTTTTTGGAGCAGCTTGTCCATAAGCCCACCAGGGGATCAGCTGTTTTGGATTCAGTGCTGTGTAATGAACCTGAGGCGATTAGGGAGCTGGAGGTAATGGAACTCCTTGGAAGTAGTTATATGATTGAGTTCAGTTTCAAATTTGAAAAGGAGAAGCTGGTATCAGGTGTATCGCTGTTTCAGTGGAACAAAGGAAATTGCAGTGGTATGAGAGAGGAACTGGCCCAAGTAGACTGGAAAAGTAAGCTAGATGGAGGGACGGTAGAGTAGAACTGGATGAAATTCCTACAAGAAATAAGGAAAGTGCAGGAAAAATATATTCCAAGAAAAAAGAAAATCATAAATGGAAAAATAGCACAAATGTGGCTAACGAGAGAGGTTAAGGCTAAAATAAAAGGAAAAGAGATGGCGTACAAGCAAGCAAAAATTAGTGGGAAAAATGAGGACTGGACGACTTTTGAAAACTTACAGAAGGAAACTAAGAAAGTCATTAGGAAAGGAAAGATGAATTATGAAAGGAAGTTGGCAATTAACATAAAGGATACTAAGAGTTTTTTTAAATATATGAAGAGTAAAACAGTGACACGGGTAGATATAGGACATTGAAAATGATGCTGGAGAAATTATAATGGGTAACAAAGAAATGGCAGAGGAACTAAATGAGTATTTTGCATCAGTCTTCACAGTGGAAGACACTAGCAACATACCTGACAGCCAGAGGTCCCTGGGAATAGAATTATGTACAGTCAAGATTACTAAAGAGAAAGAACTTGGGAAGCTAAATGAACTAAGAATAGATAAGTCTCTCGGATCGGATGAGGTGCACCTATGGGTTCTGAAGGAGGTGGCTTTGGAGATTGTGGAGGCATTGGAAATGATCTTCCAGGAATCAATAGACACTGGCATGGTTCTGGAGGACTGGAAGGTTGCAAATATAGTTCCGCTGTTTAAGAAAGGAGGGAGGCAGCAAAAAGAAAATTACAGACCTATTAATCCGACATTGGTAGTTGGAAAGTTATTAGAGTCGATCCTCAAGGACGAGGTTATGAAATACCTCGAGGTGCACGACAAGATAGGCCGAAGCCAGCATGGTTTCATGAAGGGAAGATCCTATCTCACCAACATTTTGGAATTTTTTGAGGTAATCTCAAATAAGATTGACAAGGGGAGGCTGTGGATGTTGTGTATTTGGATTTTCAAAAGGCCTTCGATAAGGTACAGCATAAGAGGCTGCTTAATAAGATGAGAGCCCATGGAATTACAGGAAAGATATTGGAATGGGTGGAGCATTGGCTGATAGGAAGAAAGCAAAGGGTGGGAATAAAGGGATCCTATTCTGATTGGTTGCAGGTTACTAGTGGTGTTCCGCAGGGGTCGGTGTTGGGGCCGCTTTTTACAATGTATATCGATGATTTAGATTATGGATTAAATGGTCTTGTGGCTAAGTTTGTGGATGACACCAAGATAAGTGGAGGAGCAGGAAGTGTTGAAGAAACGGAAAGGTTGCAGAGAGACTTGGTCAGTTTAGGAGAGTGGGCAAAGAAATGGCAGATGAGGTACAATGTTGAGAAATGTATGGTTGTACTTTTTGAAAGAAGAAATAATCAGGCAGATTATTATTTAGATCGGGAGAAAATTCAAAATCGGAAGTGCAAAGGGACTTGGGGGTCCTCGTGCAGGATACCCTAAAGGTTAACCACCAGATTTGATCGGCAGTAAGGAAAACGAATGCTATTTTGGCATTCATTTCAAGGAAGAGTAAGGAAGTGTTGATGAGGCTCTATGGGGCACTAGTTAGACCTCATTTGGAATACTGTGTGCAGTTTTGGGCCCCCTATCTTAGAAGGGATGTTCTGATGTTGGAGAGAGTTCAGAGAAGATTTACGAGGATGATTCCTGGAATGCAGGGGCTAACATATGAGGAGCGTTTGTTGGCTCTTAGACTGTATTCATTAGAGTATAGAAGAATGAGGGGGGATCTCATAGAAACATTTCGAATGTTGAAAGGGTTGGATAGAGTAGATGTGGAAAGGCTGTTTCCCTTGGTGGGTAAGTCCAGGACAAGAGGCCACAGTCTTAGAATTAGAGGGTACCCATTTAAAAAAAAGATGAGGAGAATTTTTTTTAGCCAGAGGGCCGTGGATTTATGGAATTCATTGCCACATACAGCTGTGGAGGCCCGATCATTGAAGGTGTTTAAGGAGGAGATTGATAGGTATCTAATTAGCCAGGGTATCAAGGGATATGGGGAAAAAGCCGGAAATTGGAACTAGATGGGAGAGTAGTTTATCTCATGGTGGAGTGGTGGAGCAGACTTGATGGGCCAAATGGCCTACTTCTGCTCCTTTGTCTTGTGATCTTGTGAATCTGTGGAATTCATTGCCACCGATGGGCGAGGAGGCCAAGTCAATTGGTATATTTAAGCCAGAGGTTGATAGTTTCTTGATTAATTAGGGCATCAAAGGTTACAGAGAGAAGGCAGAAGAATGGGGTTGAGAAGGAATAAAGGTCAGCCATGATGGAATGGCAGTGCAGACCTGATGGGCTGAATGGCCTAGTACTGCTCCTATGTCTTGTGCTCTAGGTCAATATACAAAAGTTTAAGATCTCATTGGAAAATATCTCCTACAGAACTGTGGCACATTCTCACTGTCGGACTGCATTAAGATTAGCTTTGTCACACGTACATCAAAATATACAGTTAAATGCATCATTTGCACCAAGGACTAAGACAGTCCGAGGGTAGGGATAGGTCACAAGTGTTGTATGCCTCCGAGTATGCTCTCAAAGTGTTAATTCTAACCTGTGCATCTTTGAGATGTGGCAGGAAGCTGGAGCAGTGGAGGAATCCCATTGGGTTTGTATGTGGAAAATGAACAAACTCTTTACAGACAGCAGTGGGAATTGAACTCTATTTGCCAGCGCTATGAAGCTTTGCACCTAAATGTTATGCTGCCTGACCAGGTTACTAGTCTGGATTATGTAAAATATGTTGACTTAAATCAACAAACACAAAGGGCGAACTCCAAAATGAACTAAATTGTCATACATTTGCACAATATATACTAACATGTTCACACCTAATATAACAATATTCTAAAATTTAACAGAGCTTCTATTGATTGTGTTCTCTCAATTCCACAACATGTGTGTGTCAATAGCATTATAAAACATTTGTCACACTTAATATTTTCTATGCTATGGACAGTCATAATCCGTCAGGAATTTCTTCAAAGAAGTGTCATGTCAAGAGACAAGATAGATTATGTAGACCTTTGGTCTCTGTAAGTAGAGGAGGATATATTCGTGATTGAGAGATTCACAATGAACATTCATCAGATTGAACCTTTGGATAGCAAATCTTGTCTAATGACACTGTACACTATCCCAAATTTAAAAACAGTGAGAGAACTTCTCATTGAAATGTATGACATTCTAACTAGACTTGACAGTGTAGGAATGATGGTATAGCTGACTGGTGTATCTAGAACTAGAGGCAACAATCTCAAAGTAAGGGGTGAGCAATCAGGCCTGAAGTAGGAAAAAAATTTCCTCAACTGAGGTTAATGGACGTTTGTAATTCCCTGTCCATAGGACCGCAGAGATTCATTCATTGAGTGTGTTCAGGTGTGGAAGTGATATATTTTCAGGTCGTAACAGCAGAGATGGGGCCAGTCCAGAAAAGTGGTGTTGAGGTAGAACAGGATAGGCTTGGTGCAATAATATCAGCAACACAACATCAGGCTCAAAGTCACTCAGACGGAGTCTCAGATCCCCACGTTCATACATTTAAAGTCTGTTTCATTGCTTTGAAAGAAGTTGGGCAACTGCCCTGAAGCTACACTCTATTAAATATGGTGTTGGAAAGGCAATCTTGACCTTTTCTTGGTGTAGAATAGCATCCATAGGTTTTTTTTTCCAGCAACCAAAAGTCTTGATATGATTTTATGAATCTTTGAACCTTGGCTTCAGCTCAAAGTCATTTTGTAGCAAGATCAATTCTTCCTCCATCCTCCCTGTTAATTCCTCATCACAAGTTTTCAGGAATGGACTTATTATCTAATTTGGAACTTGTATTGAGAGAAGATCCTGAAATCTCTCTGACATGTCTTTATACAGCTCACCTTGATGGGCAAAGTGTACTCTGAAAATCATCATCTGGTATTCATTCTTTCTCTTTCAGTTGTGAGAGGATTGGAAATTGGAAAAGGTCACAATGACCAATGTTACACTTAAATAGGATTTACTTGGACAGAAATGTGGAAACATCTGATTTAATTTTGATAGATTCATAGCATATCCTTGCAATTGAAGATTGATTTTATTAAACTTCACGAATAAATTCTGACAAATAAGCAATGTCACGTCTAATATTCTTAGTAGATTACTGAATGAGGCACTTAAGTCTTCAATGAATTTTATCACAGTTTCAAAATGTGCATAAAAGCATCTCAGACAGTTTCCTTTTGAGAGTCACCTGACTTCTGTGTGTAACATCAAGCATTCAAACTGTTCTTCATTCTCAATACAATACACTCAAAATAGTCAAGAATTGAGAGCATGTGACTTGATTTTATTTACCACTGTGATAACAATATTTAATGTTTTATGCCGCCAGTCTGTTAGGTTTTTAGTAGCAAGGTGTTGTCTGTGAATTGCACAGTGAATGGTAACTATGTTAGATACAGCTTCTTTCAAGAAAGTAATAACCCCATAGTGGTGTCCTTACATTGGTGGCCCCCCATCAGTTGCACATACAAGAATATCAGTGAGCGGGATGTCCTTTACTTTGAAAAAATGCTTAACAATCTGAAATATCTAAAAATAAATCCTTGATATATTTTTCTTAATTGTTGGCCCTCCAGTGGTCGAGATTGATCATGGATAGCGTGTCCCAGCTATCAATGTTTTTGGTGCAGAGTCGTTTGTGGCTGTTGAGACCAATATGTGAATGGCAGTCTTTGTTGCGAAGGTTACATTTATAAGTGGTCTCAGGATTTCTGGACCTGCAGCACTCCTTTGTATGGGCCCTTTTGTCTTCTGCCACTTAAAGGAGCAGCTGTGAGGGGCTGATTGGCCTAGCCCTTTCTTTTTCTTGCGTTATGCTCAACAGGCCAGCAGGCAGTGTGCCTGATGAAGATGACTTAAATAGGAAGAGTGAGTCAGATCTCAGGAGGGATTTGAAAACAAGTATGAGAATTTTAAAACTGGTTAATTGGACATGAGCGTACTTAATAAACAAAACCCTAGTGCTGAATAGGGCTAGGTTCAGTTTAGGGCACAGAGCCCAGAGCACTAGATGTACTCAACATTATACATAGGTGGTGCTGTGGGACACTGGCAAAACAGATTGCAGTCGAAATACCACAGGCAGAAGAGTTGGGCAATGCTTGCCTCTCCACCAAAAAGTAGAGGATCATGTATATCACATATAGACATTGTGATGGATACTCCATTTCCAGGGCAAGAGAGGCTTCCTAGCACAGCAGTATGACCTTTCCAAAGATCCAGAGTCATTGTGAGAAAGTTAAACTTCCAAGAAATATTCCTTGCTCAGCTTTATTTTTGTAAACAAGAATCACTCTTCAATTTTTATTGTAAATTGCAAGCAGAAATCAATTTAAAGTCAAAAACACAGACTGTTGGCCCAACAGTGGGGGAATTGCTGTTGAGAGATGTGGTTTGCTGAGTGAAGTGGACATGAAACTTCTTGTCTGCATTTGCTAAATATAAGACAATGGTGCCACATTAATTGGCTGAAAGTAAACCAAGCAACTAAAGCTGTTACTTTCACTATTGTCCCCAGAAGCTTTTATACTGTCTATGTGAATTACATTGGCCCAGCTAAGGTATCTGGAAAACATCACAGGTAGATGATGTCATCTAGTAGCAAAAACACTGTAAGTATTAAAAAATATTAGGGACTATTCAGAAAGACAGAAAGACAGGGTGACAGATGGAAGAACTAGAATTCATTCTTCAGCCTTTGGTTTATGTGACAGACAACTCGTTTGTCGGCAACTTGTTGATATATTCTTTTAGTTCATAAGTACTACACTTGTGTTTGGAAATCCTTCGAAGTTTGTAAATCTTCTGTAATTCAGAAATCTCTTATAAATCAGAAATTGTGAGTGTTAAATGTGTCTTAAAACTATTAGTGTAAATTTAAACATGCGTCATTAAAATTAAAATAAACTGTGTTTAAATTACTTCATTACCCGGAAGTATATCCTCGAGCAGTAGGTATTGGCAGCTAAAGCTCATCACAGAGGCTATACAGGGAAGTAAGCTACTCCTTGAAGAGTAGGTGGATACAATATAACCTCTCTATTGTGAGAGGACCTGTAGATAATGATATTGAATAGCACTTAAAATCTATTGAGTTTAGGGCTTTGTGGTCAGGGAAACCAAAACCATCACAACATCTGCTTAATGCATTGTTTCTCTGAGATCATAATAGAGAATTCTATTCTGTGGCATTAGGTCAGTCTGTGTTTCACAAATACATCACTCAGTTGCATGCTGTTGTGTGTAAGGACCAGATGAACTACACCCTAGGGTTCTGAATGAGGTAGCAGTAGAGATTGTGGAGGCATCTTTCAAACATCTTTGGACTCTGGCACGGTGCCAGAGGACTGGAAAATTGCAAAAGTCACTCCACTCTTTAAGAAAGGAGGAAGTCAGCAGAAAGGAAATTATAGACCAGTTAGCCTGACCTTAGTGGTTGGGAAGATATTGGAGTCAATTGCTAAGAATGTGATTATGGAGTACTTGGTGACACAGGACAAGATAGGACAACGTGAGCATGTTTGCTTAAGGGAAAATCTTGCCTGATGAACCTGTTGGAATTCCTTGAGGAGATTACAAGTATGATAGATAAAGGGGATGCAATGGATGTTGTATATTTGGACTTTTAGAAGGCCTTTGACAAGGTGTCATACATGAGGCTGCTTACTGAGTTAAGAGCCCATGATATTACAGGAAAGTTACTGGCATGGTTAGAGCATTGGCTAATTGGTAGGAGGCAGCAAGTGGAAATAAAATGATCCTTTTCTGGTTGGCTGCCAGTGACTAGTGGTGTTCCTCAGGGGTCGGTGTTGGGACCGCTTCTTTTTATGCTGTGTATCAGTGACTTAGATGATGAAATAGGTGGCCTTGTTGCCAAGATTGCAGATAATATGAAGATTGGTGGAGGGGCAAGTTGTGTTGAGGAAACAGGTAGGTTGCAAAAAGACTTAGACAGATTAGTAAAATTGGCATGGAAGTGGCAAAGAAAATACAATGTTGGAAAATGCATGGCCATGCACTTTGGTAGAAGAAATAAATGTGCAGACTATTTTCTAAGTAGGGAGAAAATCCAAAAAATTGAGATTCAAAGTGACTTGGGAGTCCTCTTTGCAGAACATCCTAAAGGTTAACTTGCAGGTAGAGTCAGTGGTGAGGAGGGAAAATGCAATGTTAGCAAAAGAGTGGGATGTGATGCTGAGGCTTTATAAGGCACTGGAGGGGCCTCACTTTGAGTATTGTGAACAGTTCTGGACTCCTCATCTGAGAAAAGATATGCTGGCATTGGAAACGGTTCAGAAGGATGGTTGTGGGAATGAAAGGATTATCATATGAGGAACATTTCATTGCTCTGGGTCTGTACTCGCTGGAATTTAGAAGGATGAGGAGGGATCTCATCAAACACTTTCGAATGTTGAAAGGCGTAGACAGAGTAGATATGGAAAGGATGTTTCCCATGGTGGGGCAGTCTAGGACAAGGGGGCACAGCCTCAGGATAGAGAGACGTCTATTTAAAATAGAGGTGCAGAGAAATTTTTTTTAGCCAGAGGGTGGTGAATTTGTGGAACTTATTAACAAAGGCAGCTCTGGAGGCCAGGTTGTTGGATCTATTTAAGGCAGACATTGATAGGATCTCGATTATGGGGAGAAAACAGGGCAGTGGGGCTGAGGAGGGAAAGAAAAGATCAGCAATGATTGAATGGCAGAGTAGACTCAACAGGCCAAATGGCCTAATTCTACTCCTATGTCTATAGTCTTATGGTCTTATGGTAAACACAGTGATCATATGTTAGCAAAGTACATAACAAGGCTATTTAAAATTAACACTTGCACAAAATACACATTATAATGAATGCTGTCTCCTTAGTTATTTAGTACTTTGCACTAAACTGCATTTAAATTGATGACTCTCAATTACTTGACAGTATAGTATGTAGTGTGGTAATATTTACATGTGTTTCATTTCAACTATTTAGGAGGAATAATTTCTTTGAGCGGCTGCAGGTTATTTCTATAAAACTTGGTAACACGTTCTAAAGGAACTTCATTGGAAATTTCAGTGCAATTAATGGTCATAAGAATTGTTTAGGAAGTACATTGTAATCAGGCTTGTAAATCAATAAATGCTATTGACAAGAAATTTATCCCCATTGCTAGCGAAAATATGTTATGTAGGAGCATCATCATGTTGTAATCTGGCTCTGTATTCATAGCCTTTGCAATACAAGCCACAGTCAAAGCTACAATGTGCTGATATACAGTACAGCACATTTAATGGCTCCCAACAAGATTGAATGTCTATACATACAATTTTGTAAGAATTGAGCTGTTATGCTTATTCAATCCTATTTGAACTTTATATCTTGTTCTCTAGCAGGCTGAGGCATGAAGGACAATTTAAAAGATATCATTCAGGTCTGAAGGCTAGATTGAGGCTTCTTCTGAAGAGAATTCACAAAACACAGGGTCTCTTTTTTTTTGCAGGCTCTTCTTTTCATAAGTTTTGTGATAGATTTTATCCCGTAATTGTTCCTTATCCTCTTGAGCTTTCCTTTTTTCCCAAATATTTCAATTTGCCTTGACCCTTGAACTTTTTTGTTGTTGCCAATCGTTGTCTCCCTTCATCCTACATATCACCTTCTTTTCCAGTCCTTGGGCTCTAGCTCTTTTCTCTCTTGCATCCTGGTATTTATTCCTTCTCATGCCACCAATGGCTTCCTTTGTATTTTCAAAATGTGTGGGATTTCTCCTCCATTCCCATATCTGCAATACTTGCTGCTGGATTTTTAATGAAAAGAATCACTTCAGTACATTCTTTTCTCTCTCTCCAGCTTAAGATATTGTCTCAGATGCTTTCAGCTTGGAATGATCACTTAATTCACATTCTTTGTATCTCCTTAGTTTTGCCCCCTCCCCTTCACCACTTGCATCTGTCAGCACGATATCCTGTTTTCCTTGAACTATCTATCAATGATGTTCAATCTTCCCTTTGTATAAGTGATCCCTGTCAACATGTCCCTCAACTTAATACCATATATAAGCATGATAATCACCAGACATGCTCTGCTCTACCTGGTCTGACCAATCTCTTCTGTATGCAGCTTATACACCAGTGATCCCTTAATCCCATCACAGCTCAAAATTGTTAATATCATGTAATATACATTCATATTAGAGATTATGCCAGCTGGTGACATAGTGGCATCCATACTGGACTTTTAGGCAAGCATCCAGCTAGCAACACGGCCTCGTAAAAAAACAGACTAAATGCTAAAGAAATGGCATGGTTGCCACCCGACGTGCCACAAGGTGCAGAAAGGGACAAAACACCAAGAGATCCTGCAGATGCTGGAAATCTTGACCAACACATACAACATGCTGGAGCTACTCAACAAGTCAGGCAGCACCTATGGAGAACCTTGGCCTAAAATGTCGATCATGTGTTCCCCTCCATAGATACCACCTGACTTCATAGATGCTGCTTGACTTGCTGAGTTCCTCCAGTACTTTATGTGTGTTGCTCAAAATATATATATCCAGGATAACAACCAGCATGTTAAGACACTGGGATTTTACCAGTGATCACTTGTATACCACCAAAACATGTAAAATAGTGATATGGGTTGAAATTCTATCATCTCACTTCATTAACATGTCATAACTGTTGTTGTCACTCAAAGGAAAGTACTACTACATGAAACTGCAAGAATATTCAGTATTATGAACACAACTTAATAACGATAACCTTAATGCAGTACTGCAAGGTCAGACGAAGCCTGTTTTCCTATGTTACTGATTTTGATCAAAAATATGGTGTGATTTAAGAACACCTAATGTTGCTAGAAACAGCCATTGAAGTATTTGTTAGTGTTTACTGCTTCAGTGATTATGATTCGTATTTATGCAAGGGCTAGTTGCCTGAGGTACTTTAAAGGTTATTAATGATGAACTTGTGTAACTACACCACACTGTCAAATTGAAATTTGACAATTTTATTCAACGACAAGCAAGAGGAAAACTTGGAAGAATAACCCCCACAGCTTCATGTATCCATGCAGTTTGACACTTTAGTGAATCTCCTGCATTTTTCTAAGATTACCCTGCAGAGTTTACCTGTTGTGCTCAAAGTCTCTTCTTATTTTATACTATTACTAATAATTAATACATCTCGACAGAACATGCATAGATGTTGAAAATTGCTTTACAAGGAGAAAAAAAAGCTAAACTGCTGGAGAAACTCAGTAAATCAGGCAGCATCTGTGAAAGGAGTAACACACACAAAACGCTGGAGGAACTCAGCAGGCCAGGCAGCATCTATGGGAAAAAGTACAGTCGACGTTTCAGGCTCAAACCCTTCAGCAGGGAAATGGAGAGCCAATGTTTTTTTGGTTGAGACCTTTTTTAGGATTTGATTTTTGCTTCAGATTCCAGCATCTGCATTCTCTTAAAAAATGTTCAGAAATACACTGGAAATTATAAACATTAGAAAAACAAATTACCTGTTAGGACAGGTGACTGAAGTGTGTGTAGGGGAACACTTTGGTTCCAGTGATCATAACACCATTATTCTCAACTTGGTCATGGATAAAGATAGATTTGGTCCTCAGGTTGAGGTTCTAAACTGGAAAAAGGCCAAATTTGAAGAAATGAGAAAGGATCTAAAAAGCGTGGATTGGGACAGGTTGTTCTCTGGCAAGGATGTGATTGGTAAGTGGGAGACCTTCAAAGGAGAAATTTTGAGATTGCAGAGTTTTTATGTTCCTGTCAGGATTAAAGGCAAAATGCATAAGAATAAAGAACCTTGGTTCTCAAGGAGTATTGGAACTCTGATAAAGAAGAAGAGAGAGATGTATGACATGTATAGGAAACGGAGCAAATAAGGTGCTTGAGGAGTATAAAAAGTACAAAAAATACTTAAGAAAGAAATCAGAATGGCTAAAAGAAGTCATGAGATTGCTTTGGCAGTCAAGGTGAAGGATAATCCAAAGAGCTTCTACAGGTATATTAAGAGCAAAAGGATAGTAAGGGATAAAATTGGTTCTCTTGAAGGTCAGGTTGGTCGGTTATGTATGGAACCAAAAGAAATGGGAGAGGTCTTAAATGGGTTTTTTGTGTCTGTATTTACTAAGGAAACTGGCATGGAGTCAATGGAAATAAGGCAAACAAGTAGTGAGGTCATAGAACCTATACAGATTGAGGAGGAGGAGGTGCTTGCTATCTTGAGGCAAATCAGAGTAGATAAATCCCCAGAACATGACAGGGTATTCCCTCGGACCTTGAAAGAGACTAGTGTTGAAATTGCAGGGGCCCTGGCAGATATATTTAAAATGTTGGTATCTACGGGTGAGGTGCCGGAGGAGTAGAGGATAGCTCATGTTGTTCCGTTGTTTAAAAAAGGCTCTAAAAGTAATCCGGGAAATTACAGGCTGATAAGTTTGACGTCAGTAGTAGGTAAATTATTGGAAGGAGTACAAAGAGATAAGATCTACAAGTATTTGGATAGACAGGGACTTATTAGGGAGAGTCAACATGGCTTTGTGTGTGGTAGGTCATGTTTAACCAATCAATTAGAGTTTTTCGAGGAGGTTATCGGGAAAGTGGATGAAGGGAAGGCAGTGGATGTTGTCTACATGGACTTCAGTAAGGTCTTTGACAAGGTCCCGCGTGAGAGGTTAATTAGGAAGATTCAGTCGCTAGGTATACATGGAGAGGTAGTAAACTGGATTAGACATTGGCTCAATGGAAGAAGCCAGAGAGTGGTAGTGGGGGATTGCTTCTCTGAGTGGAGGCCTGTGATTAGTGATGTACCACAAGGATCAGTGCTGGATCCATTGTTATTTGTCATCTGTATCAATGATCTGGATGATAATGTGGTAAATTGGATCAGCAAATTTGCTGATGATACAAAGACTGGAGGTGTAGTGGACAGTGAGGAAGGTTTTCAAAGCTTGCAGAGGGATTTGGACCAGCTGGAAAAATGGACTGGAAATGGCAGATGGAGTTTAATACAGACAAGTGTGAGGTATTGCATTTTGGAAGGACAAACCAAGGTAGGACATACAAGGTAAATGGTAGGGCACTGAGGAGTGCAGTAGAACAAAGAGATCTGGGAATACAGATAGAAAATTCCCTAAAAGTGGTGTTACAGGTAGATAGGGTCGTAAAGAGAGCTTTTGGTACATTGGCCTTTATAAATCAAAGTATTGAGTATAAGAGTTGGAATGTTATGTTGAGGTTGTATAAGGCATTGGTAAGGCCGAATTTGGACTATTGTGTACAGTTTTGGTCACCAAATTACGGGAAGGATATTAATAAGGTTGAAAGAGTGCAGAGAAGGTTTACAAGGATGTTTCTGGGACTTGAGAAACTGAGTTACAGAGAAAGGTTGAATAGGTTAGGACTTTATTCCCTGGAGCGTAGAAGAATGAGGGGAGTTTTGATAGAGGTATATAAAATTATGATGGGTATAGATAGAGTGAATGCAAGCAGGCTTTTTCCACTGAGGCTAGGGGAGAAAAAAAATCAGAGGACATGGATTAAGGGTGAAGGGGGAAAAGTTTAAAGGGAACATTAGGGGGGGTGCTTCTTCACACAGAGATTGGTGGGAGT
Organism: Mobula birostris; assembly: GCF_030028105.1. Lineage (NCBI taxonomy): Eukaryota > Metazoa > Chordata > Chondrichthyes > Myliobatiformes > Myliobatidae > Mobula > Mobula birostris. The sequence continues at coordinate 30,715,912 of NC_092381.1, forward strand.
TTGGAACGAGCTGCCAGATGAAGTGGTAAATGCAGGCTCACTTTTAACATCTAAGAAAAATTTGGATAGGTACATGGATGAGATGTGTATGGAGGGATATGGTCCAGGTGCAGGTCAGTGGGACTAGGCAGAAAAATGGTACAGCACAGCCAAGAAGGGCCAAAAAGCCTTTTTCTGTGCGGTAATGTTCTATGGTTCTATGGTACAAAAATAACCAGGCACGCATTTGAGGCATTTTTAACTTATTATAACCAGATCGACCTGGAGTGAAAATGACTTGATTTTGCAGGTATTGAATGTGCAAATTTAATTATTAACAATCTCGTCAAAGGCTTAATGTGCCATATTAGGATTTTAACCCCCTTTATCTACATTTGAAAATCTTCCTGTAGGGATAAATATCCTTAGAATAGAGTTAAACTTGGATACAGGCCTCTAAAGCAATCTGTATCAACATTACATATCTTATTACTCATATAGTTTGCTACAATTATTGAACAGAGGAAAGTTTAGCACTGATTAAAATTATCATTAATGCCATATATTATTACTTCAGATTGATATGTCCCAAATTTATAATTTAAATTTTTAATATTTACTATCGATTTGTACCCCAGGAAGAGCGAAGCACAGAATCAAATATCACTGTGATGATCGCGCTCTAGTATCAATTGTTTGGCGACAATAAAGTATGAAGTATAAGGTATATGTTCTTTATATTGGAATATGAAGACAATGAGCATAACTAATAATGAAACGGTACAGAGGACCAATACGTTGGATCTTTGCCAAATAATTTTGCCCAATTATCTTCAACATTTCCTTTTACCATAACTTCTGTAAATATTCCTAAATAACTGAGACAACAGTCTCGTAAAGGAACACAAATATTGCATTTGTGTCGTACCTTTCATAACTTTGGGTTGTCCTCAAAACTTCACAGCCAACTGAATTCTTCGGAACAATAATCACTAGTTGTTAACTTATCCAAATTGTGTACAGTAAATAATGTAAAGATCAAGGTAAAGCTCTTAGGGAGGGTTTAAACTAATTTGGCAGGGCAATGGGAACCTGAGTGATAGGGCTGAGGATCAGGTAGATGGTATACAAGTCGATGCATTGTGCAGTGAGACTGTGAGGAAGGACAGGAGATTGCAAGGCAAAATCGCAGTCAGTGAGATGAGTTGAAGTGTAACGGGAGCAAAATTTAAAAGGCTGATGAATACAGGACTGAAGGTGTTATATTTGAATGCACACAGTATATGGAATAAGGTCAATGATCTTGTAGTACAGGTAGAGATTGACAGGTATGATATTATGGGCATCACTGAGTCGTGGCTGAAAGAAGATCACAGTTGGCAGCATAACATCTAAGGATACATATCGTATCAAAAGGACAGGCAGCTAGGCAGAGGGGAGTGGTGTGGCACTGTTGATAAAAAATGAAATCAATTCATCAGGAAGAGGTGACATAGGATTGGAAGGTGCAGTATCCTTGTGGATACAGTTAAAAAGCTGTAAGGGTAAAAAGACTCTGATAAATACATGCCTCCCAACAGAAGTCAGGATGTGGGATATATTGCAAATTACAACAGGCAATAGAAAACGCATATAATATGGGCAATGTTACGAGAGTCATGGGGGATTTCAATACCCAGATAGATTGGGAAAATTTGGTTGGTACTGGAATCCATAAGAGAAATTGTTGAACACCTATGAAATGGCTTTTTAGAGCAGTTTGTGGTGGAACCCACTTGGGGATCAGCTATTCTGGATTGGGTATTGTGTATGGAACCAGATATGATTAGGAAGCTTAAGGTAAAAGAGCCCTTAGGAGGCAATGATCATAATATGATAGAATTTACTCTACAGTTTGAGAGGGAAAAGATAAACTCAGATGTATCAGTGTTTTCCTGGAGCAAAGGAAATGATAGAACCATGAAAGAGAAGTTGTACAAAGTTGATTGGAAAGGGACACTAGCAGGGATGATGGCAGAAAGGAATAGCTGGAGTTTCTGGGGCAGTTTGGAAGGTGTGATTATAGATATATCCCAAAGAAGTAGTATTCTAATGGGCGTAAGTTAGCACAAAAGCAAAAGAGAGGGCATATAATACAGCAAAAATTAGTGGAAAGTTAAAGGATTGGGAAGCTCTTAAAAAAGAACAGAAGACAACTAAAAAGGCCATAGAGAGGGAAAAGATGAAATATGAAAGTAAGCTAGCCAATAACATACCAGAGGATACCAGAAGTTTATTTTTCAGATGCAGTACTGTGAAAAGTCTTAGCCATTCTACATTTTTAATAAAAAAATTATTTTAGATGTTTATTTTTTGTTTTCTTCATTAGTGTGTCCCCTGTAAGTCAGAAGAAGTCCAGCACTGCTATCAGCTCTGAATGCACAGAAACCATTGGAACCCAAGTATATTTTTCTCCAGCCTTGAAGAACTCTTATCAGAAGAGGTCGTCATGGAAGAACTTCTGCCAAAAAGCCATTGCTCAGAGGTGGAAATGAAGCTATGAGACTCACCCACAAGCACGAACTCAAGAAGTGGAATACTGAACAATGGCAACAAGTGCTCTGAACTAACAAGTTAAAATTTGAAATTTTTGGCTCAAACAGGAAGCAGTTTGTTCATAGTAGAGCTGGAGAGCACTACATTGATGAGTGTCTGTAGTCAGCAGTGAAACACGGTAGAGGTTCCCTATAGGTTTGGGGCTGCGTTTTTGCAAATAGAGTTGGTAATCTGGTTAAAATTAGTGGCATCCTCAACACTGAGAAGTACAAGTAGAATCTCAGCTGTTCTGCAATACATCTGATCGGTCACAACTTCATTCTGCAGAAGGACAATGGCCCCAAACACATGGCCAGGGTCAGAGAGAACCATTTTCAGTGAAAAGAAGAACAAGAAGTTCTGCAACAGATTGTACGGCCCCCACAGAGCCCTGATCTCAACATCATCGAGGGTATCTGGGATTACCTGGAGAGACAGAAGCAAGTGAAATGGCTAAAGTCTGCAGAAGAACTGTGGCAAGTTCTCCAAGATGCTTGGAACAACCTAACATCCGATTTTTTGTATGAAATTGCATGACAGTGTACCTAAGAGAATTAATGTAGTTTTAAATGCAAAGGGCAGTCAGACCAAGTACTGATTTGATTTATTTTTCTACTATTTACTGCTCTTTATAGTAAATTCTTAAATATTTAGAAAACTTGATTTCATTATTTTTGAAAGCATCATTGCCTTACAGAATCTTTTACATGTGTCTAACACTTTTGCACAGCACCGTATATAAAGAGTAAAAGAGAGGAGAGAATGGATATTGAACTGCTAGAAAATGATGCTGGAGATATAGTAATTGGGGGGGGAACAAAGAGATGACAGATGAACTTAATACTGCAAGTATTTTGCAACAGTCTTCACGGTTGAGGACACTAACAGCATACCAGAAATTTGAGAGGGTCAGGGGGCAGAAGTGAGTATAGTCATATTCATAGTCATATTTTATTGATTCTGGGGGGGAAATTGGTTTTCGTTACAGTTGCACCATAAATAATTAAATGGTAATAAAACCATAAATAGTTAAATAGTATTATGTAAATTATGCCAGGAAATGTCCAGGACCAGCCTATTGGCTCAGGGTGTCTGACCCTCCAAGGGAGGAGTTGCAAAGTTTGATGGCCACAGGCAGGAATGACTTCCTATGACGCTCTGTGTTGCATCTCAGAAGAATAGTTGCTATTGTTGTAGTGTGAACAAAGTCACCAGAGAGATGTAGCTGGTGGATAAGAAGTAGTCTTTTATTCAACAAAATGAGACTTCAGCAGGCATCATATTGAGTCTATTTTGGAGGAAGAGGCCTGTTTGCCTTAACATTACATGACATTTTATATGCTAAAGATCAAAGAACAATTCTATATTTATAATGCAACTATAATACTTCTTTTGAATTACATATAACTTTCACACTTCGTTCTTTGCACTCATACACCAGACGATGTTATCGAATATTGTCTGGTTTTTCAATTAACTACTGCTTACAGCTCTAGGAACCTATTTAAAACATAGAATATAGAACAGTACAGCACAGAAACAGGCTAATTGGCCCACAATGTTGTGCAGAACCAGCTAAAAAGCAAATCAAAAACACCCAAACACAAATCCCTCCTAATTACACCATTCCATAACCCTCCATCTTCCTTACATCCATGTGCCTATCCAAATGCCTCTACCACCATACCAGGCAGTGAATTCAAGGCATCCATGACCCTTTGAGTAAAAAACTCAGCTCTCACATGCCCCTTGAACCTACCTCCTCTCACTTTCAATGCATGCCATCAGGTATTAGATATTTCAACCCTGGTAAACAGATACTCTCTGTCCACTCTATCTATACTTCTCATCGTCTTGTAAATCTCTAACGGATCTTCCACCTCAGCCTCTGATGCTCCAGAGAAAATAACTCGTTTATCCCACCTCTTGTGAAAGCACATACCTTCCAAATCAGGCAATGTCCTGGTAAACCTCTTCTGCAACCTCTCCAAAGCCTCAACATCCCTCCTGTAGTGGGGTGACCAGAACTGTACACAATACTCCAGATGTGGCCTAACCAGAGTTTTACAAAGTTGCAACATAACCTGCTGACTTTTGAACTCAATGCCTTGACTAATAAAAGCAAGCATTACATAAGTCTTAATCACCTTACTGACCTGTTGACAGCCACATTCAAGGAGCTGTGAACTTAGATCCCAAGATCCCTCTGCTCAGCAACATTGTTAAGGATCTTATATAGGGATTAGAAGTGGAGACAGTGAGCAGTTTCAAGTTCCTGCGTGTCAAGATCTCTGAGGATCTAACCTGGCCCCAGTATACTGATGTAGTCATAAAGAAGGCAAGACAGCGGTTATACCTTATTAGGAGTTTGAAGCAATTTGGCATGTCAACAAATACACTCAAAAACTCCCATAGTTGTACCGTGGAGAGCATTCTGACAGGCTGCATCACTGTCTGGTATGGAGGGGCTACTGCACAGGACCGAAAGAAGCTGCAGAAGGTTGTAAATCTAGTCAGCTCCATCTTGGGCAATAGCCTACAAAGTACCCCGGACATCTTTAGGGAGCGGTTTCTCAGAAAGGCAGCGTCCATTATTAAAGACCTCCAGCACCCAGGGCATGCCCCTTTCTCACTGTTACCATCGGGTAGGAGATACGGAAGCCTGAAGGCACACACTCAGTGATTCAGGAACAGCTTCTTCCCCTCTGCCATCCCATTCCTAAATGGACTCTGAAGCTTTGGACACTACCTCACTTTTTTTAATATGCAGTATTTCTGTTTTGAATATTTTAAATAACCTATTCAATATACATAACTGATTTACTTGTTTATTTATTATTATATTTTATTTATTATTATTATTATTTTCTCATTCTGCTAGATTATGTATTGCATTGAACTGTTGCTGCTAAGTTAACAAATTTCACGTCACATGCTGGTGATAATAAACCTAATTCTGATTCTGAACAGTGTACTGTCTCCTTGCATTTGCTCTACCAAGGTGCAACACTTCACAGTTATCTGGGTTAAACTCCATCTGCTGTTTCTCAGCCCATGTCTGCAACTGATCTATATCATGCTGTACATTACACTATCCACTATATCGTGCTGTCTTCTACACTATCCACAATTCCACCAATCTTGGTATCATCCGCAAATTTACTAACCCACCCACCTACATTTTCATCCAGGTTATTCACATGTAAGGGGTTTCTTCTTTTATGTTACTGTTAAGGCTAATAAAAATGGCTTCTTTGTTATGTTAGAATAAAATGGCTTCTTTGTTATGTTAACTGCTGAGAAAGTGCTTCTCTCTCGCAGCTTGTTTGGGTTATAAAGAGAATTGTATTCATTTGCTAACCAATTGGGATAGATGTTATTCTTTCTTGTGTGTCTGTAAGCTATTGTTTCACAGGCTCTGAGGCAGAAGGTGGATGGGGACAGAGAGAGGTGATGCGATGCTGTAAGCTGGGTGGCAGAATGGACCCCGAGCGGGAGTCCGAGGCCCAGGGTCTTCGGCGAGGAGAGAAGACTAAGACAGACTCGTGTGGAGCATCTGGTCGACCGTTGTGGTTGGTCCCAGGCGGTGGGTCAAGGAGGTCGGAGGGGATCGAATGGTGGAAAGAAGATCCCGTTAATTGAGCTCCAACTGTGCACAAAATGGTTGAACTTTGATAAGTTTGGCACCTTTTACCTTCCTTTTATATTTTATCTCTATTAATTACATAGTTCCAGTAATATCTATAAATTGTAATCATTTAATTATATACGGTGTATTGTCTGTTATTTGGTGGGGTGGGGTACATCACACAGCATCCACACAAACTTGATTACCCAGTTTGGCGGGGCCGAAGGCTGCTCCCCTTAGACGAAAGCCAGATGAGCAAGCCTGAGGCTTGCCAGGGGGCTACATACATATGTAATGCCCTGGTTCATATTTTTGCTGTTACGCTGTATGTATTTCATTTAGCAGTTCTGTAAGAGCAGTCTGTTCTGTTTTCAGCTTCTTTGGATTATTGTTGAAGATAAGAGATGAGAAGAAGTTTGTGCCATTCAATTAGGATGGTCGAATTAAGAGGAGGTTTCCCTGGTGAGGGACTCTAAGGTTGGGCTTGCAGTTTTGGTTTGAGGGGAGATGAAGAGGGAAGACACAGGAGAGAAGAGGTCGTAGGATTCAACCCAGAGCTGGACCGTGATTCGATGAGCTGGGGCGAGATCGATTGAGGATCGGTGACTATGGAGAAGCTTTGAGCTCCAACTTGTGCAATTTTTGTGCACATCACAAACAACAGAGATCCCAACACAGATCCCTGTAGAGCTCCACTAATTACAGACCTCTAGCTCAAACAAGTCCATTCAACCACTACCCTGTGTCTTCCATGTGCAAGCAAGTTCTGAATCCAAGCAACCAATTCGCTGCGGAGCCCATGCATCTTGATCATCTTGATCAGCCTCCCATGAGGGACTTCGTCAAATGCCTTACTGAAATCCACATAGACAGCATCCACTGCCCTACCCTTATCAATCTCTCTCATCACCTTGTCAAAAAACTCAATCAAGTTGGTAAGGCATAACCTGCCATGCAAAATGCCATGTTGGCTCTCCCTAATCAGATCATGGTATTCCAAATGCTCATATGTCCTCATATAGCATATATACTGCACAGATCAGCCATCCCCGCCTGGGTGGACAACAATGGCGGTCCAGCTGGCTACGGTCATCGGCGGCTGTGCGGCAATGAGAGGGTGGCTGCACGTTGCAGTGGGGAGAAACACAGTGGAGCACGAGGTGTGGCTCGCCGACATCTGGGAGTTCCACATCATTGGCTTGGTGCTGCTGTCCCCATGTGGATGTGCTGGGGGCAACATTGTACTTTGGCACTGAAACTGTGGTTCTCCGGCAGGGCAGCTCCAGAATGCGGACCTGACAGAGATCTCCTGCAGCTAGTGGTCCCCCAGGAGCTCCAGTCCACAGTGTTGCAGTCAAATCATGGGCTGGTGGGGCCAGTCATTTCGGGGTTGCAAAGATGTCGGGCAAGAGGCACAAATACGTCTATTGGCCTGGATACATGGAGCTATTTGTGCCTTGCTACGACACTTGCACATCCCAGAACGGGCCAGGCCACCACGCTAGAGCACCCACACAGCAGTACCTGATGGGGGTCCAGGTATGGGTCTACTGCCCCACCTTGAAGGAGAGACTATCCCCCAAACTTAGAAGCCATTGAGCACATGACAGCAGACGGAGTGGGCAGAGGTCTCCACCCTGGATGCAGAGACCAGAGACCAATGCTCAATGGGAGAGGTGCTCAACGCCTGTGGTGCGGTATACCGGGTGCTGTTGCTTGAGCAGCAGAAGGCAGTCGTTCTGCACTGAGGCCAGCTTATATTCTCGCCATCTTGAGAGGATGAGAATATAAGATCAAGGATGTAATGTCAAGGCTTTAAAAAACATTAGTCAGACTGCACTTTGAGTGTTGTACACAGTTTTGGGCCTCTTATCTAAGGTAAGATGTACTGCCATTGGAGAGGTTCCAGAGGAGGTTCACAAGAATGATTCCTGGAATGGAAGGTTTAATATATGAGGAACACTTGATGACTCTGGAATTGAACTTGTTGGAGCTTTTAAGAATGAATGGGGATCTTACTGAAACCTATCAAATATTGAAAGGCCTAGATAAAGTGGACATGTAGAGGATGAATCTTGTTGCACTATAGCAATTAGTCAGGTATGTTATTGTGGTCATCACTAGGAAGGTAGGCAGAGGGGGAGGCATGGCTCAGCTAGCAAAGAATGGCATCAAATCAGTGGAAAGATGTGACATAGGATCAGAAGATGTTGAATCCTTGTGGGTTGAGTCAAGAAACTGCAAGGGTAAAGGTACCCTGATGGGATTTATATACAGGCCTCCCAACAGTGGCTGGGAGATGGACCACAGATTATAATGGGAAATAGAAAAGGTGAGTCAAAAGGGCAATGTTATGATAGCCATGGGAGATTTTAACATGCAGATCAATTGGGAAAATCAGGTTGGCAATGGCTCTCAAGAAAATTGAGTTTGTTGAATGCCAACAAGATGGCTTTTTAGAGCAGTTTGTCACTGAGCCTACTAGGGGATGAGCTGTATTGGATTGGATGTTATGTAATGAACCGGAGGTGATTAGGGAGCTTAATGTAAAAGAGCCTTTAGGAACCAGTAATGGCAATATGGTTGATTTCAACTTGAAATTTGATGGAGAGAGTAAAGTTGGACGTAACAGTATTTCGTTGGAGTAAAGGAAATTACAGTGGTATGAGAGAAGAGTTGGCTAAAGTAAATTGGAAAGAGCTGCTGGCAGGGATGACAGCAGAGCAGCAATGGCTTGAGTTTCTGGGAAAAATGATGAAGTTGCAGGACAGATGTATTCCAAAAATGTATTCCAAAAATGAAGAAATACTCAAAAGGCAAATTAGTACAATCATGACTGACAAGGGAAGTCAAAGCTAATGTAAAAACAAAAGAGAGGGCATACAACAAAGCAAAAATAAGTGGGAAGATAGAGAATTGGGAAGCTTTTAAAAGCCTACAGAGAGCAACTAAAGGAACCATTAGAAGGGAAAAGATGAAATATGACAGCAAGCTAGCAAATCATATCAAAGTGGATAGTAAAAGCTTTTTCAAATATGTAAAAAAATAAAAGGGAGATGAGAGTAGATATAGGACTATTAGAAAATGACGCCAGACAAATAACAACGGGGGACATGAAGATGGCAGATGAACTAAATGAGTATTTTGCATCTGTCTTCACTGTGGAAGACATGAGCAGTGTGACAGATGTTGTAATGTGTGAAGGAAGAGAAGTGAGTTACTATTGCAAAGGACAAGGTGCTCAAAAAAACTGAAAGAGCTAAGGGCACATAAGTCACCTGGATCTGATGAAGTGCACCCTAGGCTAGTGTGAGAGATTGTGGAGTTATTAGCAATGATTTTTCAAAAATCATTAGGCTCTGGCATGGTGCCAGAGAACTGGAAAATTGCAAATGTCACTCCACTCTTTAATAAAGGAGGAAGGCTGCAGAAAAGAAATTATAGTCCAGTTAGCCTGACCCCAGTGGTTAGGAAGATGTTGGATTCTATTGTTAAGGTTGAGGTTATGGAGCATTTGGTGACATAGGACAAGATAGGACATAGTCAACATGGTTTCCTTAAGAGAAAATCGTGACTGATGAACCAGTTGGAATTCTTTGAGGAGATTACAAGCAGGATAGATAAAGGGGATGCAGTGGATGTTATTTTCAGAAGGACTTTGTCAAGGTGCAACACATGAGGCTGCTTGCCAAGTTAAGAGCCCATGGTATTACAGGAAAGTTACTAACATGGTTAGAGCATTGGCTGATTGGTAGGAGGCAGTAAGTGGAAATAAAAGGATGCTTTTCTGGTTGGCTGCCAATGTCTAGTGGTGTTCTGCAAGGGTTGGTGTTGGGACTGCTTCTTTTTATACTGTATATCAATGATTTAGATGATGAAATAGATGGCTTTTTCTGTCAACTTTGCAGATGATACGAAGATTGGTGTTAGTGTTGAGGAAACAGGTAGGCTGCAAAAGGACTAAGACAGATTAGGAGAATGAGCAAGAATGTGGCAAATGAAATACAAAGTTGGAAAATACATGGTCATGCACTTTCGTAGGAGAAATAAATGTGTGGGCTATTTTCTAAACGGGGAGAAAATCCAGCAATCCGAGATGCAGAGGGACCTGGGAGTCCTTGTGCAGAACAACCTAAAGCTTAACTTGAAGTTTGAATTGGTGATGAGGAAGGCAAATGCAATGTTAGCATTCTTTTCAAGAGGTCTTGAATACAAGAGCAGGGATGTGATGCTGAGGCTTTAAAGGCACTAGGAAGGCCTCATCTTGAGTATTGTATACAGTTTTGGGCTCCTCATCTATGAAAAGATATGCTCGCATTGGAGAGGGTCCAGAGGAGTTTCAAAGAATGATTCTGGGAATGAAAGGGTTATCATACGAGGAATGTTTGATGGCTGTGGGTCTGTACTCACTGGAATTTAGAAGGATGAGGAAGGATCTCATTGAAACCTTTTGAATGCTGAAAGGTCTAGACAGAGTAGATGTGGAAAGGATGTTTCCCATGGTGGGGGAGTCTAGGACAAGGGGGCACAGCCTCAGGATAGAGGGGTGTCCATTTAAAACAGAGATGTGGAGAAATTTCTTGAGCCGGATCGTGGTGAATTTGTGGAATTTTTAACCACATGCAGCTGTGGAGGTCAAGTGATTGGGTGTATTTAAGACAAAGATTGATAGGTTCTTGATTGCAACGCCATCAAAGATTACAGGGAGGAGGCCGGGAAAAGGGTTGTGGAGGGGAGAAAAGGATCGGTCATGATCGATGGGCCAAATGGCCTAATTTTGCTCCTATGTCTTATAGTCTTATGTTTCCTGTAGTAAATGAGTCTGAAATCAAACCAGAGGGCAGAGCCTCAGATAGATGGATGACCATTTAGAACAAAGATGAGGAGGAATTTCTTTCGTCAGAGGGTGGTGAATCTGTGCAATTCATTGTTACAGACGGCTGTGGAGGCCAAATCATTGAGTATATTAAAGGCAGAGATTGATAGGTTCTTGATTAGTCAGGACATCAAAAGTTACAGCAAGAAGGTACGAGAATGGGGTTGAGAGGGTTAGTACATCAGCCATGATGAAATGGATGAGCAGACTCAAGAGGTGACTGGCCTAATTACGCTCCTTTGTCTTATGGTAAAGAAAAGCAACTTACTCTATTTCTTATGGTTTTGACGAGAGGTGAATGTTGACCATGACTCTACAAGGATTTGCTGTTCATATTTTTAAAAATATGTATTTTTATACATCCAATTTAATTGGGCCACTGAGAATTCAGTTTAATGTCCCATCTGAAAGAGTGCGTCACACACAATTTATTATTTGCTCAGGATAGCTCTGTAAATCAGAGTTCAGAGAGGCGCAAACAAGTAAATCATAGAAATATGAGCAATTCTATTGAGTCACACTGGCACTAATATTGAATGTCCTTCATGAAATCACATGGCTTCCCACTGGGATGAGGTTGGTTCATTTACCTGCTCACATGAGATAATTATTGGCACCTGTGATTGAACTGTCCTGAAAGCTGGAGATTGATCAACTTTGTGGCAAAAGGGTCCCCAGCAGTCCTAAACCTCTGCATGCTGTGGGTGGGACTAACTTCATCATCCACAGTTGTCAGGGAATGAAATATAAATTCATGAACTAGGTGACAAGTTCTTTATTTGCATCACACATCAAAGTTGCTGGTGAACGCAGCAGGCCAGGCAGCATCTGTAGGAAGAGGTGCAGTCGATGTTTCAGGCCGAGACCCTTCGTCAGGGCTAACTGAAGGAAGAGTGAGTAAGGGATTTGAAAGTTGGAGGGGGAGGGGGAGATCCAAAATGATAGGAGAAGACAGGAGGGGGAGGGATGGAGCCAAGAGCTGGACAGGTGATTGGCAAAAGGGGATACTTTATTTGCATATTCAGTTTCATTTTGTTTATCATGGACAAAAAGAACCAGTAACATCAAGCAAAACAGAATGAACAATGACAGGATTCCCAACAGTCCTTGGGTCAGAATCAGATTTATTGAGTTCATACAAATGTACTCTCTTGTTTGCTTCATTGCACAAACAGCATCACTTCCATTCATCAGAACAGATATTGTTCTAAACCTTTGGTATTTTATTATGCAAATTATACTCACATTGAAGGCAGCTGTTATAACAACCACATTTTGAGGTTGCTCCACTTGTGTCCAAAAAATAGATGAGACACAAAAAAATTTCTGCAGGTGCCTCATATATAATCATGTTTATTCTCTAAAGTCATGGGACTTCCATAGTATCACAGAAAGCCAGCTGCAGCATCTACCCAAGAGATCACAGAAGACACCCTGAGAGTTGATGTGGAACCGACAATGCAACACAGGAAGCTTTAGAAACTCTGCTGCAGTCCGAGGAGCATTGTGGCAATTCTGTGGCACTATTCAAACCTGTCCCATGCCAGTGAAAAACATGATGTTTGGACTTCGCCCAGAATTATGTGGGAATTGTGCACCCATTCCAAAATCAAACAAGATGCCCAAAGTATATCATGCTATGCGCTGACATAATGGGAGCTTTTAAAACAGTGGCTCCTATTATGCACCACTGAAGAATGATGGAATATTTTGCCAAAGATGTCGGCTGCTGGGCAGGGATCATAATAGACAGACAACATCTAGACTATCCTTAACAATTACTAATGATGCATCAGGAACAGGCACAAAAACTCGCTCTCTTCTGAAGGCTTGCTCCCATGTTCAAAGTCCATGGCAAATTCAAAGCAGGTATTTAAACTGAAATATGAAACTGTAATACGAATTATGCTTTGGACACTGATGGACATATTACTCCACACCCAGAGGCCTTTGAGGGAAAGTGAAACACAAACCCACACGTACACGCAGACACATAGTATATACACATACAATCTATGTTGGAACCCAGATGACAGCCACAGTAGGCTCCCTGCATATGTTCTTGCAGAATTACTGAACCTGAAAAAGTGCTTACTGCATTAATAGTCCAAAAAAGTGTTTTACATTCTCTAGGTGACACATAAATCTTTCATCTACACTGCAAGATGAAAACGTGCTGCCAATTTTTTATAAATTTGCCTAATACACTACCTCTGTGAAAAAATATAGCTTGCTGATTGCTTCTGCAGTATTTCTCCTTGGTGACTTTGTTTGACATATCTACGCCTAAAATATCTTTGGAGCTGTAGAATATTACAGCATATGTGTACATCAATAAACCCAGCAATTCACAGCAGTGTGTTTATCAAATAGTCCCACTTTCCTAGTTGCCTGGAAAATCCATTATGGTTTTAGGCTTCATCTTTATGTAGTAACAAAGGCTTCATAAAATGAATCAATACTGCTTAAATATTTGGGATTGAAAGCTAGCCCTTGATTCCCAGCAACTAAGTTCCAAGCAAAGTAAGATGAAGGCTCCAGCATTCCTTAACTATTTTGACAATCTGATTCCACAGGTTTCTTGTTACATGGGCATTGATGGCAGACAGACACTTTGACTAGCTGACAGACAACTTTCATCAGCCTCTATGGAAAAGAGTAGAAAGTCAAAGTTTTGGGCTGAGACCCTTCATGAAGGGTTTCAGCCTGAAACATTGACTGTTTACACTTCTCCAGAGATGTCTTCTGGCCTGCTGAGTTCCTCCAGAATTTTGTGAATGTTGCTTGGATTTCTAGCTTCAGCAGACTTTCTCTTGTTTGTGATTGAAACACTTAATGCCTTGGTTTATTATTCTCTGTGGCTCATTCCCAAGCTCAGAAGTTAGAAAAAACAACCCACTCCACAATAAAATCCCAGACTTCTATACAATGTGAGAGACTAGGCAAATGGCATAACGATCCTTGAAGCAACAAAACACGATGGTCTTCTTGTCCTATCTTTAAGTTTCCACAAGGTCCTTAACATGTCATTCATTCTTCATGTACTCCTGTGGTTAACAGATTCTTCCTTATGAGGCATCATACCAACAAATGCTATCTCCAGTGTTCAATATAATACAAGTGACTCAAAATCAGAGAGAAACCCTGCAGCAAAACCAATGGATTTCCACCATAGCTGCAGGAATCTAGAAGGTGACTGAGGCAGAGTCCATAACCTAGCAGCTGCATCTTGAGCTAAGAGTAATAGCAAAACATTAATAAACACCATGCCATTTTGTTTGAGTGTCAATGGGGCGCAACTAATGAGAGATATCTGGGATGAAAGAATAGACAATAATTACCTTACTTACAAAGGAGGACTATTTCCCCCCATTTCAATAATCTTACAGTTGTCATACACTGAATTGAAGTTTATCTGACGCATTGTAGGAGAGGCATGGTGCTTTTCTGGTGAAGGATATGAGCCCTTAAGCCATGATACTGCTAATATGCACTGAATCTGCAAAAGATTCATTGGTTCTGGTCCCTAAACTTGGCTGAAGAGTTCACCAGGACTTCTAAACACAGCCTAACCATAGTCTACATTCTCTATGATCTTCTTAAATAAAACATTGTCACCGACCAAATGTGCTGTCACAAGGAACTAAAGACACTTAAAGCATAAGAGAGGTTAAAGAAGTAAGTCAAAGTTCATTAGTCACATATTCTAGCTAAATGTCAGTGAACAGCTAACAAAGGATTCTCATGTATCTAGGGCAAGGTGAATTCTGCCATGAGGCAGACAGGATGCCATTTGTTTTGTTTGACAAAACTATTAGTATGATAATGAGAATAAACTGTTTTTAATGTGCTCCAATTAAGGATTAGATTATAAACTCCTTTAAATTGCCAGTCATCATGGAACTGGAGGCTAACATGAACAGTGCTATAAAATGAAAAAAGCTAGTTATGCAAGTAAGACGATTTCCATGCTGTGTCTAATCAGTATTGAATCACATTATCAAAATGTCATAAGGTACTGTTAACAATTAGTTACTTACTGGAATTCAGTGACCATCATTGGGTAAGCAATTGTAACAGCCACTCCATGACAACGTTCCCTGATGAATAATAAAACAAATGACTAGTTAATCTATTTTCTACTGGACAGGAAAGTATTGGCTGAGAGAGTATCTGATTTTGTTTAATTCTTTGCATGGTTACTGTCAGCAGCTCTCCTTAGCCTAAAGGTAAAGGTACAGATATGAAGTACATCAGCTCAGCATTTTTGTGCTCTGCCCTTGGATTTCAAAGTTCAAAATAAATTTATCAGCAAAGTACATATATGCCACCATATACTGTCCTGAGATTCATTTTCTTGTGGGTATTCACAGTAAATACAAAGAAACACAAAAGAATCAATGAAAATCTGCACATATCAATGGTGGACAAACAACAAATTGTGCAAATACACAAAAAAAACTAAATAATAAACAAATAAATAAAGAAATAATATTGAGAACATGAGCTATAGAGTCAATAGGTTCAGTTCAGTGTTGCAGTAAGTGAAGTTATCCACTTTGGTTCAGGAGCCTGATAGTTCAGGGTTAATAACTGTCCCTGAACCAGGTGGTGTAGGACCAATACCTCATTTCTGATGGCTGCAGTGAGAAGAGACTATGGCCTGAACGGTGGGGATTTGGGGGGTGAATCTGACAGCAGAGCAGGAAGTCAAGTGTGCCAGCATCTACCCTATAGCGTCTTCCTGATCTTGATTTTGCAATGTGCATTGACAAAGTCACCAATGAGTTATGGAAGGCAGAAGCTCAACAGAACTGCCAGAATGAAGATGATGTTTCTTGGTCAGACGGAATCTGAGTATTAACAGTTGGAATACCCTTCAAGTAGAGTAAACAGTGGGAAAGAATTTTGACCCCATAGTCATAATTGGGCACTGTGGGTGTTGGAGAAAACTTAGGAGTTTACAAAGCTTTGCATGACTTCTAAAACTTTGACATACTTCCATAGATGTGTGGTGGAGAGTATATTGACTGGCTGCATCACAGTCTGGTATGGAAACACAAAGCCCTTGAATTGATAACCTTACCAAAAGTACTGGACATGGTACAGTCCATCAGAGGAAAATCCCTCACAACCATTGAACACATCTACACCAAATGCTGTTGTAGGAAAGCAGCATCGCCATCCAAGACATCAGGTCACCAGGTTCAGGTACGGTTTTTACCCCTCAACCATCAGGCATCTGAACCGAAGAGGATAACTTCACTCAATTTCATTTTCCCCATCATTGAAATGTTCCCACAACCTATAGACCCATTTTCAAAGATTCTTCATCTCATGTTCTCAATGTTTATTGTTTATTCATTTATTATTATTATTATTTCTTTCTTCTTGTATTTGCACAGTTTGTTTATTTTGCACTTGGTTGAATGCTCAAGTTGTTGCAGTGCTTTATTGATTCTGTAATGGTGATTATTCTATGGAGTATGCCCACAAGACAGTGAATCTTGGGGTTGTTTAAGTCAACTCACCGTGAACGTTTTTGCTTGGGGAAGTTCTGCAGCAAATGTATCCTTAATTCTGGTTTACACTGCATTTCTGAAGTTGGGCGATAGCCTACAGGTGGTTCTTAAAGCAAGAAATATGACTAAATATTAATAACACTTTTTCTGTGGTAAGCTATCATCAAAGACAATGATGAGATGAGGGCAGGTCAGGCTGACCTGAGCATCAAGGCTTGTGAGTGCGATGCAAAGCTGGAGTGTGGCACGTAAGTGGTCGGACTGAGGTTGAGGCATGTTCCAGTCAATCAGAGTTGGAGATAGTGTTGGAGTGAGCAAATCGGAGAGGAGTCAGAGCGCAGCAGCTTCAGAGCCTGTCCACCTGAACCGGGAGTGAGGTTGGATCAATCTAAGCACTAAGCTGGTGTGTAAAGGTCCACTACAGGCTGGAAAGTGGCAGCAGGGTCCAGGCCCGAGTGTGTCGATATGGTGTGGCTGGGGTCCCTGTGCAGGGGATGTCATGTTGTTTGGTCTATTTAAACGCTGGCCCAGATAGACTGAGAAGGTAGGGAGTCAGGACTGGAGGCAAGGGTGGTGCCGATTCTGCTTGGTCTTCCACAACATGTACTGCACTCTCCCTGGCGCGGAGGCTGTGAGTTGTGCAGTGATTTGTCTCACTGTGTGATGAACTGAAGCTGAGGCTATGGGGCCTGCTCCGGCTGCTCTGGGCTTCGGGTCTATGGACTCAATTTCATTCTGAGTGCTGTTGCTTGCTTTTATTGTTTGCACAATTTGTGTTTCTTTTCTCTCTCTCTGTGCATTTGGCGTTGGTCTTATTTTTAAATTGAGTTCTTTCAGTTTCTTGTTTTGTGGCTGCTAGATGCCTGTATGTTCTGCAGAATGGTAATGTCCCTTACTTCTCCTAAACTAAAATAACATTCATAGTCAAACAGTGAGGTGACTTTCAGTACTGTGATTACTGAAACCCTGTCTCACCAGGTATCTGCAGATTTTCCAGCAACAGAGCCACATTATGACTTGTCTGTCAAAAGAAGGGAAATATATGGTTTCCTCTGCTGCGCAGGTAGGATGACGGGTTGCAGTGGTGTTGGTGGACAGAAAGAATTTGAAGCATTATTGCACACCTTCATGAACCAGCCTTTCTCATCAGCTCAATAGGCTTCAACAAGAGCCCCAGTGAACTATTTGATTTCATCATGTTGTGTGATGCTTCAATAACCAATAACATCAAAGAACGATATTGGCAAAAGATAACAACAGCACGTTTTTTGGCAGTAATTTGATTTATAACATTATCTTTGATTGCACACAATACTGTAGCAGTTAACATAATGCTTTACTGTGCCATCTCTAAGATTAGGGTACAATTCAAACCGCTGTCTGTGTGGAGTTTGTATGTTCTCCCTGTGACCACATGGGTTTCCTCCGGGTGCTCCAGTTTCCTCCCACATTCCAAAGACGTGTGAGTTAGGGTCAGTAAGTTGCGAGCATGCTATTTTGCAACCAGAAGCATGCGGCATTTGTGGAGTGCCTCCAGCACACCTTATTCGTTGACAAAAATGACTCATTTTACTGCATGTTTCTATGTACGTGTGACAAATAAAGTTAATCTTTCATTTTTAAAAGCATTAGTAAACAATCTATTTTATAAATGCCAGGCACAACTTACTTAAGCAAATGATATTCAATAGCTTACTCACATGTGCAATTTTCAAGTATTTCCCACACCCTGCAGCGTTCCTACTCACATTGGGCTGTATCAGTCAACCCAACAAATGGCAGCTACTACGGTTTCTAATCAAAAGGTGGGTGGACAGGCAGATGTGTCCACCAGTCACTGCCTGCCCACCATGCAACTTCCCTAGACCAACCAGCCCTTCACTGCAGTGCTGAGCATGGAAATCGGATCAGAGTTACCATTACCCAAGCACTAGCTGACCCTGTGATTTCAGTCTCTGAGGCTGACTTGAGGGCAATCTTCAGGGGAGTGAACCCACGGAAAGCATCTGACCCAGACGGGGTACCTGGCAAAGTATTAAAGACTTCTGTTGATGCACTGGCCGGTGTGTTCACCAATATCACTTCGGCAGTCTGAGGTACCCACCTGTTCAAGCAGGCTTCATTAAACCAGTGCCTACGAAGAATGTTGTAACTTGCCTCAATCACTATCACCCAGCAGCATTTACATCCACGGCGGTGAAGTGCTTTGAGAGTTTGGTGATGAAACATATCAATCCCTGCTTGAGAAGTGACTTGAATCTGCTCCAATTTGCCTACTGTCACAACAGGTCAACAGCAGATGCCATTTTGTTGGCTCTTGAGTCAATTCTGGAACATCTGGACAGCAGAGGTGTTTTTACAGCTCAACATTCAATAATATCATCTCCTCAAAACTAATCAAGAAGCTTCAAGTTCTCAATACTTCCTTGTACAAATGAACCTGTCAGTTGAAATTGGCAACAACATCTCCACAATCTCCATCGGCACAAGTGCACAACAAATCTGTGTGCTTAGACCCCTGCCCTACTCACTTTATACTTATGACTGTGAGACTAAGCACAGATCCAATGCCATATTTAAATTTGCTGACAACAACACTATCATTGGCTAAATGATTCAGAATATAGGAGGGAGAACAAAATCTGGCTCTCATTCAATGTCACACTCAATGTCTCACTCACTCAATATCACCAAAATCAAAGAGACGATCATTGACTTCAGGAGGAGGAAATCGGAGGTCCATGGACCAGTTCTTTCTTATTGGGGGATAACTTCAAATTCCTTGGCCTTAATAGTTTGGAGGATTTGACTTGGGTTCAGCACACACATGCCATTATGAAGAAAGCATGGGAGCACCTCCACTTTATTAGAAATTTGTGAAGATTTAGCATATCATCTAAAACTTTGACAAACTTCTATAGATGTGATCTGGAGCATTTACTTACTAATACAGAAACACCAATGTCCTTGAATAGAAAATCCTACAAAAAGTAGTGGATAAAGCATCACAGGTAAAACTCTCCCCACCGTTGAACACATCTACACAGAGCGCTGTTGCAAGAAAGCAACATCCTTCATCCAGGTCATGCTCTCTTCTTACTGTTGCTTTCAGGAAGAAGGTACAGGAGCCTCAAGACTCATGCCACCAGGTCCAGGAATAGCTATTACACCTCAACGATCAGTGTCTTGAACCAGAGTGGATAACTTCACTCGCCCCATCATTGAACTGCTCCCGCAACCTATGGACTCACTTTCAAACACTCTTCATCTCATGCTCTCAATATTTGTTGCATATTTATTTATTACTTTTTCCTTTGTTTTTTTATTTGCACACTTTGTTAATATTTTGCACATTAATTATTGTCCGCCCTGTTGGGCGCGTCCTTTTATTGATTCTATTGTGTTTCTTGTATTTACTAAGGCTTGCGCACAAGAAGATGAATCTCTGGGCTGTATATGTATGTACTTTGATAATAAATTTGCTTTGAACTCTGCCATTAAACTTTGAAATGCCTATAAGCATTAGAAGCTCCATACCTGACTGTGATGCGACCAGTCAGAGGGATATCCACTGTATTATCTATAGAACTTGCAAGAGTTAAATGCATGTCCTCTCGTACATGGATATGGGAAAAATCAATTCTGACTGTTTACCTTATCTATGCCTCTCATCATTTTATAAACTTCTACCTAGATTCCCCTCAGCCTCCAATGCTCCAGGGAAAACAAACCTAATTGGTCTCATCTCTCCATATGCCCTCTAATCTAGGAACATCATATTAAACCTCTTATGTACCCTTTTCAAAGCCTCTACATCTTTGGGGTGACCAGAAATACACACAATCCTCCAAGTCCAATCTGATCAAAGTTCCTAAACAAAGATGCACGGTGGAGAATATACTAACTGGTTACATCATAGCCTGGTATGGAAATACCAATCCCTTTGAATAGAAAAGCCTTCTAAAAGTAGTGGATACATCACAGTCCATCACAGGTGAAGCCCTCCCTGCCATTGAGTTCATCTACAAGGAGCGTTGTTGCAGGAAAACAGCATCCATCTTCAAGAACACCTGCGACCCAAGGCATGCTCTCTTCTCACTGCTACCATGAGGAAGGAGGTACAGAAATCTCGGGTCCCACACCACAAGGTTCAGGAACAGTTATTACCCTTTAACCATCAGGCTCTTGAACCAAAGCGGATGACTTTTGTCATCTTCACTCGGCCCATGACTGGACTAGACTCACTTTCATGGACTCTTTATCTCAGGTTCTCAATATTTATTGCTTATTTATTTATTATGCTTGTTATTTATTTTTTCTCTTTTTATTTGTATTTGCAAATTGCATTTTTTTTTGCACATTGGTTGTTGTCCATCCTGTTGGGTGTGGTACTTCATTACTTCTCTTGAGTTTTTTGTACTTACTGTGTTTGCCCATGAGAAAATAAATCTCAAGTTTGCATATGGTGACATATATGTACTTTGATAATAAATTCACTTTGAAGTTTGATCTTAGACTGAGAAGAGAAGGGGATTTAGTCAATTGGATACAAAGCTGACTTGGTGGAAGGAGTCAGAGGTGAGGGTAGAGGGTAGCATTTCATTTTGGAGGCCTCTGAGCAGCAGTAGATGCCACAGAGATCGATGTTTAACCCCTCTTTTTTGTCATGCAGTATATGTTAAGAAATTTAGATGAGAATTCAGGTGGTATGATTAGTAAGTTGGCAGGTGACTCCAAAGCTAGCAGGGTAGTGGACAACGAAGAAGGTTATCTGAGAAAAGAATAGAACCTGCATCAACTAGAAAAGTGGGCAAAAGGAACGGCGGATGAAATTTAACTCAAACAACTGCAAGCTGATACATTTTTTAGGAAGTTAAGACCATAAGCCATCCAGTAGAAGCAGAATTAGGCCATTCAGTCCATCAATTCTGCTCTGCTATTCAATCACAGAGGATTTATTTTCACTCTCAGCCCTATTTTCCTTCCTTCTTCTCATAACCTTTAGCATGCTTACTAATCAAGAACCTATCAACCTCTGGTTTAAATATACCCAATGACCTAGCCTCCACAACCATCTGTGGCAGTAACTTCCACAGATTTGCCACCCACTGGCTAAAGAAACTCCTTCTCATCCCTGATCTAAAGAGTGTTCTTGTATCTCCTTCCAATCAACTTTGCCCAACTCCTCTCTTGTGCCAAGTTCCAGCTTTACTATATTAAATTTGAAAGCTGCCAATGGTTTCTGTCCCAGTACCACACTACGTACTGGTATTGATTTACTGTTGTCACATGCACCCAGATTAAGTGAAAAGCTTTTCTTGCATACTGTTCATACACATCAGATCATTACACAGTGCATTCAGGTAAAGCAAAGCAGACCAATAACAGTGCAGGATAAAGCATAAGAACTACAGAGAAAGTTGCAGTGCAGGTAAACAATAAGATGGAAGATCTTAACAAGGTAGATTGCGAGGTCAAGAGTGCAACATATCGTACTAGGGATCTAATTACCAGTATGATAGCAGTCGAAAAGAAGCTGTTCTTTAGACTGGTGGGAGGTACTTTTAGGGATTTGTGCCTTCTGCCCAATGGAAGAGAGAAAAGAGAATGTCATGGATAGGTGGGGTCTTTGATTATGCTGGATGCTTTGTGTTTGAAAGATGCACTACCAGCAACCCAGCTATCTAATACAAGCCTAATCTCAGGACAATTTACAATGACCATGAACATAGTGGTCACTTTATTAGGATCAGGAAGTACCTAATATAGTGGCCACTGAGTGAATATAGCAAATAAAGTCGATTGATCCTTGAAAGATACAACTATACATGTGATTGAAATGATGATCCCCACTTCCACTGCTTAGATTGATCCCTAAAGTACTCACTCCCAGTGGCAGCTGCATAATCATGTCTGCTCTTACTTGCACACCTTTGCAATTCATTGGGGAGCCTTTTCTGTGGAAGTATCCTTAAGTTCTGTTGTGACAGAGTTTTGTGGAACTTATTTTACAGTGGATTTATCAGATTCTGGTTCAGTCTTGCAAAATTCTGCATGAAACAAACTACCACAAGCAATATAGCCTTCCAGACCCCGAGTTCATTTATTTCTGATAATGAGCAGTTTCAGCCTTAGCATGTCTTCTTTCCAGGATTCAGTCTTTTTTCCCTTCTGGTAATTTCAGGTTGTTAAGTCTTCACAAATGCATTCAGGCACAGTATGTATACTTCCAAAGAGGTACTGATTTATTTTTGAGGCAAAACATTTAAGTAATACACATGTCGATCCTTCAGATTCCTGCTACGAATTGCTTCATCAAGACATTGTCATTTTACATTGTAATAAAGCAGATGAACTGCATGACTTTTGTCCGAAAGGAGAATGGTATATTTCACAGATACCTTTTGTTTTTTTAAAAAGGTATTTTCTACATTCCCCGTTTCATAACTTCAACAGAGAAGACTAAGTGACTTGTCGATATAAATCAGAATCATTTTTATCATCAGTGATTTCTATGATGTGAAGCTTGTTGTTTACCGACAGCAATACAATGCAGACATAAAATTAATATAAAATACATAAATAAATTAAGAGTACGTAAAAAAGAATAACAGGGTAGTATTCCATTACTGCCTTAAACACAAGAGATTCTGCAGATGCTGGAGATCCAGAGTAACACACACAAAATGCTGGAGGAACTCAACAGGTCAGGCAGCATCTATGGAAAGAAATAAACCATTGTTGCTTTGTGACGAGACCTTCATTAGGTGCTGATGAAGGGTCTTCACCCAAAATGACCACTGTTACTGTCCATCTCTTTTATGTGGATAGAAACTTTAAATATCATCTTTCTCCCAGTTTTCAGATTTCACGCCCTGTAGAGTTTGTTTATTAGTGGTCGCTGAATCCATATAGTTCACACTAATCCACTTCAAGTGACTAGGAAATTGCCATTCCATTCTCACAAAGGTTTACAGGAACTTACTGCATGCAGCAGGTTACTGCAGACATAGAGTTGGTTATGACTATGAACACAAAGTGTTCTGGTGGTTCATTCATACTGGTTAGGCAGGTTCGGTGTTTAAGCAACTACTAGATTGTTTGGTTCTCAATTTGGACTTAAGGAAGGATCTGTTCTGTTTAGGCTGGCATGGACTTGGTTTTTCCCCTTCTGGATCTGTCTCAGACACCGCATCATGAACGTGTGATTCGCCATCCCAATTTAGTCCATTTCTAGATGAGATTATTTGACTTACATTAGCAGTTTGGATTTTGCTTTAACTTCAACCAAATCACTGTTGGATTTATTTAAGGCAGAGACCAATAGGTTCTTGATTAGTCAGGGAATGAAAGGTTACAGGGAGAAGGCAGGAGAATACAGTTGAGAGAAAAAATAGATCAGCCATGATGAAATGTTCAAGTAGCTTTTATTGGCCTAATGGCCTAATTCTGCTCCTCTCACTTGTGGTCCACAACTTCTACTGTGTTTCCTGTCTCCCACTCGTATGAAGCTGACATACCAGGGAATGAGGGGATATGGAGACAATGACCACTCACTGCTTTCATTCTGATTAATGACACAACAAGAATTTTGACTAGACTGCTTTTCCTGTAGTGCAGAGGTCAAATTTGATTGAGCAAGGATAAAACATGGTCTCAATCCTTTCATCATTAAGAATTCTGCAGGTGTATACCCAGTATAGTGTGAGAAATTGTGCTGAAAACTAATAGGAAATGGTCACATTATGTCACACACTGAGATTTGAATATACCTGCAATACTTATTTTTTGAGAGCTTCAACTACCATGACTGACCTCACAACTGTTTAATTTCCAAACAGATGATATGAAATATGGTTCAAATTGTTCTGTTTCATAAAACTGGCAAACAAAAGAACTGAAACTAGGAAGGAGTTGTCAGAAATGACCACTTCAAGTGAGCCATGACATGCACCAATAGACTTTAAAACCCTACACAGTAGTGTTTGTCTATGAGCCTATACAAGTCATATCAATCCACTTTGAGTGACTATTAATCAGTACTAGGAAATTGTCAATCCCTTTCTCACAGAAGTCTACATGAACACAATGCAGACAATTAGCTGGCTATGGCCAGGATTGCAAATGAGGTTTTTGTGATACATTCAAGGCAAGTACTATTTTTGCTTCTCAATGATTCTGAGGTCTCCGTCCAAACAGGGTCAGTTAATGAAGATCCTTACAAATTGCTTTGTACTGACGATAGCTGCCTTTGAAGTATGAAATGTAACCAAAGTCTTTAATCTCAAAGCCGTAGCTATCACCTCGCTCTGAACTTCACCCTTGCACATTTGCTATTTCATTGCAACAATTATGAAATGATTTCAGTTTTACAGCTATATACTAGACAGTCCTTTCTGTCTCGGTTCACACTCTTTTCTAACAATTAGTCTAAGTGAGTCTTATCTATGATTTCAGATGCAGTTACTGGAAAAACCTCTCTAATTGGATTTCACTTGTAAATTAGATTTTCACTACCAACATTAGATATCTCATGCCATAGGCACAACAGAGCATCTGCAGTGCTCTCTGATAGGAGCTCCCTCACTCAGATTGTGTTAGAAGGATTGTTTGTCTTTGCATCTTTGATGTTATTATAGCAGATATTTCTGCTTTGAGGCCTAATCTCACATCTTTTTACTAAAGTAGCAGATTTGCTAAATAAATGCTGATAAATTTCCTGATTCCAAACTATTCTAATTGGCCCCCTCCTTATGAGGTCATGATGGGCTTATCTTGTCCATCAATCGTCGGCATGTGATGTGAAATTTGTTAGCTTAGCAGCAGCAGTTCAATGCAATACATAATCTAGCAGAGAGAGAGAAAAAAGTAATAACTAAAATAAAACATAATAAATAAACAAGTAAATCAATTACGTATATTGAATAGATTTTTTTCAAATGTGCAAAAACAGAAATACCGTATATTTAAAAAAAGCGAGGTAGTGTCCAAAGCTTCAGAGTCCATTTAGGAATCGGTTGGCAGAGGGGAAGAAGCTGTTCCTGAATCACTGAGTGTGTGCCTTCAGGCTTCTATACCTCCTACCTGATGGTAGCAGTGAGAAAAGGGCATGCCCTGGGTGTTGGAGGTCCTTACATAGTCATGGACTATGACTATGACTATGACTATAATGACCTGATTCTTAAGCTCCAGAACCTGGGCCTTAGCACTCAGATCTGCAACTGGATCTTCATCTTCCTCACAGACAGGACCCAGGCTGTAAAAATAGCGGACAAGCTCTCCTCTACAATCACTCTGAGCACTGGTGCCCCACAAGGCTGTGTACTCAGCCTCCTGCTGTACTCACTGTACACCCATGATTGTGTAGCCAAATTTTCATCAAACTCAATATATAAGTTTGCTGATGACACAACAATTGTAGGCGGTATCTCGGGTAATGATGAGTTTGAGTACAGAGAGGAAATTAAGAACCTGGAGGTATGGTGCGAAGACAATAACCTATCCCTCTGTCATGGTCCAGATCGGGGTCCCTTTAAATTTACCTTGTTTATGTTATGATCCAGACCGTTGACTCCCTGTTTTCCTGTGTCCCTCGACTTTGGTGATTAGAGGCAATTAACACTCAGCTGAACCGGTAGTTTATAGTCTCCGGCTTTCAGCTGTTCGGCGCAGGAGCAGCTGCAAAGTCATCAAAGGTACGGTGTGCCGATGTCATCTGGCCAGAACAAGCCTAGTCTCTGCCGAAGCGAGTGCCGGTATTTCGCCCTTCCTCACCGGAGCAACCCAGTTCAGTTACCCCGCCGAAGTAAGCCTGCAAAGTTTCCTCATCAAGGTGGGTCCGTCAGTTAACCCGCCAGAGGGAATCAAGAACCATTGTCTACTGTCCCCAGGCTGAGTCGAGAGCTCGCCACTACCCAGAGGCTCCAAGTCAAGTCCTGGTTCCGGGGGCATTCAAGTACCAAGTCAAGTCCTGGCCCTGGCGGCATTCAAGTACCAAGTCAAGTCCTGGCCCTGGTGGTTTGTGATTCCTATCCTACCCCGCACCCCCCCCCCCCCCCCCACCGTCTGAATCCCTTCTCTGCCCCTTCTCGCCTCTAGCCCTTGTCTGCAGCCCTCGCCTGCACTTGGGTCTAGTTCTATCGCCGGAGCTAGACAGGTACTGTCTGGTGTGCTTTCGTGTTGGTCTTGTCCTGTCCTTGCCTCCATGGGGGTAAGTCTGGCCATCTTGCCATTGCCCCACGGAGGGTCATGTCTTGTCTCGTTTTGTCTTCACCTCCATGGGGTAAGTCTGGCCGTCTTGCCGTTGCCCCGCAGAGAGTCATGAGCCCCGGCCCTATGTCCTGTACCCAAGGAGGGATCCTGGCTCTCTGTTCTGTGTGCAAGTCCCGGCCCTATGTCCTGTACCCGAGGGGTCCCGACTCTGTGTTCTGTGCATGTGTGCATGGTTCCATGTACCTGCTCCCCGAGACCGAGGCTGTGTGTTCCCATGTTCCTCCTCTCCCTAGCCCATGTCATGTCCATGCCTGGTTCTGGGGTCCGAGCCTGAGGCAAGACCCAGGTACTGGGTCCTTGCCCAGTCTCTGGCTCAGAGTCCATACTTTAGCATCTTCATGTCTCCTCTAGTTCTGGGAGCCAATTCTGAGTCCAAGCCCAGACCCTTGGTCCCAGCCTAGTCGTAGTCCTGAGTCCTTGTCCAGTTCACTATTTCCTGCTCCTGCCTTGCTCTCCTGGTATCAAACAATAAACTAAATCTAAGTAACCTCACAAGATGTATCTTGCATTTGGGTCCACCCTTGCTCCCTATGCCCCTGCCACTTGTGACACCCTCAATGTCTGCAAGACGAAGGAATTGGTTGTTGACTTCAGAAGGAGTAGCAGACCGCATGACCCAATTTACATCGGTGGTGTGCAAATGGAACAAGTCAAAAGCTTTAAGTTCCTCGGGGTCAATATCACAAATGACCTGACTTGGTCCAACCAAGTAGAGTCCACTGCCAGGAAGGCCCACCAGCGTCTTTACGTCCTAAGAAAACTAAAGAAATTTGGCTTGTACCCTAAAACCCTCATTAATTTTTATAGATGCACCGCAGAAAGCATTCTTCTAGGGTGCATCACAACCTGGTATGGAAGTTGTCCTGTCCAAGACCGGAAGAAGCTGCAGAAGATCGTGAACACGGTGCAGCACATCACACAAACCAATCTTCCATCCTTGGACTCACTTTACACCGCACGCTGTCAGAGCAGTGCTGCCAGGATAATCAAGGACACGACCCACCCAGCCAACAGACTTTTCATCCCTCTTCCCTCCTGGAGAAGGCTCAGGAGCTTGAAGACTCGTACGGCCAGATTTGGGAACAGCTTCTTTCCAACTGTGATAAGACTGCTGAACGGATCCTGACCCAGATCTGGGCCGTACCCTCCAAATATCCAAACCTGCCTCTCGGTTTTTTTTTTGCACTACCTTACTTTCCATCTTTCTATTTTCTATTTATGATTTATAATTAAAATTTTTAGGATTTACTATCGATTTGTAATCCAGGGAGCGGGAAGAGCAGAATCAAATATCGCTATGATGATTGTACGTTCTAGTATCAATTGTTTGGCGACAATAAAGTATAAAGTAATGGACACTGCCTTTCTGAGACACTGCTCCCTGAAGATGTCCTGGTACTTTGTAGGCTGGTGCCCAAGATGGAGCTGACTAGATTTACAGTCTTCTGCAGCTTCTTTCAGTCCTGCGCAGTAGCCGCAGACAGTGATGCAGCCTGTCAGAATGCTCTCCATGGTACAACTATAGAAGTTTTTGAGTCATATCATCATATAATTCATATACTTCAAGATTGCACCCACACCATAACATACAGCCTCATATGCAAATCCCAATGCACATGATAAACAGGGACAGCGTCAGCTACCCCTTGTGTGTGCTCCTTGCTCGAAATTCATTTCATGTCCTTTATTTTCAGCTGGACATGCTATGCTAGAACTGGACCAAGATCTGGAAAAAATTGTGTAAAATGCTGCACCATCTCTACCAGCCTACACAGAAACTTATTTCACAAGTCACAATCTAGAAAAAGCAAATGTTGCAAGGCATGAATAAGTGGTTTATCAGAATCAGGTTTAATATCAGTGGCATATGTCGTGAAATTTGTTAACTTAGGCAGCAGTACAATGCAATACATGATAATACAGAAAACAAAAATAAGTCAATTACAGTAAATACTGTGTGTGTGTGTGTGTGTGTGTGTGTGTGTGTGTGTTGAACAGTTAATTAAAAATAGTGCAAAACAGAAATAATAAGAAAGTGAGGTAGTGTCTGTGGGTTCATTGTCCATTTAGGAATCTGATGGCAGCGGGGAAGAAACTGTTCCTGAATCGCAGAGTATGTGGCTTCAGGTTTCTGTACCTCCTACCTGATGGTAGCAATGAGAAGAGGGCATGTCCTGGGTGATGGGGTTACTTAATAATGATCGTCGCCTTTCTGAAGCACTACTCCTTCAAGATGTCTTGGATACTACGGAGACTAGAACCCTTGACAGAGCTGACTAATTTTACAATTGTCTGTAGTTATTTTTGAACCTGCGCAGTAGCCCTACCACTTCCATACCGGACAATGAGGCAGCCTGTCAATATGCTCTGCACAATACACCTGTAAAAATTTTCGAGTGTTTTAGGTGACATACCAAATCTCCTAAACCTCCTAATGAAATATAGCTGCTGATCTGTCTTCTTTATAGCTTCATCGATATGTCGGGACCTGGTTAGATCCTCGGTGGTATTGAACACAGGAACTCAAAATTGGTTGCTCTATCCACTTCTGTTCCCTCTGTAAGGATTGGTTCTTGTTCCCTCATCCTACCCTCTCTGAAATCCACAGTCAGCTCTTTCCTCTTACTGCCATTGAGTTCAAGACTATTGCTGCAACACCACTCAACTACTTGGTATATTTCGCTTGTGAATGCCATCTTGTCTCCATCTGAGATTCTGCAAGCAATGGTTATATCATCAGTACATTTATAGATGACATTTAAGCTGTACCTAGTCACACAACCATGGCTATAGGGAAAGCAGAGCAATGGACTAAGCACATATCCCTGTGGTGCACCAGAGTTGATTGTCAGTGAGGAGGAGATACTATTATCAATCCACAGAGATTATGGTCTTCCATTTTGGAAGTCGAGGGTCTAATTGTAGAGGGAGGCACAGACGCCCAAGTTCTGTAGCTTATCAATCAGGACTCTTGGTGTTAAACGCTGAGCTATAGTCAACAAACAGCATTCTGACATGGGTGTTTGTATTGTCCATGTGATCTAAGGCTGCATGGAGCCATTGAAATTGTGTCTGCCGTAGGCCTATTACTAAATCAATAGTTTCCCCACCTTGCTTCTGTCTCTTTGCCCAAAATTACAACTATTTATCACTGCTTTGGACTAAGCAAAACATATTTTGCTTTGTCAGGCATGAGATTTGTTATGGTGCTGTTGCTGCAGGCCAAAATTCTGTTAGAAATTTTGATCACCTATCATACATTTATAAGACCAATCACTTAATGCATACATGCATTGAGACTTCAGGCCCCTGCTGCTTGTTCCAGTTAGTGTCATTGTTCATAGCAGATCTACCACTTGATTCCTCTTTCTAATAGGATCTGGATTTCAATTTGGAGTTCTCGTGATACCAACTTTTTCTTCAGTCTTCATTTCGTACACAAGCTGGAAGGTTTCTGAGGTCAATCGTATGTGAAAAGGCTCCCAATTTAGTCTGTCTGGGTAATTGTGTTGCTCTACTGTTACTCAACATGGGCACAGCTAATCCTGGTGTGAACAACAGCCTGCGATAGGTCTGTGCGATATTTCCTCCTGCAATGATTTGCTGTACAATACCTTCTCGTTGGTACATGCAAGGCCTTCAACAAGCGATTACAGAAATTTACTGGATTTAATCATTTGCCCAGAACTTGCCAAGAGAGAATCATCTATGTCCTTCAAAAATTTTGAAGAACATCTGCTTGAAATTCTATTCTCATAACCGAATGTATCCTCACAAATGCAACGATGCAGAGCGTATAGGCAATAAAAGTGGCACTGCTTATTTACTAGGCTGAACAGTTAACACATCCTGATAATGTGACTTCAAATCCCTGCTGTTTCTTCCAGTTTGTGTCATTGTTACATAACAAGCATACTGCTTAAGTCCTCTGTCTAAAAGGATTGCGGTATGTTCCTGATACACTGGTAAGTGTTCAGCTTCTCTCATGTCCATTTTCTCCAGGCCTGCTTACTGTTATTCACCCATCCTCTTTATCACTACCTTTCACTCAGTACCATTACTTCCTTTGTTATTGTATCCCTCCCGTCTTCCATCTGATCACAGATTTTTCTTTGCGTTTTCCCTGCCTCTCTTCCATTCCAATCATCTTAACAACTTTTCTTCCATCTGCATCTCTTTCCACATCTGGTGAAAAGTTAACTCTGCCTCTCTCTCCATGGATTCTACCTGACCTACTGAGTAAGTTTTATGCATTTTGCTTCATTTTTACATTGATTTCTTGGTTTGGATCATGGTGAACTGGGCCTATGGTCCCAACACACCTTTGCTTACCTGGTCCAGATGCAAAGGACTGATTTTTCTGGAGTGTAGCATTGTCCTTAGGCCTTTCACAGAACACCTGATAAATTTGGTGACAGGGCTTAGCCAGTTTGATACTTATCAGTCCTCTGAATAGTTTCTACATGTTTTGGACATCCACAGCTATTCAATTAGAATACAGAACAATACAGTACAGGAACAGGCATTTCATGTCACTGTGTCCACACCAATCAAAAGCCATTCCATACATCCCTTCTGCCTGAACATGGTCATGATCCCTATATTTCCTATCTGTTCATTTTTCTGTCCAAATGTATCCTAAACATCACTTTCATATTGGCTTTACCTTCTCTCTTGACAACATGTGGCAGGATTTACCATTCTTTAGGGGAAAAAAAACCTGCTTCGCAAATCTTTAAATTTTCCCAAAGAATTAATTGTGGGCTTCAGGAAGGAGAACACTCACCAGTCCTCATTGATGAATGGGTGGTGGAAAAGATCAACAGTTTCATGTTCCTGGGTGTCAACATCTCTGAGGATCTAGCCCAGGCCCAAAGCACTGATGCAACCATGAGGGAGTCACTCCAGTGGGTCTGGTCCGTTTGGAGTTTGAGGAGATCTGGTTTGTCATTGATAACCTGTACAAATTTCCTAGGTGTACAGTGGACAGCATTCTTACTGGTTGCATCGCAATCTTGAATGGAGCTTCCAATGCACAGGATTGCCAGAGACTGCAGAGGGCTGCGGACACAGCCAGCTCCATCATGGGCACAAGCCTCTCCATTGTGGAGGACATCTTCAAGAGCTGGTGATTCCAGAATGTGGCATCCAACACTGAGGGCCCCCATGATCCAAGACATGCCTCCTTGTCAGTACTACTGTCAAGGAGAAGGTACAGGAGACTGAAGACCTAAACTCAATGATTTAGGACCATATTCTTCACTTCCACTATCAAACTTGAGGCATGATCAAAACAGGCAACATTTTTTTTAAAACACAGATATCTAAACGGCCCATGAACCCATGAATACTTTTTATTCCTCTCTTAGCACTAATTATCCCTCTCTGTATTTTTTAGATATTTGCCTTTGCAAAGCACTGCTGCCATAAAATGATAATTTCCACATCATATGTCAGCGATAATAAATCAGATTCTGATTTCAACTTAAACTTATGCAATGGAGAATTTGACACATCCATCCTTATTTCTTCAATGTGAAGTTTTTAGAAGATTAAAAATCCTAAATTACTAAAAAACAAAACTAATTACAGTATGATAAATAAGTTCGAGTGATTTCCTTCACCTTGTAGCTATTCTGTAGGAACATTGCATTTAATTGTCTTGTTTCCTCAGCGAGACTCTCTGTGTCCGAAATAGTTTTCTCATGGCTTATCAAAGTAGAAAGAACCCTCTACGTTGAGAGATGTGATGGTGGTTGTTATTGTTGAGGTATAAGTCCGTATGAGAGGGTTTCCAATAGACACCATGTCTGAAACTACCTTCCGGTTTGTGTCATATTAGAATGTCCAGGAATGGGAGGCAACCATTCTTCTGCATTTCCATTATAAATTGAATGTTTGGGTGTATACTGTTCAGATGGTTGTGGAACTATTGGTGTGCCTGAAGGCCATGAAGCTACATCATGAAGGTGTCATCGATGTATCTTCTCCGTGGATTGTCACTTTGTCGTGGTGGAGAGGCTTGTGTGGTCCTGTGATCCCAACAGCAATGCTGTCCGGAGCTAGGGTCACCCATGGTGGTAAGGTCGAGGGTGAGGTCCCTGACAAAGAACAATCCAACCAAGACCTCAACAGTGGAACAGGCAGATGAAGTTACTTTGAACTCAATGGCTGTGAAGGCTGCAACAAATCCATCAGCTCCAGTCATCGTGGTTATATGCTATTGGAATCAGTTGGTTGATCTGTGAAGTATTGTGTGCTTCTTGGAGTGCAACATCAAGTACACGTTAAACAAATACATGCACAGGCGTCATCACTCTGTGGGCCACTTCTTCAGAACGAAGACCATCATCCTCGACCTTGAGGGATAGCCACGACAACGACATCGATGTATCTGAAGAAGCATTTGCAGCATAAGAATGATGAACTCAGAGCTCTCTCCTCAACGTCCCCATGTAGAAATTAACAATAGCCGGTGACAAGGGGAATCCCATAGCTACTCCATCCATTCATTCATAGTACTTACCCTTACAGCGGTGCATTCAAAAAGGTCAATGGTACCCATACCAAACATTGACTGCTGGAGGAAGGACTGCGCTGTTCCTAATGGGAACTCTCCTGAGCAGGGACACCATATCGAAACTGGCCATTATGTCCTCCAGGTTCAGCTGGATGTTGGTTATCGTTCTAACAAAGTTGGTGAAGTTCATGATGTGATGCTCACAACCCCAAAGGGAAACAGTATGCTTGTTAAATGCTCAGCGAGCTGGTAAGTCAGAGAGTCTATCCCAATGATGACAGGCCTCGGGGGGAATCCTCCTTGTGTACCTTCGGGAGCCCGTAAAATCTTGGGGGTACTGCAGAATTGTTCTTTCTACCTTGATCAACCGTGCAAAAACTATTTTGGATCCAGAGACTCTCCCGAGGGAATAAGACAATTACGCATGATGTTCATACAGAATGGAAAAAGCTGAAGGAAATCAATTGGACTCTTAAAAAGGTGAGAGAAAAACCAGAAAACCTAACAACGAGGAGGAAAATTTTGCTACTGCCCATCTTTCCTACAGTTCCAAGGTTTCTGGAAGGATTGCCAGGATCCTTAAGAAATACCAGATTAATACTATCTACAAACCCGTAAGGAAGTTCAAATCACAGTTTATGTGGATCAAAGATAATCTGGGACTCAGGTCGGCTGGTATTTACATGATTCTCTATGTATATCTTTTGAGCAGCATATATCGGCCAGACGGACGCATGGTGGAAACCTGTATCAGGGAACACAGGAGATGTATATATTTGGGTTACCCAGAGAAATAGTCGGGTGCATTCGCAATGGCCATAGGATTAACTTTGATGGTACGAAACTACTGTGCCATGCCAATGGGACTGCCTGATAAAGGAAGCCATTGAAATAAAACTAGAGGAAAAAAATTTAGCAAAGACAAAGGTTTCGCTCTAAGTAAGAACTGGAATTCAATTGTAAACAAGGTAGGACAGTGGACCCCTGACTGGATGAGGACTAATCAGTCAGGAGACATGAATAATGGGAGTATAAATAGTAGCGGACTAGACATACCCAGGCATCATCCCTGATGAACATGGCAGAGTTTGTCATCGAAACATCAGTTACTTGTACCCGGCAGGAAGCTTGAGAAGAGTTCATTCGTCATATACGCAAGGAAAGCAATAGATCCTTTTTTTTAATTACAATATATTAAAACACTTAGAGTAAAACATTAGTATGAAGCAAAATAATTAAAAGAAAAAAAAACTTTATCATCATCTAAGTCACAGAATGCGCAAAATACTGATTTGGCTACAACTAGATTATTGGGTGCAATTCTTATCATTCACTTCAGAAGAATTCAGAAAGTTCCTTGATAGAGTACACTAGATTTATCAGAACTTTGCTAAGAGCAGGGGTTTTCAGCTACATGATTAGACTGGTGAATCTGTTTTTTGTCCTCCTTCAAGCAAAGAGGAGTAAGAAGTGATTTAAATAGATCATAACTAGTTTAGACAGAGCAAGTGTCAGGAAGCAGTTACATTAGCAGGTGCTTCATGAAGCATCAATTTAAAGTATTAGGCAAAAGTTACAAGGAGAAAAATTTTACTCAAAGCTGATCATGATCAGCAACTTACTGTAATGACGATAGCAATATCTTTAATCAGGAATAAGCACTTGAGAAAGAATAAATGGAAAATTATTGGTAAAGTGAAAGACAACAGGAGTGCCAGAGCTGACAGTGCGGCTGGGGTGAAAATAAATGATGTTAAAAGTTCAAGCAAATCTGCTGATAGAAAGGTTGTGAGTGGTGGTAAAAATCTTCTGAGGTGTATATATTTCAATGCTAGGAGTATTGCGGGGAAGGCG
This sequence comes from Mobula birostris, assembly GCF_030028105.1. NCBI lineage: Eukaryota > Metazoa > Chordata > Chondrichthyes > Myliobatiformes > Myliobatidae > Mobula > Mobula birostris. The sequence goes on from NC_092381.1 coordinate 30,751,137, forward strand.
GATGAGTTGAGGGCGTGGATTGACACGTGGAATTATGACGTTATAGCAATTAGTGAAACTTGGTTACAGGAGGGGCAGGACTGGCAGCTTAATATTCCAGGGTTCCAATGTTTCAGATGTGATCGAGGCAGAGGAATGAAAGGTGGAGGAGTAGCATTGCTTGTTAGGGAAAATATTACAGCAGTGCTCAGGCAGGACAGATTAGACGGCTTGTCTACTGAGTCCTTATGGGTGGAGCTGAGAAACAGGAAAGATATGGCCACATTAGTGGGATTGTATTGCAGACCACCCAATACTCAACGAGACTTGGAAGAGCAAATCTGCAGAGAGATAGCAGTCAACTGCAGGAAACATAAAGTTGTGGTGGTAGGGGATTTTAATTTTCCATATATTGATTGGGACTCCCATACTGTTAGGGGTCTAGATGGTTTAGAGTTTGTAAAATGTGTTCAGGAAAGTTTTCTAAATCAATATATAGAGGGACCAACTAGAGGGGATGCAATATTGGATCTCCTGTTAGGAAACGAGTTAGGACAAGTGACAGAAGTCTGTGTAGGGGAGCACTTTGGTTCCAGTGATCATAACACCATTAGTTTCAATTTGATCATGGACAAGGATAGATCTGGTCCTGGGGTTGAGGTTCTGAACTGGAGGAAGGCCAAATTTGAAGAAATGAGAAAGGATCTAAAAAGTGTGGATTGGGACGGGTTGTTCTCTGGCAAAGATGTGATTGGTAGGTGGGAAGCCTTCAAAAGGGAAATTTTGAGAGTGCAGAGTTTGTATGTTCCTGTCAGGATTAAAGGCAAATTGAATAGGAATAAGGAACCTTGGTTCTCAAGGGATATTGCAACTCTGATAAAGAAGAAGAGGGAGTTGTATGAAAAGTATAGGAAACAGGCAGTAAATCAGGTGCTTGAGGAGTATAAGAAGTGCAAGAAAATACTTAAGAAAGTAATCAGGAGGGCTAAAAGAAGACATGAGGTTGCCTTGGCAGTCAAGGTGAAGGATAATCCAAAGAGCTTTTACAGGTATATTAAGAGCAAAAGGATTGTAAGGGATAAAATTGGTCCTCTTGAAGATCAGAGTGGTCGGCTATGTGCGGATCCAAAGGAAATGGGGGAGATCTTAAATAGGTTTTTTGGGTCTGTATTTGCTAAGGAAACTGGCATCAAGTCTATGGAATTGAGGGAATCAAGTAGTGAGATCATGGAAACTGTACAGATTGAAAAGGAGGAGGTGCTTACTGTCTTGAGGAAAATTAAAGTGGATAAATCCCCGGGACCTGACAGAGTGTTCCCTCGGACCTTGAAGGAGACTAGTGTTGAAATTGCGGGGGCCCTGGCAGAAATATTTAAAATGTCACTGTCTACTGGTGAGGTGCCGGAGGATTGGAGAGTGGCTCATGTTGTTCCGTTGTTTAAAAAAGGATCAAAAAGTAATCCGGGAAATTATAGGCCGGTGAGTTTAACGTCAGTAGTAGGTAAGTTATTGGAGGGAGTACTAATGAGACAGAATCTACAAGCATTTGGATGGACAGGGACTTATTAGGGAGAGTCAACATGGCTTTGTGCGTGGTAGGTCATGTTTGACCAATCTATTGGAGTTTTTCGAGGAGGTTACCAGGAAAGTGGATGAAGGGAAGGCAGTGGATATTGTCTACATGGATTTCAGTAAGGCCTTTGACAAGGTTCCGCATGGGAGGTTAGTTAGGAAAATTCAGTCGCTAGGTATACATGGAGAGGTGGTAAATTGGATTAGACATTGGCTCAATGGAAGAAGCCAGAGAGTGGTGGTAGAGAATTGCTTCTCTGAGTGGAGGCCTGTGACTAGTGTGCCACAGGGATCAGTGCTGGGTCCATTGTTATTTGTCATCTATATCAATGATCTGGATGATAATGTGGTAAATTGGATCAGCAAATTTGCTGATGGTAGAAAGATTGGAGGTGTAGTAGACAGTGAGGAAGATTTTCAGAGCCTGCAGAGGGACTTGGACCAGCTGGAAAAATGGGCAGAAAAATGGCAGATGGAGTTTAATACAGACAAGTATGAGGTATTGCACATTGGAAGGACAAACCAAGGTAGAACATACAGGGTTAATGGTAAGGCACTGAGGAGTGCAGTAGAACAGAGGGATCTGGGAATACAGATACAAAATTCCCTAAAAGTGGCGTCACAAGTAGATAGGGTCGTAAAGAGAGCTTTTGGTACATTGGCCTTTATTAATCAAAGTGTTGAGTTTAAGAGCTGGAATGTTATGATGAGGTTGTATAAGGCATTGGTGAGGCCGAATCTGGAGTATTGTGTTCAGTTTTGGTCACCAAATTACAGGAAGGATATAAATAAGGTTGAAAGAGTGCAGAGAAGGTTTACAAGGATGTTGCCAGGACTTGAGAAACTCAGTTACAAAGAAAGGTTGAATAGGTTAGGACTTCATTCCCTGGAACGTACAAGAATGAGGGGAGATTTGATAGAGGTATATAAAATTATGATGGGTATAGATAGAGTAAATGCAAGCAGGCTTTTTCCACTGAGGCAAGGGGAGAAAAAAAACCAGAGGACATGGGTTAAGGGTGAAGGGGGGGAAAGTTTAAAGGGAACATTGGGGGGGGGGCTTCTTCACACAGAGAGTGGTGGGAGTATGGAATGAGCTGCCAGACGAGGTGGTAAATGCGGGTTCTTTATTAACATTTAAGAATAAATTGGACAGATACATGGATGGGAGGTGTATGGAGGGATATGGTCCGTGTGCATGTCAGTGGGACTAGGCAGAAAATGGTTCAGCATAGCCAAGAAGGGCCAAAAGGCCTGTTTCTGTGCTGTGGTTTCTATGGTTTCTATGATTGATGGAATTACTCAGAGAAATATAGATTCACTGGTCTGAATTGCTTCTTTTTGTGCCATGATATGCTGGTGTTACAGTTCTCTGAGTCTATGGTACAAATTTTGACTTTTTCCAAAGAACGTTCATAAGGGTAAGAAAATATATTTCTCAGCTAATTGAAAATTTTGACTTTATGCCCTTATGCACAAATCCAGCAGTAAATTGGTTAGTGTAACACACACACACACACACACACACACCATGTTAAACCCACTTATTTAAATAATACCTACAATACCTTACTTACCTTAAACTTACTTCATTCACATCCAGTCAAACTCAGCTGGTAAATTGCCACTTAATTACACTATAATATTACCATAAAAATCACTATCATGAAATGCTCTCCAGTAATTTTTATCAATGTATCATACAAGTGTCCAAAGGTGCCAATATAACTTCATAAATTTGGATAGATTGTAAAATCCCATTAATTTCTAATATATATTCTGGCAAAATTCTGGACACACTTTGTAGTGACTTTCCCAGCATGAAGCATTTAATACCATCTGTGGTAGCAAGTCCATCGTTGTTCAATAAGATCTAATCACCTTAATAAAATTTACATCTTCACTTCCATTCAAATGAATCTTCGCTTCACTAATTCTGAAAATCAACTAGCAAAGACTATTGTGTTGTCATTTTGTATTTTATTATAACAACTGCAGTAACAAAAAAAGGTCCTAAATTCTTTTTTCAACATTTTATTCCTCCTGAAGTCTCCCTCATTGCATATGCATCTCCATCACTTTGATGGTGAACTGCTAACCTATTTCAGTGCCGACAATGTGTTCTCTACTCATACCTTAACTTCCTCATAAATTCAGATTTGTGAATATGCTTATTTTACCATTCTAATCAGACATGGGTCACAGCAGTGATTCCGCCTTGAAGGGATGTGCGAAGGAACAACCATTTGAAGCCAGGCTTGGAAATGAGCCCTTTATTTACCCGCGATCAAGGCTGTGCCATAATAATGGGCTAAACATTTTCCATGGCCAACAGCAGCATAGAACTATCTTGCTAATCCTGTTTATTACTCAGCTGAAGGATGCTTTGATCCTCTTAAAACAGCAGGAATCAGGTCAGATGTAATCAATAGAACTGCAAGGCATGAGAACAGGCCTTTTGGCTGACCGAGCCCACGCTGACTATCAAGCATCCTTTCCACTAGATTCTACCAATCACATTCACACTGGAGACAATTTCCAGTAGCCTCCCAACCCAAAAGATCTTTGAAAATTAAGAGGAAATAGAAGGCACCAGAGGATATAATAAACTAAATCATAGGGAGTGGATCAGTGTGGGTAAAGTAGAGGTGAAGAAGAGTGCAGAAAAGATTACTGAATTCTCCAGAATAAAGAATAAGACAAAAAGTTTAGAAGGGGATAAAAATTCATCTTCAGGCGACATGGTGACAAAATTTTTAAAAAAGGGTGATGAATATAGGACTGAGTGTCTTACATTTAAATATGCACGGCATACAAAATAAGGTAGATGAACTTGTGATGCAGTTGGAAATTGGCAGGTTTGATATTGTGGGCAGCACAGAACTGTGGTTGAAAGAAAATCACACCTGGGAGCTAAATAAGAAAGGATATATATCCTGTTCAAAGGACAGGCAGGTGGGCAGAGGGCATGGTGTGGCATTGTTACTAAAAACACTGTAATCAAATCCTTAGAAAGAAGTGACGTAGGTTAGAAGATGTAGAATCATTGTGGGTTGAGGTAAGAAACTTAAGGGTAAAAAAGGCCTCCGACAGTAGCCGGTATATGGGGTACAAATTATAACAAGAAATTGAAAAGGTATGCAAAAAGGGTAATGTTATGAGGGTCATGGTGGATTTTCTTATGCAGGTACATAGGGAAAATTATGTTGGTGCTTGATCCCAAGAGAAGGAATTTGTAGAATGCCTGTGAGATGGCTTTTTACAGTAGATTGTGACATAGCCACCACGGAAAAGGTAATTCTGGATTTGGTGTTGTGAAATGAATCAGATTTGATCAGAGAGCTTAGGATAAAGGAACCTTAGGAGAGAGTGATCATAATATGATTGAATTCAACCTGCAGTTTGAAAAGGAGAAGCTAAAATCAGATGTATTGGTATTAGCATGGAGAACAGGCAACTACAGAGGCATGAGAGAGGTGCTAGCCAAAGGTGATTGGAATGGGACACTAGTAGATATGACTTTAAAGCAGCAAAGCCTAGAATTTCTGGGGTAATTTGGAAGATGCAGGATCTGTTCATTCCAATGAAAAAGCATTCTAAAGAGAGGATGAGGAAATTATGGCTGACAAGGTAAGTCAAAAACAGCATGAAAGCAAAAAGGAAGACATACACTATTATCAAAACTAATGGGAAGTCAGAGGATTGTGAATTAAAAAAAACAATAGAAAGCAACAAAAAAGCAATGAAGAGAAAGAAGATTAAATATAAAGGTAAGCTAGCCAATAATATAAAAGAAGATGACAAATGTTTTTCAGATATACAAAGAGTAAAAGAGAGGTAAGAGTGGGCACCTGACCACTGGAAAATGAAATTGAAAGGCAATAATAGGGTCAAAGAAATGGCAAATGAATTGAATATATTTTGTATCAGACTTCCCTATGGAAGACTGCAGCAGCATGTCAAAAATTCTGGAGTGTTTTGGGGTCGAGGCAAGTGCAGTTGCTATTAGTAAGGAGGAGGTGCTTGAGAAGCCAAAAGGTCTGTAGGTTATTAAGCCTCTTGGACCAGATGGGTTAGACCACAAAGTTCTGATTAACGTGACTAAAGAGATTGCAGAGGCATTAGGTGTGATCTTTCAAGAATGGTTCTTGAGGACTAGAAAATTGCAAATGTCACTTCATTCTTCAAAAAGAAAGGGAGGCAGAAGAAAGAAAATTATAGCCTGACTTTCGTGGTTGGGAAGGTGTTGGAGTCCATTATTAAAGTAGAAGTTTTGGGGTACTTGGAGGCACTTAATAAATAGTTCTAAGTCTGCATGGTTTTCTTAAGGGAAAATCTTGCCTGACAAATCCGTTGGAATTTTTTGAGGAAATAACAGGCAAGATAGACAAAAGACTGTCAGTGGATGTTGTCTACTTCGATCTTCAGAAGGCCCTTTGACATGGTACCAGACATGAGGCTGCTTCATGGTATTATAGCTAAGATACCCGCATGAGTAGGAGATTGGCTGATTGGCAGAAGGCAAAGAGTAGGAATAAATGGAGCCTATTCAGGTTGGCTGCCAGCAATTAGTGGTGTTCCTCAATGCTCGGTGTTGTGTCTGCTACTCTACATGTTATACTTTAATGATCTAGATGATGGAATTGATGGCTTTTGGCCAGATTTGCAGATGATACAATGATAGATGAAGGGGAATTTAGTGTTGAGGATGCAGGAGTTTGCAGAAAGACGTACAGATTAAGAGAATGGTCAAAGAAACGGAAGATGGAATACAATGTAGGTAACTGTATGGTAATGCATTTCAGTAGAAGGTGAAATGGCATTGACAATTTTCTAAATGGGGAGTAAATTCAGAAATCAGAAGTGCAAAGGGACTTTGCTGTCCTGGTGCAGGATTCCCTAAAGGTTAACATGCAGGAGGGTAAATGTAATTATTAGCGTCCATTTCCAACAGGATGTTTCCAACAGTGGGAGACTCTAGGATGAGAGGGCACAGCCTCAGAATAGAAGGATGTCCCTGTACAACAGAAATGAGGAGGAATTCCTTTCACCAGACGATGTTGAACCTATGGAATTCATTGTCGTAGAGTTCTGTGGAGGACAGGTCTTTGGGTATATTCAAAGCAGAGGTTGATAGGTCTTAATTAATAAAGGGGCATCAAAGGTTGCGGGAATAAGGCAAGAGAATATGTTGAAAGGGAAAATATATATGCCATGATCACATGGCTGAGCATAAATAACAGGCCAAATGGCCTGATGCTGCTTCATGTGTTATTGGTCTTAATGGAAATCCAAGTGGTCACAGGGAGAACTACACAGCCAGCGCTAGTAGTCAGTATTAGACCCAAGTTGTTAGAACATTGAGGCATTATTCCTACTGACGGTAATACTGTGCTGCCCTAAGTCCCCCTTCTTATTTTATACTGTGTGAGCAGTGGAGAAAAATACAGCATTTGTATTCATGTAGGGATTTTAAGAGGTGATTCAACTTGCATGCTTCCACTGCCATGAGTTGTTAAAAGCCTGCCTCACTATGCTTTGTCAGAAGTCAGACATTAAACATTAATTTAGGCCTCATCTGCTCTTTCAGATATACATAAAAGCACTATTTCAAAGGAAAGCTGAGAAGCTGTCTCTGGTCTTCAGGCCAATATTTATTCCTTATTCAGTAATATCAAACAGATGATCCACTCATTAGCATATTGATGCTATAAGAGATTGCTGTGCACAACTTTACTGGCACATTTGAAAGATAGAGCACTGTCTTCAGACCAAATGAACTTCATGAGTTGCAAAGAGCTTTTGGGTATCTACTTAGGTGTGAAAGGTGCTACTTAAATGCAAATCTTCACAGAACTATAGTTTGGAAGATTGTTGCTAGTGATGGAGGCCTTTTTGTGATGCTTCTCCATATAAACAGGGCTCCTGTTAGAAATATCAGATTAAATGCAGACCAGTGTGTCAGATAATGGCGGAATGGGTGAGCATTAGCAGAGTGGGCAACAGTAAAGAGAATGAAGGAAGGTCAAAAAAAATGCATCTTGAGTAACTATAGTTTTGAACCTGATTTTAAAGGTGGTTAACACATTGTTTTATGACAGGGGATTCCAGGAAGTCACCAATGTGCCTAATTATGAATGAGCAGGAAAATAGAAAATAGGGGGACATAATATAGGACCAAAGTACATGAGACCAGATGTTGGGAAGCAAGAGACCACTACATTTTAGCCCAATTGAGCAGCTGCCCCAATTAGCTGAAGTTTCATAGAAATAGTTAAAGAGGTATGAAAAGGACAAACTACCATTTAGCTGAGTAACAAATTAGGTATTTAAATGAAATACTGAGTAAATTAGAGCACTACCAAAGCTACTACAGTACTTATCAAAGTTGCTGGTCCCTCTGACTATACCCCTTGCCCATCCTCTGTGTTCCCCCCCCCCCACTTTCCTTCTCCCTGGGCCTCCTGTCCCATGATCCTCTCATATCCCTTTTGCCAATCAACTGTCCAGCTCTTGGCTCCATCCCTCCCCCTCCCCCTCTCAAATCTCTTACTAGCTCTTCCTTCAGTTAGTCCTGACAAAGGGTCTCGGCCCGAAACGTCGACTGTGCCTCTTCCTAGAGATGCTGCCTGGCCTGCTGCATTCACTAGCAACTTTGATGAGTGTTGCTTGAATTTCCAGCATCTGCAGAGTTCCTCGTGTTTGCACTACTACAGTACTATTCTATAAAACTGTTCCTAATAGTTATTGATGGAGGAATTCATTCAGTGTATGCTGACATGTTCTAATAGACAATAGAAAATAGACAATAGGTGCAGGAGTAGGCCATTCGGCCCTTCAAGCCAGCACCGCCATTCACTGTGATAGTGGCTGATCATCCACGATCAGTATCCAGTTCCTGCCTTATCCCCATAACCTTTAAGAGCTCTATCCATCTCTTTTTTGAAAGCATCCAGAGACTTGGCTTCCACAGCCTTCTGGGACAGAACATTCCATATATCCACCACTCTCTGGGTGAAAAACTTTGATGAGTACTTTTGATTGACTGTGGATGAATAAAATCAGTGCAGACACCTAGTGCAGATAGTGGACTGCCGATGGTTGTCATTACCTTTACTGCTCACCAACAATCAGTGACAAAAATCCACTGCTTTTTGAACATAAACATACAAGTGACACTATTTATAAACTGATCACTCTAAGTGCGGTGTAGTGTCTAATGACCACATGACATGCACATGACTGACACTAGATGGAAAATGTTCAGCAACCATCTCCTGCCCAATTAAGTGGTATGGTGTCCCAAATAAATGAAGGAAATCCCAGCTATTTTCCCAATTTGTTCTTTTGGAGTTGTACCAAATATGTGCCTGGCCTGATTAACTGATAGACCCAATTAACTGGGATCTACTATACTGCTGAGACAAACACAATAAATAAAGAAAGAAATATAAATATATGAGGGAGCAGAACAGAACAAGGAAAGGGTTGATAGCTGAGGATTTTTGAGTAAGTCGAAGCTTCTACTCTGTAATTCTACAAAATGAGGATGTTTCACCAGTTAAAGTTGAGGTAATCAGAAAATGGATCAGGATTTCAATAGCATAAACGCAGGTAATTCTGCAAATATTGAGCAACACACACAGATTGTTGTAGAAACTCAGCAAGTCAGGCAACATCTATGGAAGGGAATAAACATTCAACTTTTCCATAAGACTGTGAGACTATAACATGGGAGCAGAATTAGGTTATTTCGCTTATCGAGTCTGCTCCGCCATCTCATCATGTCTGATACAATTTTCCTCTCAGCTCCAATCTCCTGCCGTCTCCCCGTATCCCTTAATCTGAAATCCATCATCTCCGCCTGAAATATACATTAGGACTTGACCGCCACAGCTGCCTGTGGCAAAGAATTCCACAGATTCACTGTTCTCTTGTAACAACTGTGTAGTGCTGGTCTGATCTTGTGTGATTGGTCGCCACACTCTTTCTGAGAAAAATCTAATTACTCAGTACTACTCCAGGTGCTAGTGGGCCATCAGGAGCTCTGGGTTTCAAAAGCAAACAGTTAATAGAAAACACATTCCTCTGAAAGTAGGTTTATAAAAAATATAACAATATACACAAAATATTTACAAGAGTAAGAACAAATCAAAATTCCAACTTTCTGTTTTAGGTTCCAAATCTCAAATATCAAATGAAAACTAAATTCCTTTTTAGTTAGAATCAGTGAGATTCATTACAATAACATTTATAACTCCAATTTCTCTAACTAATTAGATCTAATGGTGTTCCCTATTTAAAGGTTTACAGACTAACATTTGCCTTCTTATTTATCCCTAGTTAGTTAGGAAACTAACTGAATTCCTATTTTTAAATATTGTAGTTAACCTCATTTTCAGATCAGTATGTCTACAAATTCAAATTCACCCCCCCATATATATCTCAGTTATAATACTACTGAACATATTTCAGATACAAATTATACACTCAGAACAGTAAAAGTGTTTAACTTGCTAAATCCCTTGGCAAGATTTAACAGAGCTAATTTCCAGTTACACGGTAGAGATCTTGGGTGCTGCTCTTTGCCGCTATCGTCTCGCTGTAGCTGATGCTCATTATAGTCGTAGCTTCAATAAATATTTTCTCGATATCATCAATCCTCCAGGGGTTTTCACCTGAGGATTTCCAATAAGTAGGGTAGAGGTACTAGTTACTAATTCAACTTTTAACAGTTTATGTATCTTTTGTTGGTTTCGATAGTTTGGTGTGTTTGTGACACTCATCCACACTTACGTCAGCCACACCTCGTTCTTGCTATTTTTTTCAAGTTCTTTTATTTTTATATTCAGTAAGCCTCACTTTCATCCTTCCACAGGTGGAGCTCTAAAATTACATCTTTGTGTTTAATTAACTTGAGTTTCACCTTAGCTAAAGAAATTCCTCCTCATTTCATTCTAAAAGGACACCCCTCTATTCCGAGTCTGTGTCCTCTGGTCTTAAACTCTCCCAAAGGAAACATACTCTCCACATCCACTCTATCAAGGGCTTTCACCATTGAATAGGTTTCAATGAGGCCACCCCCCATTCTTCTGAATTCTAGCGAATGTGGGCCCAGAGCCATCAAATGCTCTTCATATTACAAGTCAAGACACTTCATCAGGGCTCATATATAAGATATGTCATAAATAGGAGCAGGATTTCAATTGTGTGGAAGCCAAAGGAAGAGAGAAGTACAAGTAAGAGGTCTTCATGGTGGAACAAAAGTGAGGAACATGAAGGAAGTTGAAAGAGAACAAAGAAGATATAAATAAGAAACTATGAACAGTTATATATCACTCCATGTTATTTGATGATGACTTTATGATGTTCTCCTTTCTTCTAATCCATCAATCTTTACTTTCATCTCTTCAAAAAACTGTTAAAACATTTTTTAGTCATTCAATCATATTGCATTGACAGCGAGCCAACAGATCAGTAAAGAACAGCTAGTCATCTGTAGTTTATATATCCATGTGTTCTACATTTCTTTGCCTCCTCAATGGGGAACAAACAGGAAGGTAGGTGCAGATGCATCAAGTGTCTCATTCCACACTAAACTCACGGCTAAGTCCAAAAGCACTCCAGAAACAGATATTTTTCTGCAGAATTAGTTTGCCATTGCCTTCTTCTGGGCAGTGTCTTTACAGGATAGGTGAACCCAGCTATTATTAATAGACTTCAGAGATTGTCTCCCTGGCATCAATGGTCGCATAACCAGGATGTCTAATATGGACCAGCTGCTCATAAGACCATTTGCCACCTGCTCCCATGGCTTCATGTGATCAGGGGGCTAAGCAGGTGCTACACTTGTCCAAGGGTGACTCGTAGGCTAGTGGAGGGAAGGAGTGCCTTAAAACTCCTTTGGTTGAGACGTATCTCCTGCCAGCACCCATTTTCTTAGATCTGACCATGGACTCAACTCCACCTACCTGCCTTTTCCCCCATACCCTTCATTTTCCTACTATGGAAAAAGTCTGTATAATTGTGTCTTAAATGTATTTCATGAGGGAACCTTAGGGCTGAGAATTCCACAGGTTCATTACTATCTGCAGAAAAAGCAGTTTCACCTCATGTCCATCCTAAATCTATTCGCCCAAGTCTTGAGGCTATGTGCCTTATTTTTAGTCTCATTTGCCAGTGGAAACAATTTTCTTGCCTCTACTTTATCTTTCCCTTTTATATTTTTACATGCTTCTCTACAGTCCTCCCTCATTCATCAGAAATCCAGTGAGTAAAATCCCAGGTGACTCAATCTCTCCTCAATACTGACATTTCCTGCAGAAACCCAAAAATTTATAGAACAACTTTGCAGGGTGTGGCGATTAGGCTTGTTTCCAAAAGCAGCAGTGGGTTGCCCTCTGCACTAGACATGCATGGAGCTATAACTTAAATCATTGAAATACTTGTATATTGAGTGATCTGAATGGAGTTGAAAGAGGAAAGGCATCAGCAGCCTGTACTTATTTTATCCATTTCTGTGATATAAAGGAAGTGTAGCGATGTGCTACACACAGAGCTAGAAATAACAACACGCAGTCTGTAAGTCGCACTCGAGACTCGTTTATTCAAACTTCGTGGCACTGGCTTTTAAGCAGTTCCCTTCTGGCCCTCTCCGGACGGAAGTGACGTCAGAGGTGCATTACAAAAGTCTCTCCCCGCGCACAGGCTATTTTGTGAGCTGGTTCGCTTGTGTAGAAAGTGGGTCGCCACAGAAGCAGACATAAACATTGGAATTTAATTCAACTCAATATATAGGCAAAGTCACAGTAACTTACTGCTTTTTAATAGTTTTTGCAGTGTAAGACCTCAGTTAAATAATTAGGGAAGCTTCTATCAAAATCGTTTGCATTATGAAAAATGTGAATTGTAAAAATAAGCCACTGTATGATCAAAGTTCAAAATTCAAAGTCCATTTATTATCGAAGAAGGTATACAGTATATAACCTTGAGATTTATCTTTGTGCAGGCAGCCACAAAACAAAGAAACAGAATAGAAACATCAAGAAACACTCCAACCCATTTAAGAAAAAATACACAAGACCATCAAAATTGCAATGTGTGAGAAAAAGAACAAATCATGCAAACAATAAATTGTAAACAAATAACATTAACCATAGAGTCCACAAAAGTGAGACCACAAGCCACGAAGTCGCTGAGGCGAGGTAGAGCCAGTTTAGCGCTTAAGTTCTTTGATCAAATTGTGTAAATAGTAAAAAAGTAAAATAAAAACACAAGGAACATGAAGTGCAGAGTCCCCAAAAGTAAGAGCACTGCTGCAGAGTGTGTTCAGCACTGAGGTAAGTGAAGCCTGTCCAGCAGCCCAATACGATTAATTTTTTTATTTCAAGATAATTGGTACTGAGTAGCCCACATTACTGCATTTTGAGGAAAATTCCATAAAGATTAAGTTCTTCATTTGTGAGCTTCATAGAACAAACTGACATGTTTCCCTGTGTAAGTTTGTTTTGAAATGTCAACACAGGATTCCCTCTTCAGTGTTAGAAACTTCCACCATTGTCAGTATTTAGCTCAACAGGTACAATCTTTGCAAGCAGTTCTTAAAGCGACATACTGCAATTGAACTAACTTCCTTTTAGCTGTAGGGCAGCATTGCCACTGAATGAATGAATGAATGCTGCAATGATGGGAGGGATTCCCAAGGGGTCAGAGGGTACTGAGCAGAACTAAGAACCAGTTTTGCAGGAGACCTGATCTTTGTTCAAAGGAATGTCAGACAGCCTTTAGTCTGCAACAGATAATCACCAGGGAGACCTCAGTAAGGATATAAGTGTTTTCTAGGAATGTCTGCAATATGGAACAGCCTGTAAATAACTACCTTGTTCCTGATAATTGAAGCAAGCGAAGATAACATTTCCTCTCCTTATGTCTGGAGCTTGTTTGATCTTTGTAAAGTTCAATCAGATTTGTGGATCTGGCAAGAGATACAGAGAGCACTGTCTGCGAATAGGTGTATACTTAGTTAGAAGTGCACATACAGTATACCTTCCCATTCATTACGTGCATTCTTGCTTAAAGAAAGGAAGAGGTGTTCAAGCCCCTTTCACATGCTATTTTATATGCCCAGGATATTTAAAACCGGACACCAGACAGTTATCCAATGGGAAAAGCAGCTGCAGCTTCCAAACTAACCAATCACAATGAAAGTGACTTTCAACAATCAGAATAAGGTATGACCCCACAGGACAACTTTTGAACCTAGGATTAAGCAGCGGAGGGAGCCTAACACTGGCTAATATTCCTCTAAACCCTGCCCCTTCTTGAGAGGAGTTATTTCGCTGAAAAAGAGAACATTAACGAGAAAGCAAATCCCTCTGAAAACCAGAAATGATTTCCTAGCGTAGGCCAAAACACCAAAAAGCTTGTGTAGAATTGATTTAATCCAGTTTTCATAAACACAGTACCATTCTTTTCAATATTGGGTGAATAAATTTTGACCCATAGTGATTAATGAACTGGATATGAAATACAGAGAGTATTGCCCAGAACATCAGGAGTGAAGCATATATTGTAACAGTTCATTACAATGCCATCAGACTCCTCAATACCCAGAACCTGGACTGACACCAACCTACTGCCCTCTACTGTGCCTATTATCTTATTTATTATTTATTGTAATGCCTGCACTGTTTTGTGCACTTTATACAGTTCTGGGTAGGTCTGTAGTCTAGTGTAGTTTTTGTGTTGGTTTACGTAGTTCAGTGTAGTTTTTGTATTGTTTCATGTAGCACCATGGTCCTGAAAAATGTTGTCTTGTTTTTACTGTGTACTGTACCAGCAGTTATAGTTGAAATGACAATAAAACGTGACTTGACTTGACTTGATAGGGTCCCTGGGACCTTGATTTAACACTCAGTTTGAAAAGCAGCAGACTGAATATTCATCCATGCCATGAAAACACATTAGATTTACATCGTGCTGCAAGCAAACGCATATTTTGGAAGATTGGAATGCAGAGCCCTTAGACCCCCTCCCCCCCACTCTCTATCATCTTGCTGACAAATTTACAGTCTCTGGAAAGTAAAACTGAATACCTAAAAGTAAGATTGCTGTACCAGAGGGACATCAATGACTTCTGTACACTTGGCTTCAAGGAAACATGGTTCATCCCTACAATTTCAGACACAGCGCTGTAACTCAAGGCCTTCGCCATTCATCACATGGAGAGAACAGTGGAAGATGCAGTGTATGCTTCATGATTAACTCATTGTGATGCACAGAGGTGCTCACTTGGCCTGGAACATCTAGTGGTCAAGTGTCATCCATTTTATCTGCCGAGGGAGTTTTCCTCTGTCATACATGGTGGTGTATGTTCCAGCCCTGGCCAATGTCAGGCAGGCACTAGAGGAGATCAGCACCAGTGTTGTGCTTTTAATATTTCAATAATATTTGAATAATATTGTAAACATGTTGTTTATTAAGTATTCTTTGCTTAAATAATTCATTACTTGTTATAGGTAACAGTATGCAAATGGCATACGTCATCACCCCACCATTTCAGATGTGCATGCTCCCTTAAAATGAAGATGAAATTAGACTTACCTTCCCAGTTCTGTATTTTTGCTTCTAATTAGTTTTATGTTTTGAAGTTACAAAACAACAGTAGCAAAAATAAGTTTATAATGAACCAGACACAGCCATCTACCTGTTGAAGTGCAGAAAAACAGTTTTTAAAGAAGTGCAGTGAGAAATGCTGCACAGTGTATTCTGCTTTCAAAAAATAAAGCAGCACAGCATATCCTTCTTTTGAAGAAAAAGATATGGTTGAGTTTTTAAAAAAGGCAGAAAATGGATGTTCACAGGTTCATAAACATCAATAAAGAAAGTAGAAAGGTCAGAAAGTTTGACGCAATTGATTGCACAAAAAGATAACTGTGTATTGTATATTGAGCAGTATTTTGAAGCAAACGAAATAGGCAGTGAGAAGTGAGTGTGAATTTTACTGAATGCATTGGGTTTAAAGGCATACAGTTTGCTTAGAAGTGTGGCTGCTCTAACCAAACCAGCGGAAATGAGCTTTGCTGATATTGTGAAAGTAATGCAGGAACAGTTAAAACGGAAACTACTGATCATTGCAGAATGCTTTAATCTTCAAAAGCAGAATCAAAAGAAAGAGGAGTTCATTTCAGTGAACATGGCGGAATTGAAGAGGTTGTCTGAGCATTGTCAGTTCAGTGATGGGCTTAATGATGCACTTAAAAACTTAATGATGAACACTTAGCCCGTGGAAGCCATTAAATTCAATTTCAGAAAGGCAAAGTTTGTGCAGATGCGGCAAAGATATCAAAAGGTAAACTGGAAGGAACTGGTTAGTCAGTTGAGGAACAATGGAGTCAATTTAAAGAGGTAATACACGCAGTGCAGAAAAAGTTCATACCCAAGGTTGGGAGAAGCAATAAAAACAATAGATGAACTACATGGATTAAAGCTATGCATAAAAATTATTGAAGAAAAGACGGCTATATAAGGAATATAGAAAAAAATAGTAATTATGTTAACCATAGGGCAAATGAAAGTATGAGAGCTATAGTCAGGATGGAATAATAGTGAAGAGTTAAATTATGCAGAGAAGGACATAGCAGATAACCTTAACTCATATTTTGCTGAAGTATTCACCTCCAAAGATGTTAGCAACGTGCCAGTAAGTGTAGAGAAAAATAAGGTTGTTTTAAGTGACTTAGAGATCTTAGAAAATGAGATTCAGCTTCAGATTAAAAGGTTGAAAGTTAGTAAGTCTCCAGGGCCAGACAACATTTATCCAAGGTACTTAAAAAGGTCTGTGATTATATATATATATAAACCCCTAAAATGTATTTTTCAAAAGTCAGCAAAGACTGGTGAAATCCCTAAGGACTGGAATTGGGCGGGTTACCCGGTATACAAGTAGGGTGACTGTACTGACCCTGGTAACTATAGACCAATCGGCTGAACACATATCGTAGGTCAGATAATGGAAATATTAATAAAGAATGAGATGGAAAGCAGCTGATAACAACAGGCATGTTAGCAGAAAGCCAGATTGGGTTCAGAAAGGGGAAATCATGTTTTACTAATATGCTGGAGTTCTATGAAGAAACATCTAAACTTTATGATAACAGTAGAGCAGTGGATATAATTTACTTGGACTTCCAGAAAGCTTTTGACAAGGTACCCCACAAGGGCTAATAATCAAATTACAGGAGGTAGGGATTCAGTTGAAGGTGTATGAATGGGTGCAGAATTAACTCAAAAACAAAGAAACAAAATCCAGGCGTGGGAAGGTAAATTAGCTGAAGCATACCTACAAGTGGAGATGAAAGAAGAGTCCAAATTGTTCCTCACTAAAGAAACTCACAAAGGGCTTTATCACTATAATGGACTTAATTTTGAAGTAATACCTGTACCTGCACTCTATCAGAAAGCTATAGACCAGGTACTGCAAGGCTGCCCAGGCACTTAGTGTTACATGGATGATGTAATTGTTAATGGTAAGGATGACAAGGAACATCTCCAACAACTCAAGACAGTGGTAAAAAGAGAAGATGATGGGCTCAGAGCACAATGCAGCAAGTGTGAATTATTTAGACTAAGCATCACTTACTGTTGTCATACCATTGATGCATGAGGACTAGGCAAGTGTTTTGAGAAAATTCAAGCAGTAGGGGATGCCAAGGCCAAAGGACATGGCACATATACAGTTCATTTTAGGATTTGTTAGTCACTGTAATAGGTTCATGCCAAGATGGGGTACCGTGCTCCACACCTTGAACTCATTACTATAGATCAAGAAGAAATGGACTCTAGTTATTTTAGGAATATGGAAGAAAAAGATATTCCCATCTGGTCAACTACCAGATGGAGAACACAGAGGCAAACTGCTTCCATATTTGTCCACGTGGAAGAAAATTTATGAACTATTATTGAACTATACAGGTGTTACACATCCTGGGATATACTACAGGCCTCTTACACAATTTTGGTAATTAACAAGCCAATGAACAAGCAAAACAAGCTATTGGGATGGTCCTTACTATGGCAAGGGAGGCCAGGATTTTTGTAGTAACTGAGCAACAAATAAAAAATAACCAGGATAACGTTTTAGGAGTTCTCCTAGATACTACTATACCCAGTTTTATAGGATCTCCCACACAGTACAAATATGAAGCTGATGATGAAGGTGAGATTTGGGCATGCCACCCTAAAATAGATAAGAAGCAAATACCCACTGATCACAAGTGGGAAGCACTGATTCAAGGATTCCGACACAATCATAGTGGTGGACAAGCCACTCATGCAAAATTAACTATGTTATACAGGTGACCTTACATGCTGAAGTAATTTGTTGGAGCAGTCACAAGACCAACTCCTATAAGACAAGCAAAACCAGCCACTGCAATGCAGTTGTGGCAAATTGATTATATAGGCCCATTTCTTGCGTCCCAGGAAGCCCACATTATTGGAAGCCTAATAAGTATATTCTTGTGACAACAGTCATTGTACGGGATATACGTGGATAGTCTCCACAACTTCTTGTAGTGAGACCACAACCATCACAGCACCCCAGAACAATATACGCTGGCACCCCCGCCTGCATGCATGCTGACCAAGGTCTTCCTTTAGTGGTAAAGGCATTCAGACTGCTATTCAATGAAAACACTCCATTCTAGTTGCAAATGATTGGTCTATTCTAGAGGCAAGTAGGCTACACTTGTCCCTGAAGAGCAATTACCAGTAAACAAAGTGCCAATTGCAAAAGTAGGAAGACACAAGAACGTTACAACTTCTAATGTACAACGTTCATCGAAATACAGCCCGATCGCTAACTCAAGGCAACCATCGCTTATACCCTATACATTTCTCCTCAAGGAACTGAGAGAGTTTATGAGAATTCAAAGGAAAGCAAAGGGACCAGACAAGATATTTTAGAGACCACAAAAAGGGGACTGAGTACAAGAAAAACAAATTCCATAAAAGTGTGACCCTAGTTTCAATTCTACTGGAAACCTCCTTGTCTCGTTACCCAGGTTATCAATGATAGGTCTGAAATAATTGAGAAGGGGGGCAGGACAAGACTATGAGTAAACTGTCTCTATAGATACCATCAAACCTGTCCCAGCAGGATTTATTCCTGCAGGGTGAGTGGAACACTGAAATTAGGGTCCACCACGGAACCCCTATACCCCAGCGGGAAGGGGGAAATGAGATGTATTGAAAAGATAAAAAATAGATCTGAAAAGCAATGGAAAAATTCCTAAACACAAGAAATACTGCAGATGCTGGAAATCCAAAGCAACACACACAAAATTCTGGAGGAACTCAGCAAGTCATGCAGCATCCATGGAAATGAAGAGCTTACAACCAGGTACACATATTAATTATAACTGATGTTTTAATGACAAACTCTGCCATCTTCATCAGAGATAATGGCTGGGTATGTCTAGTGCGGTGGTATTTACACTCCCATAGTCTGTCCCTCCTGCTTCATGAGTCCTCATCCAATCAAGTTTCTGCTCTCCCATCTTGTTTGGAATTGAGTTCCAGTTCTTACTTAGAGCAAGACCATCTTTGCTGAAATTCTTTTCCTCTAGTTTTATTTAAAAGTCTTCCTTCACCAGACAATCCCCAAAGCCATTGGTGTGGCACAATAGTTTTATGCTGTCGAAGTCAATCCTATGGCCATTGCGAATGCAATGTTCTGCTACCATCGATTTCTCTGGGTAACAAATCTCCTGTGCATCTTGATGCAAGTTTCCACTGTGCATACCATCTGGCTAGCATATACTGCTCCATATTCACAGGGGATCCTGTAAATGCCAGCTGACCCGAGTTCCTGGTCACCTTTGACCCGTATAAGCTGAAATTTGAGCTTCCTGTCCGGTGTGTGGATGGTATTAATCCACAGTTTACATCTTGGGCGGAGACTCTTCTTCAGGACTGGAAGGGAAGTGTGAAGATGCCACAATAAAAAGGTGGCGGGAGGGGAAGGAGAATAGCCAGAAGGTGATAGGTGAAGCCTGGTGAGTAGAAAATGTCGAGGACTAGAGAGGAAAGAACTTGATAGGAGAGGAGAGTGCACTGTGGGAGAAAGGAAAGGAGGAGGGACACTGTGGGAGGTGATAGGCAGGTGAGATAAGTGGTCAGAGTGGGGAATAGAAGAAGAGAGGAGGGGGAGAGGATTTTTTTTTACTGGAAAGAGAAATTGATATTCATGCCATCAGGTTGGAGGCTATCCAAATGGAATATAAGCTGTTCCTCCTCTATCCTTAGGGTGGCATCATCATGGCACAAGAGGAAGCCATGGACCGACATGTCACAACAGGAACGGGAATGGGAATTAAAATGTTTGGTCACTGGGATTTCTGTTTTTGGCAGATAAACTGCAGGTGCTCGCCAAAGCAGTCCCCCAATTTATGATGCTCTCCCCAATGTAGAGGAGACCGGATTGGGAGCTGTAGACACAATAGACGACCCCAACAGAATTGCAGGTAAAGTGTTGTCTCACCTGGAAAGGCTGCATGGGGCCCTGAATGGAGGTGAGGGAAGAGGTGAATGGGTAGCTGCAACACTTTGGCTAATTTCAGGGATAAGTGCGGGAGGGAGATCAGTGGTGAGGGATGATTTGACAATGGAATCATGGAGGGAGTGATCCTTGTGGAAAGTGAAGAGTGGGGAGGGAGTTAAAGGTGTGTTTGGCAGTAGGATCCCTTTGGAGGTGGTGGGAGTTGCAGAGAATGATATGCTGAGAAATTCTTATTCACTTGAGGAAGATCTCATAGCAACATTGCCTCAGGATAATACATACAGAATATGTTGTTTTTTTTCAGACAGACACCAGGAAGAAATATTGCCTTTGCTGTATTTTACTTTTAATATTTATGATAATATTGTTCAGTGCTGCCTGACTTGCCATTTGCTTTTTTTGCAGATGAATTTGCACTTACTATGGAAATTATCCCATCTGGCTCAAACACCCCTAAAACTTAATGACTCAGAGAATATTAGATTAAGGAGATCTGCGAGCAATGATGATTCTAATTTAAATAATACTAAATGGTCCTTACCTCTTGGTCATATGTGAACTAATACACTGGAATCACTTTCAGAAATGATTAATAACACCATGACAAAACTGAAAGATTCCAGCCAGATATTGAAAGTAAACGAACAGAGGAATCCCTTGCAATTGATTCCTTCTACATTTGAAGAAAAGTATAGATACTATACTTGTGTTAATGAATGATCCCACTCATGGGAAGAAGGCATTGAAAGTGCTAAACTAGAACGTTGTGAAAAACACTAATTTTTAAAATGAAGACTTCTCCCCTTATGGTCAACAGCTATGTAAACATACTTATTATGAAGATTTTAGACTTGAAGACCATAAGACATAGGAGCAGAATTACGCAATTTGACCCAGCGAGCCTGCTCCACCATTTAGAAACATAGAAAACCTACAGCACAATACAGGCCCTTCGGCCCAGAGTTGTGCCGAACATGTCCCTACCTTAGAAATTACTAGGATTACCCATAGCTCTCTATTTTTCTAAGCTTCATGTACCTATCCAAAAGTCTCTTAAAAGACCCTATCGTATCCACCTCCACCACCGTTGCCGGCAGCCCATTCCACACACTCACCACTCTCTGCATAAAGACATACCCCTGACATCTCCTCTGTACCTACTCCCAAGCACCTTAAACCTGTGCCCTCTTGTGGCAGCCATTTCAGCCCTGGGGAAAAGCTTCTGACTAGCCACACGATCAATGCCTCTCATCATCTTATACACCTCTATCAGGTCACCCCTCATCCTCCGCCGCTTCAAGGAGAGAAGGCCGAGTTCACTCAACCTATTCTCAAAACGCATGCTCCCTAATCCAGGCAACATTCTTGTAGATCTCCTCTGCACCCTTTCTATGGTTTCCACATGCTTCCTGTAGTGAGGCGACCAGAACTGAGCACAGTACTCCAAGTGGGGTCTGACCAGAGTCCTATATAGCTGCAACATTACCTCTCGGCTCCTAAATTCAATTCTATGATTGATGAAGGCCAATGCACCGTACGCCTTCTTAACCACAGGGTCAATCTGGCTTATTTCATTATGGCTTATCCATTTCCCTCTCATACCTCATTCTCCTGCCTTCTCCCCATATCCTTTCATGCCCTGACTGATGAAGAACTTATCTACCTTCACCTCAACTGCACCCAGTGACCTAGTCTCCACAGCAATAAATTCCAGGATTTACCTTCACTGGCTAAATCTCTGTCCTAAATGGAAAGCCTTCTACTTGGCAGCTGTGGCCTCTGGATCTAGACTCACCCACCAGAGGAAACGTACTCTTCACATCCACTCCATCTAGGCCTTTCAACATTCGATAGATATCAAGAGATTCCACCCATAACCCCCCCCCCCCCCACATTCTTCTAATTTTAGCGAGACTAATTGCTGCTCATATGATAAATTTATCATTTCCAGAATCATTCTCGTGAACCTCCACTGAACTCCAAGTGAGGCCTCACCAGTCCAATGCCTTATACAGCCTTAGCATTACATCTTTGCTTTATATTCTAGTCCCCTTGAAATAAATGCTAACATTGAATCAGAATCAGAATCAGCTTTATTATCACTGGCATATGTTGTGAAATTGTCATGGTCCCGTCTAGCAATTCCCCATCTTGCTATTAGCTCCTTAAATTGGGCCTTAATCCCCTCGTCTGATTTCCAGTCATTCCCAGTTCCGCTAATTACAGCACACCTGATTCCCATTAGCAAACATAGGATAAAACTCGGCAGCACAGCCATGCTTTGCCAGTTCATTAGTTGACTCTATTGTGAGTAAACCTCGTTTCCTGATTCCTTGGGACTGTCCGTTCTAAGCTCTGCATCATTTCCTAGATACCCTACCTAAACCTTGTCTCTGTGTAAAGACTCTCCTGGATACCGGTTCCCTGTTCACGGTGGTGCTAATCCCTTATGATTCTGCCTCTGTGCCTGTGTCCTGCACTTGGGTTCACCCTCAGCCTTGTCCTTGCAATGGAAATTTGTTAACTTAACTGCAGCAGTTCAATGCAGTACATGATAATATAGAAAGAACAAATGAATGTATAAATAAATAAATAGAGAAATAAAAAATAATAGATATGTAAATGGATCTAGTGCTTTCCTGGTGTATATAATGAATAAACTATTCTTGAGCTTCCAGCCAGGTACAGGTATCAATTATAACCAATGTTTGGAGGACAAACTCTGCCAATTTCATCACAGATCATCGCTGATGAGGATGGCAGAGTTTGTCATTGAAAGGTCGGTTATAATTGATACCTGTACCCGGCTGGAAACTTGAGAAGAATTTATAAATAAATCAATTATATTGTATATGTATATTAAATAGATTAAAAATTGTGCAAAAACAGAAGTTATATATAAAAGTGAGGTGGTGTTCATGGGTTCAATATAAATTTTGGAATCAGATGGCAGAGGTGAAGAGGCTGTTGCTGAATCTTTGAGTGTGTGCCTTCAAGCTTCTGTACCTGATGGTAACAATGAGAAAAGGGCATATCCTGGGTGATGCGGGTCCTTAATAATGGATGCTGCCTTCCTGAGTTACTGCTCCTTTAAGTTGTCTTGGATACTACAGAGGCCAGTGCCCAAGATGCAGGTGACTAATTTTACAACTTTCTGTAGCTTCTTTCAGTCCTCTGCAGTAGCCTCCCATACCAGACGTGATGCAGCCTGTCAGAATGCTCTCCACAGCACATCTATAGAAGGTTTGCAGTGTAGAAGGTGACAAACCAAATCTCTTCAAACTCCTAATTAATTATAGCTGTTGTCTTGCCTTCTTTATAGCTGCATCGATATGTTGGGACCAGGTTAGAAACTCAGAGATCTTGACACCCAGGAACTTGAAATTGCTCACTCTCTCCACTTCTGCTCTCTCTATGAGGATTGGTATGTGTTCCCTCATCTTACCCTTCCTGAAGTCCACAATCATCTCTTTCGTCTTACTGACATTGATTACAAGGTTGTTGCTGTGACACCACTCAACTAGCTGGTATATCTCACTCCTGTATGTCCCCTCATCTCCATCTGAGATGCTCTACCAGCATCAGCAAATTTATAGCTGTACTTGAGCAAGACTAAGCCAGGCAGTCATGGGTATAGAGGGAGTGGAGCAGTGGGATAAGCACACACCCCTGAGGTGCACCAGTGTTGAACATCAGCGAGGAGGACATATTACCACCAATACGCACAGGTTGCAGTCTTCCAGTTAGGAAGTTGAAGATCCAGTTCCAGAGGGAGGCATAGAGGCCCAGAGGTATAGAGGTATAGAGCTTGTTGATCAGTGCAGTGTAAATGATGGTGTTAAATACTGAGCTAAAGTCAATGAACAGCATCCAGACATAGGTTTTTGTTTTGTCCAGGTGATTTAAGGCCATGTGAAAAGCCACTGAGATTGCGTCTGCTGTAGATCTATTGTACTGATAGGCAAATTGCAGTGAGTTCAGGTTCCTGCTGAGGCAAGAGTTCATTCTAGCCATGACCAACCTCTCAAAGCATTTCATCACCGTAGATGTGAGTGCTACTGGATGATAGTCATTAAGGCAGCTCACACTACTCTTCTTGGTCACTGGATAATTGTTGTCTTTTAGGAGCAGGTGGGAACTTCCAACCATAGCAGTGAGAGGTTGAAAATGTCCTTGAATACTCCCGCCAGTTAGTTGGTACAAGTTTTCAGAGCCCTACCAAGTACAGTACTCTTTTGGGGTCTGCTGCCTAGTGAGAACTCACCCTCGTTAAAGACAGGCTAACATCAGCCTCCAAGACAGAGATCACAGGGTCACTGGGTGCAACACGGATCTTCCCAGCTGTAGGTACGTTTTCCCTTTCAAAGCAGGCATAGTAGGCATTGAGCTCATCTGGTAGTGAACCATCTCTGCCATTCATGTATTGGGTTTTGCTTTGTAGGAAGTAATGTCCTGCAAACCTTGCTAGAGTTTACATGCAAAGAATGTTGTCTCCAACTTCACTCTGAATTGTTTCTCCGCACTTGAAATAGCCCTCATCAAGTCCTCTGGCCCTCAGCAGATGACTAACCTCCTGGTTTATCCACAGCTTTCGGTTTAGAAATGTACAGCAAGTTTTTAATGAAGTCGGTAACAACTGTGGCATACTCATCCAAGTACGAAAATGATTCCCCGAATATAGTCCAATTCGAAGTAGTCCTGTAGGTGCTCCTGTGCTTCAATTGTCCATATCTTCTTGGTCCTCACTACTAATGCTGCAGTCTTCAGTCTCTGCCTATACTCAGGGAGTAGAAGTACAGTCAGCTGATCAGATTTTCCAAAGTGTGGGCAAGGAATAGCATAGTAGGCATTTGTGATGGTGGTGTAACAAACGTCCAATGGTCCAGTGTGTTGTTTCCTCTGGTAGCACAAGTGATTTGTTGATGATAATTATGTAATGACTTTATCAAGCTGGCCTTGTTAAATTCCCCCAAGATGATGGTGAAGGTGTCAGGGTGCGCTGTTTCGTGCATGTTAATCCTATTGCTCAGATCATGCATTTGCCTTTCTAACCAGTGACTCAACCTGCAAATTAGCCTTTAGGGAATCCTGCACAAGGACTTCCAAAACTGCTTGCATCCCTGATATTTGAATTTTCTCCCCATTTAGAAAATAGTTTACGTTTTTATTCCTTTTACCAAAGCACACGACCATACACTTTCTGACACTGTGTTCCATCTGCCACCTCTTTGCCATTCTCCTAATCTAAGTCCTTCTGCTGCCTGTCTCCTTCTTCAATATTACCTGCCCCTTCGCCTATCTTCATATCATCTGCAAAATTACCAAAAAGCCATCAATTCTGTCATCCAAATCATTAATATACAATGTAAATAGAAGCAATCCTACCAGAGACCCCTGTGGAACATCACTAGTCAGCAGCAGCCAATCCAAAGGGGATTCTTTTATTCCTATTCTTTGCCTCCTGTCAATCAGCCAATGCTCTATCCCTGCTGGTATCTTTTCTCTAATACCACGGGCTCTTATTTTGTTTAGGAGACTCATTTGTGGCACCTTGTAAAGGGCCTTCAGAAAATCAAAGTACACGACATCCACCAAATTTCCTTTGTCTATCTCGCTTGTTATTTCTTCAAAAGATTCTAACAGATTGGTCAGGAAAGGTTTTCCTTTAAGGAAACCATATTAACTTTGGCCTATTTTGTCACGTCCATTCTAGTAAGCCAAAACCTCACCCTTGACAATCAACTCCAACATTTTCCCAACTACCGGGGTCAAGCTAATTGGCCTATAAATTCATTCCTTCTGCTTCCATCCTTTCTTGAAGAGTGGAGTGACATTTTCAACTTTCCAGTCCTCCAGAACCACGCCGGAATCTAGTGGTTGTTGAAAGATCACTAATAATGTCTGCACAATCCCTTCAGCTATCTCGTTTAGAACTCTGTGATGTCGTCCATCTAGTCCAGATGACTTATCTACCTTCAGACCTTTCAGACACTTCCATTACTTTATTTATGGATACTATTCTACTCCATTTCAAATGTCCAAGGTAACATGACAATTTTCAGCATTTCTGGGTTATATTCTAAATGGTACAGAGAAGTCTTTGTTCCAGGTTTTTGCATAGGAAGACAAAATGGAAAAATGCACGAAAGCAGAAGTTAAAATAAAGCAAAAATGTTTTCCTCTCTGTTCAACTGAAACTGATAAGTCCAATATTATTTTTAGAGATTTTAGTCCCATAGACTACCTAGATTTCCAATTTTCCCTTAGTCAAACAGTCTTGGATAATTTGTTCTGTTGTGTGAATAACATATACAACAAAAATTAGTTCAGAATTACTGGTGTCCTTACAAGTTCAATTACAGTTCAGGTAGACTTTGACCATAAATTGAAGAATGGAGAAACAAGCCTATGGCAAATTTTACTGTTGGATATCGATTGATAATGTTAATTTTTGGGGTTATCCAGATAACATTACTCCTCAAGTAGACAACATCACTTACACAAGCAAGTCTTCAATTATTGCTGTGTATTCAGTCACATAGTGTTATCATCAACAGGCAGAGAGTAAACCACGATCGGGCTGTAAACAATTTTCATGATTTTTTTAAATAATAGAATAGAACTGGCTGTACTCCTATACCATGACAATCCTCACTCTCATAATAGCATCAATGCGCTCCTTTGTTACACTCAGAAGGTAGAAATTACTGATGACAAATGTTGTTTAGATGTACTGCTCTCAGAGGATCACACACTTTTTGAGGTTTAGAGAGGAAATGACTCGGCCTAATTTGACGATTTAATCTCTATTTCATATCTCAAGACAGAAACGCAAGTGCAGTTTTAAGGGATGATTTTTGATAGATGTTACTAAGAATATTTGAGGAAGACTTGATATTCATCAACAATGGCTCGAAGAAACTCAGTCAAATCAAAAGAGCATTTCTCTATGTATTGCGAGAGTAACAAACTGACACAATCAGAGGAGCGAGGCACCTCGTTTCACAACTTTCCTTTGGAGACCCATACTAACCCCTGGGCTGACTTAACACTCTAGCTCAGGGGTACCCAATCTGGGGTCCATGGATCCCTTGCTTAATGGTGTGGATCCAGGGCATAAAAAAGGTTGAGAACCCCTGCTGTAGCTGAAACAATAGTTAAGACCTTTCCAGCTGTTGCTGATTTAGCTTCTGTCGTGGAAAATGTAGTTTTTGGGTAGATTGGCATGACATTAAATTGGGTTACAGGTATTATATTTTGCAGTTTTTCAATGGGCAATTCCCCCTAGCCATTGCAGCTTTTGTTTTTGTGGTGCTCTTTCTGCTGAGACATTGAAGCCTGCAAGAATGGAAGTTTGGTGACTTCTGCTTTTTGTATACAGTTCCACTCCTAAGGGAATCTGAGGAAATATCATATGTGCATGTGCAAAGTCACCCAAATGGCAAAAAAAAAGGGTATAAATGTCAAGAACAGTTCAGGCTTATTAGGAATGGAATAAGGGACATCAGGAAGCATTAAAGAAAGAAAACTAAAATCCATTCCTCTCACTTCGATTTCTGTAATGGATGATTCATTCATCCGCATTGTTGGTATGTCTTTTTAGTTTATAGGAATTGTACCTTGTGTTTTGGGAATCCTTTGTGTTTTAGAAATGGTCTGTAATTTGGAAATGTTTAAGATAAAAATCCCCTGTGAGTTTTAAATGTGTGTGAAGAATGTTGTTTGGACTTAAACGTCTATCACTGAAAATAAATAAACTGCTCTTAAATTACTTTGTTAGCTGGAAGTATCCTTGCCATGGTACGGAGAGGGGACCCACCCCTCAAATAGTGGGCATTGGTAGCTACGCTCACCATGGAATAAATGGGGAAGTCAATTAGTCTTTGAAGAGTGGGTAATTACAGTACAGTATAGTGAGAGTACTCATGGCTATTTATATCCAATAGGGCTTAAGGTCTTCTTTTGAGTTGAAAACTTTGTGGTCAGCAAACCCAATACCATCACACAGGAGGTGCTTTCTCAGGAAGGCAACATTTATCATCAAAGTTCCCTACTATTTGGGCTATGCCACTGGGCAGGAGGTACAGAAGCCTGAATTCCCACATCACCAGCTTCAAGTGCAGCTACCTGCTTTCAGCTATTCAGTTCTTCAACCAACCAGCAAATCTGTAATCACTACTGCTTAGCAACAATACGTTCTAATTGTGTTCTTGCTTGTAAAATTGTATATAATATATCTTTGTTTTTCATCTGAATGCTGCTGATATAATGCTACGTCAAATCAAGTCAAGTTTATTGTCATTTAACTCTACAGTATAAATGTTAACATATATAAACAATAAAATGGATATAAAAATGAGACGTTTCTCCAAACCAGTGTAGTACACATAACACACGATAATTTATGAAGGATAAAATCTACAGCTGAATCATACATGATAACAAACTAAAGTGCATTAATATTAAATATTGTAAGGTACGGAACAAATTAACCTACCCACTTCGAATGCGATGCGGCAGGGAGCTCAGAAGCCTAATGGCCTGGGTGAAGAAACTGTTCCTCATCCTGACCATTTTTGTTTTTATGCATCGTAGTCTCCTACCTGATGGTAGAAAGTCAAAGAGGATGCTGGATGGATGGGTGGGATCCTTAATAGTTCTAAAGGCGCTGCATATGCAATATGCAGCACTCCTGATAATTACCCCCAATGGATGGTAGGGAGACCCCTATGATCTTCTCAGCTGTTCTCACAGTCCTTTGTAGGGACCTCTGGTCTAATGCTCAACTGTTCCCATACCAGATGGAGATGCAACTTGTCAGGACACTGTAAATGGCGCTACTGTAAAACACAGTTAAGACGATGGGGAGGGGGTGTGGTTGCCTTGCTTGCTTCAATCTTTTTAGAAAATTGAGGCAGTACTGTGCTGCCTTGTTCAGGGAGGTGTATTAAAGGACCAATTGAGGTAATCCATGAAGTGAATTCCCAGGAATGAAGCGTTGGCTCAGGGCAAGTTTCTGTTAAGGTTCCCTTTTTCTCTCTCTTACTGTACCAAGTGTAGTAAATGGCTGTTGTGTGTTCTTCATACCGAATGCTGGAGTTCTGTGAGACTCCCAGGGAACTACATCTGCGTGAAGTGCATCCAGTTGCAACTCCTTGAAGACCGTGTTAGCGATCTGGAGCAACAGCTGGATGACCTTCGGCTTGTACGGGAGAGTGAGGAGGTCATCGATAGGAGTTAAAAGAAAGTAACCACCCCTAAGTTGCAGGAGGCAAGTAGCTGGGTGATTGTCAGGAAAAGAAACGGGAAGGTAAAAAGGCAGTTAGCACAGAGCACCCCGGTGGCCATTCCCCTCAATAATAAGTATACCGTTTTGGATACTGTTCTGGGGCATGATCTCCCAGAGGAATGCATGTGTCCTGGCACTGAGCGTGGGTCGTTGGCGCAGAAGGGAAAGAGGGACGAGAGGGGAGAGCAGTAGTGATAGGGGACTCAGTAGTGAGGGGAACAGACAGGAGATTCTATGAATGTAAACAGGATACCCTGATGGTATGTTGCCTCCCACGTGCCAAGGTCAGGGATGTCTCAGATCATGTCCGCAGCATTTTTAAGGAGGAGCGAGAACAGCCAGATGTCTTGGTACATAATGGTACCAATGACATTGGAAGGAAAAGCAAAGAGTTCCTGGAGACAGAATTAGAGAGCTAGACAAAAGCTGAGAAGTGGCACCTCCAGAGTAATAATTTCTGGATTGCTACCTGTGCAACGTGCCAGTGAAGGTAGAAACAGGAAGATTTGGCAGATAGAAGCGTATCCGAGAAGCTGGTGCATGGGGCAGGGCTTCGGGTTCTTGGATCATTGGGATCTCTTCTGGGCGAGGTATAACCTGCTCAAAAGTGACGGGTTGCACCAGAACCTGAGGGGGACCAATATTCTCCCGGGCAGGTTTGCTAGACTGTTGGGGAGCGCTTAAACTAGGCAGAGGGGTGGGAACTGGAGTGAAGAGACTCAGGATAGGACGGATGGTAAAAAAACCCACAAAGATAGGGTACAGTCAGACTGTCAGGAAGGTCAGAAAGATGATAAGAGAAAATTGCAGCCAGCAGGGTGAGTATCAGTGCGTTAGGGATCATCATCATCATCAGGTGCCATGCCCAGATTGAGCTTTGACTGCCGTGGCCCACACACTCCTGTGACTCTGCTGGTAAAGACTGGCATCAAATCAGTAGAAAGATGTGACATAGGATTGAAAGATGTTGAATCCTTGTGGGTTGAGATAAGAAACTGTAAGGGTAAAATAACCTTGATGGCAGTTATATATACGCCTCCAAACAACAGCTGGGATGTGGAACACAAGTTACAATTGGAAATAGAAAAGGTGTATTAAAAGGGCAATGTGATAATTGACATGGGAGATTTTAAGACGCAGGTCAATTGGGAAAATCAGGTTGGTAATGGATCTCAAGAGAGTGACTTTGCTGAATGCCTAATAGATGGCTTTTTAGAGCAGTTTATCATTGAGCTGACTAGAGGATCTGGGTGGGTGTTATGTACTGAACCAGAGGTGATTAGGGAATTTAAAATAAAAGAACCCTTAGGAGGCAGTGATCGCAAAATGATTGAGTTCAACTTGAACTTTGATATGGGGAAGGTAAAGTCTGAGGTAGTAGTATTTCTGAATCAGAATCAGGTTTATTATCACCAGCATGTGTTGTGAAATTTGTTAACTTAGCAGCAGCAGTTCAATGTAATACATAATCTAGCAGAGAAATAATAATAATAATAATAATAATAATAATAAATAAGTGAATCTATTACGGTATACGTATATTGAATAGATTTTTAAAAAGTGCAAAAGCAGAAATAATGTATATTTTTTAAAAAATGAGGTAGTGTCTAAAGATCCAATATCCATTTAGGAATCATAGAAACATAGAATATAGGTGCAGGAGTAGGCCATTCGGCCCTTCAAGCCTGCACCGCCATTCAGTATGATCATGGCTGATCATCTAACTCAGAACCCTGTACCTGTCTTCCCTCCATACCCCCTGATCTCTTTAGCCACAAGGGCCATATCTAACTCCCTCTTAAATATAGCCAATGAACTGGCCTCAACTGTTTCCTGTGGCAGAGAATTCCACAGATTCACCATGCTCTGTGTGAATCGGATGGAAGAGGGGAAGAAGCTATTCCTGAATCGCTGAGTGTGTGCCTTCAGGCTTCTGTACCTCCTACCTGATGGTAACAGTGAGAAAAGGGCATGCCCTGGGTGCTGTAGGTCCTTAATAATGGATGCTGCCTTTCTGAGACACCGCTCCCTGAAGATGTCCTGGGTACTTTGCAGGCTAGTACCCAAGATGGAGCTGGCCAGATTTACAACCTTCTGCAGCTTCTTTCGGTCCTGTGTAGTAGCCCCTCCATACCAGGCAGTGGTGCAGCCTGTCAGAATCCTCTCCACCGTACAACTACAGTTTTTGAGTGTATTTGTTGACATGCCAAATCCCTTCAAACTCCTAATAAAGTATAGCCGCTGTCTTGCCTTCTTTGTAACTACATTGATATGTTGGGACCAGGTTAGATCCTCAGAGTTCTTGACACCCAGGAACTTGAAGCTGCTCACACTCTCCACTCTGATCCCTCTATGAGGATTTGTATGTGCTCCTTCGTCTTACCTTTCCTGAAGTCCACAATCAGCTCTTTTGTCTTACTGATGTTGAGTGCCAGGTTGTTGCTGCAGCACTACTCCACTAGTTGGAATATCTCACTCCTGTACACCCTCTCGTCACCACCTGAGATTCTACTAACAATGGTTGTATCGTTGGCAAATTCATAGATGGTATTCGAGCTACACCTAGCCACACAGTACTGTGTATATATAGAGTAGAGCAGTGGGCTAAGCACACACCCCTGTCGTGCAGCAGTGTTGAACGTCAGCGAGGAGGATATGTTATCACCAATCCGCACAGATTGTGGACTTCTGGTTGGGAAGTCAAGGATCCAATTGCAGAGGGAGGTACAGAGACCCAGGTTCTGCAACTTCTCAATCAGGATTGTGGGAATAATAGTATTAAATGCTGAGCTATAGTCGATGAACAGCATCCTGACGTAGTTGTTTGTGTTGTCCAGGTGGTCTAAAGCTGTGTAGAGAGACATTGAGATTGCATCTGCTGTTGACCTGTTGTGGTGATAGGCAAATCGCAGTGGGTCCACATCCTTGCTGAGGCCGGAGTTCAGTCTAGTCATGACCAACCTCCCAAAGCATTTCATCACTGTAGATGTGAGTACTACCAGGATATAGTCATTAAGGCAGCCCACAATATTCACTTTAAGCTCTGGTATTATTGTTGCCTTTTTGAAGCAAGTGGGAACTTCCTCCCATAGCATTGAGAGGTTGAAAATGTCTTTGAGTACTCCTACTAGTTGATTGGCACAGGTTTTTAGAGCCTTATCACATACTCTATCGGGACCTTCTACCTTCTGAGGGTTCACTCTCTTTAAAGACAGACTAACATTGACCTCTGAGACAGAGATCACAGGGTCATCAGAAGCAGCAGGGATCTTCACAGCTGTAGTTGTGTTCTCCCTTTCAAAACGTACATAGAAGGTGTTGAGTTCATCTGGTAGTAAAGCATTGCTGCCATTCATGCTATTGGGTTTTGATTTGTTGGAAGTAATGTATTGCAGACCCTGCCAGAGTTGCCATACATCCAATGTCACCTCCAACCTCATGTGAAATTGTCTCTCCATCCTTGAAATAGCCCTCCACAAATCATACTTGCTTTTCTGGTATAGGCCTGGGTTGCCAGACTTGAATGCCACAGATCTAGCCTTCAGCAGACAACGTACCTCCTGGTTCATCCATGGCTTTTGGTTTGGGAATGTACAGTAAGTCTTTGTGGGCACACACTCATCCACACAGGTTTTAGTGAAGTCAGTATCAACTGCAGCGTACTCATCCAGGTTCAAAGATGAATCCCTGAATACAGTCCAGTCCACCGATTCAAAGCAGTCCTGTAGACGCTCCTGTGCTTCTTGGTCCATATCTTCTTGGTCCTCACAACTGGTGCTGCCTATAATCTCTGCCTATATTCAGGGAGTAGAAGCACAGTTAGGTGATCAGACTTCCCAACGTGAGCGCATGGAATAGCACGATAGGCATTCTTGATGGTGTAGCAATGGTTCAGTCTGTTGTTTCCTCTGGTATTGCAAGTGATCTGTTGGTGGTAGTTGCTTCGTGACTTTTTCAGACGAACCTGATTAAAATTTCCCAAAACAATGGTGAAGGCGTTAGGGTGCACTGTTTCATGCATGTTGGTCCCATTGCTCAGATCATCTAAAGCCTGACTGACATTGGCCTGAGTTGGAATGTAAACAAAATGATCCCAGAAAACTCTTGTGCTAGGTAAAAAGGACGGCACTTTACTGCTGGATATTCCAGGTCTGATGCACAGAATTGGGACAGCACTGATATGTTTGTGCACCAAGAAGAGTTGATCATGAAGCATACTCCTCCACTTCTGCTCTTGTGAGACTCTATAGATCTATCCTGATGTGTATAGTAAACCTGTCAATCTGAATTGCTACATCTGGTATGGAAGTGGAGTAAAGGAAATTACAGTGGTATGAAGACACGTTGGCCAAAGTAAATTCGAAGGAGATGATGGCAGGGATGATAGCAGCGCAGCAATGGTATGTGTTCCTGAGAAAAATTGAGGAAAGTGCAGGATAGATGTATTCCAAAGATCAAGAAGTACTTAAATGGCAAAATAGCACAACTGTGGCTGACAAGGGAAGTCAAAGCAAATGTAAAAGCAAAAGAGCGGGCATATATTGGAGCAAAAATTAGCCGGAAGATAGACGACTGGGTATCTTTGAAAACCTACAGAAAGCAACTGTAAGAATTATTAGGAGAGAAAATATGAAATATGAAAACAAGCTAGCAATCAATATTAAAGTGGATAGGAGAAGCTCTAAAAGAGGTAGTGGTAGAGTTTGTGGAGACATTAGTAATGATCTTTCAAAAATCATTGGACTCTGGCATGGTGTCAGAGGACTGAAAATTTCAAGTGTCACTCCACTCTGTAATAAAGAGGAAGGCTGCAGAAAGGAAATTATAGACCAGTTAGCCAGACCCCAGTGGTTGAGAAGATGTCGGAGTCAATAGTTAAGGATGAGGTTATGGCCTACTTTGTGACACATAAACAGATAGGATAAAGTCAGCATGGTTTCCTTAAAGGAAAATCTTGCCTGATGAACTTGTTGCAATTCATTGAGGAGATTACAAATAGGATTGATATGGGGGATGCGGCGGATGTTGTATATTTGGACTTTCAGAAGGCCTTTGACATGATGCCACACATGAGGCAGCTTAAACAGATAAGGAGAATGTACAAGAAAGTAGCACATGAAATACAATGTTGGAAAATACATGGTCATGCACTTTGGTTGTAGAAATAAATGTGCAGACTATTTTCTAAACAGGAAGAAAATCCAAAAATCTGTGATGCAAAGGAACTTTGGAGTCCTTGTGCAGAACACCCTAAAGGTTAACTTGCAGGTAGAGTCAATGGTGAGGAAGGCAAATGCAATGTTAGCATTCATTTCAAGAGGTCTAGAGTACAAGGGCAGGGATGTGATGTTGTGGCTTTATAAGGCACTGGTGAGGCCTCACCTTGAGTATTGTAAACAGTTTTGGGTTCTGCATCTAAGAAAAGTTGTGCTGGAATTGGAGAGGGTTCAGAGGAGGTTCACAAAGATGATTCTGGGAATGAAACTGTTATCATACAAGGAATGTTTGATGGCTTTGGCTTTGTACTCACTGGAAATTAGAAGGATGAGGGGTGATCTCATTGAACCCTTTTGAATGTTGAAAGGCCTAGACAGATCAGATATGGAAATGATGTTTCCCATGGTGGGGGAGTCTAGGACAAGAGGGCATAGCCTCAGGATAGAAGGGCATCCATTTAAAACAGAGATGCGGAGAAGTTTCTTCAGCCAGAGGGTGGTGAATTTGTGGAATTTGTTGCCCCAGGCAGCTGTGGAGGCCAGGTTGTTGAATGTTCTTAAGGCAGAGATTAATAGGTTCTTGATTGGACATGGCATCAAAGGTTACGGGAGAAGGCCAGGGAGCGGGGCTGAGGAGGGGAAAAATGGATCAGCCATGATTGAATAGTGGAGCAGACTTGAAGGGCCAAATGGCCTAATTCTGCTCCTATGTCTTATGGTCTAACCCTGTGCTCTTAAATCTCTCTACAGAGAGGCCATGTATTCACAGAAAGGGGTGGTTCATCTACACCTTCCTGAAGTCCACAATGATTTCCTTTGTCTCCTCCATGTTCAGGCTTAGGATGTTCTTCTTACACCAATCCACCTGTAGCTCCACATCCCCTCTATACTTCACCTCATCATTATTCTCGATAAGGCCATCTGCTGTTATGACATCCACAAACTTGATGACACGGTTTGAGCTATATCCTGCGACTCAGTCATGTGTCAACAGTGTGAACAGCAGTGGGCTGAGCACACAGCCCTGGGGCAGTGCCGGTGTTCAGCATAATGTGACTGGAGACTTCGCTGCTCGCACGGACTGACTGTGGTGTTACTGTTAAGAAATCCAGTATCCAGTTGCAGAGGGGGGTGTTGAGACCCAGCAAGGACAGTTTCCCCACTAGTTTTTAGGGTAAGATGGTGCTGGGCACTGAACTGCAGTAAATAAACAGCAGCCTAGCATATGAGATCCCACTTTCCGAGTGGGGCTGGGCAGAGGCTATTGGATTGTCAGTGAATTGATTTGAGTGATAAACGAACTGGAAAGGGTCCCGTGTAGTCGGGAGAAGGGCTTTAATGTGCTCCATGACCAGTCGCGCAAAGCATTTCATAACGGTTGAGGTTAATGCCACCAGACGATATCTGGAGCACCCCTGTCAGCTGGGCTGTGCAGTCTTTCAGAACCCGACCTGGTATATTATTGGGCCCCACAGCTTCGCATGGGTTGACTCTGGCCAGGGTCTTCCTCACCTCAGCTTCAGCCAGATGGAGCGCCTGATCCCCTTTTGGGGGGAGGGGGGTGCTCGTTCCTTCTTCGCCAGCTCTTTGTTCTACTCATCAAACCGGGTGTAGAAGACATGCAGCCTCTCAGGGAGTGAAGCATCCTCGTCACCAATGCGCAAGGTAGACATAGTCTGCAATACTCTGAATTCCCTACCACATATGCCTCGTGTAAGTACGTATTTCATTGCACCTCTGCAGATATGCACTTGTACGTATGATAGGAAACTAACTTTATATTATCACTCAATGTCAAAGTCAAAGCCAACATATTAGGCTTTGCTACATGTCAGTTTCGCCACAGACACTCTCAAATGGTGTCTGTTCAGTGACACAGTAATGGAGCTGATTGATACTTTAGCATTAACAGAAGCCTCAGGACATAACCTTGACTTGGACCTGTACACCACATATCTTTTAAGACCATTTTGTTGTCTGGATGGAGATAAAGAAATAGAGAAGTCATATAAACTAAATCCTCAGTTGTCTTATAAAGAAGCCTCTGTTCAAGGCAGCCGTGTAGGACTGATAAAAATAAAGAATATACTGCAAGATAAAATTTTATTTATTTGCTATCAATACACCAATATACATAAAAGGCAAGTTTCCAAATGTTCACTTCTATCGTAAAGCTAACTATAAATGAGGTACAATGGTGAAATTGTGTATTTATAAGATATGGGTGCAGAACCAGTGCTCAAATGGTTCTATTGCAAAGATTTGAATATCACACGTCTACCACAAAGTATCAGCTACCATACACACAACTCTGAAGATGGTGTCTCTCCCAAATGCTAATAGATACTGTCAGTAAGCAGAAAGTGGAACAAATGCTTCATTTCCCAGTACAGTCATTCCTCACTTTGACAAGCACATATATACAATGAATTAAAAAATACTGCTTAACTCCTGATAGCGAGACCTCTATAAAATGTGAAAGTCACTTATACAGTCTGTGCATGTGTACAATAGTGATTTGTATCTAAGCAATGTTAAAATGCAGCTCTAGCCTAGCAGTGCGTCATATGCGTTTCATTAATTTATTTCAACCTCATTTGCTTTATTTCATATTCAAATGAGGAAGAACTAATATGTTCTGACAAGCTGAATCTTAATCACACGCTATCTACAGTCTATACAATCTACAATCTGCTGTTCAGATCACACTGATAAAGGATCAGAATTTTAAACAGGGTCCTGAAGATGTTATCAAAGGAATTGCCCTATTATTATAGAACCTCTGATCAGAAAACAGCAGGAGAGTGTGATTATCATTGGAGGAAATTGCATCTGCCTGTGAAAAGTTCCATCCTTATTCTTTCACATTGTCTCCAGTCAAGAGTTCCTTGACTTGAATTAGTCAGAGAAGTGAGCTCAATTATGAATGAAGGAAATTACCAGTGAAACGGAAATAAGAATCAATCGCTCATATAACACACACAGAATGCTGGAGGAACTCAATTGGCCAGGCAGCAACTATGGAAAGGAATAAACAGTCGACGTTTCAGGCCACAACCCTTTTTCAGGACTGCCCGTATGTCTCACTTTGGGACAATTGTGAAATAAAAGAAGGAGGTGGGTTTGAATTAGCTGATAAAATATTTCACCAGGTCCAAAAGGATATCATGAAAAGTTTCGAACAATAGTTTGCTCCCAGAGGGAGGTCATGTGAACTGCAGAGGCCTTGTGAGGGAAATAAATATGTGAAGACCAATTAGACTTACACAGCTTCAAAAGGTGATTAAGTGCAGCCAAACTATAGATTTTCAATAGAGTAAAAACTGTTAAACATCATATTTGTTCATCGGCTCACTTACTGAGCAAGCAATGGCTTTTTTGAGTACTACTACTTGTTTCTCTGAATGATTCTGATAATCTGCATGACTCAACAGCTGTAAAAAATCAAAATGTAAATATGTGAGTCCACCAAATATCACATTATTACATATATCTTCCCTCCACATCTTTTGAATTCAGGTCAGCAGTAGTTCAGACAAACAGCTGGAATCTGTTATCCATAAACTAAAACAATCGGCAAGGAAGAAAACTTCACTGAACAAAAGAGGTCAATCACTGTGGGTCACAACTGAGCAGCCATCACACTGAATGGCTGATGAAGTCTGAGGGGCCTAACTTCCTCCTATCTTATTTCCCCATCTTCCTATGCCAGCTAATCCTGCAGCACGTTTTAATGGAGACCTTGCCTGGAATGACATTAATAGCCAATGTTATTCAAGCAGCTGTGAAACATTTTCCAATCTCCTGAGATCACTGTACTTTCAAGCATTATTTTTACCAAATTACCTGAATAAAATCCTAGTGCTAAAACACTGAAAATGGATCCTCAAGCAAACCAGTTCTCATTCACACACCATTCTCTGCCCCACCACAATAACATTTCTTATCGTTTCCTTTAAAAAAATTGGTATGAAGTTTCAGCTTTTTTATTTGAACAATAGCATCAGCACTTATGCTGTGAGGGGTTATCAGCCTGGTGGAGTCTCGGGCAACTAAAGCCAAAACACGCAGTGATGCAGAATATTGGAGCAGCTTGTTCTGTATTGACCTCGGGCCCTGTCTGTGTGGAGTTTGCTCATTCTCCCTTTGACTGTGTGGATTCCTTCCAATGTTCCAGTTTCCTCCCATATCCCAAGGACATGCTAATAGGTCAGCTGGCTATTCTAAATTATTCTTCGTGGTGTAAAGATTCAGTGCAATTGACAGACATACGTGAGAGAACTACTCACACAGAAATAAATCGGGGAATGGGATTTACAGGGATGCATTTGGACAATTGAAGAAGACTTAATAGGTAATATGTCCTTCTGTGTCACAAGAAAATATGAGAAAATATTTGAAGTCTTCTTATTTGTTTGTGTTCTAGGTGTACGGGGATAATCGACTATGTGCATTGATTAATAGAGAGAGAGAGATCCATGAGATTTACCCTCCATGAACAGACCCAGACAGAGTTAGGAACTTCTGACGTGTATGCTGTGACAGCTGTGCTAATGCCACAGAGCTGATGTGCGTGCATGAGCAGAATCTGATTTATAACAAAGAAGAAACGACGGCTGTGCAAATTAGATTTTATACAAGAACATGGATCTTCTTCAGGTCTTTGCCTGAAGAACTATATGAAGAACTGCATTCTTTCTACTGCTCCAAATATTAGTTTGTCATTCTCTAGTTAGTTCTGGAACAAGGACAGTAGTAAACTGACAACAGTTGCCACACTAATAGTTCCCTGAAGACATGCCATTAATCAAACATTGATTTAGATTGCATGTCAAGATTCTGTTTACTGAAAACAAGATTGCAAGTATTCCCCTCGATATAAACTCATAAAAAATATAATCCTACCATCATGAGTGCAGGTAAATATCTAGGATTGGAAACAAAAACAAAAATTTAAAAATAATCAAAGCACTCTGTTTAATACTGATGGAGATTCCATAAATGGAAGCCTGTCACATTACCAATTGTGCTGTGCTATTTGGACTGATTTCAGGTTTTCTTCACTATTGTTTGGAGTGAAAAAGTCTATCATCGATATTTTTTTTAATTGCTGAAGATTTGAGAGTGGGGGGTGAGTGTGGTGGAGTGTAGAAACATGTCCACTCATTTCTCTCATTTATTTTAATTTAAAACATTAAAAGCACATGATATACAAGCTACTTATAGACAATTATTAATAATGCAGTAGTTCCCATTAGTTTTTTGTACGGGCTATCCCCATGTAATGAATAGGTTTTGTTTTCATATTCGTTCATGAGTTAATTTTGCTTCTAACTTGGAAAGTACAAAAAAAATCACTCAGTGTAGTACCATACCTCCACAGAATTGCAATGACTGGCATCAAAAGCATATAAAACTGATAAGAAAGAACAATTACTAAACATGTTCCCCTTTTAAAGAAATGAAGATATATACATATTTTGGACTCTTGAATCTAATAATATTATAGGTCTCCAGCAGTTTTCCTTTTTATTTTGGTGCATATTATATTGCTCATTGATTACACTGGAATATATTGAATACTATATGTAGTGGCAAACAGAAATATTTTTATCTCTGGAGGCAGTATGAAAATACATTTTGAGAGTAGCATATTTTTTAAAAATCAGATGAAGAGAGCAGATTCATAAATAATGGTCAAGATTTTTCATTTTTTGTCATATTGCATTAAGTGTGAGTAATATGTGAATGGGCTGAACATTTTACCAGAGGGAAAAGTATTATTGGGAAGGACAGCGAATACAGGCATTCTCTCAGTTATGTGAAGGTAGCTAAGCACACAAGAAGTACAAGATAAAGTACACATCCACAGGAAACAGGCTAAAATTGAATCTGGATAGCTATCATCCTATCAGCCTACAGGCTTGGTCATCAGCACAGTGATGGAAAGTGTCATCAACCTTGTTATCAGGTGACATAGCTTATTCAGCATCATCTTGCTGTGAAATGAAGACAGAAAAAGCTGAAAATACCTAGCAGCTCCGACAGCATCAGGGCGGAGAGAATCAGTTAACAGTTTCAGTAAACAGCTTTTCATCAGAACTGAAGCAAGTTGGAAGTCAGACATGCCTCAAGATCCCAGAGTCGGGAGAACAGTGAGGTGGACAGAGGAAAGTCTGTTATGTGATAATGGAACCAAGGTTAGATTAATGCCTTATCAAGAAATAAAGAGGGAAACAGAATTCATTGAGAGTGAACAAGACAAAAGAGGTGAATGGAGATCTTGTCAAAGACAGGAATGGAACTATTCCCAGAAGTGGCAGGGAATTGAACAAAAATCAATAACCAAAACGCAAATCAGCAGTGATGGAGATCTGGTGGAAATACTCAACTGGGCAGGCAGCATCCGTGAAGAGAGAAATGTTTCATCAGAAATGAGAAGAATTAGATATCAACGTGCTGTGGAGAGGAGGGGATAGATGAAGAGAATAGAGAAGGCTTGTAGTAAATTAAACAGGTTTTGTTTAACACACAGAATACTGGATGAATTCAAGGGATCAGGTAGCATCAACGGAGAGGAATAAACAGTCCACATCTCAGCCTAATAAGTCGAATGTCTATTCCTCCCCATTGATGCTGTCTGATGTACTGAGTTCCTCCAAAATTTTGTGTGTGTTGTACTGGATTTCCAGCATTCTGTTTGCAGGTTTTGACACCTTATCACCAACCATTGCTTAGTTTGGGTTTATGTAGGATCACTCAGCTCTACAAAATAACTAAATTCTTGAGATATCTGCCATTAATTCCCACTGACTTCAGAGTTGGCAATACACTCTGATGCCATTCCTAACTTGACTTGGTGTTTACTTGAGAATTCAGTTCTTTTGTCCATATTGGTATCTGTTGTGTGATGAAGTGTAGGCAGAAGTCAGTTTTCACAAAGGAAGTTGATCATATTCTTAGAGATCAATTATCTCAGTCCCAGAACCTCATTACAGGAATACAAGTGAGTGCACAATGCTCAGTTCTCTTCACAACTCTATAGCAAATGAAGGCTGACCTGGACAACATTCAGGCATTAGCTGAAAAATAGCAAATAAAATTTGTGCTTTATAACTGACAAACAATATCCATCTTCAAAAAAAAAGATTATCAATGAAAAGAGATTGTTACCAAGACCAAGCTTCCAGTAAGATGGTAGCTTGTTTGGATGCAGAGTTCTCTCCAGTGCCAACTAAAGCTGTTTTAGTCTTTTTTTAAAGGTTTTATTTTTACAATTGCAAGACAATGCTGGACACTATGAACTTCAAGTATTGCAGATCTACCCCATCAGTGAGCTGCTCATTGGCAGAGGAGCTGGAGGAACTGGACTTGGTGTGACTGTCACAGAAAGGCATCGGAGTCTGTGTGAATGAAGGCACTGTGCATTATAATGATGGTGACTGTCTTGGATGCTTCTCTTGTGATTTCAAGACCCTGTTGGACACTTGGTAATGTAAAATACTGCAAATCCTTTTCCCTTGTCTATTGGAGAGACAGATGGCAGGGGAGCTGCGTGGCCTCAGTTGTAGCGAGGACTAGGCCTCCAGCCACGGGTTGTTTGTTGCAGCAGTCCAGGAGAGCAGATGCCAGAGGTGTTGTAGCATGGAGTCCATGCAGGGATTGGGCCTGGCCCCTTCCGTCAGTGCTGCCTGTCAGTGTTCACTTAGTGGAAGACGAGCAGGATTGCATGCATGATACATCTGCAGACTAAGAACTGCTCGTCCTTTCTGATTATATCCATGCACCTCCAATTTACAGGACATGTCACTCTGAGACTTAGGCTCTGTATATATATTTTAACGTGCTTCTTTATATGTTCTCTATGTGCCTCATGCTGTGTATGACTGCTGGTGGTGTATTTTGCACCTTGGCCCCAGAGGAACACCATTTTGTTTGGCTGCACTTTGGATATTCATGTATGGTTGAATGATAATTAAACTTAAAGTTGCAGAACATAGTAACCTGCCTCAACTATTATAAACTATAGTACTTATATCCACAGTGATGAAATGCTTCAAAGGGTT
This sequence comes from Mobula birostris, assembly GCF_030028105.1. NCBI lineage: Eukaryota > Metazoa > Chordata > Chondrichthyes > Myliobatiformes > Myliobatidae > Mobula > Mobula birostris. The sequence continues at coordinate 30,793,818 of NC_092381.1, forward strand.
GGTCATAGCAACTGCTGCTTGAGGAGTGACCTGGATTTGTTCCAATTTGCCCACCGTAACAACAGGTCAACAGCAGTTGCCATTTTACAGGCACTTAACTCAGCTATAGAACACCCTGGACAATGACGATGCATACATCAGGAAGCCCTTCATTGACTACAGATCGGTATTCAATACTATCAACCCCACGAAACTCATGACTAAGCTCCAAAACCTGGGTCTGCCTACCTTACTGTGCAACTGGGTCCTCCATTTCCTCACTGGCAGGCCCCAGTTGGTAAAGAATGACAACATTTCCTTCACATTCATCATCAGAGTAGCTGCACCACAGGGCTATATGCTTTGCCCTCTGCTCTACTCACTTTATACTAATGATTTTGTGGCTAAGTACAGCTCCAATGCCAAACTTTAATTTGATGACAACACCACTGTTGTTCACCAGAATAAAGGTGGCGATGAATTAGTATAGAGGAGGAAGATTGAATACCTGGTTGAGTGGTGCCAGAACAATTTCTCACTCAGCAGCAGTAAAACCAAAGAGCTGGTGATCGACTACAAGAGGAAGAAGCTGGAGTTCCACAAGCCAGTCCTCATTAGGAGAACGAAGGTAGAGAGAGAGAGTCAATAGTTTTAAATTCCTCAGTGTTAACATATCAGAGGTCTGTCCTGGCAATAGCACATAAATGTAATCACAAAGAAGTCATGACAGCAAATATCTACTTCCTTCTAAGTTTACATAGATTTAACACGTCCCCAAAAACACTGACAAATTTCTGCGGATGTATGGTGGAGGGTATCCCAATGGGATGCACCATCGCCTGGCATGGAAACATCAATGCTCAGGAACGAAAACAGCTACAGAAAGTGGTGAATGTATCTCAGCCCACCATAGGCAAAGCCATCCCTACTATTGAGTATGTTTATATGGAGCGCTGCCACAAGAAAGCAGCATCCATCATCAAGGACCCCTACCATGATCTCTTCTCACTACTACCATCGGGCTGGAGGTCCCAAGCCATCAGGTTCAGGAACAGTTATTACCTTACAACCAGCATGGATAAATTCATTCACCACTTCTAAGCCTACGCTGTACTAGTACCAGAGACTGAACTACACTACATTAGCTAGTAGTAGGCAATGAACCCGGTGAGATGACAGATCTCCCAGTGAGTGAGCAGCTCAGAGAGAGTGACCACAGCTCCCTCACTGTTACCATGGCCTTGGACAGGGTCAAGAGAATTAGTATGGGAAAGTTCTTAATGGGAGAATAGCCAATTATGATGTTATTAGGCAGGAATTTGGAAGTGTGAATTGGGAACAGATATTCCCAGGAAATACACACCAAAATGTTTGAAGTTCAAAGTACATTTATTATCAAAGTATGTGAGGTATATACAACCTTGATATTTGTCTCCTTATAGGCAGCCACAAAACAAACTCAATAAAATCTATTAATAAAAGAAGACTGTCATACACCCAATATGCAGAAAAAAAACAAATTGTGCAAACAATATAAGTAAGCAAATACCATTCAGAACTGAAGTTCACGAAAGTGAGTCCACAGCTATGAAGCAAGTCATCACTGTAGTCGATCCAGGAGCCCAATTATTGCAGGCAACAGCCTCAGTTCAATGCAGAGACAAGTAATCCTCATCAGGCAGTGAACTGAACACCAGCCTATCTTTCTCCTCTGGCCCCGACACCCTGACCTTTTCAAGCTGGCCCAACATTTAAACTGGCTGAACCTCAGGTTGTTCCTCGTTTTTGGACCCGGGCCCTGCAGATTTGAAACACTCTCAGGCCTAAGCCCACCACCTCGATTCGGCCCTAAGCCCATCACCTCGATTCAGCCCCAAGCCCACTACCTTGATTCTGCCCTAAGTCTACCACCTCGATTTGGGCCTAAGTCCACCACCTTGATTCGGCCCTAAGCCTACCACCTGGATTCGGGCCGAAGTCCACCACCTTGATTCAGCCCATACCAGACCATTCCAATCTGGCCCAGTGCTTAAAAATATGGAGGCTGCTCAGGGATAACATGCATGGAATTCTGGATAGGTTTGTCCCATTGAGGCAGGGAAAGATGGTAGGATGAAGGTACCATGGTTGATGAGAGATGTGGAATATGTAGTCAAGAGTAAGAAAGAAGCTTAATTAAAGTACAGGAAGCAAGGATCAGCAGGGCTCTTGAGAGGAGAGTTATAAGGTAGCCAGGAAGGAGCTTAAGAAGCTAGTTATGAAAGCTTGAAGGGACACGAGAAGGCCTTGGCAAGTAGGATCAAATAAACATTCTATGTGTACATGAAGAACAGGAGGATAAGTTGAGTAAGGGTAGGACTGATCAGAAATAAAAGCAGAATCATGTGCCTGGCGTTGGAGGAGATCAGGATTCTCGCTTCAGTTTTCACCAGTGAGAGAGACCTTGACAAATGCAAGGTCAGGCTAATATGCTGAAGCACGTTGATACCAAGCAAGAGGATGTGCTGGAACTTTTGAGAATAGGTAAGTCCCTGGTCCCTGCGGCTGGATGGGATATATCCCAGGTTGCTGCGGAAAGCGAGGGAAGAGATTGCTGCACCTTTGGCGATGATCCGTGCATCCGCTCTAGCCACAGCTGTAGTACCAGAAGATTGGATCATGGCAAATGTTACATTCAAGAGAGATAATGGGGATAATCCTGGGAATTATAGACCAGCAAGTATTACGCCAGTGGTGGCAAATTATTGGAGAAGATTCTTAGAGATAGGATTTATGAGCATCTGGAGCATTATGAGCAAAGTTGGAGCATTATTATCAAAGTACGTATAAATTATACAACCTTGAGATTTGTTTGCTTACAGGCAGCCACAAAGCAAGAAACCAGAAAGAACACAATTAAACAAAAAATAAAGACCAATACCTGATGCACAGAGAAAGGGAAAAAATTCACAAATCATGCAAACAATAGAAGCGAGCAACAACAACCCGAACCCCGGAGCAGCCCAGAGTAGACCCAAAGCCTTTGTATCCGATCATCATATTAGCAGGCACAGAGCACGGCAGATGGGGCAGTCTTCATAGCCTCAGCACCATGGGAAGAGGAATGAACATCGTAAGAGTGTGAGCAAAATCATCTCTCACCTCCGATCCTGACGCCCTGACTTTCCAGTCTATCTGGGGCGGCGTTTAAATTGTCCAAACAGGGTATCATATCTCACACTAGGACCTGAGCACTGCTGCAGCAGAAGGCTCAGGGCCTAGACCACGCTGCTCAGCGACTTGCTCCGGGCCCAGCTTTCATTACCCATTCCAAAGCCACTCTCGCTTTCTCCAAATTGACTCGGCGCCCAGAGTGATCCAACCTCACACTGGGGCCAGTTATATGGGCATCGAAGCTCCGCTGCCTTGATTTCTCTCCAAATGGACCACTGGATCTATGCTGATTCTACAACATACTAGCAAAGTTCATCCCTTGAGTTTGTTTTGCCTTCGCTCGCTGCTTTGTTGTATGCAGCGATAATTTACTTCATAAAAAGTGTTATTAGTCGAATTTCTTGCCTTTTCAACTACTAGTAAGCTGTCACATGCATTCGGTAGCACCATCTTAAACCAGAAATATAGGTTGATCAGAATTAGTCAGCATGGCTTTGAGAGGGGCAGATCACGCCTCACACATCTGATTATATTCTTCAAGGAACTGTCAAAACAAATTGATGTAGATAGAGTAGTGGATATATTGTAGATGGATTTTAGTAAGGCATTTGACATTGTTCATAGAAACATAGAAAATAGGTGCAGGAGTAGGCCATTCGGCACTTCGAGCCTGCACCGCCATTTATTATGATCATGGCTGATCATCCAACTCAGAACCCCGCCCCAGCCTTCCCTCCATACCCCCTGACCCCCGTAGCCACAAGGGCCATATCTAACTCCCTCTTAAATATAGTCAATGAACTGGCCTCAACTGTTTCCTGTGGCAGAGAATTCCACAGATTCACCACTCTCTGTGTGAAGAAGTTTTTCCTAATCTCGGTCCTAAAAGGCTTCCCCTCTATCCTCAAACTGTGACCCCTCGTTCTGGACTTCCCCAACATCGGGAACAATCTTCCTGCATCTAGCCTGTCCAATCCCTTTAGGATCTTATACGTTTCAATCAGATCCCCATGGTAGATCAGATCTCCTCATGGTAGACTCATATAGATAGTCAGGAAGCATGGGACCCAGGGAAACTTGGCTACATGAATTCAGAATTGGCTTGGCCCATAGAAGGCAAAGGGTTTTTGTAGATGCAAGGCATGCTGCCTGGAGGTTGGTGATGAGGGCTATTCTGCAGAAATCTGTCCAGGGACTCCAGCTCTTTGTGATCTTCATAACAGACTTGGATGAGTAAGTAAGCTTGCATATGACACGAAGGATAGTGGAGTTGTGGATTGTGTAGAACAGGGTTTCCCAATCTTTCCTCTGCCATGGACCCCTATCATTAACCGAGGGGTCCGTGGAAGCCAGGTTGGGGAACTCTGGTATAGAGGCTGTGGTGGGTTAAAATAGGACAATGATAGAATGCAGAGCTTGGCTGAGAAGTAGATGGAGTTCATTCTGGAAAAGTGTGAAGTGATACACTTTGGAGGGTTGAACTTGAAGGCAGAATACAATGACAATAGCAGAATATGGAAAAACAGAGGGATCCTGGGGGCCACGTCAAAGTTGCCATGCAAGATTACAGTGTGGTTCAAAGGTCCAAGGATTCAAAGTACATTTACTATCAAAGTATGTATGCAGTATATGACCCTGGGATTTGTCTCCCCACAGACAACCCCGAAACAAAGAAAACCATGGAACCCATTCAAAAGAAAACATTAACCCCTCCCTCATGTGCAAAAGAAAAAACAAATTATGAAAATGACAACAAAAAAAAGCAAAAAATACAGAATATAAAACACAAAAATTGAAAGAGTTCAGGTATATTCGGCTCTATTCAATGTTTGTTATCTGTAGGCCGTCCCGATTCAAAATTGCCCAAAATAGGGTGATTAAGAAGTTGCATGTTGTGTTGGTCTTCATTAATCAGGGGATTGAGTTCAAATGCTGCAAGGTAATGTCGCAGCTCCACAAAGCTGATTAGATCACACCTGGAGTATTCTATTTAGGCCTGGTTGCTTGATTATAGGAAGGATGTGGAAGCTTTAGAGAGGGTGCTGAGGTGACTTACCAGGATGCTGCCTGGATTAGAGGACAGGACTTATGAGGAAAGGTTAGTATGCTAGGGTGTTTCTCTTTAGAATAGAAGATGATGAGAGGTGACCTGATGAATGTGTACAAGATGATAAGAGGCATTGATAGAATGGACAGCCAGCACCTTTCCTTCTTACCGGGGGAAAAATGGCTAATATGAGAGGGCATAATTTCAAGGAAAGTGTGGAGGGAGTGTCAGGGATAGGTTTAAGATTATATTATTTATTCATTTATTTTGTTTTTAGTACACAGAGAATGGAGAGTGCACTGAGACACGTTGTCAGAGATGCTGGTTGAGGCAACTACATTAGAGGGACTCTTGGCTAGGCACATGGATGAAAGGAAAATGGAGCGCTATGTGGGAGGGAAGCTTTAGATAGATCTTGGACTAGATTAAAATGCCAGCACAACATCATGTACTGTTCTATGTTCACTACTCTGAACTAATTCTACAAACTACATATTCACTTCCAAGGACTATTTACAACTCATTTTCTCAGCATTATTTTTTAGTTACCACTTGTCTTCTTTGGCTATCAGTCTTTTTCCATGAACCTTTCGAATCTTTGAATCTTTGTTTATGTAGCTTTTTCATTATACGCCACTATATTTATTAATTCCTGAAAATGCCTACAAGAAAATGAATCTCAAGGTAACATACAGCTACTTGCATATTAATTTTACTTTAAACTTGCAATAACTTATCTATTGACATACATTTGACATATCAGCTACTTGCTTTCTGACTTTGAATAAATATAAATATTGAAGAGGAATTTGGATAGGGATATGGATGGGAGGGATGTGGAGGGCCATGGTTCAGTTGTAGGTTGGTGGAACGAGGCTGAATAATAGTTTGGTATGGACTAGAATATGGAACAGTACAGCACAGGAACAGGTCCTAAATCCAACAATGTCATGCTGAACCAACCAAATGGCCAACTAAACTATTCCCTTCTGCCTACACAATATCCATCTCCTTCTATTTTCCTTACACTCATGTGCCTATCTAGACATCTCTTAAAAGTCTCTAATGTATCTGTCCCTCCACCACCCCAGGCTGTGCATTCCAATCACCAACCACTCTTAAAAAAAACTTCCCCCTCACATCTCCTTTCAACTTACCCCCTCCTACCTTAAATCTATGCACTCTGGTATTTGACATTTCAGCACTGGGGAAAAAAGCTACTGTCTGTTTGCTCTATCTATGCTTCTCATAATCTTATAAACACCCATCAGCCATCCCCTCAACTGCTGCCACTCAAATTCGTCCAACCTCTCGTTACAGCACATGCCCTCTAATCCAGGAAGCATCCTTGTAAACCTCCTCTGCACACTTTCCAAAGTCTCGACATCCTTCCTATAATGGGGTGAACTGAACGGTATGCCATACTCCAGATGCAGCCTAACTAGAGTTTCGTAAAGCCGCAACATATCTTCCTGTCTTTTGAGCTCAATGCCTATACTAATAGAGATGATCATGCCACAGGTTTGATGGCCTAGATGGGCTGAAGGGCCTATTTCTATGCTGTAGTGTTCTAGTGTTCTATGACTCCCCAGATCCGTTTCATCACTTGCAGAACATGTCAGGAATATAATTTCTAATTGGTTGCATTACTCATCACAGGTAAGATAGCCACAATTCTGTAAGCTCAATTTAACTAAGCTTCTCTTTAATCTTTAACCGAAAATAAACTTATGCATATTATAGTGTTTTAAAACAATTTTATTTGGAAAATAATTGACTTCATGTATTCTGTTTCAATCAACCAATAATAGTGACATTGTTAGTGATAGTTTGAGCATAAAACTAATTCTTAGAACAATTACTGAACTTAAAAATCTTATTCCCAAGTCCTACCAAACTGTTCAATCTTCATATTAAACCAATTTTAATTAGTTCCATATGTGCAAAGTCTAATTGGCATTGAGATAAATTAAGTAGAAAACAGATTTACAGTTTATTGAACTGCTTTACTAATTTCAATCAGCTTCTCACTCAACTGAACACATCTCAAAGGTTATTTTAGGGGTATGTTTCATTACAACAGATCATCTCTATATACTTATAACCTTCATGATGTTTCAACACAAATCATATGCTCCTTACCACTACACCATTTGTCACAACCTCCATAATTCTATAATGTACCTGGGAGTGGAATAAAATGCAAGTTTGCAGACCCCAAGCTGCACAATTCTTCAAATATCTTCAATTGACTTTTAACAAACGGGTGAACAATTAGAACAGGTGGCCAGGACCTTATCTTTACAACCTTTCCATGAACAGGTGCCCTTCTGATAAACTAATGCTCACTGTTACTGAACTTGTGTGTTAAACCCTAGCGTTCAGTGATATGTTTTAAAGTCACAGCCTTTTGACCCAGAGGTTCAATTTGTCCCAAACGAAACAAACAAACTAATTGCAGTGTTGTGATCCTGTGGGCTTAACTGGTATGATCACATTTTATAGGCTATAGCACATTACAGTACAGTATAGTCCCTTCAGCCTATGACTGTGCTGACCTTTTAATCTACTCAAAGAGCAATTCAAGCCTTCCCTCCTTCATAACCCTCTATACAGTATCTCTATCATCCATGTGCTTATCTAAGAGTTTCTTAAATGTCTCTGCCACTATCACCCTCTGGCAGGGCATTCCATGCACCTACTATTCTGTGTAAAGAACTTACTGTACTTCTGACATCCACCCTATGCTTTCCTCCAATCTCCCTAAATCTCTTGAAAAAACAATAATTACACTTTTTTTGCACATAAATGACAGTGCCTTTCTGCTTCCTCCACGGTTTACTGGAAATTTTGTCTCTGATTTCAGTTTCCATGCCCTGTTCACCTTTGTGTGTTGTGTCAGTGACTATTCTTCTTATTGATATCGCTACTTGCATGTCTGAGGCTAGGCTGGGAACAATATTCACGTGGACTTACCGACTGATTTAGCTATGTTTAATAATTTCATTCAGCCCACTTTCCCCATGTCTACTAGATCCAAGATAACTTTGTTTTCTCTCAGTTGAGGATTCTCTTCCACTGTATGTGACAGGGTTCTTGGTTGTATCTGTTCGAAGTTCCTCTCATCTTTTCAAGCTTTTTTCCTCCTCTTCTGGAACTACAATGGGATCTCATTTGTTCCAATTTTTCAGAATCATATTCACATTTATTATCACTAGCATATATCATGAAATTTGTTGTTTTGCAGCAACCATACTGTGTAATGACTGTAAGTTACAATAAGAAATATATTAAGAATAAACTTAGGATGGAGATGAGGGGGAACTGGTTTCCTCAGAGTGGTGAATCTGTGGAATTTTCTGCCCAATGAAGCAGTGGAGGCTACCTCAGTAAATATATTTAAGACAAGGTTGGATAGGTCTTTGCATAGTAGGGGGATTAAGGGTTATGGGGAAAAGGCAGGTGGGTGGAGATGAGTCCATGGACAGATCAGCCATGATCTTATTGAATAGCGGAGCAGTTCGACGGGCCAGATAGCCTACTCCTGCTCCTATTTCTTATGTTCTTAAATAAATAGTGCAAAAAAAATAATGAGGTAGCATTCATGGACCGTTCAGAAATCTGATGGTGGAGAGGAAGAAGCTGTTCCTAAAATGTTGACTGTGCACCTTAAGGCTCCTGTACCCCCTTCCTAAATGCAGTAATGAGTAGAGAGCATGCCCTGGATGGTGAGTGTCCACAATGTTTGATGCCACGTTCTTGGGCACCATCTCCTCAAGAGACTAGAGCCCATGATGGATCTGCCTGAGTCTACAACCCTCTGCAGCTTTTTCATTCCTATTCATTGGAGTCTCCATACCAGGTGGTGATGCTTTCCAGGGTACATCTGTAGAAATTTGCGAGCGTCATTAGTGACATACCAAAAATCTATTGCATCAGACCAGCTTCCGCACTCACTTCTAAGAGCTCAAAGATTAAGTTACCGACGTTGCATGCAGAAGCCTTGAGCACTGATCCAAAGACCCTTAGGTGTATAGAATCTAACAAAGCAATTTGGAAATTTAAGTTCAAGTGATTGGAGAAAAAGTAGTTTATAAATCTGGCATCGGTAATGGTTCTCACAATGATGTGTTGCAGGCTGCTGAGAAAATATGCCTCTTCTGAATTACTCTTACTGAACTCTGCAGCTTGTAATTTCCCTGAAAGCAAAGTACTTCTGAATCGTCTTAATGAATTAGTGATTTCACAATCTTTTGAAGGACTCGATAGACTTAACTCTCACCATGCAGGTATGCCATCTTTAAATGGGTGAAGATATATTGCCATGGCTGAAAGAGGGGAGGGGAGAACTCCAAGACATGCTGAAACACAGAGGAACGAAACTCTGTCAGGCATCTTGTCAGCAAATCTAACAGTCGGTGGAGAACAAGGTTGAGGACCTAAGGGTAGGATTGCTGTATCAGAGGGAAATGAGGAATTGTTGTATTCTGTTTCACAGAAACATGGCTTACTCTAAACATGCTGGATGTGTTAGAAAGACCCAAAGGCTTCTCAATACACAGGATGGATCAAGCTGCTGATCTGGAGAGGGCAAAAGCTGAGGGCTCTGTGTTTCATCATAAACTCTTTGTGGAGCTCAGACATTGTGGTTTTATTTTACTCTTGTTCCCCTGACCTGGAACATCTAATGATTGAGGCTGACCATTCTACTTACCAAGAGAGTACTCTTCTGTCACCCTGACTGCAGTCTGCATACCCTCAAAAGCCGATGTCAGTCAGGCACTTGAGACATTGAATGTTGTTCTCACCAAACAAGAAACAGACCACACTGACATGTTTCAAATTATATTCGGGGACTTCAATCAGGCTTGTTTAAAAAATCTTTGCCTAATTATCATCAGCATAAAATCTGCAGCACTAGAGGGTCCAACACACATAACCACTGCTATACAATGATAAAGAATGCCTACCATTCCATGCCTAGGTTGCATTTTGGGAAACCTGATCACCCGGCTATCCTTCTCCTACTTGTATACAGGTGGAGGCTAAAGAGCAAGGCTCCAGGATTAAGATCGACAAAGAGGTGGTTACAGGAGGCAGAAGAGCAGCTATGGGATTGCTTTGAGTTGATGGACCGGGCCATGTTCAAGGACAGAGAGGTTTTGAATGAATACACCACTGTTGTCACAGAATTTGTAAAAACAGTTGTGGACAAATGTGTTCCCACAAAATTATTTAGAGTCCTCCCCAAGCAGAAGCCCTAGATGAACCATGAAACCCACAATCTGCTGTAGGCCAGATCTGTGGTATTCAGGTCTGGCAATCAGGTAAGAAAGAGGAGGTCCAGGCATGATCTCCGGAAGGCCATCTCATGTCTGGACCACTGAAGGATGCTCGACAGCTCTAGAAGTGCTTGAATATCATTACCCCTTACAAAGTGAAACCCAGCGACATAGGTGACAACAAGGCTTCACTTCCAGATGAACTCAATGCTCTCTTTAGTCATCAAAACATGGAAGAACCATCACCAACTCCCAAAGCCCCCAGTGAGAGCATCCTTCAGGAGGATGAACCCACAGAAAGCATTTAGGCATGTTGGGGTACCTAGCTGACTACTAAAGAGCTGTGCTGATCAATTTACTGGTGCGTTCACCAATGTCTTCAACCTCTTGCTTTGACAGACTAAGGTACCCACCTGATTCAAGCAAATCATATCAAATTAAATCAGGTTTAATTGATATTCAGGTCATACATGGATACAGCTTAGTGCAACAGGTTCCTCAGGATCCAAGATGCAAAAAAACATACCGGCACATTCAAAATGACAAGAGAAAGAGTTACGCAAGAAAACAAATTTTAGACCAAGTTCCTGAGTTCCATGTTCCAAATCCTGCAAATTAATGGTTCACAGCAATCCAGCCTGTAATTTCACCAATCCACCACTGGGGGCAGCACTAACAGGAGAAGCCGCCCCCAACCAAGCCCAGACGCCACTCTAAAATACAAGCACAAGGACTCAGGCTTAGTTCTTGTTACAATCATGCTGACACTGCCTCCTCACCGCCTGATTCCCCCAGCAAACAAGGAAAATAGACTTGCGGCAATCGATGTCCAACAGGGCCGTGCAATCGTGAGAGAAATGTCCAAGGCAGTCACTCACAGTTTCACTACACGCTGCCTTCGTGCCAACTTGAAGGCACCAACTCTGGTGCCTCTGAGTAGCAGGCAGCAGCACGGTCTCCACCCAGGCCAGCTCTTCCGAACCCAATCCGACTTCTCGACTTCCAGTAAGATGCGGCACATATACACGCACACACCAGCTTCTCGAGGGCCAACCAAAGGTGCTTTTCTCCTTGTTAAATGTGTAATTTTAACATAGTAAGACTGTTCTTTACTCCAGTAACTACTTATACAGCAGGTCTATCACATCAGTGAGCTGCTCACTGTTCGGAGTGGCCAGCCAGTGGTTCGGAAAAGGCAAGTTGGCCGGTCAGGCCAGGGAGGAGGTTGAATCAGCCCATGGGGCCAAGGATATCGAATTGGGCCATTGAGTTGGGATATTCGAGTCAGCCTGCTGGACCGCAGGAGAGAGAGCCTAAGAAGAAAATGGTAACCTGCTTCAATGACTATCAGCAAAACAGGTCCACAACAGATGCCATCTCATTGGCAACAGCATCTCCTCTTCAATCTCTATCAGCACAGGTGCACCAGAAGGATGTATGCTTAGCTCCCTGTTCTACTTGATTGATGTGAGGCTAAGTACAGCTCCGGTGTCACATTTAAGTTTGCTGATGACACTACTGTCTTTGGACACATCAAAGATGGTGATGATTCAGTATATAGGAGGGAATCTGAAAATCTGACTGAATGATGTCACAACAACCTCTCATGCAATGTCAGCAAGATCAAGGAGCCAATTATTGACTTCATTAGGAGGAAATCGGAGGCAGTCCTCACCAGGGGATTAGATGTGGAGAGAGTCAGCAGCTTTCAGTTCTTCAATGCTTTCATTTCAGAGGATCCACACCCAGCAGATAAGTGCCATTATGAAGAAGGCATGGTAGAGCATCTTCTTCCTTAGAAGTGTATGAAGATTTGACATGTCATCTAAAACATTGATCTAATTCTATAAGTATGTAGTGGAGAGTATATTGACTGCTGCATCACTGCTTTGTATGGAAACACCAATGCTCTTGAACAGAATATCGTACAAAAAGTAATGAATATGGCCTCCTGTCCATTGAGCATATCTATACAGAGCACTGTAGTAGGAAAACAGCATCTATCATTAAGGACCACCACCACCCAGGCCTTCTTTTCTTCTCACTGCCTTCAGGAAGCAGGTACAGTATAAGGGTCTCAGGACTCACACCACCAGGTTCAGGAATAATTATTACCCCTCAACCATTAAGCTCTTGAACCAGTGGGGATAACTTCACTCACCTCATCACTGAATTATTCCCTTAATTTATGGACTCTTCACATCAAGTTTTCGATATTAATTAATAATAGACATCCGTTAGTCTCATGAGACCATGAATTTGCGCCTTGGAAGGTTTCCAGGGCGCAGGCCTGGGCAAGGTTGTATGGAAGACTGGTAGTTTTCCATGCTACAAGTCTCCCCTCTCCACGCCACCGATGTTGTCCAAGGGAAGGGCACGAGGGCACCGGTGTCGTCGCAGAGAAATGTGTGGTTAAGTGCCTTGCTCAAGGACACAACACGCTGCCTCAGCTGAGGCTCGAACTAGCGACCTTCAGATCACTAGACTGACACCTTAACCACTTGGCCAAGTGCTGATATTAATTGTTTACTTATTTATTTATCATTCTTCCCTTCTTTTTCTTTTGTATCCATATGGCTTGTTGCCGCTTGCACCTCGGTTGTTTGTCCATCCTGTTGGGTGTGATCTTTCATTGATTCTATTATGTGTCTTGGATTTACTGAGTATACCCACAAGAAAACAAATCTCAGGGTGTGTATGGTGACTTAAAGTACTCTGATATTAAATTTACTTTGCACTTTGGTATGCAAAACTGCTGAACTCTTTTTTTAAATGAACCAACAACGTAGGCAGGAAGAGGGACAAGATTCTGAAAAATGAGTTCAGGGAGTTAGGAGCTAGGTTGAAGGATCACTCCAGGGTTGTGATCTCAAGATTGCTACTTGTTCCATGTGCTAGTGAGGTCAGAAATAGGAAGATTATACAATTTAACTCGTGGCTAAGGACTTGCTATAGGAGGCAGGGCATAACATTTTTGGAACGTTGGGCTCCCTTCCACAGAAGGAGGGACCTCTACAGAAGATACAGATTGCACCTAAACTGAAGGGTGACTAATATCCTAACAGGAGAATTTGCTAGTACTGGACGACTGGACGATTGGGGGTGGGGGGGAGCGCAGGGGTGGGGTGTTTAAACTAGAGTTGTGTTTGGATGGGAATCAGAGTCCCAGAACATTTAGTAGAGGGGTTGCAGACACACATATTGTTAAGACCTCAGCAAAGTCAGAAAGCAAAAGGTTGAACATGGTGGGACTAATGTTCCGAGTTGCTTATGTAACATGATGTAAGGTTTCACTGCTAATGTAATGGCCTCTCTATAATGTTTCACTGCCAAGGTAATAGTTTCTCTATAGCAGCAATGTTTGGGTTATGACTAGAGATAACGGTGGCTTTGGAATGTATGCTAGCCAATGAGAGGCACGCTGTTCTTTCTTGTGGGTCTGGGAGCAGGGATTTTGTAGTCTTTTGTCAGCAAGAGATGAAGAGGGAAGATCTGAATGGAAACAGTAGGTAGACTGCAGGACCAAGTGGACTCGGAGCGAGGGTCTGATGATCAATGACGCTTGGAGGAGGTCGGTTGGGTTGAATAGATGATTCCATGAGCTCCTACGTGCACTTTAGACCATTTCATTAAAATGAGCCCTTTTTCTTTAAATTTTCTTTACTAACCCTATAGTCAGATTAAGATTTATAAAGTTCAATCGTTTAATTGCATGTGGTGTACTGTCTGATATCTAGCAGTTCAGATTTGTAACCGGGCAACACATCACAGAGCATCCACACAAAAGAGATTTCTCAGTCTGGCTGGGCCAGAGGCCGTCTTACCCTAGACAAATGTATGCTGGCTGAACCTCAATGAAAGAAGTATTGTAGGAAAAGCAAATGAGCTCATGACATGGATCAGCATATGGAATTATGATATTGTAGTCATTAGGAGATGGTTGTAGGAGGGGCGGGACTGGCAGCTCAATATTCAGGGGTTCTGTTGTTTTAGATGTGACAGAGCAGGAGGGATTAAAGGGGGAGGGGAGTCAGGAAAAATGTCACATCAGTGCTCAGTCAGGATAAACTGAAAATCTTGTCTAGCTGAGCTTTACGGGTGGAACTGAGGAATGAGTAAGGTACAGTATGACCACGTTCATGTGTCTATATTATAGATTACCCAACAGAATTGATTAGAGACCTTAAGGTAAAAGAACCCTTAGGGGAGAGTGATCATAATATGATTGAATTCACCCTGAAATTTGAGAAGAAGAAGCTAAAGTCAGATGTATCAGTAAAGGGAATTACAGAGCCATGAGGGAGTAGTTAGCCAGAATTAATTGAAACAGAAAACTGGCAGGGATGACAGCAGAGCAGTAATGGCTGGAATTTCTGGAATCAATTTGGAAGCTGCAGGATATATTCATCCCAAAGAGGAAGAAGTATTCTAAAGGAAAGATGACAGAACCATGGCTAACAAGTGAAGTCAAAGCCAACTAAAAAGCCAAAAAGAGGGCACATAATAGAGCAAAACCTTGTGGGAAGTTAGAGGATTGGAAAACTCTTAAAAACCAACAGAAGGCAACTAAAAAAGTCATTATGGAGATAAAGATGGAATACAAAAGTAAACAAGTCAATAATGTTAAGGAGAATACCAAAAGTTTCTTCAAATACATAAAGTATAAAAAAAGAGGTGAGAGTGGTTATTGGACCACTGAAAAACGATGCTGGAGAGGTGGTAATGGGGGACAATGAAAGGGCAGACAAACTGAATAAGCATTTTGCATCAGTCTTCACTGTGGAAGACACTAGCAGTATGTTGGAAGTTCCAGGTTTCGGGGGCACGAAGTGTGTGAAGGTACCATAACAAGCAGAAGGTTCTGAAAGATATGAAGATAGATAAGTCACCTGGACCAGATGGTGTACACCACCAGCGTTCTGAAAGAAGTGGCTGAAGAGATCATGGAGGCATTAGTAATGATCTTTCAAGAATCACGAGATTCTGGAATGGTTCTGGAAGACTGAAAAATTGCAAGTGTCACTCCATCTTCAAGAAGGGAGAGAGGCAGATGAAGGGAAACTACAGGCTAGTTACTCTGACCTCAGTAGTAGGGAAGATGTTGGTGTCGGTTATTAAGGATGAGGGGCTCAGGGTACTTGGAGGCACATGATAAAATAGGCCATAGTCAGCATGTTTCCTCAAGGGAAAATCTTGCCTGACAAACATGTTGGTAATACTTTGAAGAAATAACAAGTAGGATAGACAAAGAGGAATTGGTTGATGTTGTGTACTTGAATGTTCAGAAGGCTTTTGACAAGGTGCCTCCCATGAGGCTGCTTAACAAGCTATGAGCCCATGGTATTACAGGAAATATTTTAGCATGAATAAAACAGTAGCTGATTGGCAGGAGGCCAATGAAAGGAGCCTTTTCTGGTTGGCTGCTGCTGACTAGTGGTGTTCCACATGGGTCTGAGTTGGGACCAATTTTTTTTACATTATATATGCCAATGATATAGATGATAGAATTGATGGCTTTGTTGCAAAGATTTCAGAGATATGAAGATAGGTTCAGGAGCAGGTAGTTTTGAGGACTAGAGAAGATAGAGAAGAACTTAGACAGATTATGACAATGGGCAAAGAAATGGCAGATGGAATACAGTGTTGTGAAGTGTATGGTCATGCACTTTGGTAGAAGAAATAAAATGCTAACTATTTTCCAAGTGGAGAGAAACTACAAAAACAGAGGAGAAATTGGACTTGGATGTCCTTGTACAGGGTTTTCTAAAGGTTCATTTGCAGTTTGAGTCTGTGGTGAGGAAGGCAAATGTAATGTTAGCATTCATTTCAAGAGGACTAGAATATAAATGTAAGGATGTAATGTTGAGACTTTATAAAGCACTAGTGAGGTCTCCCTTGGAGCATTGAGTGAAGAATTGGGCCCCTTATTTTAGAAAGGATGTGTGGAAACTGGAGAGGGTTCAATGGAGGTTCACAAAAATGATTCCAATATTGAATGGCTGTCAAATGAAGAGCGTTTGATGGCTCTGGGCCTGTATTCAGTGGAATTCAGAATGACAGCTGACCTCATTGAAACCTATCGAATAGTGAAAGGCCTTGATAGAGTGGATGTGGAGAGGATGCTTCCCATGGTGGGAGAGTCTAAGGCCAGAGGTCACAGCCTCAGAATAGAGGAGAGTCCTTTTAGAATGGAGGCGAGGAGGAATTCCCTTTGCCAGAGAGTGGTGAATCTGTGGAATTCTTTGCCACAGGCTGTGGAGCCCAAGTTTTTATGTACATTTAAGGCAGAGGTTGATGGATTCTTGATTGATCAGGGCATGAAGGGATACAGGGAGGTTGTGGAGGGGAGGGGTGGAGGCAGGAGATCGGGGCTGAGAGAAAAATTGAATCAGCCATAATGAAATGGCAGGGCAGACATGATGGGCAAATGGCCTAAATCTGCTTTTATATCTTATGCTATGTTGAAGTTGTAAAAGACATTGATGAGGCCTAATGTGGAGGGGCACTAAGCAATTTTGGACACCCACCGACAGGGAAGATGTTAATAAGATTGAAAGAGTACAAGGAAAATTTACAAGGATGTTGCTGGGACTGAGGACTTTAGTTATAAGGAAAGATTGAATAGATTAGGACTTCATTCTCTAGAGCTTTATTCCCTCTAAGATTGAGGGGCAATTTGATAGAGGTTAAGAAATTATGAAGGGTATAGATAGGGTAAATGCAAGCATCCTTTTTCCGCTGAGCTTTGGTGAGATTACAACTAGAGGTCTTCAGTTAAGGGTGAAAGGTAAAATGTTTAAGGGGAACATGAGGGAAACTTCTCTCAGAGGGTGGTGAGAGTGTGGAACACAAGTGGTGGATGTGATTTCGATTTCAACATTTAAGAGAAGCTTGGATAGGTATATGGATGGGAAGAGTATGGAGGCTTATGATCCAGGTGCAGGTCGATGGGACTAGGCAGTCTAAATGGTTTAGCACAGACTAGATAGGCTGAAGGGCACATTTCTGTCCTATAAGTTTTTTATGACTCTATGAATCTGTGAGCTGTATGGGTATTCACACACCTTCCTTTTTATTCCTTCCTCCCCTTCTTTGGCTTGGCACTGGCTTAAAAGTAGTTAAATCTCTAACTTCTTGTGTTTTTGACAGACATCAGATGTTAATTCTGCTACTCTCTCTGATTGATCCTGACCTAATAGGTAATTTCAGAACGTTCTGTTCATGTTACAGGTTTCCAGTCTGCACAGTATTTGGCTTTTGTCATGCCATTTGTTGTGGATAGGTATCAGCAGTTTCTGACATGGCAATTGTGTAAAACATACAAATTAGCTATGTTAATTAGGGACCAGATCCAATTAAGGAGAATGCATTGCAATTTTGGTTCACTTCTCAATTTTCTGCAGCTGTCTCATTTTTTAAAATTCAGTTGCTAACATAATCATCCCCAGAGCTCTAATCATATCTCCAAAACTTCATCTTAAATCATATACCTCTGTATTGTTAAATTCTGCCCTTATCTTTCAATGCAGCATGAAAGCTACCTAGATAAAGATTACTGCAATCCAAATCTTCATCCATTTCCAGCGCAGTTCTGATGGTCTGGTAAAACTCAATCTAATATTATATCAGCTCTGGTCCTCTACTTCATAGATTTTATTAGAAACCTAAATAAAATTTACTTTCAGTCCTCCATTCTGGTTGTCCCTAATCAGTGCATTTGAAGTTCTGTATGATTATTGCATTACAATTTCTTACAGCCTCTTTCACTTGCCTAAGCAGCTCTCTATTTACCTTTTCAACTTGAACTGATACTCATTAGCAGTTGGTGTGAGAAAAGAGAGTGAATCGACGCTGTGGAAGGTCAACTAAGAACTCATAATGAATGGTAATGAAGTGCTCATAGTGATCTACACTAAGCAGCCAAATCAACTAAGATAATTACGTTATATTTTATCACTGTAAAGGTACATAGGCATTATTTAACCAATTAATTTGTTGCATATATAACAGAGGTGATAGAGGTGGAAGCAAGAAGAGGGCATTTGCACTATTAATTAGGGATAACATTGCAGCAGTCCTTGGAGAGGATATCCCCAAGAGAATATACAGCAAGGGAGGTGCTTTGAATGAAATATGTGTGGAGCACTTTGATGGAATTGTATGACATGCTCCTCAATAGTCAGCAGGAACTAAAAGAGCAAATAGGGAAATCACAGATAGCTGTTAATACATAATTAAAGGTGAAATTTTGGAACTGTTGTCAAGCTATGTGAGCCATAGATAAGGTAGATAGTCACAATCTCTCTCAAAGGTGGGGAGCCTAAATCTAGAGGGCATAGGCTTAAAGTGAGAGTGGAAAGTTTAAAGGGAATTACATCAGAGAGTCAGACAATGGAATGGGCTGCCAGAGGAGGTGACAGAGGCACAATCAATGACAACTTTTGAAAGACATTTGAGCATGTACATGAAGGAATACCTTAAATGGATACAGGCAAAAAAGGGATTTGCATAGAAGGGCTAGTTTCTGCACCGTAAAACTCTATGAATCCATAAATTCATAATAAATGGGAGGATAACAAATCTCATCTCTTATTGCAACTTTTAACATTCCATATTTAACTGTGTTCACAGATACCAGAAGTTGCTGTTTGCTTAACTTTGTGATAAAAATGAGTGATGTTAGTCTGACTCTTATAATGGAGAGAATTTGACAAGAGCCTTATGTGCACTTCTTCTGAGGCAGTCCCTTGGGGTTAAGGATCATTTTCTTTTGTTTTGGCTTTGTGGGTTCTAAAGTGGCAAATAAGAGTAATGTGACATAGGGGAAGGAGATGGATGACTGCACGAGTTGGATACTGGTCTGCAATTCATGTCCTTAACATTCACAATATCATCTAGCATGCTTTTCCCGTACTTTGAGATTCTCAATATCAGTGATGACTTTACAGTTCTTCCAGGAAACTTTGAGTATAGACTTGAATCGTTTTGTCTGTATCCTTGTCATCTGTTCCCACAGAAAAATTTGGAACACAATATCTGTTTCCGCCTTCTGGTATTGGGCATGGAAATAATGTGGTCTGTACAGTACTGCCAACTGAGACTAGCCAAGCCCTCATTGCTGGCACATTGGCAAGGAGATGGCACTGCCATTGTTTTTTTTAATCCTTGCAATGAATTTGGAGGATTTGCATGGAAAGGGTTGGTACTCTTCCAGTGACTTGGGATGCCTGTTGTTGGTAGCGCAGGTCTCAGAAACATACAGAAAGGCAGGGGTCATTGATGTAGTGTAGGCTATGACTTATACGTCAAGTCTGAGATCCTTATTTTGGAATGCCACTTTCCTCTATTGGCCAAAGGTTGCACTGGTGCATTGAGGTGGTGGTCAATCTGCCTTCACTGGGATTGCTTCTGCTTTAGACCAGTTTCAGGGCTTGCATGTCATTGTGGAGCCAATGATGGATAGCAATGAATATATGTAGGGAACCGAATTTCGGAAATTTCACAGTCTCTCTTGATTAATGATATCAAAGCTTTCATGAGTTTCAGGAAGACCATATAATATGTCTTGCATTTTGTTGGCAGTGCTGCATGAAGATTATGTCCAATCTGGCTCTAGATGGATAGAATGCACATTGTCATTTGTGGAGCAACACTTTGAACACTAGAAGGAGATAGCTGAAGACGATTCTGGTGATTATTTTCCCTCTAACAGGCAGAAGGGAGGCCTTTCTTTGGTTTATCACAGCTTGCCTTGTCTTCCTTCTCAAAGGTGGTCAGAATTATAACAAATCCGAGGTCCCCTGGTAAATCCTCTTCTTCATTGTTTTGGGATGTCAGTGAGAATGATGTCTGTTCCTGAGATCTTGTTGTTTTTACGTTGGAAATGTTATTATCAGCTTCTTAATGATGATGATGAGGAGTGGTACTGATGCTACCCAAATAAGTTGATGTGGGATAGAGACTCAAACATATTCAATGACTCAGAAGATCTGAATGAATGCATCAGGGTTGTCATGAACTTTATACAAAACAGTCATAGATGAGCCTTCCCCAACCAGAAGCCCTGGATGAACCACGAGATCCCGAATCTGCTGAGGCCAGATCAGTGGCATTCAGGTCTGGTGACCAAGGGTTTCAGGTACAATCTCTGGAAAGCCATCTCAAGTGCGAAGTGGCAATTCCAGAGCAAACTTGAATTTCTCAAGGATGCTGGACAGCTGTGGCAGGGCTTGAGTGCCATCAACTCTTACAAAGTGACATATGTAACAACAAGACTTTGCTCTCAGATGAGCTCAATGCTTTCTATGCTCGTCTTGACTGTCACACCATGGACTCCCACAGTTCCCAATCCGTGATCTCAGTGTCTGAAACTGAGGTGAGAACATCCCACAGAAAGCACCAGCTCAAACGGGGTACCCGGCTGAGTACTAAAGACCTGTGCTGATCAACTGGCTGGAGTGTTCACTGAGATCTTTAACATTATGTTTCGGCAGTCTGAGGTACCACCTGCTTCAGGTAGGCTTCAATCATATGGGTGCATAAGAAGAAAGTGGTAACCTGCCTTAATGACTATTTCCCAGTAGCACTTACAGTACTTGCATCAACTGTTATGAAGTGCTTTGGGAAGTTGGTGATGAAATATATCAACTCCTGCCTGAGAAGTGAATTGGATCCACTCCAACTTGCCTATGGGCACAACAGGTCCAAACCACATATCACTTCATTGGTTCTTCACTCAACCTTGAAACATCCAGGCAGCAAAGGTGCAAAAATCTTTCTATTGACTGCTGCTTGGCATTCAATACTAATCACGCTTCAAGAACTTGGCCTCAATACCTCCTTGTGCAATTGGATCCTTAATTTCCTCAATTGGAAACCCCAGTCAGCTTGGATTGATAAAATCTCCTTCACAATCTCCATCAGTACGGGTGCACCACAAGGCAGTGAGCTTAGCCTCGTGCTCTATTCACTTTATCCTTATGACTGTGACGCTAAGCACAGCTTCAATGCCATATTGAAGAGGAGGAGCTCAGGAGAATCAATGGCGCCTCCTTTCCTTGCACCGTCGGAAACAGCTATATTTCTATCTCTAATATCTCTATAGTTCCCATGAAGGTTCTTTTGAAGGCCCTGACCTGGAGTTACATGCTGACTACAGTTCTTTGTGGAAATGGGACCCGCTCTCGAGCTGTTATTCAGCACATCAAGGCATGGCCTAAGAGCTTTGCTCGTCTTCAGAGGTCCCAGATTTGTTGGCTCTGAAGACAGGGGGATCAGAGGTTGGTGTCCGGTCAGGAGATCGGTGTGTTGTGGGAGTTGTGTTGTGAGGATGTGTGCACGGAGACCTGAGATCTTTTGGCACAGAGCTTGGAAAAAAAATTACGCAACAGACTTTTAACATCATAAACCAGCGAGTTGTTTGTTATGTCTCCTCTTTCGCTGCGAAACAGAAATACCTCTCTCTCCCTTATTAGGGAGAGAGAGAGCCTGTGGTATGTCGAATACTAGGTGAACGAGTAGTCTTTGGGGAACCACAAGTCTCTGTCTTTGCTGTTGCTTTGCTGCACAGTTGAGTGCTCAGTGGTGGCTGCCAATGCTTCTTTTTGCCGGTGGAGGGATGGAGGATTGTTGCTTGCTGCTGCTTACGTTCAGGGGGGAGGGGAGCTGGGGGGGTACTTTGGGGTTCTAACATTTAACTGTCATTCATTCTTTGGGGGCACACTGTCTTTTGTGGATAGTTGCAAAGAAAAAGCATTTCAGGATGTATTTTTTATACATTTCTCTGACATTAAATGTATCTTTGAAACCTTTGAAGTTTGCTGACAGCACCACTGTTGTTGGCTGAATCAAAAGTGGTAACAAATCAGCATATAAGAGGGAGATGGAAAATCTGGCTGAGTGGAACCCCAACAACAACTTCTCAGTCAATGTCAGCAGGACCAAGGAGCTGATTATTCACTTCAGGAGGAGGAAGCTGGAGGTCTATCAGCCAATCCTCATCAGGGGATCAGAGGTGAAGAGGGTCGGCAACTTTAAATTTATAATTTTAGAAGACCTTTCTTAGGCCTAGCACATAAGTACAATTACAAAGAAAGCTCAGTATTGCCTCTACTTCCTTGGAAATATAAAGATTCAGCATGACATTTAAAACTTTGACAAACTTCTACAGATGTGTAGTGGAGAGTACATTAACTGGTTGTATCATGACCTGGTATGGAAACACCAATGCCCTTGAATGGAAAATCCTCCAAAAAGTAGTGGATACAGCTCATTCCATCATGGGTGGATCCCTCCACAGTGCACTGTCACAGGAAAGCAGCATCTATCGTCAAGGACCCTACCACCCAGGCCATGACCTCCTCCTCCTCCTCCTCCTCGGGTCCCACACCACCAGTTTCAAGAAGAGTTATTATCCTTCAACTATCAGGCTCTTGAACCCGAGGGGATAACTTCACTCTCCCTATCTCCGAACTTTTCCAAAAACCTATGGACTCACTTTCAAGGACTCTTCCTCTCATGTTCTTGATATTTATTATTTATCTATTATTAATATTATTTCACATTTTTATTTGAAAAATTTGTTGACTATTGCACACTGGTTGTTTGTCTGTCCAACTGAGCATGGTCTTTCATTGATACCATTGTGTTTTTTGGACTTACTCTGTATGCCCACAAGAAAATGAGACTCAGGGTTGTATATGGTGACATATATGTACTTTGATAATAAATTTACTTTGAATGTATTTTTGAAGTTGTACTTGCCTTAATTACTTTCTCTGGTGGCTCACTCCAAATATGCTGACCATTTACGACATGCCTATGATGCTGTAGTTTCAGTGCTGTAGTGTTCTATGACTAGATAGCTATTGTGGGGGAAGTCTGGAGTAAAAGAATATAGTCCACTCGATGGCTAAGCCTGTTGAGCCCTCCCCCCATCTCCCCACCTCCAAGAATCCTAAGGGAAATACTGAGTATTCAAAGCATTTTTGCACATCTGCATTGCCATGTGATCATTCTTTTCCAAACCACTGAGCAACTAATGTTACTGAAGCTCTTGTTACATCCTGGAGACATTATCAACAACCATTACAAAGTACATCCATCCAACATGCAACAGAGAACAAAGGCATACAGTTGATAATTGTAACAAGCTGGTTCACAGCGAGACACTCACTCCCATTATGGAACTGAAGCATTAGGTGTTTATATGTCCAGAAAAAAAACAAAATGGATTATGCACATTCACAGCATTACAGCATGGAAAGAAGTCATTCTGTTCATTACAGAATCAATTTGATGAACAATATCTGTGCGATATTGACACTGGACACACACATAACCAGTTTCACAGTGTGATCATTCACATCAAATTATTCTGCCACATCATCAGTCGGTTACTCATCTAATGTGCTATAGTAAACAACCTTATTATCCACAGATCTGTTTGTTGCAATGTTATCTGACCCAGGGCTAATTTAAAGCTTGTAGTGTAATATCTTACAAAGCAGATGCTATAGGCAGATAATAAAGTGTGATTATTGTACTTAGTACTGCAAATTGGCTAAGAATCTCAATTGATAAACAGACTCAGAGCTGTGCCTGTTGATTGATTTGGACTATATCTAAATTCCTCATGCACTCAGACCATGTTTTAATGAAATCCAGCAGCATCCTCCTTATGGAGGTTTTACTTTAGCAAAACGTCAATGCCCTCTTTGACAATAACAATATTCTGCACAAACTGGGGAAATACTTCCCCAGTGAAAAACTTTAACATTTATTTGTTATAATGAGAATACATGTGCAGTGAACATCTGGTTAAAACTGGCAATTTGCTCTCCTCTGATGCTATGCAGGTTGCATAGCTCTAATTCTAATTCCTGTGCTAGTACCTGACATATGTGAACGAGAATAATTGAACCATAACTGACACCATTTAACACAAATATCTTCCATTGTTAGCTCTGCATACACACATTTCAAACTGGGTTGCAAACTTAGTGTGTAAGCAAACTGTGTCAAGAATGGAAAAGCTGGCACCCATCTGTTTCAAATTCCAAATACAACATACGAGTTTTGATGGGTCCAAAAGATTTCAACCATTTATCAAATATGGAACAGGTGACCTTAACAAGTTTTGTTGCTGACTGCATGTAAAGAAAATATAGTCTATCATGAAATCCAGCCTCCTGTCCATTCACACTGTCTACATTTCTTATTAGATTGGGAAAGCAATCAACATAACCAAGACCCTTTCCACCCAGTCCTTCTCACTTCTACCCCACCCCGTCCCCTCCTATCACACCGAAAAACAAAAACTTGAGAACACAACCACCAGGCTGAAGGACAGTTTTTTTCTTGCTGATATAAGATACTTGAATATACTTCTTGTACAATAAAGATGAACTCTTGATTCTTTCAATCTACCTCACCATGCCTTGCTACTTGTCAATCTACCCGCATTGCACTTTCTCTGTACATTTTGTCTTTGCTTTCCTTTCTCATTACCTCAGTGTACTCGTTTTATATGGCATGCAAACAAAACTTTTCACTATACCTCAGTACATTTGACAATAATATTACCTATTACACCAGTTTCCAAGTTCAGGATGCAACAAAAGGCGATAAATTAGTACTGAAGAACCCTAGTAGATTCCCCAAGTTGCTAGTCATTCTCCTTTCCTGGTCCACATGTTTCTAATGCTGCGGATTTTATAGTATGGATCGTACAAAAGGGCTAACTTAGCTTGGAACCATGCTAGTGTTCATTACAAACCTTTTTTCAGGAGAAGATAGGTGCAAGTTCTTAAGGCAATGATTGTGGGTCAGAAGCAACGAGATTGTTCCCTTCAGATCCATCAAACTTACCTTTAAACATCCCTAGCTGCTTACCTTTCTCTAAGTTCATCTCCCACCAACATCACCAAAGATATCTCTCCCTCGATCTCAGACACCTATCTCTTCCCAGATCTCCGACGTTCATTCGAACTCCCTCTGACAATTTGCAATCATTCATCTTTTTCCATAATTAACTTTACTATCTCAGCCACTGAGCAATGCATCATTTCCCCACACTTGTCCACAGTAATTTTTTTTCTCAAATATATATCCAATTCCCTCTGAAAGCTTCCATTATGTCTGCTTCATCGGCATGTCATCCAGTCTTTTCCAGTTACTAATTACATCTCTTTGCTCATATAAGCAGAACATTTATCAGGTAGGTTTGAACATTTGGAAACCCTGAAACATAGAGGTCTCAATGACAGTAATTGTTTTGCATATCACAGGAAGGCAGCAGTATTCTTTCTTGGAAATGGATATTGTCTGGTCTTTGTCAGACACAGTGTCATTATCATTCATGATTTCATAGCTGACTGTACCATACATTTTATTCCTGAAATTGGAATGGAATTGGCTTATTATAGTCCCATACACTGAAATACAATGAAAAGCATATCTTGCATACTGTTCATATCAAACCATTACACAGTGCATTGAGGTAGAACAATGCAAAACAATAATAGAATGGCTAGAAAATGCAAGTGAGATACAAGATCATAATGAGGTAGATAGTGAGGTCAAGAATCCATCTTATTTCTGTGCACTTTACTTCTTTTCTCTCAGCTTAAACGTCACATTTTGGCTACAATTTTCACCAAATCGTTCAGTCTGAACTGCTGCCAATCAGTGGACAGGCCTGTGAGAAGAAGAGATAACTTCACACAGGTCCACAATTGAAGATTAAAATGCACTGCTTTGCAGCTTATTCAGAGTTTGGACAATGGCATATCAGTGGAATGGGGATGTGGGAAAAGAAGGCAGCTTCACACAGGTCCTCAATTGAAGATTAAAAAAGTAGAGTTTTGCAGATATCTTCAGAGTTTAAACTGCAGCCAATCAGTGGACAGGAGCATAAGAAGGGGTGGCTTCACTCTGGTCCATGATTGACAATTTAAAAAGTAACACTTTGTGGCAGTTATTAGAGTTTGAACTGCAGTCAGTCAGTGTATGGGATTCACTAGCAAGGTGAATAAAACTAACGCAGGGACAAGCAAAACAGCCTTTGTGCAAATGGGCCAGTGTTAGAGTGGGGAGGTTTTGGCTTTGGCCCATCAGGCTTAGGCAAGATCAGGCTTTGGAGAAGTAAGTATCTGGTAAGTTCCCCCTTCTTCTTTATTCTTCATTCCCAATCTGTTAGGGCATAGTTAGAGCAGACGGAATTACTTCAGCAGCAGTGATATGTTCATTGTGTAGGATATGGGAACATACTATGAGACATACAGTTTCCTAGATAACCACATCTGCATCAGGTGCACCAAGCTGCAGCTCCTCAAAGAACATGTTAAGAAACTGGAGCTGCAATTCAATGACATTCGGCTCATATGGGAGACTGAGGAAATGACAAATATGAGCTCCAGAGAGGTAGTAACCCCTAGGTTGTAGGAAACAAGTAACTGGGTGACTGTCAAGATGAAGGAAAGGAAAGAGGCAGCCAGTACAGAGTATCCTGTGGTCATTCCCCTCAATAATAAGTATACCATTTTGGATATTGTTGAGGGGGACGATATACTGGGGGGAGCTGTAGTGATTGACTTTCTGGCTCGAAGTCTGGCACTGTGGTTTAGGAGAGAAGAGAGGTGAAGAAGATTGCAGTAGTGAAAAGAGATTCCATAGTTAGAGGAATAGAGATGGGATTCTGTGAACGTGATAGGGACACCCGGATGGTATATGTTACCTCCCAGGTGCCAGGGTCAGGGATGTTTCAGATCGGGTCCATAGCATTCTAAAGGGGGAGGGTGAGCAGCCAGAAGTCTTGGTACATATTGGCACCAATAACATAACTAGGGAAGGTGAGGAGGTCCTGAGGAGAGATTTTAGGAAGTTAGGTACAAAGTCGAAAAGCAGGATTTCTAGGGGTTACTGCCTGTGCCATGTGCCAGTGAGAATAAGAATAGGAGCATTTGTCAGGTAAATACATGGCTGAGGAATTGGTGCAGGGGCAAGGGTTCAGATTTCTGGATTGTTGCAATCACGTCTGAGGATGGTATGGCCTGTACAAAAGGGATGGGTTACACCTGAATCTGAGGGGGCCTAATATCCTTGAGAGCAGGTTTACTAGAGCAGTTTGGGAGGGTTTAAACTAATTAGGCAGAGGGATGGGAACTAGAGCGATAGGGCTGAGGATGGGGCAGTTGGTTAACTAACGGAGGCAGTATGTAGTGAGACTGCAAGCAAGGAGAGACTGATCATTTGGATATTCAGAGGCTTTTCCCCAGGGCTGAAATGGCTAGCACGAGAAGGTATAGTTTTAAGGTGCTTGAAAGTAGATACCAGTAGAGGCTCTGGACTTGCACTCCCTGGAATACAGAAGAATGAAGGGGTGATCGCATTGAAACCCATCAAATGTTGAAAGACTTTGATAGAGAGGATGTGGGGAGGATGCATCCTATGGTGGGGGAGTCTAGGACCAGAGGGCACGGCCTCAAAATAGAGGGATGTCCATTTAGAACGGAGAGGAGAGGAATTTCTTTAGCCAGGTGAATCTGTGGAATTTATTACCACAGGTATCTGTGGAGGCTAAGTCATTGGGTATTTTCAAACCAGAGGTTGAGAGATTCTTGATTAGTCAGGGCATGAAGTGATATAGGGGAAGGCAGGAGATTGGGGCTGAGGGGTAAATAGATCAGGCATGATGAAATGAGAAAGCAGATTCAATCGGCCAAATGGCCTAGTTGTGCTCTCAGATCATATGGTCTTATTTTCTGGCATTATGCAGTTAAGTCTATCAGTTAGGTTCTCAGTTTGAGAAGCTGCTTGACAAAAACTCTCAACACTGCAGATATCTAACTCCACATTGCAGAATTGAAGAGTACCTGGAGACTGTGCAATTGGAAAATTGTTTGATTACAGACTAACAAATCAGGACTGGAAAGAAGTCTATGGGCAGAATCTTCACTATGGATAAACCCTTTTGATGCAGTTCTTCCTCCAAACGCCTGATTTCACGAGATAAATGACCAGAATAAGTACAATAAAATTAAGACGTAGATTTACAGATGTGCTGCCTTTTCAGAAGTTTTTCACTGATTGAGCAACATTCTTGAAGTGAACTGGGTCACCCAACCTTTTTGAATCCTGTAGGTTATACGTCTATTTTAGCAAATTCAAATTCCCTCTACCAACTTGGTAACAAAAGGTCAAATTCTGGAATATAGATTTTTTCATGGAGCAGTAAGTAGAAGTAGAATAAATACATAAAGCATACAAGGCTGAAAGGAGAAAGCAAGGCAGAGACTGGATTTGGATTATTCTATCATCTTTCCAGCACAGCATAATGCACTGAGCGGTGCTGTCCTGTGATCTGCAGTTCCACATTACATAAAAATGTCTGAAAGCTATTGACATTTCCACACAGATGTTAATTCAGAAGAAGAATCAGGTTTAATATCACTGGCGTATAGTGTCAAATTTGTTAATTTTACAGAAGCAGTACAATGCAATTTATGATAATTATAGAAAAAAAGCTGAATTACAGCAATTATATACATGTATATTCAATAGTTACAATAAGCTGTGCAAAAACTGAAATTAAAAAAATTGCATCAAATTTCATCTCTCCTCAGTAGCTCCAAATGCACAATGTAGTAGCATCAATATTTTGCAGTCTGCCTCCTAAGTTCATTAATTTCACTGGGATGTATTTCCAAGACAACACATAACAAGCTGATACTTCAATATTGTATGTTTAGCACTACTGGCTATCAGGGAATGGCTATAAGAAATTATTTGTCTTAACCATGAGTGAGTCACCTCTCTCTGAGGCTTATAAACAAGATGGATTTTTATTATCCATTAATAACTGTATAGTGACTGGTAATTAGTTTTTTAAAGAAAATAAGTCTTCTTCCAGCATTAATATCTTCCATATCTGGAAAATGATTCAGTGAAAAGAAAATATGAATATTAATGCAGTGCACTTGAACCAGACTGATTGGCTTTTCTATCAATGGGAACTCAGCTGGGGATAGAAAACACAGAAGCAGATACACGCTCCGATATATTTCTCCACACACAGCATGCATATCATTTCATTAAAACAGGAAAGAAGAGGAATGTACAATTAAGTGGCAATAATGTCAGTTGATTGGACATCAAGCAGCAGCTTTTAAACTCTGCTGTCTGGTCGATTAAGCAAGAGGTTTGCAGATTCATCTTTGTGTCTGGAAAGTTCATTATTGTCCACTGAAGAACCTTATACACAAGAACTACTCATTAAATAGGAACGTAGCTTGCAGGAGAATTATTGAATAAAATTGAATTTGATAGCCTTAAAGGGGCAGGAATGTAGAACAGTACAGCACAGGAATAGGTTTTTCTGCCCACAATGTCTATACTGAACACGATGCCAAATTAAACTAAATCTCTTCTGACAGCGCATGATTCGTGTCCTTCAGGCACCACCCCCCCCCCCAACCTTGAACTTTGAATATGGCTTTGACATGAGGCTGGAACTCCACCATCAGATATTTTTGAAAGGTATGAGGAAAACAGAACAGGGTTGATAATGGACAATCTTCAGTTTTTCCTCCACTCCCTGGCGGGAATGCCATTATGGCTGCCATTGTGGTAGGAGAAGTGTATACCAATAGGCCTCTACTCGCTGGGAAGGCGTGTAGGAACTGTTCTGAACTCACAAATACAGAGAGCCGGGAAATGGTGGTAGGAGAAGTTCAAAGTAAATCTATTATCGAAGTACATACATGTCACCATATACAACCCCGAAATTCATCATCTTGTGAGCATTCATGGTAAGTACAAAACAACTCAACAGAATCAACGAAAACTGAAAGGACAGAGACAGACAAATAACCAATGTGCAAAAGACAATGAATAGTGTATATTATAACTGTTCCCGAACCTAGTGGTGTGGAACCTGAGGCTCTTTGACTTCCTTCCCGATATTAACTGCGAGAAGAGAGTGGTGGGCTTGTAGAAATGCTCATTGGTGGGGAGGGTTTTATCCGTGATGGACTGGGCTGTATCTAGTACTTTCTGTAGGCTTTACCATTCAAGATCATTGGTGTTTCCATATCGGGCCATAATGCAACCAATCAGTATACTCTCCATGTGCACCTACAGAAGTTGGTCTAAGTTTCAAATGACATGCTGAATCTTCATAAACTTCCAAAGAAATAGAGACACTGCTGTCCTTTCTTTATAATGGCACTCTTGTATTGAACCCAGACAGATCCTCTGAAATGACGACACTGAGGAATTTAAAGTTACTTACCCTCACCACCTCTGATCTGCTGATGAGGACTAGCTCATGGACCTCGTGTTACCAACACCTGTAATCAATTTGATTTTGCTGACATTGAGTGAGAGATTGTTGTTGTGGAAACATTCAGCCAGATTTTCTATTTCCCTCCTACATGCTGTTTTATCACCATCTTTGATTTGGCCTACAACAATGGTGTTGTCAGGAAACTTAAATATGGCATTGAAGTTGTGCTTAGTCTTACGGTCATAAGTAGAAAGTGAGTAGAGCAAAGGGCTAAGCACAGAGCCTTGCACTGTACCTGTGTTGATGATGATTGTGGAGGAGATTTCATTGCCAATCTGAACTGGCTGGGATTTGCAAATGAAGAATTTGAGGATCCAGTTGCACAAGGTGGTAACAAGACCTAGGTCCTGGAGCTCATTGATCAGTTTTGAGGGGATGATAGTGTTAAATGCAAAGCTGTAATCAATGAAGAAGTAATGTATGCATCTTCACTGTCCAGATGTTCCAGGGTTGAGTTAAGGGCCCATGAAATAGCATCTGCTGTGGACTTGGTAGACAAATTAGAGTGGATCCAAGTCATTTCTCAGGCAGGAGTTGATAGGTTTTCTCACTAACCTCTCAAAGAACTTCATCGCAGTAGATATAAGTGTTACTGGACAACAGTCATTGAGGCAGGTTACCGTGATTTGTTTGGCAACAGTATAATTGAAATCTGCTTGAAGCAGGTGAGTATCTCAGACTGCCAAAACGAGAGATTAAAGATATCAGTAAACACTCCAGCCAGTTGATTAATATAGGCCTCGAGAGCTTGGTCAGGTACCCTATCTGGACCAGATGCTTTCTGTGGGTTTATTCTCCTTAAGAATGCTCTCATGCCAGCTTCAGAGACTGAAATTACGTGGTTACTTGGGGCTATGGGAATTCGTGAAGATGCCTCCCATGTTTTGTCAGTCAAAGCAAGGATAAAAGACATTGAGCTCATCTGAGAGTGAAACCCTGTTGTCACATATGTTGTTTGGTTTTATGTTGTAGGAGGTAAAAGCATTTAAACTCTGCCGCAGCTTTTGAGCAACCTTTTGTGATTTAGGCTTGGTCCAGAATTGCCAATTCACACATGAGATGGGTTTTTGGAGCCGTGCTGGACTTCCTGTACTTAGCTTGGTCACCAGACTTGAAGACCATGGATCTGGCCCTCAGAAGATCATGGTGCTCTTGGTTCATCCAGTGCTTCTGAATAATTGTGGGGATGCACTCATCCATGATTGATTTAATAAAGTCCATGACAATCATGGCATATTCATTCAGATCCTCTGATGAGTCCTTGAAGATGGCTCAATCCATGGACTCAAGGTAATCCTATATCTGCTCCTCTGCCTCCAGACTCCTCCAGATTCATGATGGGAGTACATGATGGGGTACAGACAGCTTTGAAGTCCTGATGGAAGATATATAGCTAACAACAGGAATTCTGCAGATGCTGGAAATTCAAGCAACACACATCAAAGTTGCTGGTTAACGCAGCAGGCCAGGCAGTATCTCTAGGAAGATATATAGCTCACTTGTTAGGAGACATTCAATCTGTGAGTAGCTTGCAGAAGAATCAGAATCAACGTTATTATCACTGTCTTGGGTTATATGAAATTTCTTGTTTTGTGGCAATGGTGCAGTGCAGTACATAAAATTACAAAATAAATAAATGGTGCAGAAACAGAGTATAATGGGGTGGTTCCTGGGTTCGTGAATCATTCAGAAATCTGATGCTGGAGTGGGACAACCTGAAGTGCGTGAATCTTCAGGTTTCTCTACCTCATCACTGAAGTTATGAGAAGGGGTTATGTCCTAATGGTGAGGGTCCACAGCAATGAACGCCATCTTTTTGAGGCACCATCACTTGAAGATGTCTTTGATTGTGGGGAGCACCGTGCCCGTGGCAGAGTTGGCTGAATTTATAATCCTCTTCAGTCTCATTTGAATCTTCAACCCTCTTCACCCTCCTAATCCTGTGTATTGGAGCCTCCGTGCCAGGCTGTGATGCAGCCAGTCAAAATGTTTTCCACAGTACATCTATAGAAACTTGTAATTGTCTTTGGAGGTATACAGAATCCCCTGAAACTCTTAATGGGATAGGGCCACTGGAGTCCCTTTTACACGATTGCATTACTATATATTGGCCCAGCACAGGTTCCTTTAAGATGCTGATGCCCAGGAACTTGAAGCTGCTCACCCTTTCCACCATTCAATGAGGGCTGATGTGTTTACTGCTGACTTCCCCTTCCTAAAGTCCACATACAGGAAGACTGGCATCTCTGGATAGTTAACATTAGATATTGTATTTAAAATGATTTGGCTCTCAAGGCTACTTTGTTAATGTATCTGAGAGCCTCAGATAGGTTTATTTCAATGTCTATTTGCAACCTGAGAATATTTTAAATTAGATTTAACACGAGGCGACAATAGAATTATAATTGAAGTATCAGCAGCCTGAAGCTAAAATATTATGATTTTAGGGAATATTTAATTCTCAACAGGAGAAACTTATTAGTAAAGATTTTAAATGTTTCACAACTCATAGCTGTATAAAAATATAATTGAGCATTTCTGTTACATGAACTATTCAATGTCACAAAAATTGGTGCATTTTGACAGGATAGTGACAATGAATCTGAAATAAGAATTAATATTAAAAGATCTCTATTAATTCCATTTTAACCCTCTTTATTAAATAGAGTTAAAAATTGACATTTCCTTTCAATAAAAAGATTCCTAGTTTGGATGTGAGTACATATTATGTGGAGCAGGTTCAGGAGGTGGGTTAGAAGGCACTGATTGTGAGTAAGCATGTTAACTATTTATTTACAAACAGTGAAACACTCAGCCAAGCACCTAAGTCAGACAAGTATTTATCCAAGCTTCCTAACTTACAAAACTATGACAATAAACATTAAATAACACATCTAACTCAAACAGGTACTTTATTAAGTTTCCCCAAGTTACACAGCGACAACACTAAACATTCAACAGATACTTATCCAAGTGTGCGTGTGGGCCCTCCTTTCTGCAGAACACTTCCCCAGTGGTCCTTCAGCCTTGGCCGTGACCCAGTCTGAAGGGAAGCCCCAGAGCACCTTGCATGCAGTATCTGTATACACCTGGGGTGCCCGAAACCAGAAGCCCGCGCACTGGTGTGAAACCCAGCCAATTGGAGAGAGCTGCCACATCCTTTACATGGGCTAATCAACGACTGGCATGGCATAAGTGACTTTGAACAGGCAGGTATGTTAATACCACGTTACATTGCACCCTTTGAAAGACCCAACCCCGCGACAATTCGACCTTCAGGCTAGTGTAACCTCCGCAAATGCCTCACATAAAAATAGCAAGATCCAGTACTATAATCCCAATAGTCACTACTAGTGTACTACGATAGTCCACCAACCTCTTAGTGCCCCAAAAAGCTACCAGCTTCCCCCAGAGTGTAATAGCTATGTAAATGGTCCCCCTCTTAAGCACACCCACTGGCTGTCAGATACAATCAACCAGGTTATTAATGTTCCCTGACTCATTAGGAATGCAGGTGAAGCATTCTTGACCAATAGCAACACAAGTACTTCATTTCTCTGCAAGCAGGTAGCTTAAGGCCATCTGCTTCTGCAAGGCAACCATTCAAGTAGCCATTATTTTGGCCAATATTCAGAAGAGCACATAATCCACGTGTTTGAGAGAAATGGCCATCTTGCTTGTCAGTGCTTCTGTCATAGAAGTCATACGATTCAGTTCCCAGGGTGGTCTGGCCATACCATACTGGGGAAAGGCTATTGTCCAAAACTTTTCTCCCTCTGTGATAAACCTCATGCTATGCTGGCCATCATGGGTGTGGTGCTCATCCAGGGCAATGAGGTGGTGTACATACAGCATCATAGACCCTGGATAGCAGCAATAGGCCCAGGATCCGCATATCCAGCTCTCATACCCTCGGGATGTGTCCCGAGTAAACTTCCAGCCATCCCCTGGGCTTCACATGTTGGCAGATCGGACAGCTTATGACCAATGTTTTGGCTTTGTCATATATTATCACCACCCCTCAAGTCTCCATCCATTTCTTTGTCCCATCCACCCCTACGTGTCCAATCTTCTGGAGTGCCTAGACTGCCAGGTGACCTTGGAACACGCGGTGGCCATCCTGACCTGTGCTGCTCTATCTGCTGCAGCATTATGTGTGGGCTCCTCAGTGTCCCGAGTGGTGTGAGCATCTACATGGTGGACCATAAACTTCTGCCAGTGTGCTTCCCTCTAGCTTTGTTCCAAACAGGGAAAGAGGTCGCTCCTGCACCTCCCAGGTTTGCTCGTGTCACTGAGCATCCAGACCACCATGCCACTGGTCACTGCCCAGGAGTCAATATGGACTCTAATACTAATAGGTCCAGTGGCCTCTCAGAGGGCATGGTCACAGCCATCAACAGAGCCAGTTGACAGGACCTCCACCCCCCCCCCCACCGCCCCACAAACCTACTCCTGTGTAACGACCTTACTCATCACAGGGTGCATAGCAATAGCTTTCCACCACTGCTTGCAGCCCTGCCAAAGGCCGGAGCCATCGGTGAACAAGACTTGTTGTTTCTCCTCAAGGGTCAAATTGTCATATGGCTTACCTCATTGTACAGGTGAGGGATTAATTGTAGGGACTTTGTCATGGATGCAGAGGTCATTGTCGGACAGGGACAAAACCTGTTCATGAAGAC
The DNA here is from genome assembly GCF_030028105.1 of Mobula birostris. Lineage (NCBI taxonomy): Eukaryota > Metazoa > Chordata > Chondrichthyes > Myliobatiformes > Myliobatidae > Mobula > Mobula birostris. The sequence goes on from NC_092381.1 coordinate 30,829,302, forward strand.
AGCTCACCTCATTAGGACCTTACACTGCCCTACCTGTAATACACCATTTCTATTCAACAATTGAAGACCATTGGAAATGGCCTTCTTTGGAGTTGCATTGTCTGACTTAATCCACTGTATGATAGGGAGATGCAGTCACAGCATGACTGGCTCAGAGGCTGTGTGGTGCTCAGTGGCCAGGAGGGCCCAACAACTGCCTCTCGAAGGGGTTGCATTGGCTCACTGTCTCGGGTAAAGCCTTTGTCCAAAACTCCAAGGGGATGCGACACCCCTCAACACCTGTCACAGGTTCCACTCAGCCACTCCAGGGGCAGCTGAAACTTGCAGCTCAAAGGGTACTCCACTCTGTTTAGGGGATAATGGGAAAACTTCTTCCACTGCCTGCTTGGCCGCCTCAAAGGCCGCTTGCTGTTTGGGGCCCCTCTGGAAAGCGATCTTTTTGTGGAAGTCCCAGTATCGGGGGAGTAATATGATAGTCAGGTGGGGGATATGTTGGCTCCAGTACCAAAGGAACCCTAACAAAGCACAACATCTCCTCCCTGGAGTGGGGGTCTGCAGCATTCAAGATCTTGTACTCAGCCCTTTCATGTATCTCCCGCTGCCTAGAATGCCACTTTCTGCCCAGGAATAGAACATTTTAATTGGGGCCCTGTATCTTGTCAGTGTTGATAGAACAACCCTACTCCCTCAGGAAGGTAACCACTTGCCTGTATCTGGTCTTATATCTTATGATCTTATGGTCTTACATCCAGGACAGCTGCTGTGAAAAGCGGTGTATCTTTGTTCAACTGTCAACAGTCAACCATCATATGCCATGTCCCATCGTTCTTCCGCACAAGCCATACTAAGCTGTTATTGTCACAACCACGGATTCGGCATTGCAGTTGATACAGCAATTGCGCTTGTGAATATGCACGTGTCAGCTCATTATCATTTCATTGTGATGGTATTTAACTCCATACTCGTTGTTGTAGTGCTTGTTGAAACTTGGACACAGCAACGCTTCACTGCCTGTTTTCTGCCTTGCCTGAGAAATTGATCCATCAAGTCAACTGACTCTGAAGACTAGTGGTATTCGTTTTATTTTTAGTTTTCTTTTCAGCCGTAGTGTAGGCATCGTTTTCCATTTGAGAGTTTTAGTTAACAGCCCTGTTTTGGCCTAGCATTTATTGTTTTCTTTTCCCTTTAACATTATTCACATTAAAGTCTGTGAACTATCGACCTGCTTCAGTGTCTCTCACTCTGCACTTGGGCCATATCTGAGCCTAGTGACAGCAAGTCTCAACCACACAAAGATGGACCCAGCAGAGAGAGAGCAGCTGACCTTGCTGAGAGATTCATTGGTCAGGTAGAAGACAAGCTACAAGCAATGGAATCTGTTCTCAGTGAAGTAACGGAGGCAATGAGGCAGATAATCTCGTGCCGACAAGCCCTAGCTGCAACAGTTCAACAGTTCACCACAGACAATCGGACTCAGGCAGATATTCTGGTGATCCTGATGGTTGTAAGAATTTTATTACCCAATGCGAGCTGACATTCCAAGCCCAGCCTGGTCGTTTTGGTGATGATGCGCAAAAATTGGCTTACATGGTCAATCTTCTTGACGGACCTCAACTCAGCTTGTTTAACGCTTCATGGGAGCAAGGATATCCTGCATCCCAGTCGTTCCGACATTTCATGGTGGAGTTAAGGAGGGTTTTTGGTCTTCCAGTACAGGGTCAGGAGGCTGCCCACTGACTCTTGGACCCGCGCTAAGGCAGAGGAATAGTGAGAGCCTATGCAGTTAAATTCTGTACCCTTGTGGTACAGACGGGAGGGAATGAGAGATCTCTCATCACTGCCTTCCAGCATGTACTGAACGCAGGAGCCCAGCATGAGATCGTTGTCTGAGACGAGCAGGATAGTCTGGATGTCCTGATTAATCTGGGTATTCGAGTTGACGGCTGGGTAACTGAGTGGCGCAGGGAAAGAATGTTTCAAACTTCCTACGCACTGCCTGATCACCGTCTCTCCTCGCCTTCTTCCCCTCGCTCCCAGCCCACAGAGGAGCCTATGCAAGTGGGGCGCATGCGCCTGTCTCAGGAGGAATGAGCGCGGTGCCAGAGAACAGGTTCGTGCCTCTATTGTAGTGATCCAAGACACTTCCGGGTGGCATGTTCCAAGCGTCCAGTAAAAGAGAACACCCGTCAGCAGGGAGTGGAATCCTGACGAGTCGGTTCTCTCTTCAGTCAGCTTCCTCTAATTCTGTAATGCTTGCAGCTTCCTTGTCGTGGAGGTCTCAGACCCATGAACTTAAAGTGTTTATCGACTCTAGTGCAACCGGGAATCTTATGGACATCTCTCTCACTCAAAGGTAGGGAGTTCCAACTCAGGAATTAAAAGGAAACTCAGGATCAACGTCAAGGCACTGGATGGTTGACCTCTGGGAACCAGCCAGATCCACCTTTCCACCCAACCGCTCTAAATGGTGTTTGAAGGCAACCATCATGAAGAAATATCTTTCCATCTGGTTAATTCACCTGATCTGCCACTGGTACTTGGTCTCCACTGGTTATCCCGATATAACCCACCGATTGATTGGTCTCTGACGGTAATCCAAGAGTGGGGACTGGTATGCCTGTCTACCTGTCTGGGTCCAGCTCAAGCTCCGTTCCATGAATCCCCTCCTGTGTCAGCTAAGGATGTGGACTTGTTTGAGATTCTGGCTGAATATGCAGATCTTCCTGAGGTTTTCAGTAAAAGAAAGGCCAACATCCTGCCCCCACATTAGCCATATGACTGTGCAATAGACCTCTTACCTGGTGCTAGTCCTCCCCGGGGCCACTCCTTTTCCATCTCTCGTCCTGAAACAGTGGTCGTGGAGGAATACATCAAGGAGGCACTGGCCATGGGGCATATCCATCAGTCAACCTCGCGCAGGAGCAGGCTTCTTCTTTTGTGAGCAACAAAGATGGCAAGCTCCGTCCCAGCATTGATTATCGGTCCCTGAACAACATCAATTTGAAGAACTGCTACCCTCTTCCCTTGCTGGCGTCTGCGTTTGAACATCTCCAGGGAGCAACCATTTTTTCCAAAATTGATCTGCACAATGCTTACAATCTGATTCGCTTAAGAGGAAAGGATGAGTGGAAAACAGCTTTCAACACCTCTAATGGCCACTATGAATATCTGGTGATGCTTCTGATCTGTATTCCAGGCCTTGATTAACAATGTGCTCAGGGACATGTTGATCCAGTTTGTGTTTGTGTATTTAGACTCTCATCAGGAGCACATTCAGCATGTCCGGAGAGTACAGATGGCTTCTTGAAAATAACCTGTAAACCATGCCTGCAAAATGTGAATTTCATAAAGACCTGGTGTCATTTTTGGACTATATACTTACCCCATCCAGTGTTCAAATGGACTCCAGTAAAATTCAGGCAGCTTCAGAGTGGCCCAAACTGTCTACAGTCAAACAGGTATGGCGCTTCACAGGATTTCCGAATTTTTATCACCATTCCATCCGGAATCTCGGCTCTATCGCAGCTCCAATTAATGCACTCACCAAGAAGACCTCGACAGGATTCCATTGGATGGATGATGCCAACCTAGTATTTTCCGAGCTAAAGCAGCGTTTCACCACTGCCCCACTGCGGCAACACCCAGACCCATCTCAGCCATTCAATGTCGAGGTGGATGCATCCGATGTGGGCATTGCAGCTGTCCTCTCTCAGCGCTCATCGGAGGATAGCTGGCTGCACCCTTGTGTCTTTCTTTCCCGCTGCTTGACTTCGGCTGAGAGGAATTCTGATGTTGGGAACCGGGAGCTTCTGGCTGTCAAGGAACCCCTGGAGGAATGGCGACACTGGCTGGAGGCGGCAGAGCATCCATTCTTGGTCTGGTCAGATCACAAGAACCTCTCCTATATCCAGGAAGCTAGGAGACTCAACTCTCATCAAGCCCAGTGGGCTTTCTTCTTCACACAGTTCAATTTCATCCTCACTTATCATCCCAGCAGCAAAAATACAAAGGCCAAGGCTCTCTCCCAGCAGTTCGACAGATCGGAGGACAATGCTGATCCACAGCCCATTCTTCCTCGCTCGTGTATCGCTGCTCTGATGATCTGGGGAATAGAGGCAGAGGTGAAGGCCGCCCAACAATCAGATCTAGTCCCAGATGGGGGACCTCCCAACCGGCTGTTTGTCCCTGCTGCGGTGCATTCCAATGTGTTGGAATGGGGTCATTTCTCCTGTCTGGCTGGACATCTGGGAATTCAACGGACTCAGGAGTTTGTAAAGAGACAATTTTGGTGGCCAATTATGTCTCAGGATGTCCACGACTTTGTATCTGCCTATCCCACCCGCGCTCGGGACAAGACATCACGCCAGCATTCTGTGGGTCTGTTATGTCCACTGCCTGTGCCCCACCACCCCTCAGTAGATTTCATCACTGGTCTGCCCCCATCTAATGGAAACACAACCATTTTGGTCATTGTGGATCGATTTTCCAAGACTGTCCTCTTCATTGCCCTCTCCAAGCTCCCATCGGCTCGTGAGACTGCCACACTCATGGTTCAGCATGTGTTCAGGCTCCATGGGTTTCCTCAAACATAGTGTCTGATCGTGGACCACAGTTCACTTCCCGCTTTTGGAAGGCTTTCTGCTGTCTTGTAGGAGCCATGGCCAGCCTCTCATCTGGGTTCCACCCCCAATCTAATGGCCATGCTGACAGAGTGAACAAGGAGTTGGAGACAACCCTGCACTGTCTTGCCTCTTCCAACCCCACATCCTGGAGCTCCCAATTGGTTTGAGCAGAGATCGCCCACAATAACCTCCAGTTATCCTCCCTTTGAATACGAGAAGGGATTCCAGCCCCCGCTCTTCCCTGATCAGGAGGTTGACGTAGGAGTTTCTGCTGCTGAACAGCTGATCCAGGCGCTACAAGCGCACCTGGAGACGAGCCAGGGCTTCTCTGCTGTGCGCCCAGAAACAACATTCCCGGCAGGCTGATTGGCTCCATTAACAGGTAAGGCCATTCAAGCCAGGAGAGGAGGTCTGGTTGGCATCAATGGATCTTCCCCTGAAAGTCAAGAGCTGGAAATTGGCACCGCGCTATGTGGGACCATTTGTAGTGGAAAAGGCTGTCAACAAGGTGTCCTATAGATTGCGTCTACCAGCATCACTGAAGATCCACCCAGTATTCCATGCTTTCCAGCTCAAGCCGGTTACTACTTCTCCCTTGGCCCCAGTCACCCCAACTCCCCTCCTCCCCGCCTGGTAGATGGTTCCCTTGTCTATACGGTGTGGCGCTTCCTGGCATCTCACCGGGTACGTGGTAAGGTACAGTACCTTGTGGACTGGGAAGGGTATGGCCCAGAAGAACATACTTGGATCCCAGCGAAGGACATCTTGGACAAGATGCTGATCCGGGACAGGTCTGTGGTGCCTCAGGGGCTGCGCCTAGAGAGGGGGGCCCTGTCACAATCATGGATTCGGCATCGCAGTAGATACGGCAATTGCGCTTGTGAATATGCACGTGTCAGCTAATTATTATTTCATTGTGATAGTATTTAACTCTATACTTTTCATTGTAGTGCTTGCCGAGACTTGGACACAGCAACGCTTTGCTGCCTGTTTGCATTTCACCTTGCCTGAGAAATTGGACTGTTGAGTCAACTGACTCTGAAGACTAGTGGTATTCGTTTTATCCTTAGTTGTTCTTTTCAGCCCCAGTGTAGGCTTCATTTTCCACTTGAGAGCTTTAGTTAACAGCCCTGTTTTGGCCTAGTGTTTATGTTCTCTTTTCCCTTTAACATTATTCGCGTTAAAGTCTGTGAACTATCGCCCTGCTTCAGTGTCTCTCACTCCATACTTGGGCCATATCTGAACCTGGTGATAGTTATAGGGGTAGGTGGCAGGGCGAATGATTCCCTCCCACAACAGGGCATCTATAGCCTCTCCAGTCTCTTTGGCATCTCTCAGGATCCGGTACTGCTTGGTATCGGGGAGCCTGAATGTCCTGGTCTCGAGCAACTGCAGGGTAACCCCTCAAGCAGGAAGAAGGAAACCCTCTAAATCCCTGTATTGTAGCCCGGGGACCCCACCAACTGTTGGAGTTACTTGCTCGGCATCAGCGTCATCTATCGCTGCACATACCCTTTCCCCCAATACTTCACAATGCGTACCAAAGGCCTTGGGTGTCCCGGCTGGGAAAGGATCGCTGAGCATATCAGCCAAGGGCCCTGACCTCACCCCCATGTGAGTGGGGTGGCAGGGCACCACCTGCAGCCACTAGAGGCCCGCCAGTGCCCCTTGTAGGATGTTCAGTGAAGGATATAGGGAACCTGGATCGCAGGTGGAGGAATCTGGCAAGGGATCAAACAAACCTTTATTCGGGAGGGCTTGGAAGATAAGCCCCCTCTCTGAACAGTTACTTTGCCCGACTTCCCCTCAGTGTTTCCTCTACATTGCATAGAGGGAGGGCGTGGGAACCCCACTGATCCGCTTCTTCAGCAGCCCTGCCCTGAACAGCGCAAAAAATCTCTCCTTACAGGTCACGTGGGATCCCTCACTCTCTGTCCGCCTATCCAATTTCCAGGCTATATGTACCTTCTGCCATGTACTCCAACTCTTCTAGCAACTGAATAGCTGCATTTACGGTATCCCCTACTGCCAGTTCTATTAAAGGTAGCACCATCACTTTCAAGTGGAGAGCTGTTGTTAAAACCAAATAGTGGGGGTTGGTTCAGAATCCTCTGACGGGCTGTCACTATCAATATATAATGATACACAGAAACAGATTGGCAGATTCAGTAAGTGGAACAGAAGGCACTGATTTTGATTAAGCATATTAACTATTTATTTACAGACAAGCAGTGAAACACTCAGACAGACATCTCAGTCAAAGAAGACTTATCCAAGCCCACTAATTTACAAAACTATGACACTACACTTTCAAAAACACTTCTAATTCCACCAGGTACTTTGTTATTCCCACAAATTACACAACTACAGCACTAAACATTCAACAAGCAGGTACTTACCCAAGTGTGCCTCCTTTCTGCAGCACATTTTCCTAGAGGTCCTTCAGCCCTGTTTGTGACCCAGTCTGAAGGAGAGCCCTTACTCAAAAAGAGAACAAGGCTCTTTCATGCACTATTCATATACCTTTGGGGTACTCAAAGCTGGAAGCCAGTGCAATAGTGTGAAAGCCAGCCAATGGAAGAGAGCTGACTCATCCTTTGAATGGACCAATCAGTGACCGGTACGTAGAAGCAACTTTTGATTGGCAGTAAAGTTAACCCTTTATGTCACAGTACAAGAAGAATAGTTCTCTTATTCTGTTTATATGACTTGGGTGAAAGAATGGAGCATATGCCCTACCAAACCTACTCAGCCATTCATTATGATTAAGGATGAATTGTCCTTGCTGTGTCTGTGCACAACTATATATCAATTAAATAAAAGCACGCACACAGGAGATGGCTTCAACTCGTGTATTCACATTGGAGCAAGAGAAAGAGAGAGAGAGAAGGAGAGGGAGAGAGCACAATGCACATGTGTAGACAACAGATTAATACGTAGTGCTGAGGGGAGTCATTGTTCTAAAAGAAATAGATCCATACATTACACTTCCTCCCCCTTTAGATGAATGTAACATAAAACTGAATAGGTTCAAAACATTCAATTTCCTTTGCACAAACTATATTCCAAATAAACATGCTTTCATAATAACGGTCCATAACTAACTTCATAGTTCTAAAGATCCAGTCTTTTGGGTGGCACTCTGCTTCTTTCAGGATAGCGCTCTGGACCTGTGGAGTGGCATCAGGTTTAGTAAGTGTCTTGTCTAAGACAACATTCTCGGTTGCTGGTGCCACATTGCTGTCAGTGAAGTAGTCATCGTTGAGAGGCAAGTCCAGTGACTATAATGTACCCATCTTGTTGGATACAGTCGACTGACGTCTGTTCTTTGGTTGAGCTCCACTATCTGGTCCACATGACATCTCCGTGTCTGGTCTCCAGCATCCACTGTGCACATCAGAGGTCCAGTTCTTGTAGCTCTCCTACTGGGTGCCCACTTACCTTCTCAGTAATCACACACTAGGACTCCCTGTCCATTCTCGAAGCTCCTTGCTGCTTCATTTGGCAACTGGCTGAACTGTTTATTCTGTACTTCCCTCTGTAGATCTGGTTTCAGGAGGTCTATGTGAGATCTCAGATTCCTATTCATGGGCAGTATTGAAGGTGTTTGAGTTGTTATTGCATGAACAGAATGCCGATATACCAAAAGGAAGTTGTCCACCTTGTGCTGTAGAGAAATGTCCTCCTTGTCCATCACTTTACTGGACTTTTTGAAAGTTTGGATAAACCAGCTAACCCATTCATTGCTGGCTGGTGAGGAGCTGACTTAAAATGCATGATGACATTTTCGTTCATGAACAGTTGGAATTCCTCTGACCAGTATTGTGGTCTGTTGTCACTCACAATTTCTTCTGGTAGGCTATTTCTGGCTAAGTTAGTCATCAGAGCAGAGACACTTAGCTGAGGTGGTTGACTTCATTGGTATAACTTCTGGCCACTTTGAATGGCATCCACAGCAATCAGAAACATGGAGTCCATGAATGGCCCAGCAAAGTCAATATGGACTCTTTGCCATGGTGAAGATGAGCACATCCATGGTTGTAACGGTACCTGTGGGGGTGCATTTTGAACTTCTTGGCATCCCGAACAGCTTTTGGCCAAGTCTTTAATCTTTTTATCTATTCCTGGCCACCACATGAACTGCAGGGCGAAACGCTTCATCTTGTCTGTACACAAGTGTCCTTCATGCAGATTCTCTAACATTCTGGTGCGCAGTTAGTTGGAAACACAGCATTAGATCAACACATTAGCATTCTTTGATACACAGACAGTTGGTCTGGTCACACTGAGAACTCTTGGAACACAGGATTACCATGAGCTGGCCATCCTTGCATGGTGATGTCATAGACTTTTGACAATGCTGGATCATTCCTTGTTTCTCTTTGTATTTCAGAATTTGCTACCAGCAACTGGTCCATGAATGCTGTGTGGAACACTTCTGCTGGGTCACAGTTTGAAGACTTTTCTGTTTTAGTTGCTAATAGTGGAAGACGTGGCAAGCCATCAGTGTTGCTGTGCCCTTGTTTGGTGCCCTTGAACTGTATGTCATAAGAGTGAGCTCCTAGAAACAGTGCCCAACATTGTAAGCGGGTAGCAGTCATCAGCGGAAATCCTTTCCTGGGATTGAAAATGGACACAAGGGGCTGGTGACTAGCATAAACTTTTGTCCATAGAGGTGGTGGTGGAATTTCTTGTTTCCCCATACTAGATGAATGCCCTCTCGGTTGATCTGTGCGTGGTTGTGCAGACGTTGTTAGTCTCTTTGTTCCCTTGAATGCTTTTTCACATCCTTCTGACCAGTCCCACTTTGCTCCTGTCTGTAACAGTGTATTCAATGGATGCAGCACTGTAGCAACGTTTGGGAGAAACTGATCTTGATAGTTTACAAGGCCCAAGCATGACCTGAGTTGTGACACATTTTCCGTTTTGGGTGTCTGTATACGTGCTTCAATCTTCTCTTATGACTTACGTAAGCCATGCTTGTCAATGACATAGCCACGATATGAGATTTCATTCTTAAAAATTTATATTGTGAGTGTTGATGGGGAACTTTCTGCTGGGCTCCCCAATCTCCATTTGCAAATAGGCTTGTGACAAGTCAATCTTTGAAAATCTCTCCCTGCCTGCCAAAGATGCAAAGGTGTCTTCTATTTGTGGCAGGTCATACTGCATAGTACACAGCACCAGATTAATGCTCACTTTGAAATCCCTACATATACGAATGGCTCCAGCCTTCCCTTTCTTGATCACCGGGATAATGGACATGGCCCAATTGCTCCATTCAACCTTGGAGAGAATTCCAGACGCCTTCAAGCTCTGAAGCTCAGTATCCACTTTGGGACGTAGTGCATAAGGCACTGGACACACTTTATGGAATCTTGGTAGTGCTGCTTCATTCAGTTTAATTCTGGCTTTCATGCCTTTGAGTTTACCAATGTCCTTCTCAAGCACCTTCTTATTAGCATTAAGCAATTGTGACCGTCTCTGGTCAGTGCTACCATTTGGGCTGCAGTTGCCTGTTGATGACACATTGAGATCTTTCATTATGTGCCAGTCTTGTTGGATTTTTCTCAACCATTCACATCCAAGAAGTGCTGGCACTCCGCTTTTCAACATATAAAGCTCTAACTGCTAAATTTGGCCTCCATATGTCACATTCACTTTCAGTTTGCCTTTGGGAGACACTTTTCAATCTCTGTAGGTCTTTAGCATCACTGAGGTCTTCTCTAACAATAGGTTAGAAAACAGTCTGTTGTAGTCAGCCTCTGGGATTATAGACAAAGCTGACCCTGTATCCAGATTCACTTTCTGCAAACTTTTTCTTTAAACCAACAGTCATTTGCATCATGGGTGGATTTGCCAAATCAATCTTTTTGGATTTTTATACCATTCACGGATATTTTGTGGATTTCCCATTCTAAACTCTTTTTCTGTAGTTCCGTTGCATCCTTTGCTGCAGTCCCTAATGATATTGCAATGGTCAATGCCCATTCTAAGATTTGGTCTCTTTCTGACAATAGTCTCTTCTGTGTGCTTTGACTATGCATGTCACATACAAGCCTGTCCCTTAATACATCAGAAAGTCTATCTCTGAAGTCACAGTACTGGGAAAGTCTGCGCAGTTCTGCAATATATTCAGAAATGCTTTCATCCTTGGACTGGATTCTTTTGTAAAATCTATATCTCTTGGTTATTGCCAGCAGGTTAGGGCTCAAGAAATTTGGTAAAATTGTAACAATTTTGTCGAATGTCTTACTTGCTGGCTTTTCAGGGGTTACCAATGTAAGAAAACGTACATCCAAGGACCCATTATGCTAAGAAGCGTTGGGGCTTTCTTTTGCTCCTCCACATTGTTTGCATTACAATACAGTAGCACCCTCTTGATATACAACTCCCAGCCTTTATTAGTGTTATCAAATTTGTGAACTTTCCTGACTGAAGCCATTGCCACGTTATTTTCATTTTAACTTCGCTAGTTACCTATCTTTCACTATGCAGCGTTACTCACATGTCCCCTTGTTAGCGTCTGTGACTTTCCGTACTGTTTAACTCTTGCTGTTTCATCCCATCACTGTCGGTGCACGTGGCGATATTCTCTGACATTCAGGTTCATATTCGTTACCAATTTGTTGTGTCTGTGCACAACTACATATCAATTAAATAAAAGCATGCACACAGGAGATGGCTTTAACTGGCGTATTCATATTCTAGCAAGATAGAGAGAGAGACCGAGCACAATGCGCATGGGCAGATAACAGATCCATACATAGTGTTAAGAGGAGTCATTGCTCTAAAAGAAATAGATCCATATATTACAGACCTCAACTCTATTGTTATACCCCATTCCTTTATCCTTTGTGGTCCAACTATCTATTGATCTCAGCTTTGAACATACCTGTGATACTGGCAATCCGTCCATTTCACTACCGGGACAACGCATCTTATTTCACAAAGAACATGGTATATATTCAATTGTATTCACAGTCATTAAGCAAACCTATGCGGCTGCTTATTTACCTACAGGAAGGTACTAGTTACTGCAGGTGACCAAATAGCCAGAATATCTAGTCTGAGCGTTGGCACATGTTGAAGGGCAATTACTGACCAGAGCAGTGTAGGCAAAGAAGAAAATGAGTTCCCTTTCCAACATCTTATCCAAAAAAACACTAGCCCAAATATTGGATTATTCTTTGTGATGAGTTAAACTTTCCACTGCATTTAGTGTTGATGCCCACACAAAAATACAGAATCATGAAATTGTCCATAAAGACATTTAAAACCGTGCGGAATATCTCAGACATGTTATAACAAAGCTGAATTGTACCCAAAGGAGCCACATTCAATTTAACATGGGTTCAAACATAGATGTGCCTCAGTCTGGGAAGGGACAGCATCCCTTAAAAGCACACTATCCCACCAGCAGCGATACACCTGCACCACGGAACCTGCTTGCCATAGAGAGGAGAGGCAGCAAAGGGGGGAATCCCTGAATATAGTGAATGAGACCTGGACAATCCCTGTGGTATTGGTGCAGAAGTGTAGGAGATCCATTGGAACCAATATTTGAAGAGCCCAGCAAGGAATTTCACTAAGCGCCCCCCCCCACCTTAAAGTGAGCTGTTTTTGCTATTAGTTACAAGGATTAGTTCGATATGTTCCAATCATTGCAACAATCACTGCTGAACAGCAGGATGTGAAGATTTATTTATTGTTATGTAGCTGACCAGATCTCAGTGTACAATGTTGCTCACAAACACAAGAGTTTATAAAGGTCACTTAGTTTGTTCTAGGGTCTATGATTTCACAGGCTTATTCTGAGAATTATCTATCTTTCAAGGAACTGCTTACATCTTATATAAGCAATTCCCCTCTAGGAGAAGGCTGTGAACTGGGATATCCTTCTTCATTCTTGACATTCAGCTGCAATTCAGCGTCTTCCTCCTAGCCCTGAGTCTCGGTATCTCTTTACTGATCTTACACTGGTACCAGTTGCCATTATTGACTATGCAGATAATTCAAAGATCAGAGAAGGCTCATGAGAATTGATTCCAACTAAGTCATTCCAGAAGCAGAAATTAATCAGTGAAATCAGTTTTGTAGTAATCAATTTTAAAGGTGAAGATAATATCCGGAGACAAGAAATTAAGGCAGAACAAGTGAAGAGCAGGAAACTAGGACTAAGTGAGTGGTTCTTTCAAAGATCTAACAAAAGGCTTGATAAACTAAGGTGCATTCTGCGGAACTATAAGTTTCCAGTCAAAATTGGTAATTAACCTGATCAACAAAGTGGACAATTGTTTGCAAAGAATAATGGAGCTGGGATTCTGTATGAGTTCAAATGCCTCCACTTTGAATCAATACATTTTCACCCTCTCACACCACAGAACTTCATTCTTTACCACCATAGAATATAATAATTTCACTCCTTTCCACCACACAGTATCTGCAATCATATTGATCTGATGAAAGGTCACTGATCTGACATTCTGATGATGTTTTTCACATCACAGATACTACCTAACCTGATATTTATTTCTCATGTTTTCTATGTGTTTTCCAGGTTTCCAGTATCAGCATTTTTTTTTGCTTTTATATGATAATTAACATTCTCATTTGTCTTATTTTTCATCCTACTTTAGTTGATATTTCAGAATATTTTAACTCAAGCAGTGATGAGTAATGAGATTGTCAAGAATTCAGTTTCAAGAATTACCAAGCTCAACAGTGTGAAAGAATATGTAATTAAATTCTCCTCTATCTGTTAATTTCTGCATAATAGTAGGTGTTACTATAAAGAGTGAAGCACTCTGCTGGGCACACAACTTACACTCTTATTCATGTTTAATTATTTACCTTGTTTACTCTGCAACTGGAAATATATCCCTAGTTGCTGTGCTTAATGATGTTAAGGAATGAAATCCTCTGTAATATGAATAGGTAAAATTATATTTCTCCATGGTGCAAGACATTGAACTCTTGCTCTTCCAACGTCTGTAGACTCAGATTGCTTTGCAATCACAAACATACAAGGTTCCTAATTCCCTATTCTTCCTTACAGAAGAAATGTCCTCCTCAATCACCAATAGTCGAGTGCAGAACATTTACCATGTCTGATCTTTGCACTGAGTAAGAAATAATTGTCTGAGGTGTTTAGAGATGCAATCACATTTAGTGAGATCAATTCCTTGTTAAACTGTTTTAACATTGGTGTGACACACAAGCCCAACCACTATATTAATTTTGTTTCTTCAAACTAGAATTGAACCTTCACAATGTATCAGGCTTAATGTCTATTTAATAAAACACTTCAATTAAATGAACATGGTTATGTAATGTGTTCAATTATCTGAATTAACTATGTCATTAATATATACTTATGTTTTTATTTAGTAAATACTGCTCTAATACATTGAAATTATTCCTTTCTTTAACTTTCACTATTAACTTAAATACATAGGAGTCGATATATGCCAGTCAGCTCCTCTAGCCTGTACAACTAATCAATTGTATTATGGTTGATCTGAACCACCCATTGCAATTCTGCTTGTGTCCCACAATCGGTCTGTAATAATACTTCAGTAATTACCAACCAACAATATTCTTTTCATTATCTTGGTTCTCTTGGTAGTCCGAGATTGAGTTCAAATTCCATTCTGCATCTGCGAAACATAATCTAGATTGACACTTCAGTTCACCACTGAGAAACAAATGAACTGCCACAGAAGCAATGCCTTTGAGTAACTACTAAAGCAGAAGTCTTACCTCTCTTGATGGGAAGATGCAATGCTGATATTTGATTTGACCCGATGTCATAAAGAGCATTACCCCCTTCAGTTTAGAAATTAAATGGACATTAATTTCATACCTTTAGTTTGTGAGATCTTTCTGTGTGCAAAAGGGTTCCCTCTTACTGCATTTCAAAGTAATTAATTGTAGACAGATCCTTTGGGTTTTTTGAAAAATGGAATGAGGTAAAATATAATTGGCAATTTTCTTCACAGTTTCTCAGATCCAAGGATGAAAATAAGATTTATGGCAGATCTGATCATGATTTAATACCTATTGCCACTATTTTTGGTTTTGGTTACATGGGTGTTATTGCAACTTGTACAACTAGAAAGGGTGCAGAAGAGATTTACAGGAATGTTGCTACTTATGAGGAGAGATTGTCTCAGCAAAGGATCAGTTTCTCCTGAATTATGGAAACCTGAGGATAGATTTAATACAACTGTTTAAAATTATGAATCAGAATTAGCTTCATTATCAGTGATGTATGCCATGAAATTTGTTGCTTTGTTCAAACAGGACTGCACAACCTATAAAAATTACTGCAAGTTGCAAATATAAGTAAATGCTGCAAAAAAGGGACTAATGAGGTAGCTTTCCTGGTTTCATTGACCATTCTGAATTCTGATTGAGGAGGGGAAGAACCTGTTCCTAAAATACTGAGTGTGGGTCTTCAGGCTGCTGTACCTCCTACCCGATGGTAGTAACAAGAAGATGCTCTGGATGGTGAAGTTTCTTAATGATGATGCCACCTCCTTAAGTCACCACCTCTTGAAGATGTTCTGGATGGTGGGGAGGGTTGTGTCTGTGATGGAGCTGGCTGAAATTATAACTCTCTGCAGCCTCTTTTGATCCAGTTTGGCACCTCCATACCATGCAGTGATGCAATCAGTCAGAATACCGTCCATCATACATTATATTTGTAGAAATGAGCAGGAGTCTTTGATAGCACACCAAATCTTCTGAAACACCTAATAAAGTAGAGACATTGGCATACCTTTTTCATAATTGCATTAATGTGTTGGGCCCTAGATTCAGATACCCAGCTGCCCCCTCTTTCTACTGCTGACCCCTCAGTGAGGACTTGTGCACGTTCTCCAAACCTCGTCTTCTTGAAACCACAATTAAGTCTTTGGTTCTGTTGACATTGTTGTTGTTGCGACAACATTCACCCAGTTGATCTGACTCATTCTTGTAAGGCTTCTTCTCACCATCTCAGATTCTGCCAATAACACTGTTGTCACCTGTGAATTTATAGATGGTGTTTGAACTGTGCTTAGTCACATAGTCCTGAAAATTGAGAAACTAGAGCAGTGAGCTAAGCACACATCTCTGAGGTGCTCCTGTGTTGATTGGTAGTTAGGCGGAAATGTTTTAAAGTTAAAAAAAAAGACTTATTTCCATCAGTAGGAAGTCAACAGCAAAGAAACTTTGATATGTTAATTGGCAGAAGAATAAGAGTGCAGTTGAGGAAAAAAAACTGCTTCACTCAAGTGGTATGATTTTGAAACTTGGTATATGAAAGGGTACCAAAGGAGGAAATGCACACCTCATCTAGAAAATGCCTTGGCCAGCTCTTGTGGAGCTGCAATTTGCAGGCTAAGAAAATTAAGCTGAAATCCATGTTTGGCCAGCATGGAAAAGAATGGACTGAATGTCCACCTCCAATGCCGAAAATGTCCATGATTCTACATTCAACTTTTGCAGTAGATTGTAACCAAAGGAAACCAAAGAGTTGGTTGATATGTTAGAGATCTGTTGAAGCTTTAATTTCCTCTATGCATCTGAACTAATTGTACATTAATATATAGTATTATAGTCTGGTATAATTAATAGTCCATTAGTATAGTTTTACTTTCACTCTAAACTTCTGGGAGCAAATATTTCTCATGCATATTAATACACCCAGTGTGACATTTTGCTTGTTAACCAGCAATTAATGTGAAGTGAACAAATGTATTCAGGATTTACTTTATTCCCACATCATATTAATTTCTCCCATTTAAGTATAGGAGTGAGTTGGCAGAATTCCAGGGGAGTGAGATCAAGAGACATTGCCTAAGAGACTGTGAAAGATGGGTGCTGAATTAAGTCTTTGAAGGTGAATTGGATCTCAGGAATTTAAGTTAGTAAGGTATTGAATAGTTTAACTCACTGCTATGGTGGCCACAGGAGAGCTTGTCTTTTAGTGTTAAGTAATAACTAGGATATGACTTGCTCTGTATTAACTTTATGTAACAGACATGAAATCACCAGTGGAGTGCATGGAGACTGCCTACATTGACTTCATTTGGAACACAAAAACAAAAGAAGAGGCTATTTGAATTCATCATTGGATTCTGTAATCAATCATTTCTCCAGATAAACAGTGGCACTGCATGTACTCTCACTACAAAGTATGCAGTCTCCTTTCTTATAACTATGACCTCAATATGCAGATAATGTGGCGATCACAGGAAAGATAACTGCATTTCTCAAATGCACGTCTGCAATAACACCCATGCACACATCTTAAGGGATCTAAAGTACCACATTTGTTCAAAAGAGAAATTAAAGTGTTCTGTTGACTTTCTGAAGCCCAAAAGTCATTGACAGGATTGCAGGTCTAATGCCAAAAAGATACCAAGAAATTAACTTACAAAACAGAATTTGCCTGGGACGTCTAGCTATCATTTTCAATATTTGAATGTGAATCTGTTTCAGTTTGCTTTGTTGAAGCAACCAGATTAAGTTAAATATTCCTGACTGTGGCAATGAGAAAAGGGCATGTCCCACAACCCAGGATGTGCCCTCTTCTCATTGCTACCATCATGAAGGAAGTACAGAAGTGTGAAGGCACACACTTGATGATTCAGGAACAGCTCTTTCCCTCTGTCACCTGATTTCTGAAGGGACATTGGACCCATGAACACTATCTCACTAATATTTTATTTCCTCTTTTGTACTACTTACTTAATTTAACCATTATATCCATTACGTATGGCCTATAAAAAGTATCCCCCCCCCAAGTTTTCATGTTTTATTGTTTTACAATATTGAATCACAGTGGATTTAATTTGGCTTTTTTGACACTGATCAAAATAAAAAGACTCTTTCATGTCACAGTGAAAAGAGATCTCTACAAAGTGAGCTAACTTAATTATGATTATGAAGACACGTAGTCCTCTTTTATTGTCATTTAGTAATGCATGCATTAAGAAATGATACATTATTTCCTCCAGTGTGATATCACAAAACACAGGAAAAATCAAGAATGAAAAAACTGACAAAACCACATAATTATAACATACAGTTACAAACAGTGTAACAATACCATAACTTGATGAAGAAGTCCGTGAGCACAGTAAAGTTCAAAGTTTCTCAAATGTCCCACATCTCATGCAGACGGGAGAAGGAAGAAAAACTCTCTCTGCCATGCCGACCACAATCCAACTCGGAGACAGCTGAAAACTTCGAACTCTGATCAGCTCTCTAACACCGAGTATTGAGCGCCATCTCTGTCCGAACAATTTGACCTCCTTCTCGGTTGTCAAAAACAGGCAAGGCCGGGGATTTTGAGGTCTACCCTCGGAAAGATTCCCGACCATACAGTAACGACAGCAGCAAACGGGCATTTCAGAAATTTCTCCAGAAGTTCCTCTGGGCTTTCACGTCCGCCTCCATCAAATCAGAATTGTCCACGGCCCCATTTAACAGATACAATATCATTTTCACCAGAGGGCTGCACACGCGCAGGTGCGCCGCCAGCTTCTCCTCCTTAATTATCAAAATAATTGATTGCATAAGAATTCACCCCTTTTAATATGACACACTAAATCATCACTGGTGCAGCCAATTGGTTTTAGAAGTCACATCATTTGTTAAATGGAGATCACCATGTGCAGTCAAGGTGTTTCAATTGAGTGTAGTAAAATTAAACCTGTATCTGGAAGGTCTATCTGCTGGTGAGTCAATATTCTGGCAAAAACTACACTATGAAGACAAAAGAACATGCCAAGCAACTCCATGAAAAGGTTATTGAAAAGTACAAGTCAGGAGATGGATACAAGAACATTTCCAAGGCAGTGTATATCCCTTGGAGTACAGTTAAGTCAATCATCAAGAAATGGAAAGAATATGGTACAGCTGTAAATCTGTCCAGAGCAGGCCATCCTCAAAAATTAAGTGACCATGCAAGAAGGGGACTAGTGAGGGAGGCTACCAAGAGACCTATGACAACTCTGGAGGAGTTACAAGCTTCAGTGGCTGAGTTGCGAGAGACTACACATACAACTTTGCCCGGGTGCTTCACCAGTCGCAGCTTAATGGGAGAGTGGCAAAGAGAAAGCCACTGTTGTAAAAAATTCACATGAAATCTCAGTTTAAGTTTGCCAGAAGGCACGTGGGGGACTCTGATCTCAGCTGGAAGAAGTTTCTATGGTCTGATGAAACCAAAATTGAGTCTTCCACCATCAGACTAAACACTATTTTTGTCGTAAATCATCAGAAACACACCATCCCTACCGTGAAGCATGGTGGTGGTTGCTCATGCTGTGGAGATGCTTCACTGCAGCAGGCCCTGGAAGGCTTGTGAAGGTAGAAGGTAAAATGAATGCCGCAAAATACGGGGAAATCCTGGAGGAAAACCACAAGAGAACTGTAACTTGGGATAAGATTTGTTTTCTAGCATAAAGCCAAAACTAAACAGGAATGGCTTAAAAATAACAAAGTTAATGTCCTGGAGTGGCCAAGTCAGGAACAGCTCAATCCAATTGAGAATTTGTGGCTGGACTTGAAAAGGGCTGTACACTCATGATCCTCATGAAACCTAACAGAGCCTGAGCAGTTTTGTAAAGAAGAATGGTAAAACATTGCAGAGTCCAGATGTGCAATGCTGATAGAGACCTAATCTACACAAACTCAAGGCTGTAATTGCTGCCAAAGATGCATCTACTAAATATTGACTTGAAGAGGGTAAATACTTATGTATATACTGTACATATACATTTACTGTAATTCAGCTTGTAGCTCTATTATCATGTATTGTATCATACAAATTTCATTACACATGCTAGTTATTCCTGATTCTGATTCTGATTCAGAATTTCTAACATAGTGCCTTACAAAAATTCATTTAACCAAAGTAGGCTCAAGGAAGGGAATTAGAGCATGCACAAACTTCCCCCACATTCTAGCTCAGGACCCTCGAATGCAACAAGCACTAATTAGTATTTTCTTATTTCTGGAAGTCTTTACATGGATTGTTTTTGCAAGAAATAGGTAAAGTGAAAAGCTCTGAACATACTTTTTTACAGCTGAGAAAATCAGTTTTCTTGTGGCAATTTTACATGCTTTTATAGAGTACAATTTTTATATTTAAGTATTGTTTGCAAATTTGCAGTTGTCACCATTTTATAAACATATTGATGAGAAATGGGTTTGGCTGCGCTCACTTATTGGACACCCTGAGTGTCCCTGGGGCTCCAAAGTGGCAGCTAATGTTCAGTCATCTTTTTTCTCATTTTTAAAATTATCTAATCTATGGTTTACCATTTTTTCTTTGTAACATTATCAACCATTCCACTCAATGTAGCTATATCCACTAAGCATTTTGTCTCCTGACAAGCCTTACCCAATTGCTGGTTACTAATTGCTGTTGCCTTAATGTGTCTTACTTCTAATAAGGACTGTCCTGCTTTAAGTAGTGTGAGCTAACTCTAAGTGATAGGTGCTGCTGACAAAATCTGAATCTCGGCTGAAGTCTGCAGTCTTTGAACTGAATGGTTAGCCAAGACTTCACACAACAATCATGTCAGGATACAAGCAACACAAAGGCAGCAATCTGCCTGCATGGGAATTAATTGTCTATTGTGATCTCCCGCACATATTCAAGAATTTTACAATTCACCCCATTGTTTTTAATGAAGCTGTATATTATGAACTGATGGACATTAGTGCAAACCTGACACACAAGAAATCAATAATTAATGATAAGTGCTATTACAACTCCACACTAATGCCATTCTGAAAATTTATGGAGTTTTAATTTTAAATAACTTCATTATTTCAACAAAGTAAAATTTAACCACAACCGAAAAGCATAATCCTCTTTTAAATAGATACCCTGAAGCATCTGAAATGCCTGTATTTCGGTTTAAATTTATTAGCTTGTATTACTAACAGAATTCATGCTATTTTATTGATATTCATTTTGCTGTTTCCTTCCCATTGGTTCACCAAACCTCTGCTCACCCTTCTGCCCACAATTTTGAATAATGCTTGTGTTGTTCTGAATTTACCCTATAGATTGGTCATTGCACAATGCATAGATTTCACATTGGAATCCGTGGATCCAAAACCAATGTTAAACATCATTGAAATCTATCCACAAAGGAACTGCAACTATCATGTCTTGAGAATCCTGCATTCAATATTTCTCTGCATTAAATGATTTAAAGTAAACAATGTTGTTTCTTCTTTCTTCAAAGAGGAATTCACTAGGTGGTTGTAGCAGCTTCTCTCAATCCTGTTTCTTTGTTTATTGTCTTGTTTTAATGACTAAAATAGTGATTTTTTAAAGTTGCTGCCCATCTCTTATCTGTGGTTGCATAGAGAACAGCAATTATAGCAATCTGCACCTGCTCAAAATCCAAAATAAAAGCAGAATATGTCAGGAGAACCCAGCAGGTGCATTTACGATGAAGTGTTCTTGACCTAATGCATTAATTCTCTCCTCATGACACAGCTACAAATGAGATTGAGTTTTGCCTCTGCCTATGTATACCAAGGAGCATCCCTCTCTATCCCTCTCTTTTTGCAGGTTCCAGAGGAAGCAGAGAAGAACAATTGAAAGAAGGTTGAATTTATATGCTAGACAAAAGAAAAAAAAATATAGGCATTGGACATGCTGACCAGGATCAAGCACCTGCTGTCCAGGCAAACATCTTCTCCCACTTACCATCTCTTGTCCCTTTCAACTGTAGGCAAATGTAATGTTGCAGCTACTGCAGAATGATAACAATGATAATCAGTTATCTGGATTTACTAACAAATACCTTTATTGGCTCACTGAACAAGCATGCAAATTATACAAATCTAAATACCGATGTTCACACCAACAAGGTTTCCCTTGCCCCTCTCTGAAGCATAGAAAAGGAAATGCCTGGAAAAAGCAGTCTGAGCTGGCCAAGAGTTCCTTTTAATTCTGATAAATTTTCACATTTTTGTCATGAGTCATCCACTTCTGCTATGTTTGATCTCCAGCATTGTTGCTGTCTCCACTACCAAAATTCTTCATTCTTAACCTTTTCCTTATCAAATTAATCAGTTATGTTTCAATTTCATTGGCTCAGACTCATCTGACTGACCTATGTCAGCTTCTCGTTCGTTCTGGCCCAAGGCTACGAACAGTATTATTTGCAACACACACAAAATGCTGGAGGAACTCAGCAGGCCAGGCAGCATTTATGAAAAGGAGTAAA
The DNA here is from genome assembly GCF_030028105.1 of Mobula birostris. Lineage (NCBI taxonomy): Eukaryota > Metazoa > Chordata > Chondrichthyes > Myliobatiformes > Myliobatidae > Mobula > Mobula birostris. The sequence continues at coordinate 30,851,170 of NC_092381.1, forward strand.
CAGTCAACATTTTGGGCTGAGACCCTTCATCAGCAGTTTCACTTTATGGCTCCTCCCCCAGACTTGTGCCTCAGGTAACTTCCTTTGTTTATTCCAACGCAGACCAGCCAAACACGGGACTCAAGTTATTACAGTTCACAGGCAATAACAAGCCTGATATTTTTAATAACCAAATTAACAGCTTCATATTTGGGTACAGCAGATCATCAGTCGGAAACTCATTGTCTCCACTTTCAATTGCTCTAATTGAGCCAACCCTGTGCATTACACAAAATGGTAGCAGAAAAACAGACATACAAAATGGCAACCTCTGTCCTTCAACCACATGGCAAGAACAAAGATATTTGCTTTGTCTGCTTCCACTGTCCTTGCATCCTTCTTGCTTGTTGTTTGGCAGATTTTAATTCATTCTGGCCAGCAGTCACCTGAGCAACATCTGTCCTTCCAGAGAGCAAGGATTTGGGATATGTGACAGCACAACGCTAGGGTTTGGATTAAGGAGGAGTAGATCCACAGCGCTTTCCCAACTACTCTGCAAATGTCTCCAGACCCACAGATACATGGATAGAGAATGTTTAGAGGGAATGAGGACTATGAAAAGAAGTGGATATAGCCTACTCTATCCGGGTAAAGCCCTCCCTCCGTTAAGCATATCTACATGGAGCAGTCTTGCAGGATATCTGCCACAACTATGGATTATGCCATGGCGTCTACACACCCTTGCAGGCAGGCTGCTGAATGGATTCGACAATCACATTCATGAGTATGCAAATTCCAGCCAATTAGTGTTTCGTCCTGGCGGTATTTAACTCCCTTCCTCTCATTCGTGTTGTCAAGACTTGACCAAAAGCATAGCACTGTCTATGCCCACAGCTTACCTTTGTCTAGGAAAGAAGACTCCTGTTTAGATTGACGCTGTAAATGAGCGGTATTCATTTAATATTAAGTTACTGCTTCCTAGCAGCAGTATTGGTATTAATGTTCAATTTGAGAGTTTTTGTTAACAGGCCTGTTGGCCTTGCATTTATTGTTTTTCCTTTATTTCTGTACAGTTATTAAAAGTTTGTGAATTTGCTTCAGTGTCTCTCCTTCTGCATTTGGCCATAACTGCATATTTCTATCAGTATGTCTCAACCAACAAGAAAATCAACCCAGCAGAGAGAGAACAGCTGATCTTGGCTCTGGCATTCATTGGTCAGATAGGAGAGAAGCTACAATCAGTGAAAGCTGTGTTGGGAGAAGTGACAGAAGCGATGCGACAGCTCCTTTGAGAATGACAAGCCCAGTCCAAACCGAAGTTTGTGGAGGAGAACCTAAAATCGACAGAAGTTAGATTGGCCAACATTTTTCACACAGCGCAACAGCAACTTTCAGAGCAACAAGCCCAGTCCCAGCTCACGCAGTGCCAGCCCTCGCAGTGACAATTAGCCAACTCACTTATACAGCCAGGATCAGGAAGCAGCAATTACTACTCTCACGGCTGCAGTTCAGCAGCTTTCTACTGACAGGCAGAGTCAGGTGGCAGCCATTACCACTCTCACTGTGTTAATTTAGCAGCCTTTAGCCATAACAGTCCCACTTCCAGAGCCTCCTCTTCAAACACCTTAACAACCTCTACCGCTAATGCCCAGACTCCCAAAACCACGTTTGTACCAGAACTGAGTATTCCTCCACCAGGCAGATATTCCAGTGACCCTGACAACTGCTGGGACTTTATTACCCAGTGTGAGCCGACCTTCCAGGCCCGGCCTGATCAGTTTGTTGATCAGAGCGTAAGCTGGCATACATGGTGAACCTGTTACGTGGACCGCAGTTGGCTTATTCAACCCTTTACACGAACAAGGTTCCCCTGCAGCCCAGTCCTTCCAACAATTCAAGGTTGAGTTCAAGAGAGTGTTTGATCTTCCAGTACAGGATCGGGAGGCTGCCCACCAACTCCTGGACCTGCACCAAGGGAAGGGAAGAGTGTGGCACTATGCAGTGAAGTTCCATATGCTTGCAGTTGAGATGGAGTAGAATGAGAGATCCTTCATCACTGTTTTCTACCATGGGCTGAGTGTAGGGGTTCAGCATGAAGTCACAGTGCATGACGAGCTGGACCTAATAAATCAGGCCATTCGAGTTGACAACCAGACAATGAGTGGCACAGACAAAGAAGGTCCTGAATTTCTTACTCTTTAGATACCATTCTGTCTTCACCCTCTCCCTCATCACCCAGAACCCAGTCCATGGAGAAGCCTATGCAGGTGGGGTGCATGCACTAACCTCAGGAGGAATGAGATCAGCACAGAAGAACAGGTTGCTGCCTCTGCTGTGGTGATCCAGGACACTTCCGGGCAGCATGTCCCAAACGCCCAGTTAAAGAGGTTACCCATCAGCAGGAAGGGGAATTCTGATGGGTCTAATCTCCAGCCCCTAATCACATAGTGCTCCCAGCTTCCTTGTTGTAGAGGTCCCAGATTCATGAGCTTCAGGCATTTATTGACTCTGGAGCAGCTGGAAACCTCATGGATATTTCTGTGGTTCAAAGATGGAGAGTTCCAGCTCAGCAATTGAGAGAGAATATCAATGTGAAAGCTCTTGATGGGCAAACTCTGGGCACTGGCAAGATCCACATTTCCACAGAACTCCTCCAACTAGTACTAGAAGGCAACCATAGGAAGTAGTGCTCCTATCTTGTTGATTCCCCTGAACCGCCACTGGTGCTTGGCCTTACCTGGCTATCTTGACATAACCCACAGATTAACTAGTACCCAAAGGCACTCCAAGAGGGGGCTGGCACATCTGTCTACCTGTCTGTGCCCAGCTCAAGACCCAGTCAGTGTATCTCCTCCTGTGCCAACTGCTAGTATGGTCCTGCATGGTGTTCTGGCTGAATATACTGATCTTGTTGAGGTCTTCAGTATAAACAAAGCCACCTTCCTGCCTCCACATCCACCATGCAACTACACTACTGACTCATTACATGGCATTAGTCCTCCCTGGGGCCAGCTCTGTTCTCTCTCTAGTCTAGAAATGGTGGCTATGGAAGAATACATCAAAGAGACATTCGCCTTTATACGTCCATCAACCTCGCAAGCAGGGGTGGGCATTCTTTTTTGTGAGCAAGAAAGATGGCAAGCTTTATTCCTGTTGATTATCAACCCTTCAAGAACATCACAGGGAAGAACTGTTGCCCTCTTCCCCTGCTTGCCTCTGCTTTTGAACATCTCCAAGGAGCAATCACATTCTCCAAGATAAATCCACATGATCCACGTGAGGTTTTGCACCTCTTCCTAGAGATGCTGCCTGGCCTGCTGCGTTCACCAGCAACTTTTATGTGTGATGCTTAAAACCAGGCTTGTTTCCAAGAAGGGGATCTGTTCGGTACTTAACAATATTTAATTTATACACTTTAGTTTGTTATTGATGTGTGAGTCATCTGTAAACTTTATCCTTGCCTTCATAAGATATCGTGTTTAAAGTGTGTTATGTGTACTACTGTGCTTTACACCCTGGTTTGGGAAATGTCTCATTTCTATATACAATATATATAGAAATGTATATAGTTAAATGACAATGAATTTGATTTGACTTGATAGAGTGTTATAATCACAAAAAAGAAGATGCAGTTCAGGTAGACAACGAGGTCATGATGAGTTAGATTTTGAGGTCAAGAGTCCACCTGATCATACAAGAGGGCTGTTCAGAGCATCAGGATAAAAAGCTCAAGTCCAAGTTTAACTTTAATTATCATTAAACTATACATGAATTCCCACGAATGCATCCAAATGAATCAACATTAAACATATAGTCATACACAGACAATATATATATATATATATATATATATATATATATAGCTCAAGTCCCTGAGTGACAGGTCCTGTAAAAAGATGCTGCAAGGATATTATCAGCAAGAACAAGCTGATCTCAGCAGTCCGCAGATGAATATACGTATACATGCAATCCAGCTTGTTATGTCTACTACTGTGCTTTATACGCTGGTTCAAAGAAATCTTGGCCTTTTTCTATATACATTATATGGTTAAATATGTTTATAGTTAAATGACAATAAACTTGACCTGACTTGACTTTTGGTGTATTTGAAAGACATTCTGATCTATTCCTGCTCTTGACAGAAAGACATGAAGCATGCAGAATGTTTGAAAATGCATGGTCATGCGCTTTGGTAGTAGAAATAAATGTGCAGACTATTTTCTAAATGGGGAAAAAAATCCAAAAATCTGAGATGCAAAGGGACTTGGGAGTCCTTGTGCAGAACACCCTAAAGATTAACTTGCAGATTGGGTCAGTGCTGAGGAAGGCAAATGCAATGTTAGCATTCATTTCATGGAGTCTAGAATACAATAGCAAGAATGTGATTCTGAGGCTTTATAAGGCACTGGTGAGGCCTCACCTTGAGTATTGTGAACAGTTCTGGGCTCCTCATCTTAGAAGAGTTGTGCTGGCATTGGAGATGGTCCAGAGGAGGTTCACAAGGATAATTCCAGGAATGAAAGGGTTATCATATGAGGAACATTTGATAGCTCTGGGTCTATACTAGCTGGAATTTAGAAGGGTGAGTAGGGATCTCATTGAAACCCTTTGTATGTTGAAAGGCCCAGACAGAGTAGCTATGGAAAGGATGTTTCCTATGGTGGGAGAGTCTAGGACAAGAGCACGCAGCTCACGATAGAGGAGCATCCATTCAAAACAGAGATGCAGAGAATTTCTTTAGCCAGAGGGTGGTGAATTCATGGAATTTGTTGCCACATGCAGCTGTGGAGGCCAGGTCGTTGGGTGTATTTAAGGCAGAGATTGGCAGGTTCTTGATTGCTCACGGCATCAAAGATTATGGGGAGAAGGCTGGGAACTTGGGTCGAGGAGGAGAAAATAAAAGGAGCAGCCATGCAGAGCAGACTTAATGGGCCAAATGGCCTAATTCTGCTCCTATGTCTATGGTCTTATAGTCATACATTTATCGCCGCTTTGCCAGAAACTTCAGTTCAATCATGGCTACCATAAATGCACTCACCAAGAAAGCCTCTGCAGGATTCCATTCGACAAGTGAAACAGATCAAGCTTTCTCAGAGCTAAAGAGACGTTTCACCACTGCCCCAGTGCTGCAACACCCAAACCCATTCCATCCATTCATCACCATTCAGGTGGATGCATTAGATGTCAGCATTGGAACTGTATTGTCCTACTGCTCTTCTGTGGATAACTTGCTGCATCTCTGTGGCTTTCTTCCCCATCACCTGACTCCACTGAATGTAACTATGATGTCAGGAACCAAGACTTACTGGCTATAAAGAAAACCTCGGAAGCTTGGGATATTGGCTGGAGGGAGCAGAGCATCCTTCTTTTGTATCGATAGGTCACAAGAACTTCTACAACTCAACTCCCATCAGACCTTGTTAGGGTCTGTTCTTCACTTGATTTAACTTCACCTTCGTCTACCATCTGGGCAGCAAGAATACCAAAGCTGATGATCTCCTGGCACTATTCATAGTGAAGAAGGCTATCAACAAGGTCCAGGTTCAATTCCCATCACTGTCTGCAAGGAGTTTGTACGTTCTCCTCGAGACCACGGGGATTTCCTCTGGGTGCTCCAATTTCCTCCCACAGTCTAAAGATTTACCAGTTGGTAGGTTAATTGGTCATTGTAAATTGGGAGATTATCGGGCAGTACAGCTCGAAGGGCTGGAAGGGCCTATTCTGCCCTGCAGTTCAATAAATAAATAAATAAAGTTTGCGATTATTATCATCAAAAAGGATTTACCCAGTATTCCATGCATTCATCAAGTTGATGACTACTTCTGCTCCCCCTCCTTCCCACTTGATGGATGGGTGCCTGGTCTATACTGAGCGGAGCCTCCTGGTATTTCACCAGGCGTGAGACCGGCTCCAATATCTTGTGGATTGGGAGGGGTATGGCCCTGAGCAACCTTCTCAGGTTCTGGCCCAGGACAAGTCTCTCGTCTGGGCCTTACAGCAGGCACAGGTGACTGGCGCCTTAGGGGCTGTGCCTAGGGAGGAGGACACTCTGTCACAGCCATGGACTCTGCCACCGCGTCTGTGTGCCTCTCCGGAGAGGTGTAGAACAAGTTCCGTAATCACACTCCCGAGTATGCTCGTTCTAGCTGAATAGTGTTTCATTGTGGTGCTATTTAACTCTCTTCCTCTCGTTCCAGTGTTGTCGAGACAGTGCTGCCAAAGCACTGCAACATCTATGCTTCCTGCTCACTTTCACCCTTGTCTGGGAAAGAACACTGCATTTTCAATTGACACTGTAAATGGGCAGTATTCATTTAGTATTAAGTTATTGCTTCCTAACTGCAGTGTTGGTGTTAGCTTTTAGCTTGACAGTTTTTTGTTAACGGCACTATAGCCAAACATTTATTGTTTTTTTTTTCCTTTAATTCTGCACAGTTTTTATTAAAACTCAGTGAACTATTCATCTGCTTCAGTGTCTCTCCCTCTGCATTTGGGCAATAACCACACACTTGTGTCAAAAGCAGCATCCATCATCGTGGTCTCTGCTGACTGCTGCTATCGGGAAGGATGTACTGGAGCCTCAGGACCCACACCACAAGGTTCAGGAATAGTTATTACCCCTCAGCCATCAGGCTCTTGAACCAGAGGGGATAACTTCACTCACCCCACCACTGAACTCTTCCCACAACCTATGGACTCGCTTTCAAAGGACTCTTCATCTCATGTTCTTGAGGTAGATAATATATTATGTGTGCCTAAAGACTTTTGCGCAGTACTGTACGTTGCTAAAAAGTGCCTGTACCATTTCATTTATAAACTCACATTCACTTATACCCAGTATACCCACATATAGAATCACCTCCATCAGGATCGAAACATTTCTTTCAAGTAATATTGTTCTACCGTGCTTAATATTATTTTCTACAGCACACTGGAGTCCCATGGATACAATTGCAATTCACCCAATGCAGTTTTGTGTTAGCCAGGCATTTCCTTTTGAACTAGCATATGATGTACTGTACATCTTTGACATCTGAAAGAGTGCTGTTTATTGTTTTGTTTCCTCTGCGGACTGCTACGTTGATCATTTTCACTGGCTGCCTCTCGGAAGGAAGGGGGCGAATACTTAAAGGAAATCTAACAGTAACTTCTTTCCTCGGAAGGTGGTGCGACTGTGGAACAAGCTGCCAGCAGAAGTGATGGCTGCAGGTTCAAATGTTAACATTTAAGGGAAGCTTGGATAGGTACATGGATGAGAAAGGTATGGGGGAGGGTGCTATGGTGCCTTGTGTTGTGTATGGCTGTTGGTACTGTGCATTGCACCTTAGTCTCAGAGGATCGCTGATTCATTCAGCTGTATTCATGGGTATTCATGTATGGTTCAATGATAAAAAGTTGAACTTGGACTTGAGCTTTTATCCTGATGCTCTGAACATCCCTCTTGTATGATCAGGTGGTCTCTTGACCTCACAATCTAACTCATCATGATCTTGTACCTTGTTGTCTACCTGCACTGCTTGCTTTTTGCAACTGCAGTTTATTGTCATTTAACTAAATACATGTATATAATGTATATAACCATATATTGTATATAGAAATAGATGTTTCCCAAACCAGGGTGTAAAGCACAGTCGTACACATAACACACAATAGCTTATGAAGGTAAGGGTAAAATCTACAGATAAATCACACATCAATAACAAACTAAAGTGCATTAATTAAATATTGTAATGTATCGAACAGATTAACCAGTGACATTTTGGATATGATATGGCAGGGAGGCCAGCAGCCTAATGGCCTGAGGGAAGAAACAAGTTTCCAATCATGACCATTCATGTTTTTATGTGTCCTGCCTGATGGTAGAAAGTCAAAGAGGATAATGGATGGATGGGTGGGATCCTTAATAATTCTAAGGGCGCTGCATATGCAGCACTCCTGACGAATGTGTGAAGGCTCTGCTGTGCCTTCTTGTTCAGGGAGATGATATTAAGGGACCAGGTGAAGTCATCCATGATGTGAACTCCCAGGAACTTGGTGCACTTAACTCTCTCTATAGAGGAGCCGGGTATTCGAAGAGGGGAATGGTTCGTCTGCACCTTTCTGACCTCCACAGTGATTTCCTTGGCCTTGTCCACTTCCAGGCTTAGGCTGTTCTTCTCGCACCAATCCAGCAGCCACTCCACTTCCTTTCTGTACTCCGTCTCATCAATGTTCTGGATTAGGCCGACCAGTGTTGTGTCATCCGCAAACTTGAAGACATGGTTTGAGCTGAATCCTGTGATGCAGTCAGGTGTCAGCAGTGTGAACAGCAACGGGCTGAGGACACAGCCTTGGGGAGCGACTGTGTAATGAGACTAGAGACGTTGTTGCCCACAAGGCCTTACTGTTAGGAAGTCTGTATCCATTTGCAGAGGGAGGTGTTGAGACCCAGAGAGGACAGTTGCCCAGCAACACACACAAAATGCTGGAGGAACTCAGCAGGCCAGGCAGCACTTAAAAAAAGAGTACAGTCGACATTTCAGGCTGAAACCCTTCAGCGGGATTGGGAAAAGCAATAGCAGAAGCTAGTCCTGCCGAAGTGTTTCAGCCCAAAATGTCGGTTATACTCTTTTTTTAGATGCTGCCTGGCCTGCTGAGTTTCTCCAGCATTTTGTGCGTTTTGCTCGGACTTCCAGCATCGGCAGATTTTCTTCTGTTTGTGAAGACAGTTTCCCCACCAGTTTTGGGCGGGGGGGGAATGATGGTGTTAAACACCAAACTCTGGTTTATAAGCAGCAGTCAGGCATATAAGATCCCATTTTCCAGGTGGGATGGGACAGAGGTTATTGCATCATCAGTGGATGGACTTGAGTGATAAGCGAAGTGGAATCAGTACAATATAGCTGGGAGTAAGGCTTTAATATGCTCCATGATCAGCCACTCAAAGTCTTTCATCATGGTTGATGTTAATGCCACCAGACGATAGTCATTTAGGCAGGTTAATGTCTCTTTCTTTGACACTGGAATAATGGTTGCTGCCTTGAAAACTGAGGGGACAATGGACTGTTACAGACAGATGTTGAACTCAGTTAGTTGGGCTGCGGAGTCTTTCAGAACCCGACCTGATATATTACTCTGCATTCAGTTATTGCTTTTTCCTTATACTACCTCAACATACAATGTGGTCAAAATGTCTGTATAAATGGCATACAAAGCAAAGATTTTCACTGTAACTCACTGCATATAAAAATAATGAAACAATAACCAATTATCAACAGCCAATGAAATCTGACACATAGAACCATAAAAGGAAAAAAAGTAACACAAATCAAAGTTGCTGGTGAACGCAGCAGGCCAGGCAGCATCTCTCGGAAGGGGTACAGTCGACATTTCAGGCCGAGACCCCTCGTCAGGACTAACTGAAGGAAGAGTTAGTAAGAGATTTGAAAGTGGGAGGGGGAGGGGGAGATCCAAAATGATAGGAGAAGACAGGAGGGGGAGGGATGGAGCCAAAAGCTGGACAGGTGATTGGCAAAGGGGATATGAGAGGTTCATGGGACAGGAGGCCCAGGGAGAAGGAAAAGTGGGAGGGGGGAATAAAAAAAACCCAGAGGATGGGCAAGAGGTATAGTCAGAGGGACAGAGGGAGAAAAAGGAGAGAGAGAGAGAGAGAAAGGACGTGTGTATATAAATAAATAATGGATGGGGTATGAGGGGGAGATGGGGCATTAGCGAAAGTTAGAGAAGTCGATGTTCATGCCATCAGGTTGGAGGCTACCCAGACGGAATATAAGATGTTGTTCTTCCAACCTGAGTGTGGCTTCACCTTTACAGTAGAGGAGGCCGTGGATAGACATGTCAGAATGGGAATGGGATGTGGAATTAAAATGTGTGGCCACTGGGAGATCCTGCTTTCTCTGGCGGACAGAGCGTAGGTGTTCAGCAAAACGATCTCCCAATTTGAGTGATGCAGTTCAATCTTCATCATAAAACAGCCAAATAGTGCTGAATGATAGCCAGCAGTGTTCCAAATGGAATTCCTGATTTAGCTTTCTGTCATGTTTTGTGGATTGAGGCCTGACTCCAGGACAATCCAGCCTAATAACAACTAAAACCTTGCCGAGGCTTTTACCATCTGGGCATATCATTTCAAAGAGCTGAGTGTTGCTTTCACTGAGAAGATGAAAGCATTGGCTATTGGCTATTCTTAGAGTGGTATTGACAGAGGGTTGCAATAAATTAAGCTGTTTACTTTAAATGATGTGTGGTCCGTAGGTATGTGTAATGATTTAAGTATTAAAGTCGCTAATCAAACAAAATTAAAATACACCAAAAGAAACAGGAGAAGAGTTAGGCCACTCAGCTCATGGAGTCTGATCTGTTATTCCATCATGGCTGATTTAATATCCATCTCAACCCCATTCTCCTGCCTTCTCCCCATACCCTTCGATGCCTTAATGAATCCTTTCAAACTCTGACTTGGCCTCTGTAGTGGTAGTTAATAGCATTATTCCTCTGTCACCCAGTTAGCCACCCCCACTTGGGAGGAGTTTACATATTGTACAAGCAGCATTATCAATAAAGTTTAATTGAATAGTTCAGAGCTTTTCCATAGAGTGGGAGTGGGTGGGGTCCCTTTGAGAGCGAATGGGGAGGGATAGGGTCCTATAGGGAGTGCGGACAGTGGGAGTGAATGGGAAAGGGTGGGGTCCCATTGGAAGTCTGGACGGTGGGAGTGAATGGGAAGGGGTGGGGTCCCATTAGGCCCAAGTGATGGAAGTGAACGGGAAGGATGGGATCCAGTGGGAGTGTGGACGGTGGAAGTGAATGGCAAGCGGTGGATAGGTGAGGAACTTTGAATGGGACTGACCCTCCCAGTTGCGCGTACTCACGTGAAGAAGATGAAATGCTTGACAAAGATGTAGAGGACAAGGAAGATACTTATATGCCAGTAACCTGTGGGAGATAAGGCAGAAACACAGTGCAGAGGCTGAAACTCAGATCAAACCTAACCAAACATTGCTGAAGCTGCTCGGATGGGCCCACATCCATAAGAGAAGAACGCCTCATCTGTTCCTGGTTGTAGAGAGTGGAGACTGGTGCAGGGTGAGTATGAGCGTATACTGAGTACATACACGTCATCACATACAGTCCTCAGATTCATTTCTCTGCGGGCATACTCAGCAAAAATATAGAATAGTAGCTATAACAAGCTCAATGAAAGATTAACCAGAGTGCAGAAGACAACAACTGTGCAGATGCAAATATAAATAAATACCAATAAATAACGAGAACAAGATAAAGAGTCTTTAAGGTGAGATCATTGGTTGTGGGAACATCTCAGTGGATGGGCAGGTGAGTGTAGTTGTCCCCTTTTGTTCAAGAGTCTGATGGTTGCGGGGTAATAACTGTTCATGAACCTGATGCTCTTGTACCTTCTACCTGATGGCAGAAGCGAGAAAAGAGCGTGGCCTGGTGATGGGGTTCTCTGATGGTGGATGCTGCTTTCCTGCAACAGCATTTCATATAGATGTGCTCAGTGGTTGGGAGGGCTTCACCCGTGATGTACTGGGCCAAATCCACTACCTTTTGTTGGATTTTCCATTCAAACCCATTGGTGTTTCCATACCAGTTGACAATCGGGTGTAAATTAGTTCACTCAACTTCACTCACCCCATCACTGAACTGTTGCCACAACCTTTGGATTCACCATGGGACATGAGAACGGTGTGTGGCGAGTACAATGGTATATATTTATGGAGTGGGGTATAAATTGGTAAATTGATTTAATAATGTCACATGTACAGTAAAAATACTTGTCCTGCATATCATCTATATTGTACTGCACACAGTTATGGTCACCCCACTATAGGAAGGACGCTGAGGCTATGGAGAGGGTGCAGAAGCGGTTCACCAGGATGCTGCCCGCTCTCATGAGAGGCTGGACAAACTTAGGTTGTTTTCTTTAGAGCGGTGGAGGCTGAGGGAAGACCTGATAGAGGTTTACAAGATTATGAGAGGCATAGATAGAGTGGACAGGAAGTATCTGTTTCTCAGGGTTGAAATGTCAAATACCAGAGGGCATGCACTGAAGGTGAAAGGGGGTAGGTTCAAGGGGGATGTGAGGAGTAAGTTTTTTTACTCAGAGAGCAGTGGATGCCTGGAATGCACTGCCTGGTTTGGTAGTAGGAGCAAATAAATTAGAGGTTTTTAAGAAACGTTTGGACGTGAGAGGATGGAGGGATATGGACATGGCGTAGGTAGGAGAGATTAGTGTTTGAGTGATTTAGACATGCTTCTGAGCTGGTTCAGAACAACATTGTGGGCCGAATAGCACATTCCTGCGCTGTCCTCTTCTATGTTCTATGTCCCTCTACTCTGAGGCTGTGCCCTCTAGTCCTAGACTCACCCACTATCGGAAACATCCCCTCCACATCCACTCTAAATAGGTCGTTCAATTTTCGATAGGTTTCAATGAGATCCTCCCTCATTTTTCAAAACTCCAGTGCGTTCAGGACCAAAGCCATCAAACATTCCTTGTGCACCTCTTTCGTTCCTGCAATCATTCTCATAAACCTCCTCTGGACCCCCTCCATTGCCAGCCCATATATTTTTTAGATAAGGAGTCCAAAACTGCTCACAATACTCCAAGTGCAGTCTGACCAACTACTTACAAAGCCTCAGTATCACACCCTTCCTCTAGTATTCTCGTCCTCTTGAAATTAATGTCAACATGGCACTTGCCTCCCTTACCACCCATACAACCTGCAAGTTAACATTTAGGGATTCCTGCACAAGGACTCCCAAGTACCTTTGCACCTCTAATTCTGGAGTTTCCTCCCTGTATAGAAAATAATCTATGCATTTATTCTTTCTACCAAAATGCATGACCATACACTTCCCTACACTAATTCCATCTGCCACTTCTTTCCCCAAAATATAAATATGTCCTTCTGCAGATTCTTTGCTTCCTCAACATGATCTTCCCCTCCACCCATCTTTGTATTGTTTTCAAATTTGGCCACAAAGCTATGAATTCCATCATGCAAGTTGTTGACATACAATATCAGGTGATAAGAAGCGATCTCAATACAACCTCTGCAGAGCACCACTACTCACCCCCAGCCAACCAGAAAAGACTCCTTTGACCACTTTTTCCCACACTTTGATTCCTACTAATCAGCCAATCTTCTATTCATTTTAGTATATTTACTGTAATACCATGGGCTCTTATCTTGTTAGACAGCCTCATGTGCAGCACCATGTCAACGGACTTCTGAAAATCCAAGTAAGCAACATCCACTGACTCTCCTTTGTCTATCCTGCCTGTTATTTCCTCAAAGAATTCCAAGAGATTTATCAGGCAAAATTTCCCTTTAAGGAAACCAGGTTAAAATCATGTGCCTCCAAGTATCCCAAAACCTCATCCTTAATAATGGACTTCAACATCTTCCCAACCACTGAACTCAGGCTAATTAACCTTTAATTAATTTTCTGCTGCCTCTGTCTCTTCTTAAAGAGTGGAGTGACATTTGTAACTTCTCAGTCCTCTGAAGACATTTCAGGATCTAGTAATTCTTTAAAGATCTTTACAAAGGCCTCCACAATCTCTTCAGCCACCTCTTTCATAACCTAGAGTGTATCTGGCCCAAGTGACTTATCTACCTCCAGACCTTTGAGTGTCCCAAACACCTTCTCCTTAGTAACAACAACTGCATCCTATCACTCTTGAATTTCTGGTATACTGCTGGTAGCTTCCATAATGAATACCGATGCAAAATATTTGATATGTTCATCCGCCTTTTTTTTTGTCTCCTATTACTACCTCTCCAGCATCAATTTCCAGCCACCCAATATCCACTCTCACCTCTATTTTATTCTTTATATATCTGAAAAATAATTGGTATCTTTTTTGATATTATCAGCTTCATATTTAATCTTTTCTCACCTTAAGTTTTTTCTAGTTGTCTTCTGTTGGTTTATAAAGCTTCCCAATCCTCTCACTTCCCATTATTTTTTTTTCTATATTGTATACTCTCTCTTCTGCTTTTATGCTGTTTTTCACTCCCATTGTCAGCCATGGTTGCCACATCCTCCCTTTATAATATTTCTACTTCTTTGGGATGTATCCATCATGCACCTTCTGAATTGCTTCAAGAAAGTCTAGCCATTGTTCCGCTATCATCCCTGCGAGCTTCCCCTTCCAATCACTTTGGCCAGCTCCTCTTTCATGCCTCTGTAATTCCCTTTAATACTCATTCTCAGACTCATATATCTTCCTCTCAAACCAGGATAAATTCTGTCATATTATGATCACTGACTCCTAAGGGTTCCTTTACCTTAAGCTCCCTAATCAAATCTGGTTCATTACACAATACCCAAATCCGGAATTGCATTTCCACTAGGGAGTTCAACCTCAAGCTGCTCTATAAAGCCATTTTTGTAGGCATTCTACAAATTCCTTCTCTTGGGATTTAGCACCAACCTTATTTTCTAAATTTACCTGCATATTGAAATCCCAATAACTATTGTAACTTTGCCTTTACTACATGTTTTTCTTATTTCCCATTGAAATTTATATCCCACACCTTGGCTACTGTTTGGGGGCATGTGTATAACACCCATCAGGGTCTTTTTACTCTTGTAGTTTATCAACTTTACTTTATAAGTGGAAAGAAACTTTACCATGAAATTCACCTTAGGAGTCTAACACTTGAAAGGAAAGATTTAAAAAGAAGTGAAGACCAAATTTTTCTTGTATGATTGGTGTTTCCTGTGTTAATTGCAAGTATGGAGGAAGAACTACAAAACTTAATTGATATAGTTGTTGAAGAAAGTACAAAAATGGGTCTGTCTATCAATTGTAAAAAGACAGAATGTATGGTGATATCCAAAAAGAAGGAGAATCCTGTCTGCAGGCTGAGAATAAATGGGGAAGACATAAAACAAGTACAGAACTTTTGCTACTTAGGAATCTGGGTGACATCAGATGGCAGATATGACATGGACATCAAAAGAAGAATAGGGATGGCAAAAGACACCTTTACGAGAATGAAGAGTATACTGACCAACACTAAACTAGGCATGACAACGCACTCAGAGTACTGAAATGTTACATTTATCCAGTTATGTTATATGGCTCAGAATGTTGGACAATATCTAGTAACATGGAGAAACAAATTGAAGCAGCAGAGATGTGGTTTTTGAGGAAGATGCAAAGAATATCATGGACGAGATGAATATCTAACGAGGATGTCATGAACAGAGCAAACACTAAAAGAGAAATAATGTATGAGATTATGAAAAAGCAATGTAATTTCATTGGACATGTGATTAGGAAAGAGGAGTTAGAATGCACGGTAATTAT
The DNA here is from genome assembly GCF_030028105.1 of Mobula birostris. Classification (NCBI taxonomy): domain Eukaryota; kingdom Metazoa; phylum Chordata; class Chondrichthyes; order Myliobatiformes; family Myliobatidae; genus Mobula; species Mobula birostris. The sequence goes on from NC_092381.1 coordinate 30,866,495, forward strand.
GGGAAAGATTGAAGGGAAGAAAGCAAGAGGAAGACAAAGACAAATGATGATGGAGACAGCAGCCAGAGAACTGGAAATGAGTACCAATGAATTGATCCACTTGACCCGAAACAGGAGTGTGTGGGCCATGGCAGTCAAAGCTCAAACTGGGCATGGCACCTGATGATGATGATGATTGGTATAGGGAATGAGGTGCCTGAGGAAGTGGATTAATCAAGCACAACTACAATCTTTTAAAGAATTGGGACAGGTGAATGGATAGTAAGGGCCCAGGGGGATATAGGCCAAACACAGGACCAGGGACCTGTTTCCATGCTGTCTGACTCTGGGTTTCTATAAGCATACATTTTACCAGTCAGTAAGTGCCTACTTTGACAGCACCTTCCAAACCCATGAACACTCAGCACCAGTTACATGAAATAACCACATCCTGCAGGCTTCAATTAAATCTGCACCATGTCCTGATTTGGAAATATTTCATCATTGTAATTTTTTAAATCCTGGAACCCCTTCCATTCCCAAAGGCAATGGAAACCTTCATCTTACATACTCTACAGGATTCAGGAAAGTAGCTCACCATCACTTTTCCATTGGTACTTACAAGTGGACAATTTTGTACTTGCCAGTGAAGCTTTCATCCTAAAAATGAATAATAAAGAACAATATAGTTTATCACAAGAGGGAAGAATGTTTTTTGATGGCTAGCTCTGAAATGCAAGCTGTAATATCAAATGCAATTATACTCTTCCACCTTTAGTCAATTCTATTAACATAACTTAAACCAATGTATAAGATATTGGTGAGACAATGCTTAGAGTAATGTGTGCATTTCTGGTTCAAAGTTCAAAGTACATGTACGGGGTCTTTCTTTTGTTACATTTAAAATGGCGATTTTTGTTATGTTAATCTGTGGAATGCGGCTTTGTTGTGTTTTAACGCTGCAGAGAGTTTACGCTAGCAGTTTATTGTGGTTTAGAGGGTGATAAGAGGGTGCTATTAGCCAATGGGTGGTTATGTATCGTTTTGTTTTCGGATGCCATGCTGTATGATATGACTGTGGACTGAGTTTTGGCGGGGAGTCGGGAGGAGAGACGAGGAGGACGGCGGACGTGCGGAGAGGCTCCGGTCGATCACTTCGGGTGGTCCCGAGCCGTGGGTCGACGGAATTCGGGTGGTCGTCTGACGTCGAACTTGAGCTCCAACGGTAGCGCGCGAAGAACTTGGACTTTGAATAAGTGTTGGCGCCTTTTTTTTTCCTTACTTTCCTCTCTGTATCACATGTATATTAATGCCCTAGAATTAGTAATATCTATAAAGTGTATGTGTTAAAATTTACTGGGTGTGCTGGCTGATGATTGATGTTTGTGATTGATTCGGGCGACGATTGACCCTGAGGGGACTGCTGAAGCAGGTGCTGGGCGGGATTTCCCCTAGACATACACGAGCCAAAATATTGGAACGTTACAAGTGGGGGCTACCGTCAGGGATTTGGATTTTTTTTCGGGAAAGTTGTACTTGTGGTTGCGGTAAGTGGTGTGAAGATGGAGCGAGATAAGATTGTAAGTTGGTGTGAAATGGAGGAGGTACCGGTGAATCATGCGTGTGTGGTAAGCGGGGTCGATTATCGCATTCCGGCAGAGGTACTGGTGCCAGGGTTGAGTTTGATTAAAGGTATCGGGCAGGTAGAACTTGTAGCTAGAAGGGGTGGGAAAGAACTGGAGGCTTGCTGGATGTTGGTGCGGGCGAGTGCCGACGTCATGGCTTTAGAATTACCAGCGACAGTCCATGTCCAGGGGGAGGCGGGGCCGTGGGGTCTCCATACCCTCCCCGAGGACGCAAGTGAGGAGGTGCCGGAGGAGCTAGTTGAGGCCCCCGGCCGGGTGCCCGTAGCAAGAGGTAGAGGTGCGGAGTGGGAAGGTTTGGCCAGGCCTCGCCCCCATGGGCTTGAGGAGACTGCCGAGTTAACGGCTGCCATTATCTCCCTGGCGAGAAGGGTTGAGGTGCACCGCCCGAAGCTGAGAATTTTCTCGGGAGCCAAGCCCACCCCGGAAGGGGAGGATGACTATGAGACCTGGGTTGAAGATACATCCCAATTGTTAGAGGTGTGGCCAGTTTCGGATGAGGAAAAGAGACAGCGATTGGTGGAAAGCTTAAGGGGCGGGGCAGCCCGGGTGGTCCGCGATCTGAGAGCGGCACGCCCCTTGGCTTCCCTATCGGAGTGTTTAGACGCTTTGGAGGAAGTGTTTGGACTGTCAGGGGATCCCTGGCGGCATTTAGCAGAGTTTCAACGGATGGGGCAGAGAAGAGGGGAAAAGCTCTCCGACTATGCTTTCAGGCTGGAAGGAAAGCTTACGGGGTTGCTGCGACGAGGTATAGTGAGGGAGGACGATGTGGCGGAGTTAAGGATGAGCCAGATATGTAGCGGTTCCCGGGAGGATGACAGGGTGGCTTGGAGTGTACGGCAGTCATTTAAGCAGAGCTCCCCTCCATCATTCGGACGGCTGATCCGAGAGGTACGGGCCGAGGAGTGTGCTTTGGGCCGACCAGGGGGCTCGGACCCTCAGGGACGGTTTTCAGCGGTTCAGGAGGTGGTAGCCGGGATGAGACCAGAGAAATCCAAGGGGTCCTCGGGGGCCCGTATCGGGAGGAGAGAGGCGGCGAGTAGTGGGTGCTATAACTGTGGGAGAGAGGGGCATTTCCGCCGGGAATGTGAGTGGCCGGGGGCGTGCTACCACTGTGGGGAAGCTGGCCACTTACGGAAGGATTGTGAGAGACGAAATGCGCCGAGGGGGGAGGGCCCCCAGGCCACCAAGAAGGGAGAGGTGTCGGGAAACTTAAGAGAGGCTCAGTGAGGGAACGGACTGGAGTCTCGGGAGGAACACGTTCCCAGAAAACCCCTATGGAACCCCGGAACAAACAAGCCCAAATTCCTGATGGGCTGGTGGGACCCCGTTCCAGCGTGTCCCTACGGATAGAGGGGATCTTTGCGAAAGCCATCCTTGACACCGGGTCGCAGGTTACCTTACTGTACCGGTCGTTCTACAACCAATATCTGAAGCATTTGGCAGTAACTCCGTTTAACGCATTGGAGATTTGGGGCATAAGTGATGGTGATTACCCGTACGATGGATACTTGTCAGTGAGAGTGGAATTTTCAGAGGGAGATGTGGGAGTATCGGAAGCCTTTGAGACGCTGGTGTTGGTTTGTCCGGATCCGGTGGAGACCGGTGGTGCTGCCCTGTTGGTGGGGACTAACTCCCCTCTGGTGCGACGGCTCTTGGGAGCCTGTAAGAAGAAGGGGGGGGAGAACTTTTTGGAGACCCTCTCGGTACACCCCGTGTTCCGAGGAGTGTACGAAGGAGTGAGTGACCCCCAGGGGCTGGACCCGGAGTGCAAACGAGGGACGGTGTGGTGCACTCAGGCGAGGCCTAAGGTGATACAGCCAGGGGAGGCGGCATTAGTGATGGGAACCCCCAGATTCCCCGGATTGCCGCCGGGAGAGGCCCTGCTAGTAGACGCCCCCGACGACCTGGAAAGGGAGTTCTGGTTCCCGGCTGGGGCGCTGGTGAGACCTGAATTGCAGAGGCCCTCAGCTGTACAGGCACGGCGGATGGGGGTGATGATACGGAACATAACGGAGAGGGAGATCACCTTTAAGCGCGGGATGCCCCTCGCGCACTTGTTCCCGGTGACGGTGATGTCCAGCGCCCCTGTGAAGCCCACTGGAAGAGAACTATTGGGAGACGGGGGGCGGCTGACCGAGGAGGCCTTTAATTTTGAAAACTCCCCTGTACCGCCGGCGTATAAGAGCAGGCTGGTGGAGAAGATGCTGAAGTTAGGGGATGTCTTTTCTCAGGGCGAGTTTGATGTAGGGTTTTCCAAGAGCACTCGGCACACCATTCGGGTAACAAATGACACCCCGTTTAGGGAGAGGTCGCGGCGGTTGGCCCCAGCAGATGTGGAGGATGTGCGGCAGCACTTGCGGCAGTTGAAAGATGCCGGGATTATTGCGGAGGCCCGAAGCCCATATGCGTCCCCCATAGTGGTGGCAAGGAAGAAAAATGGGAAGGTACGCATGTGCGTGGACTATAGGACCCTGAACCGCCGCACTGTTCCCGACCAATATACGGTCCCGAGGGTGGAAGATGCATTGGCCTGTCTAAGTGGTGCACAGTGGTTCAGTGTATTGGATTTGCGGAGTGGGTATTACCAGATTCCGATGAGCGAGACTGATAAGGAGAAGACAGCCTTTATCTGTCCCCTGGGGTTTTTCCAGTTCGAACGAATGCCCCAAGGTATCTCGGGGGCCCCAGCCACCTTTCAGCGGCTCATGGAGCGGACAGTGGGGGACATGAACCTGCTGGAGGTATTGGTGTACCTGGACGACCTGATAGTGTTCGGATCTACGTTGGAGGAACATGAGGAGCGGCTGCTGAAGGTGCTGAGTCGGCTGAAAGAGGAAGGGTTAAAACTTTCCCTGGATAAATGCCAGTTCTGTAAGACGTCAGTCAGTTATGTTGGGCACATAATCTCGCGAAATGGAGTGGCCACCGATCCGGATAAGATAGCCGCAGTCACCACCTGGCCGAGACCTCAGAAGGTGAGCGCCTTACGCTCGTTTTTGGGGTTTTGCGGATATTACCGGCGATTCGTGAAAGGATATGCGAAAATGAGTCATCCATTGAACCAGCTGTTGTGTGGCTATCCACCTATGGGGGGGAGGAGGAGGAAGGGAGACCGAGGGTCGGAAGTAGGAAGATACTTGAACCCGGGGGAGCCTTTTGGAGTGAGGTGGGATGCTCAATGTGAGGAGGCGTTCCAATCTCTAAAAAGGGCGCTGACACAGGCCCCAGTGTTGGCTTTTGCTGATCCCCGGAAGCCGTATGTTCTACACACTGATGCCAGTCACGAGGGTCTTGGGGCTGTTCTGTACCAGGAACAGGGAAACGGATTGAGGCCAGTGGCGTTTGTCAGTCGGAGCTTGTCGCCATCTGAGAGAAACTATCCCACTCACAAGCTGGAGTTCTTGGCATTGAAATGGGCGGTGGTAGACAAGTTGAGTGACTACCTATACGGGGCCCAGTTTGAAGTGAGAACTGATAACAACCCCCTCACTTATATCCTGACTTCGGCGAAGCTGGACGCTACTGGGCACCGGTGGGTAGCAGCCTTGTCTGCCTATGAGTTCAGCCTGAAGTACCGCCCGGGGAGTCGGAACATCGATGCAGATGCCCTGTCTCGTCGGGCGCACGACGAGTCGGGCACGGCCGAGGAGTGGAAGAGTGTCCCTGCCCAGGGAGTAAAGGCCATGTGTCAAGTTGGGAGCGACGGGGAAGTAGGAGCACAGATGGGAACGGATCGGGCAGTAGATCAACTGGGGGCTGACGGTGACGCGCTGCCCACTGGTTACTGTAATGTGACTGCTCTGAGGAACCGGCAGCTGCCGGAGTTGAGTCACCAGGAAGTACAGGCGGCTCAGCGTGATGACCCAAGCCTTGGCACTATCTGGTACGCGGTTAGCCAGGGTGATATGGGGCAGGTGGAGAAGGCGAAACATGCCTCCGTTCCTCTACTACTGAAGGAGTGGCCCCGGTTGAAGCTGAAGAACCACGTCCTGTACCGAGTCACTTCGCCTCCGGACCACCCCCGGCGCTGGCAGCTGGTCATGCCCGAGAAGTATCGAAAGGCTGTGCTTCAGGCTCTACATGATGATTCCGGGCACTTAGGGGTAGAGAAGACCTATGGATTAGTCAAGGACCGGTTTTACTGGCCCCGGATGAGGGGGGAGGTGGAAGAATACTGTAAGACCTGTAGCCGTTGCGTCAGGAGGAAGACCTTGCCTGCGCAGGCGGCTCCGTTATCCCACTTGCAGAGTGCAGGGCCCATGGACCTGGTGTGTATGGATTTCCTGTCTATTGAGCCGGACACCAGCAATACCGCGAATGTTTTGGTCCTCACGGATCACTACACTAGATATGCGCAGGCTTTTCCTACTAAGGATCAGAAAGCGACTACAGTGGCGAAGGTGTTATGGGAGAAGTACTTTGTTCATTATGGCCTTCCCCGGCGGATCCACAGTGATCAGGGACGGGACTTCGAGAGCAGGCTTATCCATGAATTGCTGGATATGCTTGGGGTTGAAAAGTCCAGAACCACCCCCTATCACCCTCAGGGTGATCCTCAGCCCGAGAGGTTTAACCGGACCCTGCTGGACATGCTCGGCACCTTGGAGATTGGACGGAAGAGTAAGTGGAGTCAGCACATCGCCCATTTGGTTCATTGTTACAATTGTACTCGCAATGATGCTACGGGGTACTCGCCCTACTATCTGATGTTCGGACGGGAAGCGAGGTTGCCCATTGATCTGTGTTTTGGGACTGAAGCGGGGGAAATACCTTCGAAGCCATGTCTGAAGTACGTGTCCGATATGAGGAGAGAGTTGAAAAGGGCGTACGAGTTGGCTGAGGCGGCAGCCACCAAGCAGAACCAGCGGAATAAAAGGAGGTATGATCAGAAGGTAAAGTTCGTCCAGCTATTGCCGGGAGACCGAGTCCTCATCCGGAATTTAGGACTACAGGGTAAGCACAAGTTGGCGGACCGTTGGGCAGCCACCCCATATGTGGTGGAGAGTCAGATGCCGAATCTCCCTGTTTACCGGGTGAGACCTGAGGGCGGGCAGGGGCCTGTCAAGGTACTCCATCGGAACCACCTGTTGCCTCTGGGTCGAGAGGTGAAGATGGACCCAGAGCCCAAATGGGAGTTTACGCCTAGTACGAGGACTCTGCGAGGGCGCGGGGCGCGGGAAGAGGCCGCTGCGAAGAAAACGGGGCCGGTCCCCACCTCGAGAAGGGATACGTCATCGGAAGATGATGATTCGGACGTGTGGTACCTGCTTCCGTTCGCTGATTCCCCGGTGCCAGGAGAAGAGACTCTTGGCCCTTCCATCACTGAGTCAGGGGGACCGAGGGAGGGTGTTGCAGAGCCGCCTGTATTACAGCCGGCATTGGGGGAGGAGAGGGTGGAGGCAGAACCCGAGCCAGAGGGCTCACCGGGGCAGAGGGATCCCGGTGAAGGGGAAGGTCCGACAGATCGGCTCGAGGGGTCACCTGGGGTGTCTGAACAGGGAGAGTCCACAGAGGAAGTCCTGAGGCCTCAGAGGAGTAGGCATCCCCCGGAAAGACTCACTTATATAGCGCCGGGAGAGCAGGGTGTAATCTCTACTGCCCTGGAAAGTTATGTCACTGCTTTATGCACCTGGGTTGGGTTTTGTGTTTTACAAGGAGTACTAGTGAATTCTGTTAACGTCATGAGGGCATGACTTTTTTTAGGTGGGGGGAGAGTGTACGGGGTCTTTCTTTTGTTACATTTAAAATGGCGATTTTTGTTATGTTAATCTGTGGAATGCGGCTTTGTTGTGTTTTAACGCTGCAGAGAGTTTGCGCTAGCAGTTTATTGTGGTTTAGAGGGTGATAAGAGGGTGCTATTAGCCAATGGGTGGTTATGTATCGTTTTGTTTTCGGATGCCATGCTGTATGATATGACTGTGGACTGAGTTTTGGCGGGGAGTCGGGAGGAGAGACGAGGAGGACGGCGGACGTGCGGAGAGGCTCCGGTCGATCACTTCGGGTGGTCCCGAGCCGTGGGTCGACGGAATTCGGGTGGTCGTCTGATGTCGAACTTGAGCTCCAACGGTAGCGCGCGAAGAACTTGGACTTTGAATAAGTGTTGGCGCCTTTTTTTTTCCTTACTTTCCTCTCTGTATCACATGTATATTAATGCCCTAGAATTAGTAATATCTATAAAGTGTATGTGTTAAAATTTACTGGGTGTGCTGGCTGATGATTGATGTTTGTGATTGATTCGGGCGACGATTGACCCTGAGGGGACTGCTGAAGCAGGTGCTGGGCGGGATTTCCCCTAGACATACACGAGCCAAAATATTGGAACGTTACATACATTTATTGTCAAAGTATGTGTACGGTATACAACTTTCAGATTTGTCTTCTTGATGACAGTGACAAAACAAAGAAGAAAGAAAACATAAAACCCCACATAACAAGACCACCATCAGAGAAAAAGGAACAAATCATGCAAGCATCAAAAAGCAAACCAATAACACACGTAACGGTAAACATCAGATTGCATCCCCAAGAGTGAGTTCACAGCCACAAGATGAGTGAAGCCGGTCCAGGAGCCAATGGCAGTCGGCAGAGCCAACGAGTCAGTCAGTTCATTACTGTGTTGATAGCTGCAGGTCATGACCACACCAAAGCACAAAGTTATAGGAAGGATGTCATTAAGTTAGAGAGGATGCAGGAGAGATTCCCAAGGGTGTTACCATGACTGGAGTGTATGAATTGTAAGGAAAGACTGGAAGGGCTGGGATTGTTTTCCCTGGCATGTTCAGTAGGAGGCTGAGGGGTGACCTTACAAGGGTATATAAAGTCAGGAGAGGCATAGATAGTTTTGTTCTCAAGGTAGGGGAGTCTAAAACCAGAAGGCATAGATTTAAGCTTAGAGGAAATTCTTGGTGGGAACATGAGGGACATAGTTTTCACACAGAAGATTCCGGGTATGTGGAATGAGATGCCAGTGGAAGTGGTCGATGTGAGTAGCATTACAATTTAGAGAGATATTGATAGGAAAGGTATGGAGGATATGAGCCAAATGTAAGCAAATGGACATACGCAAGCAGTCAATTATGTCGGCATGAAGGAGCTGTGATGAAGACCTGTTCCAAACTGTGTAACACTGTGATTCCAATGTGCACTGGTCGGCAAAGTAGATATTGTTGCTCTCTCTGATCCATAGCATTAGCATCAAAAACTAATTTCTCTCTGCATTTACTACTTAATCCTGGGAGCAGGAAATATAAAAATATTTGTTTTTTTCTGTCTTGTTATAATCTCACAGGATATTCAAGAATACAGGCTAACTGCTGTAATGTCACATTTCAAACATAAATCTGTTCTTTAAGCTTTAGTACCTGGATTTACATTTAAGCCAAACAGAAAGTTTGAAACTCACATTTCCTGAATAGTTATTATAAATCTTAAAGTGATCAAAGCTGAATTAACTTCAGCCCAGCAATATCACGGTAGCTTTATGTCCGTTATTCAGCAATAATCCACACCTACTCAAAAATGAAGAATGGGTGAGGTTGTATTTGGTCTATGAACATATTAATGAGGTGTTAGAAATTCAGTTTTACTCTTAGTCTGCTTCGTTCTATACCAAATTTCTCTATTCTGGAACCACAAACACAAAACCAAATTTTCGTGGACAATGTCCTTTAACTTGATACACATGGCATAAGAAAAGGAAATACTAACTTAAAAGTCATTTAAATAGTGCAAATGAAAGACAGTTGGGTGTGAAGTGGACCACAACCAACAGTGCCAAATTTGTGCTGGTGAATGAGCAGACCACTTAGCAATCTGCCCATTTTCTGCTCATCTGGCATGGTATAAAACAGGCTGCTAATTTGATATCACATACTTTGCACTACTGCTCAAGGGAAGTTTCGTTCCCCCGCCCTCTCCAAACCAGATGATTAGTGCTGTGCAACCCATGCTCAGGCAGGAAACTGGCAGCAGGAGCAATCAATGCCAGACAAGACAATAAACCTGTCAACCAGAATCAACCAATAAACGCAAAGCTACCTCAGCTTTTATGGTCATTTTGCCATTTACTTTAAAAGTGCTAATAAATTGTCAGTATTATTAATTGACACAAAATATTCCAATTAACTCACCCTTGGTAAAACCACTAAGGGAAATCAGTACTGCTGAGTGTGGAATTCTCTTCTATTTTACAACTCATTTAGCTATGCCTAAGTTAATTTTTTTTCTTATCATGTGCAGTTCCGGTCACTGCATGACAACAAGTGAATGGAGGCTTTGGAGAGAGTGCAGAAGAGGATTACCAAGATTTTGTCTAGATTTATAGTGATTTAGCTATAAAGAACAGTTAGAAAAACTTGGATTACTTTCCCTGGAATGTTGGAGGCCAAAGGGTGACCTAGGAGCATTACATAAAATTGAGAGACATTGATAGGGTAGGTAGTCAGGGTCTCTTTCCCAGACTGGAAATGTCAAATATTTGAGCGCATAACTTCAAGGTGAAAGAGGGGAAAAAATAAAGATTTACAAGGCAAGTATTTTACACAGAGAGTGAGAGGTGATTGGAACACACTACCAAAGGAAATGGCAGAAGCAGATATGATGGCAACATTGAAGAAGCTTTCAGGCCTTAGACCTGAAACATCTCTGCTATCTAAGACCTTGTAATGTTTAGCAAAAAGCTGAACTGAAGGTAAAGAGTGAGCCTACAGAAAGAAAACTGGATTTTTGAAGTGCCAAGGAAATTATTCGTTGTCAGTTTACAGGCACATATCAACCACAAGTTAAATTTAGAGCAGAATTGAGACAGACTAAGTTAGTCATTCTTATCCAATCCTTCTGTTTAATGTTATACTTTTTATCACAAGAAGGCACTTGCTTTTGTAACAGAATTTCTTATTACATAAGAAAAATCATACGGGGATCAGAAGTGGAGAGAGTAAGCAATTTCAAGTTCCTGGGTGTCAATATCTCTGAGGACCTAACCTAGACTCAATATATTGATGCAACTATAAAGAAGACAACACAGCAGCTATATTTCATAAGGAGCTGAGGAGATTTGGTTTGTCAACTACAATATTCGAAAGTTTCCGCAAATAAACTGCAGGGAGCATTCTAACTGACTGGTATGGGGTGGGGGCTACTGCACATAATCGAAATAAGTTGCAGAAAATTGTAATATTAGTCAGGTCCATCTTGAGTGACCACCAAGAGAAGTAAGTTGAGTAAGCAGTCAGTGCAACCTTCACCTATGGCCATACTCAGATTTCTGGATCACTGGGATCTCTTCTGGGGAGGATATGAAATGTACAAAAAGGACAGGTTACACTGGAACATGAGGCTGATTAATATCCTTGTGGGCAGGTTTGCTAGAGCTGTTGGGGAGGGTTTAAACTAATTTGGCTGGGGGATGAGAACCGGAATGATAAGCCTGAGGGTGGGACAGGTATACCTCCTGTTGATTCAGTGTGTAGTAAGACTATGAGGAAGGACAGGAACATGACAGGGCAAAATTGCAGTCAGTGGGATGAGGTGAAATGTAACAATGGGAGGAAAATTGAAAAGGATGATGAATACATACCTGAAGATGTTACATTTGAATGCATGCAGTGTACGGAATAATGTACATGATCTTGTAGCACGGTTAAGAGATTGACAGTTTTGATGTTGTGGGCATCAGTGAGTTATGGCTGAAAGAAGATCATAGTTGGGAACTTAAAATCAAAGGATACATCTTTTATTGAAAGGACAGGTAGGTAGGCAGAGGGGGTAGAATGGCTCTGTTGATAAAAAATGAAATCAAATACACGTACTGCTAAAAAAAGACTGCAATGCATCACTTAGAATATACTGTAAAGGTGTGGAAGAAAGTTTTGTGGTTGAATTAAACTAAAGTGGAACTTCTTGGCCTCAACACTAAGTAGTATGTGTGGCATAAATCTAATATTGTGCATCAGCCAGGTAACAACCTGCTAAATACAGAGAGATTCTGTATAAAAATCTGCTGGTCTCTGCCAGAAAGCTTAAACTGGGGAGAAAGTTCATCTTTCAGCAGGACAACAACCCAATGCACACTGCCTGAGCAACCATGGAGTGGCTTCAAATGAAGAAAATTGATGTCCTTGAGTGGCCCAGTCAGAGTCCTGACCTTAAGCCAATCGAACATCTCCGGCAAGATCTCCAGATTGCTGTCCACCACCGTTCTCCAACTAACCTGGCACAGCTTGACCAATTTTGCAAGGAGGAATGGGCAAACCTTGCACCATCACAATGTGGAAAGCTAATAGAGAGTTATCCAATAGCTATAATAGCTGTGAGAGGAGGTTCAACTAAGTGCTGAGCAAAGAGAGATGTATACTTTTGAACCGCTGACACTTCAGTTTTTGCATTTTTAGTTATTCATGCTTTATAACTGCCCAGTTTTTGACTCTACTTTGAACAAAAGGAGCATGTGATTTACAAATACAAATTCTCAGTTAAATTGATAAAATCAGTGGTTGTAGTACTCATTTATGTGAACAATAATTGGGGCTGAATACTTTTTCAAGGCACTGTATGCTTGTTTTGAAGGCGGCGCAGAGGAGGTTCACCAGGTTGATTCCGGAGATACGAGTTCTAATCTATGAAGACAGATTGAGTCATCTGTGCTATACCCACAGGAATTCAGAAGAATGAGAGGAAATCTTATAGAAACATAAAAAATTATGAAGGGGATGGATAAGATAGAAGTAGGAAATTTGTTTCCACTGATAAGAGTGACTAGAAATAGGGAACATAGCCTCAAGATTCAGGCTAGAATAGATTTAGGGTGGAGGTGAGGAGAAACTGCTTTTTCTACAGAGTAGTGTATCTGTGGAATTATTTTCCTAGAGAAGCAATAGAGGGCATATGATGAAAAATATTTTGGACACAGTTGGATAGATTTTTGGATAGCATGGGAATTAAGGATTGTGGGGGAAAGGCAGATAGGTGAGTTGAGTCCACAGCCAGACCAGCCATGCTCTTATTGAATGGCAGAGCAGGTTTGATGGGATAGAAGGCTGACTCTGGCTTCTATCTCTTATGTTCCAACAAACAAGGTAATTTGTAGCTTGCATAAAAGTTGCTGGTGAACGCAGTAGGCCAGGCAGCATCTCTAGGAGGAGGTGCAGTCGACATTTCAGGCCGAGACCCTTCGTCAGGACTAACTGAAGGAAGAGTAAGTAAGGGATTTGAAAGTTGGAGGGGGAGGGGGAGATCCAAAATTATAGGAGAAGACAGGAGGGGGAGGGATGGAGCCAAGAGCTGGACAGGTGATAGGCAAAAGGGATACGAGAGGATCATGGGACAGGAGGTCCGGGAAGAAAGACGGGGGGTGGGGTGGAACCCAGAGGATGGGCAAGGGGTATATTCAGAGGGACAGAGGGAGAAAAAAGAGAGTGAGAGAAAGAATGTGTGTATAAAAATAAGTAACAGATGGGGTATGAGGGGGAGGTGGGGCATCAGCGGAAGCTAGAGAAGTCGATGTTCATGCCATCAGGTTGGAGGCTACCCAGACGGAATATAAGGTGTTGTTCCTCCAACCTGAGCGTGGCTTCATCTTTACAGTAGAGGAGGCCGTGGATAGACATGTCAGAATGGGAATGGGACGTGGAAAAACAACACAACAGAAGGCATGGGATCCAGGGAAGTTTGGCCAGGTGGATTCAGGATGGGCTTGCCTGCAGAAGGCAGAGGGTCATGATGGAGGGAGTACATTCAGATTGGAGAATTGTGACTAGTGGTGTCCCACAAGGATCTGTTCTGAGACCTCTACTTTTCCTGATTTTTATTAATGACCTGGATGTGGGGGTAGGAGGGAGGGTTGGCAATTTTGCAGACGACACAAAGGTTGGTGGTGCTGTAGATAGTGTAGAGGATTGTCAAAGATTGCAGAGAGACATTGATAGGATGCAGAAGTGGGCTGAGAAGTGGCAGATGGAGTTCAACCCGGAGAAGTGTGAGGTGGTATACTTTGGAAGGACAAACTCCAAGGCAGAGTACAAAGTAAATGGCAGGATACTTGGTAGTGTGGAGGAGCAGAGGGATCTGGGGGTACATGTCCACAGATCCCTGAAAGTTGCCTCACAGGTGGATAGGATAGTTAAGAAAGCTTATGGGGTGTTAGCTTTCATAAGTCGAGGGATAGGGTTTAAGAGTCGCGATGTAATGATGCAGCTCTATAAAACTCTGGTTAGGCCACACTTGGAGTACTGTGTCCAGTTCTGGTTGCCTCACTATAGGAAGGATGTGGAAGCATTGGAAAAGGTACAGAGGAAATTTACCAGGATGCTGCCTGGTTTAGAGAGTATATATTATGATCAGAGATTAAGGGAGCTAGGGCTTTACTCCTTGGGAAGAAGGAGGATGAGAGGAGACATGATAGAGGTGTACAAGATAATAAGAGGAATAGATAGAGTGGATAGCCAGCGCCTCTTCCCCAGGACACCACTGCTCAATACAAGAGGACATGGCTTTAAGGTAAGGGGTGGGAAGTTCAAGGGGGATGTTAGAGGAAGGTTTTTCACTCAGAGAGTGGTTGGTGCGTGGAATGCACTGCCTGAGTCACTGGTGGAGGCAGATACACTAGTGAAGTTTAAGAGACTACCAGACAGGTATATGGAGGAATTTAAGGTGGGGGGTTATATGGGAGGCAGGGTTTGAGGGTCGGCACAACATTGTGGGCTGAACGGCCTGTACTGTGCTGTACTATTCTATGTTCTATGTTCTATCTTGCTATCTTGTTCCACTATCTTGCTATCTAGTTCCACAATTTTGCTATCTTGTTTTTCTCATTATCTCACTTTGACAAAGTGCACCATGAGATGCACATGAGTAATAATATTTAACTCACTTACAATTAGAGAAATGAAAGTGGTGATTGGATGCCCATTATACCCATTCTGCCCCACTGCATATCGCCCTTGATCCAGAACTATCATTTTCCTTCCCATCCCAAGGTGATAATCACCTTCATTGCCATTTCTGACAGTGATGATTTTGCAGCAACAATCATCATCTGTGATTTATATTTGCCATGATCTTATAGAGAGCTTGGAATGGGTGTCAGCATTACTTAGCTGGAACCAGAAAGCCTGTGTTTATCTCTCAGTTAAACAGTCTTGGATGAATAATTACGGCCAGTAAGAGTGACTGAAGACTTGGTGAGAGCTCCACATTGTGCTGCTGTCTCTGTCTGTACTTCGGCTGCCTATCTAAAGCACTCTCCCACTGAGAAAATTGCTTTACTTTCAGCTAATGGTTCAATTAAGTGATTCTCTGCATACTACATTAGAACAAACAAAATACATCAGAATGCATTGTGGGTGATAAGGCTCTCAGGGGCTAAATCAAAGTCTCCCGAAAAACATGAGCTATGGCAGTCTGTGCATGCCACTTTGGTGCTGTCTGCTCATTCAAATAACTTCAACATCCAGCCTTCGATAAACTGACAATTAACTGGCTGTAAGTGTCAGCAGGGTGGTGATACTGTGAGCCTTTTCTGAGGATCGTCACTTTGCCGTCATGGAGAAGCTTGTGAATTGTGATCCTGAGAGTCACCCGCAGTGGCAATCTCAAGCGGGGGGGATCCCAGAAAAAGAGGGATCTAACCAAAAATGGTGGAGTGGGTGGGAGATGATGACACATCCGAATGGCAGTGAAGGCGGAGGAAGGCTGCGGCAGTGAAGCGTCCCCCAGTCGCCTTGCATCTCACGTGACTGGATCCTGACCCTGGTTTGTCAAGGCCTTTTGGGAGCTGCTGGTCCATCAGCCTCCTCATGTTAAACAAAGTCACGCACAGGCATCCTCCATTAAGAAAATAACCCATTAGGAGAATATCATACTCAACTAGAGTGATCGCCCTATGAGTGCTAATACAGTGCGTGGCTAGCACCAATTAAAGGAGGGCTCTTCCCTCTGTTTAATTGTGATAGGTTCAGGTGCATCAGTTGTGCAGGATGTGATTCTTTTCTGGGAAAGGTTGAAGAATAGCACAGCATGGGAGAGAGTGGCCTTCAAGATTGTGCGATGCTGTACTGGATCACTGCATAAGGGAGATAGGCTGTTAGGAAAAGGTCTTGCATCTACAGGAACAAGAGTTGATCCACATACATGCTTCAAAGGCAATGAGAATAGATTGCACTAAGACCATAAACCCAAAAGATATGGGAGCAGAATTAGGTCATTTGACCCATTGAATCTGCTTTGTCACTTCATCATGGCTGGTATGTTTCCCACTTAGCCCCAATTTCCTGCCTTCTCCCTATAACCCTTCATGCCCTGACTAATCAAGAATCTATAAGTCTCTGCCTTAAATATACGCAATGACTTGGCCTCGACAGTCACCTGTAGCAACAAATCCTATATATTCTGCATTCTATGACTAAAGAAATTCCTCCACATCTCTGTTTTAAATGGACTCCCCTCTATTCTGAGGCTGTGTTCTCTAGTCCTAGACTCACCCACCATAGGAAACATTCCTTCCACATCCACTCTATCAAGGCCTTTCAACATTCAATAGGTTTTAATGAGATCCCCCATCATTCTTCTGAATTCCAGTGAGTACAGGCCCAGAGCCAACAAACATATGATAAATCTTTCAATCCTGGAATTATTTTCATGAACCTCCTTTGAACTCTCTCCAATGTCACCACGTCCTTTCTTAGATAAAGGGTCCAAAATTGCTCATAATACTCCAAATGAGGCTTCTCCCATGCCTTATAAAGCCTCAACATTACATCATTGCTTTTATATTCTAGTCCTCTCAAAATGAATGCTAACATTACATTTGCCTTCCTCACCACTGATTCAATCTGCAAATTAAACTTTAGGGAATCTTGCATGAGGACTTTCAAGTCCCTTTATGTTTGAATTTTCTTCCCATGTAGAAAATTCTTTCATGCCTTTACTCTTACCAAAGTGCACGACTAGATACTCCCTATGCTTTATTCCATCTGCCACTTCTTTCCCCTTTCTCCGAATCTGCCGAAGTCCTCCTGCAGCCTCTCTGCCTGCACTTCCACCACTCTTTGTATCATCCGCACACTTGGCCACAAAGCTGACAGTTCTGTCATTCAAATAATTTTTGACAGAAAAAATAAAAAGAAGTGGTCCCAACACAGACCCCTGTAGAACACCACTAGTCACTGGCAGCCAACCAGAAAAAGCTCCCTTTATTCCCACTCTTTGCCTCCTGCTAATTAGCCAGTGCTCTATCCACACTAGTATCTTTTCTCTAATACCATCGGCTCTTAACTTGTTAAGTAGCCTCATGTGGGCACCTTGTCAAAGGCCTTCTGAAAATCCAAGTACACATCAACTGATTCTCCCTTGTCTGTCCTACTTGTTATATCTTTGAAGAATTCCAACTGCTTTGTCAGGCAAGTTTTACCCTTTGGGAAACCTTGCTGACTGTGGCCTGTTTTATTATGTGCATCTGTCCCCTAAAACCACAGCCTTAACAATCAACTCCAACATCTTCCCAGCCACTGAGCTCACTCTAACTGGCTTATAATTTCCTTTCTTCTGCCCCTCCCCCTTTGTGAATAGCGGAGTGACATTTGCAATTTTTCAGTCCTTCGGAATCATGGCAGAATCAATTGTTTCTTAAAAGATCATTAGCAATGTCTCCACAATCTCTTTTGCCACCTCTTTCAGAATCCAGGGGTGTAGACTATTTGGTCCACTTGATTTATCTATCTGCAAACCTTTCAGCTTCCCAAGCAAAGCGCCTAGTAATGGCAACTTCACTCACTTCTGCCCGCTGACACTCTCGAACACCCAGCATACTGTTAGAGTCTTCCACAGTAAAGGCTGATGCAAAATACTTATTTCAATTCATCTGCCATTTCCTAGCCCCCGTTACTATCTCTCCAGCATCATTTTCCAGTGGTCTGATATCTACTCTTGCCTCTTTTACTCTTTATATATTTAAAGAAACTTCTGGTATCCTCTTTGATATTATTGGCTAACTTACTTTTGTATTCCATCTTTTCCCTCTTTATGACTTTTTTAGTTGTCTTCTGCTGATTTTTAAAAGCTTTCCAATCCTCTAACTTCCAACTAGTTTTTGCAGTATTACATGCCCTCTCTTTAGCTTTTATGTTGGCTTATACTTCAGTTGTCAGCCATAGTTGCATCACCCTGCCTTTAGAATACTTCTTCTTTCCTGGGCCTTCTGAACTGCTCCCAGAAACTCCAGCCAACGCTTCTCTGCAATCATCCCTGCTGGTGTGCCTTCCAATTAACTTAGGCTCGCTCCTCTATCATGCCTCTATAATTCCCTTTATTCCATTGTATAACTGATTTTAGCTCCTTCCTTTCAAACTGCAGGGTGAATTCTGTCATATCATGATCTCTGCCTTCCCTGGTTTCCTTTACATTAAACCATAAGCTGCTCTAATGAGCTAAATTTCTCCTCTTGGATTCAGAACCAATCTAATTTTCCCAATCTACCTGCATATTGAAACCCCTCATGACTATCATAACATTTCCCTTTTGACGTGTGTTTTCAATCTCCCATTGTAATTTGTAGCCCACATCTTTGATACTGTTCTGAGGTCTGTATATAACTCCCATCAGGGTATTTTTACACTTGCAGTTTCTTAGTTCAGCAAATAACAAATCTAAACCTTCTGATCCTACACTATGTTACCTCTTTCCAAGGATTTGATTTCATTTTTACCAACTGAACCACCCCAACACCTCTGCCTATTGTATTTCAATACAATATGTATCCTTGGATGCTCAGCTGCCAGCAATAAACTTTTTCCAGCCACAATTCAGTCATGCCTGTGATGTCGTACATGCCAATTTCTTTTTCTCCTTCCCACCCTCCCCACCTTCTTTATAGGGCCTCTGACCCTTCCCTCTTCAGTCCTGATGAAGGGTTCTGGCCCGAAACGTTGACTGATCGTTTCCACAGATGCTGCCCGACCTGCTGAGTTTCTCCAGCGTGTTGTGTGTTGCTTTGACCCCAGCATCTGCAGAGTATTTTGTGATTATGATGCCAATTTCTAACTGAGCTGCAAGTTCAGCTACCTTATTCCGTATACTGCTTGCATTCAAATATAACACCTTCAGTCCTGTATTTGTCACCCTTTTCGATTTTGTCCCCTTTTACATCACGCAAACTATCCTGTTGACTGTAATTTTGCCCTATCATCAACTTGCCCTTGCTAGCAGTCACATTGTACATTGCCTTTGTTTGTAAACCAACTGCCCCATCCTCAGCCTTATTACCCTGATTCCCATACCACTGCCAAATTAGTTTTAACCTTTCTCGAATAGCTCCAGCAAACCTTCCTGCAAGGAAGCCATTTCCCTTGGTTTCAGGTGTAACCATCCCTGTTGTATTGTCTGTACATTGCCCAGAAGAGATCCTAATGATCCATAAATCTGAACTCCTGACTCCTGCACCAGTTCTTCAATCATGCATTTATCAGCCAAATGCTGCTATTCTCACCCTCAATGGCGCATGGCACAAGCAGCAATCGCCAATTAATACAGCTTTCTACCTAGCTCCCCAAGATCTCTCTCAGGACCTCCTCACCTTTTCTACCCATGTCATTTGTGTCAATATGTACCAAGCCTTCTGGCTGCTCCCCCTCTTCCCCATCCCCCTTTGGAATGCCGTGGCCCCAGTCTGAGACACCCCTGACACTGGCACTTGTGAGGCAGCATACCATCCAGATGATTCTATTTTATCCATAGAATAAGCAAATGCTTTGAGATGCTGGTCAAGGACTACATCTGCAGCTTGCTACCACCCACACTGGACCTCCTACAATTCACCTACCGACACAACCGATCGACAGATGACATAATAGCCACAGTTCTTCACACCATTCTTACACACCCGGAGAAAAGGGACGCTTATGTGAGAATGCTGTTCTTGGGCTGCAGTTCAGCATTCAACACCATAATTCCCTCCAGGCTTGACAAGAAGCTCAGAGACCTCGACCTTCACCCTGCCTTGTGCAGCTGGTCAGATTGCCGGCAGGGGATAAGAGTGGGCTCCTTCACCTCTGCCCCCCTGACCGTCATACAGGTGCCCCTCAGGGCTGTGCACCAAGTCCCCTCCTTTACTCTCTGTATACCCATGACTCTCACCACCCACAGCTCCAATCTGCTAATTAAATTTGCTGATGATGCTACATTGATTGGCCTTATCTCAAATAATAATGAGGCAGACTACAGAGAAGAAGTCATCACCCTGACACAGCGGTGTCAAGAAAGCAACCTCAATGTCGCAAAAACAAAGGAGCTGGTTGTGGACTACAGGAGGAATGGAGACAGGCTAACCCCTATTGACATCAATGGATCTGGGGTTGAGAGGGTGAACAGCTTTAATTTCCTCGGCATAAACACAACCGAGGATCTCACTTGCTCTGTACCTTTCAGCTGTGTGGTGAAAAAGGCATAACAGCGTCTCTTTCACCTCAGATGGTTGAAGAAGTTTGGTATGGGCCCCCAGTTCTAAGAACTTTCCATAGGGGCACAATTGAGAGCATCCTGACTGGCTGCATCACTGCCTGATACGGGAACTGTACTTCCCTCCATCACAGGACTCTGCAGAGAGCAAACAGCCTAGCGCATCTGTAGATGTGAACTTCCTACTATTCAGGACATTACTGAGACAGGTGCGTAAAAAGGGCCCGAAGGATCATTGGGACCAGAGTCACTCCAACCACAAACTGTTTCAGCTGCTACCATCCAGGAAACGGTACCACAGCATAAAAGCCAGGACCAACAGACTCCAGGCCAGGTTCTTCCACCAGGCCATCAGACTGATTAATTCATGCTGACACAACTGTATTTCTATGTCATATTGACTATCCTGCTGTACATAATATTTATGATAAATGACTATTAATTGCACATTGCACATTTAGACGGAGACGTAACATAAAGATTTTAACTCTTCGTGTATGTGAAGGATGTAAGTAATAAAGTCAATTCAATTCAATTCAGAACCCTGTCTTTATTCCTCTAACTATGGAATCTCCTGTCACTACTGCAGCCCTTGTAACTTCTCTTCTTTTCTGAGCCACTGTGCTCGACTAAATGCCAAAGACCTGATCTCTGCAGCTCTCCCAGTAGGTCATCCCCCTCAAAAGGAACCAAAGTGGTATACTTATTCTTGAGGGGAATGGCCACAGGGCTACACTGTACTGGCCGCCCATCTCCGTTTCTTCTTCAGACAGTTACCCGGTTACCAGCCTCCTGCTGACTCTTTCCTTGTAGCTCCTATTTATCCATCTATCAGTCTCCCATATGAGCCGAAGATCCAGTTCCTTAACGTGTTCTCTGAGGAACTGCACCTGGTGCAGATGTGGTTATCCAGGAGGCTGGAGATTTCCCGGAAATGCCACACCTCACAGAAAGAACATAACACAGCCCCTGGAGCCATTCTAACTGCATTAGTTGTGCTCTCACAGACAAGGAGTAAAGAATACAGAAGAAGGAGAAGAAGCTGACCTTACCCAAGCCTGATCTCGCCTAAGCCTGATGAACCAAAGCCCAAACTAACACTGGCCCGCTCACACAAGGCAGCTCCAGCAATGGCTGCTTTCTTGCGCCTGCCTTATCTTTATTTGCCTTTGTTAATGAATCTTGTTCACTAGGTAATAGCTTGAGAATTGTGGAAAACTGGCACTCTAGCATTGGACTTCAGTGTTCAGTGTTGGAATGCCTCACCCACCATGGACACTCTCTTCTCCTCTCTCCCATCGGGCGGAAGATATAAGAGTTTGAAAGCACATGTCACCAGATTCAAGGACAGCTCCTACACCACTGTTATAAGATTATTAAATGGTTTGCGTGCAAGAAAATGGTCTCTTAACCTCCCAATCTACCTTTTATGATTTTGCACCTTGTTGCTTACCTACACTGCACTTTCTCTGTGGTGGTTGCACAGAAATAGAACAAGTTCGATCAATAACAATGCAGAATAATAACTTGATCTCTAGAAACAGGAAACAAGAGAATCCTTTCAGTTTATCTCAAGACATGTGAAAAAAAGAACAATACCAATACCAATAATATTCTGATATTTTACAGATGAAATGCCTTGGGAGCCTGGCGTGTAACTTCTAGGCTTTCACTGTACTTTCCTGTCCGTTATTTAATGATGGCCAGATAACCTACTGGTCTGTGTAACGACACTGAGTGAAGAAAGACAGGATACATTTCCTACTATTTGAAAACTAGTCTCATCGGCTCTTTCATTTACACCTGAAGGGATAGAGAGGTCTTTGATTTAACATCTCTGCTAAAGCGTTACACAACCAATAGAGACACACACAAAATTCTGGAGGAACTCTGCAGGTCAGGCAGCATCTATAGAAATGAGTAAACAGTCAATGTTTTGGGCCAAGACCCTTCTTCAAGTTTGGAAAGGAAGGGGGAGAATGCCAGAATAAAAAGGTGGGGGGAGGGGAAGGGAGCTAGATGAAGTGATAGGCGAAGCCTGGTGGGAAGGAAAGGTAAAGGGCTGGAAAGGAAGGATTCTGATGGGAGAAGAGAGTAGAGCATTGGAGAAAGGGAAAGAGGGGTGGACATAACAGGAGATGAGAGGCAGGTGAGAAGAGGTAAGAGGCCTGAGCAGGGAATAAAAGAAGAGGGGAAGGGGAGGGATTTTTTTTACCTGAAGGATAAGGCAATATTCATGCCATCAGGTTGGAGGCTACCCAGACAAAACCGACAGTGTGGCATGCAATGGGATGTCAGCCAAAATGCTTATGCTTAAGTCTTTGAAGCAGGGCATGAGCACAAACCTTCTGAAGCATTTAAAGTGAGAGATCTATTAACTGATCCACAGATGGCACTATAAAGAAACCAAAGAGTAACAGGAAACAAAGATGCATCTGGGTGTCTCCTTTTTCTCAAGTTGTCCACGAAAAGCCTGTGTGAGTGGAACATTGGCAACCATGACATCAGCCTGCTCAAGGGTAATTCATTCCCTGTCCCTAACCACACGTTTTGATACCTTTTAACCCCACACCAGGTTTCTGCAGCAAACTTTTGAGATATCAATAATGTTCTGCCCATATATTTCTTACATTATATTACATAAAATGGATAGTGCTTTGGTGTCCTTCAGCTCTACGCATAAAACACAACTGTTTCCCCTTTGCAATAACAAGGACTTTTTGTGCATAATTATTTCCCCTGACACTGTGGCGAATAACTAAAAATTGAAATGCATTGAAGAAATTATATGTACCTATCCTGTAATAGGGTGGTAAAATAATTTTGAGCAGAGTTCATCTGGATGCTGACGGGTAAATCCATTCCCTCTACCAATGTCAGTGCTTTCTACTCATGCATTTCTGGCCCCACTGCATTCATTATAAATATTGTTCAACCTTAAACATCCTGTTTAGTGCTTGTGCCATATTTCTGGCATTCTTACTGCCGCTAACTTAGATACTGTTTCAATTTATATTACAGTTATGGTACAAAGTCAGTTATCACAAACAGATTGTACTGAAACGTGCTGCCTGTATCTTTCATAAGCAGGAACTAAAACGTATTCTTTAATTATAGCATGGGATGTGAAAAATCCTTTCTATTTCTATTCCAAAACCTGGGAAGTTCTGTTAACCTATTCGGTGTAGCGTACAATTCATAAATATAATTAATTGCAAGTTAGTAAATGTTAAACACAACTTCACCTTCCATCTGAGCATTTTGCTGCCTTCTGGACTTAATATTGGAATTCCACAACTTTGGTTAATTTGATTCCTCAATTTATACCAAATGTCCATCTGTGAATTTTTGGTTGATATTCCCAACTTTATTTTGTTTTATTTTTTCTAGGAATGAAGGACATGCACAGCCTTATCAGCCAGGTGTGTCTTCCTGCTCTGCTTTTCCCAGCTCGAAGAGTATTTGTCTACGCTGTCACTCTCAAACCACTCTCATTCGTTCATCCACCATCTACCGTTGTTCATAGCTTATCCCCATGGTGACCCTGGTTTTCCCCTCCCCCAGCCTCCCTGCAGCTTTTTTGCTTCTGTCTGCTTTCCAGTTCTAATGAAGGATCTCCGACCAAAAACATTAACTCTGTTTCTCTTCCCACAGATGCAGCCTGACCTGTTGAGTACTTCCAGCATTTCTGTTCTCATTACCCAGAACCAAACTGACCTATTGAATAAAAACATAATAAACAATGAAGATAAATTTAGAAGTTATTTTCTACATTGGCATATGAAGTCCCTGTGCCTGGTAACTGAATATAATTGAAATAAGGATACTGAACATACTCCTATGTACAGTACATTGGACTAAAACACTTTTGAATAGAGCTGTCAATCAATCCAGTTCAAAGACACATTGAGAGGGGATGTTTTCTATCTAGTCAATAAACAAGTTTGTATCACTGTAGAATTGTTGACATTTTAAACTGTATATTTTGAAGCATACAAAAAAATCTTTGAATATCATTTTGAATGAAGTTTCCATGAACTTTAGGATGTGAATAAAGGTAAAGAAAGATTTGCTGTCTTTCAACCTCAGGACATCTGATAATGCTTTAAAGTGAACAAATATTAGGCAAGTGCAGGGACAGCTTTCCTGCTCTTATTCAAGGCAAGGTCAAATTTTCTTTCATAACCCATTAGGAACCAGATAATGTTTTGGTTTAATGTTTTATTAAAAGGCAGTATCCTCAAAAGTGTATCTGCCTTTACTACAGCAATGAGAATACAATATTTATCTCTAACTTCTGTTCTTTGACAATTGGCAGTAATGAAAACATTCCCAAGCCTAATTAAAATGATTTGGAATTCAAAAAGGAAATAAGCATTATCATTCAAAGGGCTGATTAGTACCTAAAAATAAGCCTTGTGTGTTGGCTGATATATATATATATATATATCAGTGAATAGACTTAAAGCTCACAGAGTTCAAAATATGCTTAAAAGTCACAGCCTTCAACATCAACTTTAATGATTAATGGGGCAAATAGTTATTTCCAAAATACTATTATCATGCAAATTATATTAAAATAAAGTCTTCAAAATCATCACAGTAACCACTTATTTTAAGCTCAATATTGACCATTCAGGCACCTCAGTGACCTTTTTTTTTGTTTAGAGTAACATTCAATTAAATAAAACCAGACGAATGCACTCTCGCTCCCCTTCTGTTGCTTTGCTCCCGTTAAAAAAAGACATAGTTCTATTTCTATGTTCAACTCATCCTATATTGTACCTTGGGCACAAAAATATTGCTTATCTAACTTAAACACTAATTGCATAAATAGACAAGGGGATGAGAGGACGAGATTGTCAAGCCTCTAGATGGAATTGGCATTGAACGAAAATAACTTAGATTTTGCAGAGTCGAAGTTAGTGAATGCTATATCAATTAACCCCTTTAAAGTGTAACCGTTTGCCTGATGGGACTAAGCTACATGAATAATGAGCAAAATGAATAAAAACTCCCCAAAGCACCATATTTCTGGCCCATTTAGGACTACAGGATATAATTTCTGAATTAACCGGTCAGAAGCAAAAAATACACTTTGCAATATTATATTGGAGTGGGAGCACTAATGAAAAATGTCATTTTTGCTTTCTTGGGAGTTTTTCAGCTGATATTCATCTCAAGAGATTAAACAATTAGGGCAAATCTCTGATAGTTCAAAAACTAAATGTGATCTGCTTGAAAGACTAAGCTAAAAAAAATCTAATAACCTTTTCTTCATTCAGGAATTATAATTCTACTCTGAGGATCTCAGATCTCATGGTACATAATGTCATAATTCAATATACATGTTCAAGGACTCCTGAGAATATAAGAAACAATATGGAGCAAACTGCTACTTTTTATTGAAAAGCAGAATATCTTCACATTAAATCAAGCTCACTTATTCTTGAAGTCTAAATAAAAGAACCCATAATGTTAACACCGCCAAATATTTGCATGCATGTCTGCACATGTGCATGTGTGTATGCACCCACAAATACAGATTTTACCAAACAGTACAGAGTGTGATGTGCACTGCCACCATCATTTACAATATTAAAGTCACAGAGTCATAGAAAAGTTCAGCACAGAAACAGATCTCTTGGCTCATCTAGCCTGTGCCAAACCATTTAAAATGCTCACTGCTATCGACCTAAACAGGGACCAGAGCCCTGGGGGGTAATATAATGGGAGGAAACATATACATAATTCACAACCACCGACATTGAGTTGGAGTTCACTTTAAGAGGCTGGTCTGACCTGATGAAGTAATGACGTGACGTTTTTACCGCACTTTATGTTCTGTGTTTGGTTGATAATAAAAGAGAGCTGTTACTGTTTTTCATAAACTTAAAACACCTCTTCTGTTTTATTTATGAAAACCTACAACCCCTACCATGCCTGTACCTATCCAAAGTTCTCTTAAACATTGAAATCGTGATTGCATGCACCACTATTAATGCAATAAAAATACAAAAAAATCCATTGATGATTGAATTGCAGGGATAAAACTGAACCATATTTTACTACTTAGTGAGAAACAATAGAATGTGCACATTTTTCCATTATGTGGCCTGTACAGTGGGACTCCTTTTCTCAAATTCTTCTACAGTTTCAATGGGAAAATAGTTATGTATGTTCTGACTTGGCTTCATTTCTCAATTTAACAGAAATACTCAAAAGGGGAGGAATATTTCATTTCTCTCTGCTGTTAATAATGTTCAACTTCTTCAAATTCAGTTGGATTTCATTTCAATAAGCATGAAAATGAAAATATAAACATTATCTGTATACAGTAATAAGATTTGTAAGATCCTATTAACATTGGGAAATAACATTGCAGACTGTTTCATTTAATGCTTCTCCTAATGATGATTTTTGTCAGTTCAAGAGCATTGTTCCAATTTCTCACAATTTTATATTATACAAAGTTAGGAAATAGTACCTTATGCTTTCAATCCATAGAATTAAAACAGGAGAGAGTAAAGGAAGATAATATCATGCATGGCTGATCTAAGCTGCTTTTTATATACTATTTCCATGATATTCACTAGGTTTATCTGTAAATACAGTTTTTATAACATAATGCAACTCAGAAGATGAACAACAGGCTGGATGATGGGCAATGGAGCAATCAGGATTTTGTTAAAAGAATGTGATGGATACTCCTCAATGTGATCAAAAAGGTTTGCCATGGTAATATAGCCGTCGGCATGTTATTACAGCTCAGGGCATTCTGGAGTTCAGAGGTCAATTCTGGCACTATCTGTAAGGAGTTTGTACGTTCTTCCTGTGAACCATGTGGGTTTCCTCTGTGTGGTCCTGTTTCCTCCCACAGTCCAAATACCTACCAGTTAGTAGGTTAATTGGTCACTGTAAGATGTCCAGTGATTAGGCTTAAATTAAATAGGTGGGTTGCTGGGTGGTTCAGCTCATTGGGCCGGCAGGGCATTCCACTTTGTATCTTTAATTAAATAAAAGGGAAAATATCTTTCCAAAGACTTGTGTTTTTGTTCTTATAGCTCAAGTAGTGTGAAGGTTGCAAGCCTGAAATAAAAACACTTTAGCTGAAAAATCATGTTGAAGAGTTGACTCCTTCCCTCCTCTCTATTCAAGTTCCCACCATTCTCTGGGAAACAACACTGAGCTCCCTCAGAGGAATGAGAAGACATTCCTAGATAGAATTATACACCTGACTTAATAACATGAGATTAGCATGGTTGATTTTCAGGAAAAGTCTAAAATCAAGTTTTCCTGCTCAGCCATATATGAGAGAATCTATGACTTTCACCTGAGCAGTACTGCCTCCTCTAGGGATCCTAGAAAACCAGTCCTTCTTTGGCACACTCTTGCAAAAAACATCTCCTCATTCATTGGGCTTCTGAGACCTTGTGTACTCATTGGCTGCATAGTTTTAATAACAGAGACTGTCCTTCAAAAATTATCCACTGATTGCAAAACATTTTGAGAAATCCCAAGACAATTACAAAGAAAGGCATGCTGTTCTTTAGCCTGAGGTAGAGGAAAAGCCCTGGGAATTGACCTGACCCTCATGAACTGATAGGTACGAAAGTCAAAAAGCTTCATTTTGCAAAAATTGTCATCATAGATTAAACCAGAAAAATTGTGCACAAAATAAAAATGTAGCTTCATCTGCCAGAATGGTAAAGTTTGTGACTGAGGAATTATAAAAGGTTTTCTCTAAATCTTAATTTTCTTTTCATTATTATGCTTCTCTATGTAAGGAGGTTTCGACTTTTATGTTACGGCGGAGGCTAATTAAAATGGCGTCTTTGTTATGTTAATCTGGGGAATGCGGCTTTGTTGTGTTAAGTGCTGAGAAAGTTTGTTCTAGCAGCTTGTTTTTCTTTAGAGTGTGATAAGTAAGTGCTATTAACCAATTGGGATAGTTGTGTATGGTTTTGGTGTATTTGAAGATACTGTATGCGTGGGGTTTTGGGAAAGAAGGCGGGAGAGCGAGATAGAGGATGGACGAGGTGCTGTGAGTCCGCTAACGGGGTCGGACCCCGAGCAGGACGTTCAGCGAGTAGACGGAGACGGGCTCGTGTGGAGCGTCTGGTCAATCACCGTTGTTGGTCCCAGGCAGCCAGTCGAGGTGGTCCGAGGGGGTCACAAGGTGAAGAAGAAGGTCCTTGAGCTCCAACAGTTTTTGTGCACGAAGAGATTGAACTTTGATAAGTGTGGCGCCTTTTATTTTCCTTTTATATTTTATTCTCTTTTAATTATATAGTTCCAGTTATATCTATAAATTGTATGTCCTTTAATTGCATCTGGTGTATTGTCTGTTATTTGGGCGGGGTGGGGTACCTCACACAGCATCCACACAAACTAATTACCCAGTTTGGCGGGGCCGAGGCTGTTTCCCTAGACGACAGCGAGCCGAGCGACCCTGAGGGTGGCCAGGGGAGGCTACATCTATCAATCAAGGTGCCTAAACCAATCCATTCCAGTGCAGGCAAGTGATGACCAAATATCTAAGAGCTAAATGTGAAGCATATCAGGAGAGTGCTGTTCAGTCAAGATCAATACAGTTTTCAACTACGGCACTCTCACAGAGTAATCCAGCATTGATATGAATTCAGTAGATAACATTATCCCCTTAAGGCTACAAAAGTTGATTCAAACTGTTTGACTCCAATTTTTTCATCTATTTGATGCAAAGGTAACAGATTAATAAAGTTGTGTTCATAATGTTTATGGAACAGCAAAAGAAGAGCCTTTGTGTGTCCAGTGAAGCAGAGTTGAATTCTTAGCATGCACATGAAACCATGATTTAAACCTTCATCTCATTCATACAGCTTCTCCACCTTGGGTTCACTACCCCCTGTTCCTCTCTTGAGAAGTTCCTCACACTAATATAACTTCCTCTGCTGACTGCCATTTCCTGTAATCCAGCTACATCTCTTGCATTGGTGATAGATGTCATCTCTGATCTCTTACTTATATTAGTCTCCCACTCTCAAACTACATCACCTTCTGTGTTTACCTTGGCTAAGAAACAGATCACAGAAATAACACGGGGGCCTTTTCCCACCCTGTCCCTTCTTAAAACACAAATTCCTCTGTCTCCGTCACAACTGCTCTCAGGATGAGGCTCTTCTTTCTAGAACAAAAGGAGATGTCCTCCTTTTTCAAAGAAAGGGGCTTCCCTTCCTCCACCTTTGACTCTGCCCTAAACCGCATCTCTTCCGTTTCACACACATCTGCTCTTATCCTATCCTCCCGTCACCATACCAGGTATAGGGTACCTCTTGTCCTCAACTACCACCCTACCAGCTTCTGCATCCAGCACGTAATTCTCCATAACTTTCACCATCTCCAACGGGATCCCACCACCGAGCACATATTTCCCTACCCCCCCCCCACTTTCTGCTTTCTACAGGGATCTCTTCCTACTCGACTCCCTTGTCCATTTGTCCCTCTCCACTGATCTCCTTTGTGGCATTTATTCTTACAAGTGGAACAAGTGCTACACCTGCCTCTACACCTCCTCCCTCACTACCATTCAGGGTCCCATACAGTCCTTTCAGGTGAGGTGACACTTCACCTGTGAGTATGTTGGGGTCATATACTGGATCTCCTAGTGCCACCCATTTTAATTCCACAACCCATTACCATTCTGATATGTCAATCCATGGCCTCTTCTACTGTTGTGATGAGGCCACACTCAGGTTGCAGGCATGACACCTTATATTTTG
Organism: Mobula birostris; assembly: GCF_030028105.1. Classification (NCBI taxonomy): domain Eukaryota; kingdom Metazoa; phylum Chordata; class Chondrichthyes; order Myliobatiformes; family Myliobatidae; genus Mobula; species Mobula birostris. Next base: position 30,896,328 of record NC_092381.1, read on the forward strand.
TCTGGGTAGCCTCCAAACTGATGGCATGAACATCGATTTCATGAACTCCCAGTAATGCCCTCCCCCACCTCACCATTCTCCATCCCCTTTTCCCTCTCCCAACTTATCTCCTTGTCCACCTGTCTCCTCCCTCTGGTGCTCCTCTCCCCTTCTGTCCTCCTCTATCGGACTCTCCCTTCTCTAACCTATATCTCTTTCACATATCAATTTCTCAGCTCTTTACTTCATCCCTCCCTCCAAGTTTCACTTATTACCTTGGGTTTCTCTCTCCCCTCCCTCCACCTTCTAAATCTCCTCCTCATCATTCTTTTTACAGTCCTGCTGAACGGTCTCAGCCTGAAATGTCAACTTTTTTCCACAGATGTTGCCTGGCCTGCTGAGTTCCTCCAGCATTTTGTGTGTATTATTTGGATTTCCAGCATCTGCAGGTTGTCTCTTGTTTATGAAAAGTCTTGGATGTGTGGGACTAGGTAACGATTGGGCACGGTGGCCTAATTAAGGCTTCAGAAATCACCAAGTGGACGGCAGCCACCATCGGGCTTACGGACCACATGGAGTGGTGAAACCCAGGGGCTATTCAAACAGCATACAATGTCTTTCAATGTTAGCAAGCTCAACCGTCACAGTTGCCAGCTTTTCTGAGTCCAGTCTACGTGCATGGGCATATACTCATTGGTCAGTTGTGGGAATGTGGTGCTTGACCCCCATGTTTTGTGACTGTAGTGAAGAACATGGGCTTGGTGAGGATTGGGAATTCACCCAGCATTCGAAAAAACTCACATGTGGTGGTGTATGCGCTTGACAGAGTCATTGTGGGGAACTTACTGGGGGGGCAGGGTAACGACACAAAGTCCTTGACATCCACAAGCCAGCAGTTCTTCAGATCGACTAACAGTCCTGGGGCGCACAGGAAATCTGCACTGCGTAGAGGTCTAGCCGCTTTAGCCAGGATGAAGTCCCATGTGTAGCATCGCCCACTGAAGCACAGTGTCACCTGTCATGTCCCGTACGTCTGGATCCTACTGCTGTTGGTGGCCTCCAGTGAGGTTTTGTTGCTCTTTGCCTCCTCATTGATAGGTGATGCTGGCAGCACACTCACTTGAGCTCCCATGTCACACAGGAAACATCACCCTGAAACATTGTCACAATTGATCAGTAGACAAGTTTAGCAGCTGGAATCCATGGTATTCACAGACCTCTGATGTCCTGATGCGCTGGCACTGTCGAAACTGCAAGGTAGTCGCCACTTCCTAGCAAGTGTGGTAAAAACTAAGAGCTGGCAAAGTCACTTTTACAGCTATGAGTGTCTTTATGTTGGTGGCCTTGCTGACTGGGGTTATTGAGATTGGGAAAGGAAGAGGAATGATGCACTGTTGCCTAGCGGAGTGTGAACTAGCAGCCATTTTAGACTCCCGAAAGTCCATCACGGGTGCATTAGTAAAGGCTATATGAAATTGATCAGGCATTTGCTGCATGAAGAGTTCTTTAAAAATAAAACAAGGATGGCGACTCCCCAAGAGAGACAGCATGTGTTCCTTTAACTCCGGTGGCTTAACATCACTGAGGCTAGGCAAGGAGAGCAACTGTTTGGCACGCGCACAACCGATAGTCTAAAAGTCCGTAAAAGGTGAGTTTTCAGTGATTTGTATTTATTGTGTTCAGGTGGGTGTTCTAGTAGACTCTCCACTCTTGCAACCACGGAGTGTTGAGCAAAGGTACCACACAGAAATATTTGGTGTCCTCTGGTAAATTTCTTGTGAACTTGGCCTCAGCTTATACAAAGGGAATGATAGCATTTTGCTTCCAAAACTCCGCCAGTTTCAAAGCATCTGCACTGGCCAATGTGTTCAGTAACTCTGGAATTATCCTAGAGCATTAGAGTCACCAATGGAGGTTTTCACAAATAAAAATGGAGGATGCATTTTATATTTAAGAAAACTGCAACAGCTCATTTATTGTACTCCAAACATTGAACACTAAGCATGGTAAATGTACTTTCCATAATCATGTAATCACGTCAGACCAGCCTCTTAAAGTGATCCCCAACTTAATGTCAGTGGCTGTGAATATGTACTGTGTGTTTCCAGCAATTTCATTACCCTACAGTCTCCAACAGGATGGCATCAACATGCTTTTTCTATGCCCTGGTAACCTCTCCTCTTTGTTACTCCACTTTCTTTGATTTCCCATTATCTTCATGGCCCCATTACCTCATTTTCTTCTCTTCTCCCATCTTCATGACCTATGCATAACTTTCCTCTTCCTCTCTCTGGTCCTCACCTACTTTCCTTTATTCCATGGTCTAGAGCCCTTTCCTATCATATTCCTTCTTCAGCCTCTTGCCCCTTCCACTTTACATCATTCCTTCCCCCCACCAGCCCCCTTTCTTCTTCCCTCATCTGGATGCATCTATCACCTGCCAGCTCTTGCACCTTTCCCCTATCTCTATTCTTTTGTTCTCACTTTGGCTCGTTTTCTTTCAGGGCCTGATGAAATGTTGACTGTTCACTTCTTTCCACAAATGCTGTGTTACATGTTGAGTTCCTCCAGCATTTTGTGTGTGTTGCTCCATTATGTCAGTAGTCTGGTCTGGGTCAGTGAACATAGTTATTTAAATCCAATCACCTTCCAATAGAGACACTGGCCTCAATTGCAAATATAGATCACATTCACCCACCAATAATTGTAATAAATCAGGATTGGGCTCAATGTTCAAAGGCCCCATCCCACTCTCACACACTAACTCTTCATCCAACCCTCCCACAGGCACAGCTCACAGTTTATACACACTCTCCACTGGTCCAGAACGACAGCTATATCTTCCTAAAATCTTCTCAAAGCTCATCTTTTCTCGCAAGTTTTAAATTAGGATTCTTAAACACAACTGCTACTATTCACACTGAGAACTTTGGAAGATGCCTTGGGATATTAAACTTCCTATTTGATGGTAATCTTCTGAAGGCATTGACATTTTGGATCAAATGGCCTGATTTAGTGATATATCCTCAGCGGTCTCGTATTGCGTACACCTGTACACCTGCTCATTAATGCAAATATCTAATCAGTCAATTATACAGCAGCAACTCAATTCATAAAGGAACGTAGACATGGTCAAGTGGTTCAGAGTTGTTTAGACCAAACATCAGAATGGGGAAGAAATGTGACCGAAGTAACTTTGACCGTGTCATGATTGTTGTTGCCAGATGGGGTGGTTAAGTATTTCAGAAACTCCTGGTACTTTCACACACAACAATCTCTAGAGTTCACAGAGAATGATGGAAAAAAAAACAAAATTCCTTGAGTGAGCAACAGTTCTGTGGGTGAAAAGGCCCTTGTAAATAAGGGAGGTCAGAGGAGAATGGACAGAATGGTTCAAGCTGGCAGGAAGGTGACAGTAACTCAGCAGTGGTGTGCAGAAGAGCATCTTTGAATGCACAACCTGTCGAATCTTGAAGTGGATTGGCTACAGCAGCAGAAGACCATGTGTATACACTCTGTGGCCACTTTATTAGATACAGGAGGTCCCTAGTAAAAAGGCCACTGAGTGTATATCTTGAGAAAAATATCTCACCTGACTACATTGTGCAGCACTCACTTCTGTTTTCCCTGGTATAAAAACAAACAAGTGCTTAGAGTAGGGAGCAGAACTTTCAGCCCTTTAGACACTTGGCCAGTCAATAGTACTGTGGCTATTCCAATCATCAGCTCAACTCTTCATTCTCTTCTATTCACAGAAAATTTTCACCCCTTTGCAGATTAAGTATCTAACTATCTCTGGCCCAAAAGGTGTTTACACTACCCTTTGAGGAAGAGGCATCCAAAGACAAATTAGGACACTTGATTTTTAAACAGTGACCTCTAGCTCCAGATTCTTCCAAGGTGACAGAAAACCAGCATCAGCAGCAATAACCCATTGAGGGACAGCAGAGCAGCAATACCTTATCCCCTGAGGAGAGCCTTCTCTCCTAATTAGAATGGGATTTGCAGCTGACAATTGAAGATGATGGTATGGCCAGTCTTCTTCCTCACATTCCACCTCCCTCACATGTTTTTCTTACTTTTAATTCACAAACTGCAAATGGTGTAGGAATATTCTTCCAGGAGTGCAGAGGTAATTTCATTAAGACATTCCTCTTGTAAAATCAGGCAGCAGATTCTATAAGCAACAGGCACCCTCCTATGACCATTAACACATTTATTAGAAATGGCATTCACAAAATCCTATTAAACCTGCTTTCCCAGCAAAGATGCTCTCCCTATTCATTGAGTTTCATACAGAAAGGAATACATGCTGCTCAGAATGAGAGCAAATTATTATCTGAGTACATTGTTGACTCTGGCATGAAGGGAGGCGGTGTCCTAGTGCTTGACAGGTTTGGCATCTTGAAATTACCAGTCGCATGTATGAATTGCAGCTTTCTCAGCATTAAATGAATCCAACATCAAAGGCTTGTTCACAGGCAATGCTCTATTCATTTCTTACTCACCTAATGAACTGCAGCTCATAGTGAACAATTCACAGAACCATGGCAATGACTATCAGGAAAAGGGATACCAGTTGAAGAGCATCAGAAATTCATTAAGTATCTATCTCAATCATGAAGCAGTGGCAGTTGACTCCTATTTTTTTTACTTAATTCTATTCAGCTCATTTAGCATTGGTTTCTGTCACCTTTGACAAACAGTGCCTGAAGCCTGAGACGTGACCAGGCTAATGGGCATTTGTCCTCTGTTCCTTCCATTATAGCCATGAAATCTGGGTCACCTCACCAAGCAAGAGCAGAGAGTGAGCAGTTTCTCTTTCAGAGTCTCAGAAAATTCCCTCTCTGACAAAGACATCCTTGGAAAAACCTGTCAGCCGTGTATACAGAGTAAACTAGATACAAGCAGGATTTAGAGGCTGTCTCAAGATATTTTCACAGAGGTACAGAATATTCACTGTGTGGAAGGAGAGTATTCAGACTGCTGAGTGCATTAGAAAAACCCAGCTGGTCCTATTCCTTCACACTACCCATAGCTGCTTCAATTCTTTGACACATTCATCTCTTCTGAATACTACAATTAAATGTCCTTCCTCCATCACTCCTGGCAGTTCATTCTAGTCTTTAACAACTCACCACATTAAAAAATAATCCTCATGACATTTCTGTGAACCTCAATTCTTGACCTTTCTGCCAATTGGAAGGGTAATCTGTGTATAAGCTTCTTTATTCTAATTACCTCTACTGGATTTGCTCATTATTCCAAGGAGAACACCAGCTTCCCCAGTCTATCCATCTATCTAAATTCTTTCATGCTTGGATTAATTTTAGAAAACCCAGTATACAAGAAAACCAGGCATGATTTGCGGAGGGCTATTTCAAGGGCAAAGAGATAATTTCGAATGAGATTGGAGGTGACATCAGATGCAAGGCAACTCTGGCAGGGTTTGCAAGACATTACTTCCTGCAAAGCGAAACCCAATAGTATGAATGGCAGCGATGTTTCATTACCAGATGAACTCAAAAACCTTCTATGCACGCTTGGAAAGGGAGAACACAACTACAGCTGTGAAGAACCCTGCTGCCCCTGATGACCCTGTGATCGCCGTCTCAGAGGCCAATGTTAGGCTGTCTTTAAAGAGAGTGAACCCTCGCAAGGCAGAAGGTCCTGATGGAGTACCTGGTAAGGCTCTGAAAACCTGTGCCAACCAACTAGCAGGAGAATCCAGGACATTTTCAATCTTTCACTGCTACAGGCGGAATTTCCCACTTGCCTCAAAAAGTCAACAATTATACCAGTGCCTAAGAAGAATAATGTGAGCTGCCTTAATGACTATCGCCCAGTAGCACTCACATCCACAGTGATGAAATGCTTTGAGAGGTTGGTCATGACTAGACTGAACTCCTGCCTCAGCAAGGACCTGGACCCATTGCAGTTTGCCTGTCGCCACAATAGGTCAACGGCAGAAGCAAACTCAATGGGTCTCCACAGGGCTTTAGATCACCCGGACAACACAAACACATATGTCAGGATGCTGTTCATCGACTATAGCTCAGCATTTAATACCATCATTCCCACAATCCTGATTGAGAAGTTGCAGAACCTGGACCTCTGTACTTCCCTCTGCAATTGGATCCTCGACTTCCTAACTGGAAGACCACAATCTGTGCGGATTGGTGATAACACCTCCTCCTCGCTGACGATCAACACTGGTGCACCTCTACTGCTCTACTCTCCATATACACATGACTGTATGGCTAGGCGTAGCTCAAATACCATCTACAAGTTTGCTGACGATACAACCATTGTTGGTAGAATCCCAGGTGGTGACAAGAGGGTGTACAGGAGTGAGATATGCCACCTAGTGGAGTGGTACCACAGCAACAACCCTGCACTCAATGTCAGTAAGACGAAAGAGCTGATTGTGGACTTCAGGAAGGGTAAAATGAAGGAACACATACCAATCCTCATAGAGGTATCAGAAGTGGAGAGAGTGAGCAGTTTCAAGTTCCTGGATGCCAAGATCTCTGAGGATCTAACCTGGTCCCAACATATCGATGCAGTTATAAGAAAGGCAAAACAGAGACTATACTTCATTAGGAGTTTGAAGAGATTTGGTATGTCAACAAATACACTCAAAAACTTCTATTGATGTACCAGGGAGACCATTCTGACAGGCTGCTTCACTATCTAGTATGAGGGGACCACTGCACAGGACTGAAAGAAGCTCCAGAAGGTTGTTAATCTAGCCAGCTCCTTCTTGGGTACTAGCCTACAAACTACCCAGGACATCTTCAGGGAGCGGTGTCTCAGAAAGGCAGCGCCCATTATTAAGGACCTCCAGCACCCAGGACATGCATTTTTAAGACCATAGGACCATAAGATATAGGAGCAAAAGTAGGCCATTTGGCCCATCGAGTCTGCTCCGCCATTCAATCATGGGCTGATCCAATTCTTCCAGTATTCCCTACTCTCCTGCCTTCTCCCCATACCCCTTGATGCCCTGGCTAATCAAGAACCTTTCTATGTCTGCCTTAAATGCACCCAATGACCTGGCCTCCACAGTCGCTCGTGGCAACAAACTCCACAGATTTACCACCCTCTGACTCAAGTAATTTCTTCATATCTCTGTCCTTCAATCCTGAAGTTGTGCCCTCTTGTCCTGGACTCCCCTACCATGGGCAATATCTTTGCCATATCTAATCTGTCAGGCCCTTCAACATTTGGAATGCTTCTATGAAATCTCCCATCATTCTCCTGAACTTCAGGGAGTACAACCCAAGAGCTGTCAGACATTCCTCATACCGTAACCCTTTCATTGTTGGAATCTTTCTCATGAATCTCCTCTGAACCCTCTCCAATGACAGTATATCGTTTCTATAATAAGGAGCTCAAACTTGCACTCTAAGTGTGGTCTCACAAGTGCTTTATACAGCCTCAACATCACATCCCTTCTATACCTCCAGAAATGAATACCAACATTGCATTTGCCTTCTTCATCACCGACTTAACCTGCAGGTTAACCTTTAGGGTATCCTGCACAAGGACTCCCAAGTCCCTTTGCATCTCTGCACTTTGAATTCTCTCCTCATATGGATAATAGTCTGCCCGTTTATTTCTTCCACCAAAGTGCATGGCCATACACTTTCCAACATTGTATTTTATTTTCCACTTCTTTGCCCATACTCCTAAACTATCAAAGATTCTCTGCAGGCTTTCTGTTTCCTCAACACTACCTGCTCCTCCACTTATCATTGTATCATCGGCAAATTTAGCCATAAATCCATTAATCCCATAGTCCAATTCATTGACATACATCGCAAAAAGCAGCAGTCCCAACACTGACCCCTGTGGAACTCCACTGGTAACCGGCAGCCAGCCAGAACAGGATCCCTTTATTCCCACTCTGTTCTCTGCCGATCAGCCACCAATGCTAGTAACTCCCCTATAATTCCATGGGATCTTATCTTGTTAAGCAGCCTCATGTGCGGCACCTTTGAAAGGCCTTTTGAAAATCCAAGTACACCACATCTACTGCATCTCCTTTGTCTACCCTGCTTGTAATTTCCTCAAAAATTTGCAGTAGGTTAGTCAGGCAGGATTTTCCTTTCAGGAAACCATGCTGACTTTGGCCTATCTTGTTATGTGCCTCCAGGTATTCCGTAATCTCATCCCTAATAATCAATTCCAACAACTTCCCAACCAGTGATGTCAGGCCAACAGTTCTATAGTTTCCTTTCTGCTGCCTCCCACCCTTCTTAAATAGCAGAGTAACATTTGCAATTTTCCAGTCATCCGGTAGTATGCCAGGAGGTACAGAAGCCTGAAGGCACACGCTCAGTGATTCAGGAACAGCTTCTTCCCCTCTGTCATCCGATTGCTACATGGACTTTGAACCCTTGAACACTACCTCACTTTTTTAAACATACAGTATTTCTGCTTTTTGCATGTTTTAAGACCTATTCAATATACATATACTGTAATAAATTTACTTATTTATTTATATTTTCATTTAGTTAATTAATTAATTATTCTCTGCTATATTATGTAATGCTTTGAACTGCTGCTGTTGTTAACAAATTTCGCGTCACATGCCAGTGATAATAAACCTGATTCCGATTCTGAAATCTATTCTGCATCCTATTTAAGGCCTTTATGTCTTTCCTTAAACCTTTCTAGATTTTAAATTCCATCCTTTTTGACAAACTTTGAATCCCATCTGCTTTTAAACCATAAGACATAGGAGCAGAATTAGGCCATTTGGCCCATCTGTTTCAATGGACGGCGGAGGAAGCGGAGGAAGCGGACCCAAGTGCAGGACACAGGCACAGAGACTTGACACGGAGACCGACTTGGAGTTGACTTGAACACAGAGCCTGGACTTAGACTTGACTGGAACACAGAGCCTGGACACGAAGAGACAGAATTCTCAACTCGGAGTAGCGGCAAACAGCCGGACCTACTCAGCTGGAAATGAGACGACTAAACAAAACAATAACAGACAATACGTATCTTGACATGGAGAAGCTCATGAAGCAGTAAATGGCCAGCAATCACTTGACTGGACACGAAGCCTTGACTTGGACCGGGACTCGGAGCCTTGACTTGAACTGGGACTCTAAGCCTTCAAAACAAAACAATGACAGACCACTCGCATCTCGGCTCAGAGTAGCGGCAAAACGGTCAGCAACACTCAGCTGGATACGAGATGACAAAAGCAAACACAACAGACAATATGAATCTTGACACGGAGAGGTTCATGAAGATGGTCCCTTATCCTTTGCGGCTCGGAACATTCATTGCTGCCCTGGCTACGGTGATGAACCACAACCGAGTAGCTATAAGCCGGGGTTTTTATCTTGCTGGTTCGGAAGAAGATCAGGTGCCCTAATCAAGGAGCCCGGTGGAACACGGGGAAAGGGAAGTTAACTGAAATGAGTAGTTAAGTGACACCATCAAGTCCTCTCCACCATTCAATCATTGCTGATCTTTACTTTTCCTCCTCAGCCCCACTCCCTGGCCTTCCCTCCATAACCTTTGATGATGTGTCCAATCAAGAACCTGTCAAGCTCTCCCTTAAATACACCCAATGACCTGGCTTCCACAGCTGTCTGTGGTAATAAATTCCACAAATTCACCACACACTGGCTAAAGAAATTTCTCTGCGCCTCTATTTTTAATGGACGCCGCTCTACTGTGAGGCTGTACGCTCTTGTCCTAGACTGCACCACCATGGGAAACATCCTTTCCATATCTACTCTGTCTAGGCCTTTCAACATTCAAAAGGTTTCAATGAGATCCCACCTCCACCACCCCCCCATCCTTCTAAATTCCAGCGAGTTCAGGCCCAAAGCCATCAAATGTTCATTGTATGATAACTCTTTCATTCCTGGAAAAATCTTTGTAATCCTTTGTTATCACTTTCTCAAGCTGTCCTACCTCTTTCAATGAATTCTGCAAGTCCCTCTGTTTTGGTATCCTTTTTAGAATTATGTTCTCTGGTTTATAGTTCTACTTCACATTCTTCCCACCAAATGTAACAGTTCAGATTCCCCAGCATTATGTTTTATGTTCAAGATAACTGGCTGTTTCACCAGCCTGATTACAACTGTTTGAAGTATATTACTATCCTCCTCACAATTCATTCCGCTTCCAAATTTTGTGTCATCTAGAAGTTTGAAAATTCTGCCTCATTCTCCCATGACGAGTTCTTTTGTATATTTAGAAAAGCAGAGATTCTATCTTTGACCCCAGGAGAAATCCACTATTCATGACAAAAAAAAACTTCTACAACTACTCTGCTTCATGTTTCTTTGATCATTTTTGATCCATAGAACATAGAACATGGAACAGACCCTTTGGCTTAAGCTGTTTGTGCCAAACATGATGCTGAATCAAACTAAATCTCTTCCGCTTGCCCATGATACATATTTCTCCATTTTCTATGCATTGATATGCCAATCTAAAAACCTTTTAAATATCACTATCATACCAATTTCCACTATTACCCCAGCACTCCTACCGCTCTGTGTAAGAGGCTTTTCCCACATATCTCCTTTAAACCTTCATCCTTCACCTTAAATGCATGTCCTCTAATATTTGACATTTCCACCTCAGGATAGAAATTCCGATTGTCTACTACATCAATGCCTCTCATAATTTTGTGTTACAGTCAGGTCTTCCCTCAGTTGCTGACACTTCAGAGAAGGCCACCCAAGTTTGGTCAACCTTCCCTTTTCACTTATACTTTCTAATCCATGTAGCATCCTGGTAAACCTCTTCTATATTGCTTTCCAAAACCTTCACACTTTTCCTGCAATGGTGCAGCCAGAATTGCACACAATTCTCCAAATGTAGCCCAATCAAAATTTTATATAGCTTCAACCTGACTGCCCTACTCGTATGCTTAAAGTCCTGACAAATAGAAGCAAGCCAAACACTTTCTTACCAACCTATTTACTCCTGTGGTCACATTCAGAGAGAAATGGACTTGGATCCCAAGATCCCTCTGTACATCAATGCTATTAGGTGTCCTGCTATTAACTGTATAATTTTCTCTTATATTTGAGCTCTTGAAGTATAGCACCTCATACTTGCTCAGATTAAACACCATCTGCAATTTCTCCTCTCATATGTATAAATGATCTATACTCTACTGTAGCCTTTCAAAATCTTCTTCACTGTCCACAACTCTACCAATCTTTGTGTTGTCTGCAAACTCACCAGCATCCCATCTATATTTTTATCCATGTTATTGAGAGTCAAAAGTGATAGAGCAATACAAACAGATGCATGGCCTAACCAAAGTGCCTACCCAGTTAGTCCCAATTACATGCATTCACCCTAAATACCTCCTAAGCCTCACCCCTCCATGTACTTAACTAAATGCTTCTTAAATGATAATATTGTACCAGCTTCAACCACCTCCTCTGCCAGCTCATTCCACTCACTGTCTGCACTCTATGAAAAGAGTTGCCTTCCACTCTAAATCTATACTCACTAGTTTTGGAGAAAAACGATTACCATGTACCTTCCCTATGTCTCTCATAATTTTAAACATTTCTATCCCGATGCCCCTCATTCCTCTACATTCTAAGAAATGAAGCCCTTGCCTGGTCAACCTTTCATAAGAACAAAGAAACTGGAGCAGGAGAAAGCAATCAGGCTCTTGGAACCTGCTCCACCATTCAGTAAGATCATGGCTGATCTGGCCTGACCTCAGCTCCATCTACCTGCCTTTTCCCCATAATCTTTAATTTACCTATCTAAATGTGCCTTAAATATATTTAAAGAGGTAGTCTCCACTGCTTCCCTGGGCAGAGAATTCTACAGTTTCAGTACTATCTGGGGGGAGAAAGTAGTTTCTCCTCAGCTATGTCCTAAGACTATTTCCCTGAATCTTGAGGCTATGTCCTCTGGGTCTAGTCTCATGTACCAGTTGGAACACCTTTCCTAGCTCCATCTTATCTATCTCTTTCATATTTTTATATATTTCTATCAGATTCCCACTCATTCTTCCAGCGAATAAAGCCCCAGGTTATGGAATCATAAGCTAACCCCCTCTTCTCCAGAATCTACCTGGTAACTCCCTCTGCGCTACCTTCAAAGTTAGTATGCTGTCCTCAAGGTGCAATCTCAGCAGTACCCTCTACAGTTGCAGCATCAACTTCTTGCTCCTAAATTCAATCCATCAAGCAATGAAAATCAACAACCATTTTTGATTCATGCACAAACACTTCCAAGACCCTTTGTAGAAAAGAATGCTGCAATCTTTCAACATTTAAGTATTAATCTGATCTAGTTTTCCTTCTAAAATTAATGACCTTGCAGTTACCAAGATTGTACTCCATCTGCCAGACCCTTGCCCACTTACTTAACCCATAAATATCTCTCTACAGACTCTCCACATCTTCTGCACAGTTTGCTTTTTCACACAATATAGTGTCATCAGCAAACTTAGATACACTCCACTCTGCCCCCTCTTCCAAATCATCAATGTACTCTATATCATAAAGAGTTGCAGGCCCCACAACCACTCACCATTGGCTGCCAAACAGAGAAACACCTACTTTTCCCAACTCCCTACCTTTCATTTAACCAATCCTCAATCCATGCTTATACATTACCGTCAACTCTATGCATCCTTAACTTATGGGTGGGTCCTTTATCAGGCACCCATCAAACACTGTCTGTAAAGAAGACCATTTCCAGAACTCAGAACTCTCCCTGTAACTTTTTCCCTCTAGTCCTGACAATACTCTGGTAAATCCTTTCTGCAGTCTTTTCAAATTAACCCCCTCTTTCCTGAAACGAAGTGACAGTAGTCAAATTGTGGTCTCACAATGTCTTATACAACAGCAACATGATGTCCCTACTCCCACACTCAGTGCCCTGTCTGATGAAACCCAGCATGCCAAATGCCTTTTTCATCACCCTGTGTACCTATGATGTCACTGTTAATGAGCTATGCACTCATACTGATAAGGTTCCTCTGCACCACTACACAGCCTGACCCTACCGTACATGGTACAAGTTGTATGGTCATCTGTCATTCCAAAAGGAAGATTTTCACCTGGCACTTATTTGTATTGAGATCTATCTGTAACTCATCAGTCCGCTTTCCCTAACTGTTTAAGATCTTTTATTTATTCATAAGTAATGTGTATATATATCAAACAAGAACAGAAGTCTGAGCACTGATCTCTGTGGAACACTACTAGTTATGGGCCTCCAACCAGACTAATACCCAGTCTGCTACAGTGCCTCATATTGCATAGCTTTCAGTCTTGGTGATAAGCCAATTTTGTCACAACTGTTCAAGTTCTTTTTGTAGCCCATTATATTCCATATTAACTGTATTTTCCTCATTAACTCTAGCAACTCTTCTATCAAAAATGCTGTATTAAATTATTTAGGTCTACTCTGCTATAACAAGCCTATGCTGACTTTCTGTAATCAATCCACACTCGTCCATTTAACTGCTACTTCTGTCCCAGGTTATTGTATCTAGAATTCTCTCCATTACTGATCTGAACAAGGTGATTTATCTACTCCCTGCACATAGCGTTTCTACTCCCGCTACTTTATTAAATTATTAATGCATCCAGAATTTCAATTACATCTGCCTTCTCTGAGGCTCCAGATGCATCTTTCTCCTTTGCGAAGGCTGATATAAAGACTCTTTTAGTTCCTCAGCCATGCCCTCTGGCTCCAAAAGTAATTTTCATTTTAGGTCTTTGATCATCCCCACTTCTCTTATAACACTTCTTTTCCTGTTCGTGAAATTATCAAATATTTTTTTTGGGTTACCTTTTATCTGCACTGTCAGTCTTTTTCCTTTTACTCCCTTTGTCACACATCTTTCCTTTTCTCAGCTTTCCCTCTAAGCTCCCACTAATCAGCCTGGCGCATTAATTACTTGCCTCTGTCATATGCTTTTTCTTTCTTTTGAACTCTTTCTGTTTGCTTATCTATCATGCTTTAATTTCCCTATACTTCTCCTGCACTGAAACCAACACACCAAAATTCCATTGTTCAAGATCAGCCATAGACTAGACTGTTATGCTGCTATTTTACGTTCAGGTCATTAGACCTAAATTATCATATTATCAACTCAATCTTTCAAAAAAAAATACCATATCACAGTCAGTGCCTATGTATTACATGCAAAGGAGAAGTATGAGTCTATTTTTATGGGTATGATCTGAGATCCATTAGCCAGGTATTGTTGCCAGATGGTCAAGGCTGGAAATTTGAATATTTAGGGCTAATTGACATTTTGGAAGGATACACAAAAAGAAAACAGATAGTAGGAAGATCTGTTATTATAGAATGAGATCATTGCAGTCAGACATACTGTACGACTATAAGACATAGGAGCAGAATTAGGCCATTTGGCCCATTGAGTGCACTCCACCATTCAATCATGACTTCATTCAATCATGAATTTTCCTATCTCATTCTTCTCTCTTCTCCACATAACCCTTTACTAATGACCAATTCTGTCTTCAATACATGAAATGACTTGGCCTCCACAACTCACTGTGGCGATGAATTCCACAGATTCATCACCTCCTGGCTGAATAATTTCTTCCTCTTCTCAGTTTTAAAGTAAGTCCCATGGATACTAAAGCCTTAGGTCACAGGTTCTCCTATTAATGGAAACATCCTATCCACATCTACACTATATACCTTCAGTATTCAATCTTTCGCTACTCATGCAGAATGATATTGGCTCAGAAGCTCCCAATGAAGAATCAGATCGTGTGAAGAGAAGAAATAGTAAGATTAAGAGGAAGGAGTGCATAGGCCCCTGGGGCAGCAGTAATACTATAAGACAGGTTATCAATCAAGAAATAATGGGCCTGTAAGCATTGTACTGCAACTATCAAGACATCATATGGCTGGAACACGTCAGATTGGTAAGGGAAGCATGGAGAACAAATTAATAGAATATATCAACCAGAGAGATAGTTATTTTAGATCTGCTATTGTGCAAAATCTCAGGATTAATAAATAATGCCATTGCAACAAATACCCTCAAATATTAATCCGAGCATGGTAGAAATAAAGAATCAATTTCAGGATGAGAAACTTGGATCTCAATCTGGTGCTTTAAATGTAAATACACCAGATAAAGATGAAGTCCCTTCTTTCTGGTAAGCACCCTGGCCCCTCGTTCCAGCATCATAGCCCAACTCACTCTCCTGGTCCTCAGCCACACCCCAACGGCCCGGCGCACACAGGAGGCTTTGGTGGATTCTCGTGTGGCTTGCAGCTTTTTGGACCAGACTCTATGTATGCAGCTTGGACTCCCTACCAAGCTTAACTCACACCTCTTCTCCATCACAGCCACTGACAGATGGCCCTTGGGGTCTGGGATGGTCAGAGCGTGCACATGATATGTGCGCATGAGCATCAGAGAGCACCGTGAGTCCATCCAATTCCTTCTTATTGACTCGCTCAACACTCCTGTCATCTTGGGTTACCCCTGGCTCTCCCCCTGACTTTACCTGGTTATTCGGTTCACTGATGAGTTGGGCACCCACCTGCTTGCAACCTCAGGTGACTTTTCCCCTTAAATCTGTGGAGATGGAGAAAACCGTCTATCTCACAAACTCCCACAGGAACACCATGACTTAGCCATTGCCTTCGGTAAAAGAGAGTCCAGCACCCTGATGCCTCAGATCACACCACAGTGGAATCAACCTCTTCTTGGGCACCACCACCTCCCGAGGCCAATTGTTCTCCCTCCCTCCTGAAACCTAAGCCATGAATGATTACATCGCTAAATTGCTGTAGCATGGTTTCATTTGAAAATCCCAGTCCCCAACTGGTGCAAGATTCTTCTTTTCAGAAGGAAGGATGAGGGTCTTCGTCCCTGCATCAACTACTGTGGACTCAACAAAATCACAGTTAAGAAACAATACCTTCTCCCCTTAATGGATAACACATTCTAAACACTTTGCAAGGCCAAGATCTTCACCAACCTGGAACTATGCATCACCTACAAACTGATCTGAATCTGCCAGGAGCATGAGTGGAAGATGGAGTTCATAATACCCACCGGCCACTACAAGTACTTGGAGACAATGAGTCTTGTGCACTTTCCAAAAGACCAGCCATTTTCCAAGCCTTCATCAATGAGATCCGCCAAGACATACTACATAGGAACAGTGGGGTGAATACTTATGCAATAAGTTATTTTGTGTTTTATATTTGTAATTAATTTAGATCACTTTGTAGAGATCTGTTTTCACTTTGACACAAAAGAGTGTTTTTCTGTTGATCAGTCTCAAAAACAGACAAATTAAATCTACTGTGATTCAGTGTTGTAAAACAATAAAACATAAAAACTTCTGGGGGGGGAATTTTTTTTAGGCATTTGTATGTGTTTGTTTACCTTGATGCCATCCTTATCTTCTCCAAGCATCCCCAAAAATACATCTGTCACATCCATTCAGTCCTTTAGCATCACCTTGAAAATCACCTGTACTGCAACTTGGAGAAATACTAGTTCCACACTCCAGTCATTTCCTTCCTGGGTTAAATCCTTTTACCCAAGGCATAATCAAGGAACTAGAGAAAATGCGTGCTTTCGTTGAATGGCCCTGACCTCGCTCCCTCAAACAGTTGAAGCACTTCTTAGACTTCACCAACTTATTCTGCTGTTTCATCAGGAGCTACAGCCAAATTGCCACTCCGCTCACTTCCCTCACCAAATCACCTGCCTCACGGAAAACCTGGCCTGCTGCTATGGACCATCATTTCAAGGAGTTCAAGAGACACTTCACCACTGCTCCCATTCTCAGCCATCCGACCACTTCCAGATCTTTTACAGTAGATGTGGACACATCTGACATGGGTGCTGGGTCCATCTTTTCCTAGCAAGAACCTAATGGGAAGACACAAGCTCAGCTCTACACAGCCCTATTATGGAGTAGGAGACAAGGAGTTACTCATTATCAAATGGGCCTTGAAGGAATGGAGACATTCACTGATGGGAAAGACCGAGCCCTTCCTGATCAGGATTGACCACCAGAACCTCATATCCATTCAGCAGATCTGCTAACTCAATCCTTGTCAGGCTCACTGGGACCTCTTCTGTGAACAATTCACCTTCACCATTGTTGTGTATTTAATATTTCACTAACATTTGAGTAATATTGTAAACATGTTGTTTGATTAAGCATTCTTTGTTGTTTACATAACATAGGGACAGCATGGTAGCGTAGTGATTGGCACACCTCTTTACAGTACTAGGGCCCTGGGTTCAGTTCCCAACACTGTCTGTAAGGAGTTTGTACATTCTCCCTGTGACCACATGGGATTCCTTAGGGTGCTCCAGTTTCCTCCCACAGTCCAAAGATGAAATGGGTGGTAGATTAATTGGTCATTGTAAATTGTCCTGTGATTACACTTGGGGGAAATCAGGGGTTTCTAGGTCCAGAAGGGCCTATACCATGCTGTATCTGAATCAATACATAAATAAGGTTCAGATTATTTGTAAAATTACATGAATGGCGTACATCATTGCACCACCACATCACACCTTGCTAAAAGTGAAAACTAAACATATACGTAATCCTCAGCTCTGCGATTTTCTTTCAGTTTTATGCTTTGGAGTTACAAAACATAACAGTGGCAATGAGTGAGTTTTAAAACAAATCCAAGATGGCCACCTTTCTGTTGAAGCTCAGTGCGTTTTTGGTTTTCAAGTGGAGAGAGATGGTTGAATTAAACAAAATTGCAGCAAGTGTCTCTTCGGAAAAGGACAGAGTTGGTTCAGTTTAAAAAAATGCTGAAAATGGAAGAATTTCATGGGTTCATAATGATTACTGGGTGATAATGAATGTAAATTTAAGAAGAAGCAGAAATACCTGGCTACATTGGAAAGATAGGGATGTTGGATTTCACTGGAGATAAATGGATATTGTATACTAAACAATATTTTGAAGCAGTATTTGGAAACAAATGAAATAGCCAATAAGAAATGAGTGCCATTTTTGCTGAATGCAGTTGATGGAAGACCATTCATTTTGCTTGAATGTGTCTCTGTGCCAACCAAACAAGCCAAAATGAGCATTGATGATATCGTGAAGGTAATACAGGAACACTTAGAACTGAAACCATTGTTGATTACAGAATGCTTTAGGTTTCATTAGCAGAATCAAAAGGAACGGGAGTCCATTTCAGTGCACATGGCTGAACTGAAGAAATTGTCTGACTATTGTCAATTCAGTGATGGGCTTAATGATGCACTGAAAGATCATTAAGTTTGTGGAATCTTACAAGAAAGCATTCAAAAACGGCTCCTGACTGGGCACAACTCACAATTAAAAGGGCAATTGAAATTGTTGCGTCCATGGAAACAGCAGCCAGAGTTGCAGATGAATTGCAAGAGGGAACATAAGTGAGCATGAACTAAATTGCACAATATAAAGAGCCTGCATGGCTGGATAAATTACATGACTGCTGTGGTAGGGGCTCACATACACCAAACCAATGCAAATTTAAAGATGAAACTTGCAGAAAATGCAATAAAGTAGGACATATACAAAGAGCATATCGGGCAGACAAAAATGAATGGACTGTTCAGGGAAGAGAAAAAGATAAAAAGTCAAGTTGCATTTTCTAAGAGAGTACTAATCGGCATGCTGTTGATGAAAAATCTGATAAAGCCTTGAGATTTACAATGTGAAAGCTAATAGGAGACAAGCAATATTGCTTACTCCAGAAGTAAATGGCAAATTAATTAAGATGGAACTGGACCCTGGCTTGGCTATTTCAGTCATTCCTCAAAGTGAAATTGAGCAGCATTTCAAATACATCCAACTGAAGTCTGAAGATATTCAACTAAGAAAGAACTTACACTGGAGAAAAGATAACTCCTGTGGGAATGACATTCATAATAGGGAATTACAACAACCAACAAGACACATTGCGCTTGTAAGTGATAAAAACAGGAGGGCCAACGTTGTGGGGCTGTGACTGCCGAGACAGCTACAACTTGATTGAAGATCCATTCACTATATACATGCCACATCCCCTACAAAAGAGTCAACTGAAAATGAATTAAGAAAGGTACTGGATGATGCCACAGCAGTTTTCAAGGATGGCACTGGAAAATTCAAACATACCAAGGGTAAAATAGTGCTAAGTTAAAATGCCACACCCAATTTTTGCAAAACCCATCAGTTCCTTAAACCATTCCTGACAATTTAATCAGTGAGCTAAATCATATGGCGGGTGAAGGAATCCTTTCCAAGATTGAATGGGGCCCAAGGGCAATGCCAGTGGTCCCAGTACTGAAGAAATATTGGTCTGTCAGGATCTGTGGTGGTTTTAAGGACACCATCAACCCAGTTTGGGTAGTGGGTAGTAGCTCCACATGTCACTACTACAGGGCGTGATGACCCTGCCTTACACAAGTTCTGGGCTCAGCTGGCTCCGGCTGACAGTACCCAGTATGGGCCCCTATCCTGGGTTACGGATCCCACTGGCTTGTGGGTATCTTCGGGAGAAGAGAAGGCTGAGGAGTAAACCCGACACAAATCCGGAGTGGAGCCCCTAAGGTGGTTGGATGACGTATCACGTCACCTCCCAGCAGCTCCTGCAGCCAAGCTGATGCCAAATGTACTGCTTCGCATTCCTTTGGACCACATCCATGGTCGAGAGGGAGAGGCCGAGAGGGGGATCTTGATGTTTGGGCAGCCCAGGATCTCCATATGCATCGCTCAGGTCTGCGCCCCGGGGAGGCCACTCCGGTGCCGCTGCAAAGCAGAAAAACCAACACAGGAAGCAGCAGCTATGGGTTATAAGTCCAACCTGATTGGCATAGGTATGGGCACTACAGGTTGCCTCCGACGGTGGGAGAGGTCATTGCATCTGACTGATCAGCTACTGCCCGCCTCAATCTGGGCAGCCCCCGGACAACTGGGTGCTGATTCGCCACTGTCTCCTGCTTCAGTGGGTGCTTGGAGCTTAGATTTACATAGAAAAGCAAATGGCTATCACTGCACCAGGCAAACCACAGAGAAGAAAGAAGGAACCACCAGTCCTGCGACTGGCCACCTGGAACGTTAGGACCATGTGCCCTGGCCTCTCAGACGACCTGCAGCAGATCAACGACAGCAGGAAAACAGCAATCATTGACTCTGAGCTGAGGAGGCTGGACATCAACAGAGCAGCACTGCGAGAGACCAGGCTCGCTGCAGATGGCGTGCTGCGGGAGAGGAACTATACCTTCTTTCGGCAGGGCAGACCACCTGAGGAACCCCAACTGCATGGCGTCAGCCTTGCTGTCAAGAACAGCCTGCTATCCATGATAGCTCCTCCCACCGGCAGGTCAGAATGCATCCTTTCCCTCAGCCTTTTAAAGGTAAAGTGAACATCCTGAGTGTCTACGCTCCAATGCTGGGCTCACCTCAAGAAACAAAAGATCAGTTTTACGAGGACCTTGATGCTAACGTCAGCAAAATACCAGAATCTGAACACATCACTCTGCTTGGTGATTTCAATGCTAGAGTCAGATCTGACCACAGCTCATGGCCAGACTGTCTCGAACACTTCGGCGTTGGCAAGATGAACGACAACGGCCAGAGGCTGCTGGAGTTTTGCTCCTATTGCAAGCTGTGCATCACCAACACATTCCTCAAGACAAACCTCACCAGAAAGTCTCCTAGAGCCACCCAAGGTCCGGACACTGGCATCAGCTGGACATGATCATCACCAGAAGAGCTGCCTCAACAGTGTGCTTCTAACACGCAGCTTACACAGTGCAGACTGCAACACGGACCATTCCATGGTGTGCAGCAAAGTCCGACTGAAACTAAAGAAGATCCACCACACCAAGCAGAAAGGATGCCCACACATCAACACTGCCAAGGCAGTAAACCCAGAACCTCGCACAAAACTCAACGACCAAATGGAACAGGCTTTCAAAGCAAATACAGCCACAACCATGGAGGAGAGGTGGCAATTTATTTGTGGCACCACCTACAACACTGCCATGTCATCCCTCAGGAAGAAGGAGAGGAAAAACCAAGACTGGTTTGAATCTCACCTGTCTGAGATGGAACCTGTCATTGATGCCAAGAGAGAAACTCTGATCAACTACAAAAGAGACTCGTCAGAAAAGAATCTCACTGCACTGAGAATGGCAAGAAACAATGCTCAAAGAATGGCTAGACGCTGCGTAATTGACTACTGGCAGAATCTGTGCCAGAACATCCAGATCGGCGCCGACAGTGGCAACGTGCAAGGCATGTATGAGGGGATGAAGAAAGCCTTCGGGCCCACCGCTAACAAGATCGCTCCGTTGAAGTCCAAGGACGGTGAAGTCATTAAAGGCTGTGCCAAGCAGGTGGAGAGGTGGGCCAGGCACTAGCAGAACCTGTACTCCACTGAGGACATGGTCACTGAGTCAGCCCTTGCCAGTATCCCTGCTCTACCTGTCATAGTCATAGTCATACTTTATTGATCCTGAAGGAAATTGGTTTTCGTTACAGTTGCACCATAATTAATTAAATAGTAATAAAACCATAAATAATTAAATAGTAATATGTATATTATGCCAGGAAATAAGTCCAGGACCAGCCTATTGGCTCAGGGTGTCTGACCCTCCAAGGGAGGAGTTTAAAAGTTTGATGGCCACAGGCAGGAATGACTTCCTATGACGCTCTGTGTCGCATTCCTGAAGAAGTCATGAAAGAGGTGGACCTACCCCCAACAGAGGAAGAACTCAACAAGGCTATCAACTCGCCTGCTCACGGCAGGGCACCAAGCAAAGACGAAAACCCTGCAGAAGTGATCCAGTGCGGGAAACCAGTGCTCCTAACCCATCTTCACAAGCTGCTCTGCCAGTGCCGGGAGGAGGAATCAGTTCCTCAAGACATGCGAGACGCAAACATCATCACATTGTTCAAGAATAAGGGAGACTGCAACGACTGTAACAATTCCAGAGGCATATTCCTGCTCAACACCATTGGCAAGGCGTTTGCCCGAGTGGTTCCGAAGTGACTGCAGACACTGGCAGAACGCATCTACCCTGAGTCCCAGTGTGGCTTCAGAGCAGAGAGATACACCATCGACATGACCTTCTCACTCAGGCAGCTACAGGAGAAGAGCCGTGAACAGAGACAGCCTTTGTACGTTGCCTTTATCGATCTAACCAAGGCTTTTGACCTGCGTAGCAGAAGAGGCCTCTTTGCATTCCGGAAGATCGGATGCCCTTCAAAGCTGCTAAATCTCATTGCCTCTTTCCATGACGGCATGCAGGGGACAGTGCAATTCGATGGATCATCCTCAGAGCCCTTCCCCATCCAAAGCAGAGTGAAGCAGGGTTGCATCCTTGCCCCGATGCTCTTCGGGATCTTCTTCTCCCTCGTACTGTTGTACGCTTTCAGGACATCTGATGTCGGAGTGTACCTACACACTAGGTCCAACGGCAAGCTCTTCAACCTTGCACGCCTCAGAGCAAAGACCAAATTGCGTCAGGTCCTGATTTGGGAGATACTCTTCACTGATGATGCCGCCCTGACGTCACACACACAGTCTGGTCTCCAGAGGCTAGTCAGTTCCCTGGCACATGCTTGCCAAGAGTATGGCCTCACCATCAGTCCGAAGAAGACAGAGATCAAGGGCCAGGATGTCAGCGAAGCCCCCACCATCAGCATCGGCGACCACACCCTGCAAACACCACTCCAAGTGGTGGATGAATTCACATACCTACAATCGACAATCTCCAGCAACCTGTCCCTCGATCCAGAGCTCAACAGGCGAATAGGGAAAGCCGCTGTTGTTATGGCCAAGCTGTCAAAGAGAGTGTGGAGAAACAACAAGCTCACCACTACCACCAAGACTGCAGTGTACAGAGCCAGCGTACTGAGTACTCTTCTCTACAGCAGCGAGAGTTGAACAACCTGTGCGCGCCAAGAGCACCGTCTCAACAACTTCCACCTACGGTGCTTGCATCGGATCCTAGAAATTTCCTGGAAGATCGTGTGCCAAACAAGGACGTCCTGGACCAGGCCAGCATGCCAAGCATGTATGGCCTTCTCACACAGCAACAACTGCGCTGGCTTGGCCACGTCTACCGTATCCCCAAGGACATCCTATACGGAGAACTCGCTGCAGGATCCCGGCCCATAGGGTGCCCACTGCTGTGTTACAGGGACGTTTGTAAACGTGACCTGAGGTCTGTTGATATCAGGGAGGACACTTGGGAAAGACAGCTGCAAATCGCTGCACCTGGTGACAGGCTGTACGTACAGGCATTACCAATGCAGAGGAAAAACGAACCCGACTGTGGTTGGACAGAAGAGAGAGAGAAGGAAAGCTGAGGCAGTGACTACCCAGCTGCAGCCATCAGCCTTTGTGTGCAGCAGCTGTGCCAAGGACTGACTGCCACTCAAGAATTGTCTTATTCAGCCACAGCCGACGCTGTTCCACATCCAATTGAGTCCTAAACTGGGCGCATCCATTGTCTACTTAGACACATGGAGCCATTATTATTATTATCAACCCAGTACTGAAAGTAGATCAATACCCTCTGCCCGGTTCCTTAAGATATAGCGGGGGATAAGCTTCCACTACCAATTAAATGCTCCCAAAGGCATGTGTTTCAAATAGCCTCTGACAACCAAGTTCAGCTCCTGGCCTTTATGTATCGTTTAGCTACTAAGCCTGACAGAAACATTTCAACTTACAGAAGAAGGGGCAATAGTGGGTTACTGGTGTCGTAAAACAAATCACTTCAGGCAGTTGGGGCTCATCAGCCATTGTTTGCAGCTCACCTAGGAGAAGGAAAACTCTGATCTGAAACCTCTGCTGCCTTGTGGCTATACCCACTCATGAGGAAGGCCTCAGAAGTAAACCCGAGGAAAAATCTGGAGCTGGAGTCACTGAGGCAGTCCTCCATTGAGTTCAACACTGACTGGCATCTCCTGCGACGCTGTTGGTGCCAAACTGTATCAGTCTCTACAGTTTCTTTGGATTCATCAGCTGCATATAGAGGGGAAGCCTGCTGCATGGGCAACATCTTTCTGTCCATATGGTACTGCCCTGGGCTGCATAACACATAGACAGCTGTTACACATCATCCATGGTCAACCCTGACTCACGGAGGGCCTCACACTCTGCCCAGGACAGAGGATACCTTTGCAAACCTTTTTGGAGGGAAATCCTTCAGCAAAATAACAGCTGAAGGCTACCTACAGACGGAGGTGGAAGGAGAATCTGAAGTGTTTCTCACCATAAACGCTCACAATGAGCTTTATTGCTATAATAGGCTTATTTTTTGGAGTAGCATCTGTACCTGCACTCCGCTATGGACCAGGTGATGCAAGGCTGCCCAGGCACTCAGTGTTACCAGTAAGAATGACAAGGAACCTCTCGAAAATCTCAATATGGTGTTAAAAAGAGAAGAAGGTTATAGGTTAGAGTGCAGTGCAACAAATGTGAATTATTTACACTAAGCATCACTTATTGTGCTCATACTGTTGATGCACAAGGATTACACAAGTGTGCTGAGAAAATTCAAGCAGTGGTGGATACCCTAAGGCCAAAGGACATTTCAAAGTTGCAGTTATTTTTAGGATTTGTCAATTACTATAACAGATTCCTGCCAAACCTGGCTACTGTGCTCCACCACTTGAACTCTTTACCTCAGATCAGGAAGAAATGCCACTGAACAAAGCAGTGTGAGGTGGCTTTCGAAAGCGTAACAGAAATGGTGACGTCAGACATTATACTTACACACTATGATCCACAGCATCCGGTGAAGCTTGCCAATGATGCCTCGCCTTCTGGTATAGGAGCAGTCATGTCACATGTTATGAGCGATGGAAGTGAATGTCTCATAGCCTTTGCATCACATTCCCTTACTGCTGCAGAGAAAAATTCTGCACACATTGACAAGAAGGCTCTGAGTCTGGTTTAGGGTGTGAAAAGTTTCAACCAGTATTTGTATGGGAGAGATTACTGACCATCAACCACTCGTGTTCATTTTCAATCCACAGAAAGGTGTTCCACTAACAGCAGTAGCTCAAGTGCAGAGCTGGACTCTGTTTCCTGGATGACACAATTACAAGATCAAATTCAAGAGGATACGTAATCATGGAAACGCTAATGGATTGTCCCATTTACTGTTGGAAAAGGAAATACATGAGACATTTTCAAAAGAGGACACTCTTCTTAATGTATTCTCCCCAATGCAAATTGAAAGTCTTCTTATTACAGCAGAGATGATCCAAAGGGAAACCAGAAAAGACCCCACACTGTCTCAGGTCTACACGGCCACCCAAAAATTACTGGAACATGGAGCAAAAACTCCAGTTCCCCCATTTTTATCAGTGCCAAGGTGAATTTGCCCTTGAACAGAGTTTGTATGGGGATTGAGAGTTGTTGAGCTAAAGTGTTGGAGGAACTACATGCCAGTCATCTAGGTGTGCTCAAAATGAAAAAAATCGGCTCAAAGCTTTGTCTGGTGGCCTGGGATAAATCAGCCAGCAGATCAAGCAGCTCACCACGCACTGTCTGTGATGCCAACACATCCAGGAGATGCAAAGGGGTCTTGTCATCCCTGGGAATGGCTTGCATTGCCGTATCAGAGGATTCATGTGGATTTTGCTGGACCATTGATGGGCACAAACTTCTTGGTAATAATGGATGCAGCCACAGTGTGACCAGAAGTGTTCTCAATAGCCTCCACTGCAGCTTTTCAACTGTTGTCATGTTGAGAAGCCTCTTTTCAAGGACTGGTGTTCCAGAACACTTAGTCAGTGACAATGGGCCACAGTTTGTTGTGCAACAATTTCAGTCGTTCTTGAAAATGAATGGATTAAGACTTATTATATTGACACCATACCACCCAGCTACAAATGGCTCAATGGAAAGGATTGTTCAAAGTCTAAACAACACACTGCAAGCAACATCAGCAGAACACACATCACCGTCACTGAATCAAAAGCCTGCCAATTTCTTCCTTGCATATCATCATGCAACACATTCTACAACCAACGACTCACCAGCTATGCTGTTCCTGGGTTGTCCCTTGTGCTCATGGTTATCCTTTGTGCTCTGCTCAGACCCAATCTCAGAAAGAGTATTCAGGACAAACAGCTGAGATAAGTTGAGGGCTTCTCAAACAAGCAGATTCGATGTTTCACTCCTGGACCAGCAGTCCTCGTGAGGGACTACAAAGATGATCAAAATGGGTGCCTGGAAAGATTAAGGACAGAACTGGACCACTCTCCAACACAGTGGAGATTACACCCGAGGTCATCTGGAGACGACACATCAACCAGTTGAGGAGAACAGAGTCAATCATTAGAGAAGAATGTTGTCCAGAGCTGTCAGAGTCTCTTTCTGCATTGCCAGAGTCAACTCTTACAACACCAGAACTGACATCGTAGAAAACCCAGGAGGAGGCCCCAGAACCTGAGATGGTTTCAACGACACAAGTCTCACCTGCCAAGTAGGAAAGATGTTATCCCAAAGAGTAAGAAAGCCTCCTGAGTGATTAAAACTTTACAACTGAATGGGACAATTTAAATGTTACTATGCTGTGGATGCTTATACATATAGAAGTTGTATTTAATATATGTTATATCTATAACATGACAAGAGAACAATACATTACATAATTGAGGTGAGATGCATTCTACGTTGAGCTGGAGTTTATATGTAAGCAAGTATTGTGTATTTAATATTTCAGTAATATTTGAGTAATATTATTTGATTAAGCATTCTTTGATGCTTACGTAATTTATTATGGGTTTTATGTAAAAGTACGTGAATGGCGTACATCATCACACCACCATGCCCTATCTGCAAGCCTCACTAAAAATAAAAACTAAACATACACGTTACCCCCAGCTCCATGCTTTTCTTTCAATTAGTTTTACGTTTAGGAGTTACAAAACAAAACAGTCATCCCCTACTGACCCAACTCCAAGCACACTAAGGGAGATGCACTGACAAAACAGCTCGACATAGCTGAAATGGAGATCAAACCTCAGCCCACCATTCCAACCTCACAGATCCATGTCCTGATCATGTGAGATCTTGAGGACCAAATCCTCTAGGCCCTACAAATGAGCCTGCTCTAGTCGACCACATGTAAGTGCCAGTGGCCATGCACTCTGAGACACTCCAGTGGGCTTACTCCTCAATCCTCACTCCTCTCTGGCCATCCAAGCATACGACAGACCCTGGATTTTCTGCAATGCCAGTTCTGGTGTTTGCAGATGTACTGTGTGCCAGAACAGTGCTTCTCAATGTGCCCAGTCTAATTAATCCAACCAGTGGTCCTCTGGGCAACTGCTGCTCCAATCAGTCCCTCGACAACCATCCTTTCACATCGCCATGGATTTCGTCACAGGTTTGCCACCTTCCACTGATCATGACAGTGGTGGACCAGTTCTCCAAGGAGGCCCACTTCATTGTCCTCCCCAAAGTTCTGTCGACCACTGAGATGGCGAACCTGGTTCTTCAACACGTAGCTCACCCTCACAGTTTCCCTCAGGACACTGAGTCAATGCAGGGCCCACAATTCATCTCCCGCATCTGGCGAGCCTTCTGTTCCCTTCTCTGCACCTCAGTGAATTTGTCCTCTGGCTATCATTGGCAGTCCAGCTGTCAGTCAGAAAGAGCCAACCAGCAAGTGGAGAAGTTTCTGTGATGCTTTGCCCCCTCTAACCCATCCACGCGGAAGAAATAGTTGTTCTCGGCTGAACTGTCCCACAATCTACACCCCACCCCCGTGCCACAAGTATGGCATGCTTTGATGTTCTTCATGGCTACTAACCATCAGTACTCCCAGTGGAGTAGCCAATAGTTGAGTTCCAATCTGCTATGTCCCTGCTTCACCGATGACAAGGTGCTTGGAAGAGGGCATGGAGGACCACACTAGCTGCCAACTGCACCTACTGCCACCAGGCTAACTGCAATCGGCACCCAGCCAGACTGCTCCAGCCTGGGGACTGTGCTTGGCTGTCCACCTGAGATTTGCTCTTGCGCATCGACTGCCACAAGCTCTCACCCTGTATCAGGGGCTCCCAACCTGGGGTTCACAGACCCCTCAATTAATGGTAGGGGTCCATGACATTAAAAAAGTTTGGGAACCCCTGCTTTAAGATTATCCACCTTAAAGTTGTTAGTTTATAAATAAGAACACACTGCAACAATTGTACAGGTAGTAGATAATGTCACACCTTGAGTACTGTGATCTATTTTCATCCTCTTAGTTAAGAGAGGATTTACTGGCATTGCAAGCCATTCAAAAGAGTTACACGAGTTAATTTCTTTGTAGAAAGGATTGTTTTATGATGAACAGTTATAGAAATTAAATTCATATTCTAGAATTTAGAAGAATGAGGGCTAATATCATGGAAGCATATAAGATCCTTAGGTAATATAATCTGATAGATGTTGACATGGTTCCACTGGTGGGAGAATTTCAAATGAAGGGACATAGTTACAAGATTGGCAGCAGTCATTTAAAACTAAGATGTGTAGGCACCACTTCCTCTGGAGGCTGGAAAAATTGCTGGAAATCTCTACTGCAGTGAATTATGGAGGCACTATAATTGGGGATATTTAAAGACCATAAGATATGGGAACAGAATTAGGATATTTGGCCCATTGAGTCTGCTCCGCCACTTCATCCTGGCTGATACACCTTTCCTCTCAGCCCCAACCTCCCGCCTTCTCCCTGTACCCTTTCTGTGAGAGTTACAAATATACATAAAGACATAGCCCCACAGCTGCCTGTGACAATGAATTCCACAGATTCACCACTCTCTGGCTAAAAAAACCTTTCTCCTCTCCATTCTAAAAGGACACCTCTCTATTCTGAGGCTGTGTACCCTGATCTTAGAGACTTTCATCATTGGAAACATCCTCTCCACAACCACTCTATCAAGGCCTTCCACCATTCGATAGGCTTTAGTTAGGTCACTCTCATTCTTCTGAATTCCAGTGAATGCAGGCCCAGAGCCATCAAACACTTTTCACATGACAAGCCATTCAATCTAGGAATCATTTATGTGAATCTCCTTTGAACCCTCTCCAGTTTCAGCACATCCTTTCCAAGATGAAGGGCCCAACACTGCTCACAATACAGGGCTTCCCCCACCATCCGATGGCAGAGCGTTCCTATGAAATGGTTCGTAAGCTGAAATGGTGTAAAACGAAGAAGCAATTACCATTTATTTACACAGGAAAATTTTGTGAGCGTTCGCAGACCCAAAAATAACCTACTAAATCATGCCAAATAACACATAAAACCTAAAATAACAGTAACATATAGTAAAAGCAGGAATGATATGATAAATACACAGCCTATATAAAGTAGAAATACTTCTCTACAATGATTGCCTGCACAGATCTCCGTAGCAAAAATCTCACGCAAACGCTCTCGGCAGAAAATCTCACGCATGCGCTGTTGGCATAAACGCACTCTCCAGTAACCTTTAAACTATGAAGCTGCCAAATCTACCAAATAACACGTAAAAATACACAGCCTATATAAAGTAGAAATAATGTATGTACAGTGTAGTATCACTTACCGGAATTGGGAAAACAGCGCCGAGCACACTGATGGTGTGTTAGACTGAGTCGCCGCAGGTTGGGTGGTGCAGTGGCCCCCACCCTCTGGGCCGCCGACCCGATACATTGCCGCGAAGGACGCAGCGGTAGCCAGGAGGCACACAGCACATATATAAGAAAAAAGCCGAAATAAACATGCTAATTAATTAGGTGCTGCCCAGCACGTAGATGTCAGCGCAGATCAGAGGCAATTGCCAATTGCATCGCCTTTGATCTGGGCCGACAATTACGTGCTAGGCGGCACCTAATTAATTAGCATGTTTATTTTGGCTTCTTTCTTAAAGATGTGCTGTGTGCCTCCCGGCTACTGCTGCATTTTCCGTGAATGGGTACAGTATCTGTCTGGGGCCCGGGGGTTGGGGTGGTGGGACACGAGGGTGTCATCTCATCGGCAATCACGGCAGGCAGCTCATCTTCTCCAATGACTGCCCGCCTTGATGTCGAAGGTCGAAGTTCGTCGTCTGCTGTGGCTGATGTGGAAGGCTTGCTTGACTGCTGAGCCTCATGCATTTTCCTATCATACAGTTGTTTGTAAGCACTCAAACCATCCTGAAAATATACCCTAAACCTGCGTACCCTTTCAAAATTAATGTCGTACTTTATCATTGCAGTGAAAATCTCACACAGTTGCTTCACGTTCAGTTTTCCACTGCATTCGGTTCCAATTGTTATCTTTTCTTCTTCCAATTGCATCAGCTCTTCATCTATCAGTTCTTGGTCATGAGATGCCAAAACCTCTTCAACATCATCTTCGTCAGCTTCCACAAGCCAAACTCACTTTGTCCTTACTTAGTTCACCACAATCGAAATGCTTAAATATGTCTAGTTTTACGCTAAGTGTAACACCCTTACTGTTTCAGGCTTTTCCGACACCTTAGAACTCATTTTGCTAACGGCTGCTCAATGCAACGTATTTAAGCAATGCCGTTCCGAATCCGGGGCAGAGCGGTTGCTCGGGGCACGCGCTGCCTCTTATCGCGCGCTACCTTTCTTTGTAACAGTGAAAACACCTTCTGAAAGCGAAAACAGGGTACTAATGTAGGTCTTTCGTAACAGTGAGGTTTCGTAAAGCGAACATTCGAAAAGTGGGGGACACCTGTACTCCAAGTGAGGCCTCACCAGTGTTTTATAAAGTATCAACATTATATCCTTGCTTTTATATTCTAGTCCTCCTGAAATGAATGTGAGCATTGCATCTACCTTCATCACCACAGACTCAATCTGCAAATTAACCTTTAGGAATTCTGCTCAAGGACTCCCAAATCCTTTTACACATCAGATTTTTGTATTTTCTCTCTATTTAGAAGACAGTCAACCCTTTCATTCCTACTACCAAAGTGCACAACCACACTCTTTCAGTACTGTATTCTATCTGCCACTCTTTGCCTATTCTCCTAGTCTGTCTAAGTTCCTCTGTAGTCTCTCTAATTCCTCAAAACTGCCTTCCCTCCACCTATCTTTGTAAAGAGAGAGTAAATGCTTTTTCAGAAAATATAGACTGGAAAAGTGAATTAAAGGCTATGGGGAACTTGCACAGAAGAAATATGGCATAGGGTATGGGAAGCTTCAGCCATGATCATATTATGGTAGAGCAGGTTAGAGAGGCCACGTGGTCAACTCTTTTCCTATTTTCTTGTGTTTTAAGTTAATTTACAAGAGAATGAGAACAGAGTGGGGTAAAGCAGGCTGAGGAAATAGATTAAAGTATAAGGTGGTAGGACGGTAGTGGAAAAAAACAAATCTCAGGAAAGGTTGATTCCAGTGAGGAAGACAGGCTTTAGAGAAGGATGAAGATTCCATGCCTGACTGAGAGGAAAATGAATAAATAAATAGGGACATGATAAATAGATCAACTGCAGATTGATAATCAGTAATCGATGGTGTGAAATAATGATCAGACATATGACCTCAACTATTGCCAATTTATATTGATGAGTTGAAAGAAGGAACTAGATTTACTGTAGCTGGATTTGCTGATGAGAGAGAAAGCTAGCAAGTTATGAGGAAGGTATGAAAAGCCTGAAAAGGTTAGAGATGCATCGTCTGTGGACAAACAGTTGGAAAGAAACATAGAAACATAGAAAACCTACAGCACAATACAGGCCCTTTGGCCCACAATGCTGTGCCGAACATGTACTTACTTCAGAAATGACCTAGGGTTACACATAGCCCTCTATTTTTCTAAGCTCCATGTACCTGTCCAGGAGTCTCTTAAAAGACCCTATCGTATCCGCCTCCACCACTGTCGCCTGCAGCCCATTCTGTGTGCTCACCACTTTCTGCATAAAAAACTTAACCCTGACATCTCCTCAGTACCTACTTCCTTAAAACTGTGCCCTCTCATGTTAGTCATTTCAGCCCTGGGAAAAAGCCTCTGACTATCCACAAGTGGGCAAGAACTGTGGTGTACAATAGTAGGGAAATTCAGATGCAAATTTTAATGAGGCATTAGTCAGACTGCATACAATTTTAGTCTCTGTATTTAAGAAAGGATTTGCTTGCACTGAAGGCAGTTTACAGAAGATTCAATAGGGTGGTTCCTTAAGTGAAGGTGTTGACACATTAGCAATTTGGGTTTATACACACTGGAGAATAGAAGAATGAGAGATGATCTTATTGAAAGATTTCAGGATCTGAAAGTGATTGACAGAGTGCACGTTGAATGGGTGTTGGGCAAATATACAATGTTGAGCCTTTATAAGGAATTGATCACACTATATATAGAGTATTGTGAGCAGTTTTTGGCCCCCAAGTCTAAGAAATGATGTACTAGCATTGGAAAGGATCCAGAGGAAGTTTACAAGAATGATCCTGGGTATGAAAGTGTATGATGAGCATTTTATGGCTCTGGGCCTGTACTCACTGCAGTTTAAAACACTGAGGTGTGATTTCATTGAAACCATCTGAATATTGAAAAGCTTAGACAGAGTGGAAATGGAGAAGATGTTTCCAGTAGTGGGAATAGATGGACGTCCCTTCAGAACAGAGAGGAGATGGAATTTCTTTAACCAGTGCGTGGTGAATCTGTGCAAATCATTGCCACAGATGGCTGTAGAGGCCAAGTCATTGGATATATTTAAAGCAGAGGTTGATGGGTTGAGTAATATAGGCCTCAATGGATGTGGGGAGAAGGCTGGAGAATGGGTCAGAGAATAAATCAGCCATGATTGAATGGCAGAGCAGACTCGATGAGCCAAATATCATAATTCTGTTCATATGGTCTTATGGTCTTTAATTTCCTCTTCTGGAATTTTCGGAAACTCGGAAGCATGGTTTCAAAACAAAGTGTGTCATACTTAAAATGGAGATCATGAGGAATTTCTTCTCTCGGAAAATTGTGAATTAGGATTTCTCAATGCCATGGAGCTGTGGAGGAATCGTCAACAATTATGTTCAGGCACAGACTGACAGGTCTTTGAACTAGAAAGAAGTTGAGGGGTATGGGAAGAGAGTGGGAACGTGATGTTGAGGCCTGAACTGGATCAGCCATCATCATATTTAAACAAGGAATGGAGGAATTGTAAGCTTCACTGTTCTCCCCACCCCTACTTCACTTCTAAGCTTCTTCCACCGTGCAGGCCTGTCTCTCAAATTTGAAGCACCACAACTACCTTCTTTGCTCAAGGAGCCAATTGCCTAACACAGATGTTTATTTTTTGTGTTCTTATGCTCAATTTTCAAAGTTCAAAGTGCATGGGACACTTGCTCCTCATAGACGCGGATGGCGATGTTTTGAAAGAGACTTGTAACAGGATTTTGGACGGGTTATTATTCTTTCTCCCTTACGAACTACTTACAGTTTCAGCAAAGGCCAAGAGAATGAGTCTTTCCCTGGTGGGGAGAAATGAACGTCAGTGAAGATGTTAACTTGCTTCTGTCGGTTTCAAAGGTCAGTGGAGAAGAAACTGCACAACATCTTCTCAGTTAGTGAAGACCAGAAGGCTCGTTGTTCTGGAAAACAAAATAAATTTGAAGTGATGCAAGGAGGCACAGTCTTTGGATAATTGGATTATTATGACATATTTCTGAGTTCAAACAGTTGGAGTCTGTATCAGATGTAATGAATTTAAAGGGGAGCATGAAGCATTGTTTTCTACATTATGACTGTTTAAGAAAGGAGGGAGGCAGCAAAAAGAAAATTACAGACCTATTAGTCTGACATCGGTAGTTGGAAAGTTATTGGAGTCGATCCTCAAGGACAAGGTTATGAAATACCTCAAGGTGCATGACAAGATAGGCCCAAGCCAGCATGTTTCATGAAGGGAAGTTCCTGCCTCACCAACCAATTGGAATTTTTTGAGGTAATCTCAAATAAGATTAACAAGGCAGAGGCTGTGGATGTTGTGTATATGGATTTTCAAAAGACCTTCAATAGGGTGTCACATAAGAGGCTGCTTAATAAGATGAGAGCCCATGGAATTATAGGAAAGATATTGGAGTGGGTGGAGCATTGGCTGATAGGCAGAAAGCAAAGAGTGAGAATAAAAGGGATCCTATTCTGATTGGTTGCCAGTTACTAGTAGTGTTCCGCAGGGGTCGGTGTTGGGGCCGCTTCTTTTTACAATGTATATCGATGATTTAGATTATGGACTAAGTGGTTTTGTGGCTAAGTCTGCGGATGACACCAAGACAGGTGGAGGAGCAGGAAGTGTTGAAGAAATGGAAAGGTTGCAGAGAGACTTGGTCAGTTTAGGAGAGTGGGCAAAGAAATGGCAGATGAGATACAATGTTGAGAAATGTACAGTTATACATTTTGGAAGAAGAAATAATTGGGGAGATTATTATTTAGATGGGGAGAAAATTCAAAAATCAGAAGTGCAAAGGGACTTGGGGGTCCTCGTGCAGGATACCCTAAAGGTTAACCACCAGGTTGGATCGGCAGTAAGGAAAGCGAATGCTATTTTGGCATTCATTTCGGGAGGAATAGTGTATAAGAGTAAGGAGATGTTGAAGAGGATCTTTGGGGCACTGATGAGACCTTATTTGGAATACTGTGTGCAGTTTTGGGGCCCCTATCTTAGAAGGGATGTTCTGATGTTAGAGAGGGTTCAGAGAAGATTTACGAGGATGATTCCTGGAATGCAGGGGCTGACATATGAGGAGCGTTTGTTGGCTCTTGGACTGTATTCTTTAGAGTATAAAAGAATGAGGGGAGATCTCATAGAAACTTTTCGGATGTTGAAAGTGTTGTACAGAGTAGATGTGAAAAAGACTGTTTCCCTTAGTGGGTGAGTCCAGGAGAAGAGGCCACAACCTCAGAATTAGAGGGTACCCATTTAAAACAGAGATGAGGAAAATTTTTTTTAGCCAGAGGGTCGTGGATTTATGGAATTTGTTACCACATACAGCTGTGGAGGCCCGATCATTGAGGGTGTTTAAGGAGGAGATTGATAGGTATCTTATTAGTCAGGGTATCAAGGGATATGGGGAAAAAGCCGGAAATTGGAACTAGATGGAAGAATAATTTGGCTCATGGTGGAGTGGTGGAGTAGACTCGATGGGCCGAATGGCCTACTTCTGCTCCTTTGTCTTGAGATCCTGTGATGACAGTACCAATATATTGGAAGTAATTCATTGATTGTGATGCCCTTTGGCATATCCTGAGAGTGTAAAAATGAATTTTTTTGTTTACCGGCCTCAGTGTTCCTTGTTTTGCTAAACATTAAAATTAATTCCCCACTGATAAAGGAGTTTATTTAATGCAGGTTTCTGTATGTCAAGCTGCTGACAAACAGACTTCCAGCAAACAGTAATCTCATTTTTAAAATGTCACTGGACAATAAACACTTCTGTGTGTTACTCCTTCAAGTTTAATGTGCTCTTGGATAAAATCTGCAAGTTGATAGGTATTTTTACTGTTGATGTGGAAGAATGGGACCTGTGAGAGTGTGAGGTCTCTGATAGCATTTAAAAGATCTTTTGATCATAAATTCTGCCCATTATCATTGGTTAAACATCCCAGTTCACTGACTGCCAGCTCTGCAATGGATTCATCAATGCTGAAAACAACAATAATGACCTGCATTTATGTGGTAGCCAAGAAACTCGTTGGCATCTCGGGAGGCAAGCAAAAGAGTATTCGTGCAGAAAGCTAATGATTTGGGTATGGGCCTGCGGCAGAAAATTCAGAGACTCTCGTGCCTGAGGCATTTTCTCAGAGAGAGAGAGAGAGAGTGATAGATGGACAAATAGAGACAAGGAAAGATGCTATGGTACTTTGAAGTTAAGAAATGGGGTATGTATAGTGGAAGATGTTGGGGATGGGCAGGAGACATAGGTGGAGGCGGAGTTATGATGGCACTAAATTGTGACTTCTTTGTGTTCGTCTTTGATGTCACTTTTTATTTCCTTTCAGGGTGAAGACCCTGACCTGGAGTTACATTCAGACTTTGGTTCTTTGCGGTGGTGTGATCCGCTCCCGGGGGCTCATGACCGGCCACCTTTTGATATCCCCAGGATGCCACCTAGAAGACGACTGCGCAATCAGGGTTCTGTGGCTTTGCAGCCCTGGGGACAGGTTAATTCTAAGCCGGTGCTGCTGACTGAAATGTCGCGGGAGATAATGGAACATCGGGAACAGCAGATAAGCTGTCGGGAGCTGTGTAGCTCTCTCTCTCTCTCATCAGTGGGTGAGAGATTGTTGCCAATTCTCTGGACACAGATCACAGAAAAAAAGTGGTGCAACAGACTCTTAACACTATAAATCAGCAAATTGTTTTGTTATGTCTCCCATCTCACTGTGAAAGTCAACACCTCTTTTTCCCTTTATTAGGGAGAGAGTGAGTCTGTGGCATGTCAAATTGTTGGATAAACGATTAGTTTTTGCTGAACTGCAGATTATGCTTTTTACTGGGGGCTTTGCTATTGCTTGCTTGGTGGGTGGATGGTGCTGATGCTTTTTTGCAGGAGTGGGTGGGGGTGGGGGAAGGTAGTTGCTTTGCTGCTGCCTGTGCATGAGAGGGGGGTTGGGGTTCTAATGTTTTAACTATCATTCATTCATTGGGACACTCTTCTGTCTTCATGGATGTCAGCATGGAAAAGAATTTCAGGATGTATATTGTATACATTTCTCTGATATTAAATGGAACTATTGAACAATTAAAGAAGAGTTTAAGACAAAGGACCAAAGTTGAGTCAAAGATTTAGGTTTTAAAGAACTCTTTAAAGAGGGAAAATGAGATTGGATAGGTTTAGAAAGGAGGTCTCATAACTGAGGGTTTTGACAAATGAAAATTTGGCTGCTCTAGGAGGAGCAGGGTAATCAGAGGGCTGGAACTGGAGGATCTTGGGATTATGGGGATGGAGAAAACTGGAATAGGGAGGAGTGGGGCTCTGGAAGGATTTCAGTGCAAGACTGAGAATTTTAAGATGAAGGCAGTGTTTAAATGGAGGCCAAGCAACAACAGCAAACCTAAGGTCACGCACATGGCAGAAACTTACAGCACCTTATCATGTGTTTTCCATTTCTCAGATTTATTGAAATTATTCAATATTTATTGAGAAACATTGCCCACCTTGGACACTCTCTCCTCTGCCCTCTCCCATTAGGAAGAAAATGCAAAGGCCTGATAACACATACCATCCAGCTCAAGGACAGCTTCAACCTAGTTGTTCATACAGACCTGTTATAAGATAATATGGCCTGTTGATCTCACAATCTACCTTGTTACGATCTTGCACTTTATTGTTTACCTGCACTACGTTCCATTGGTAGGTTTTACATGTTATTCTGCATTGTTATTGTTTCACCTTATTCTAGCTCAGTTCGCTGTGTAATGCTTTGTTCAGTATAAACTGTAAGCAAGACAGATACTTCACTGTATCTTGGTATATGTGATAACAATAAACCCATACCAATCCCAGTGTAGGTTTTTGCAAATAAAATGGCATGAGGCATTTTATGTTTAAGAAAAACCATAACAACTCATTTATTGTACTCCAAACACTGAACACTAAAATCTCGGTAACAGAATTTCATCCCACTCTTTCTGTTGATCAGTGTGAAAAAAAGCCAAATTATATCCACTGTGATTCAATGTTGTAAAACAATAAATTATGAAAACTTCCAAGGGGGGGGGGGGGGGGAGTACTTTTTATTGGCATTATATTTGTGAGATATTCCAAATCTGGTGAACAGAATTGGGAAGAGGGTTTTGTGGTCAATGAATACGGTGAAATGGTGACCCCCTAGAAGAAAACAAAAATGACGGACAGCCAGATAGAGACCGAGAAGCTCACGGTCAAACGTGCTGTATTTCCTTTCGGGGGCACAGATCTGGCAGCTGAAGAAGGTGACTGGCTGACAGCTGTTCATGCACAGCGCCCACTGCATAGTCCGAAGGTCAGTTATACTGGCTATAGGCACGTTGGAGAATCGCGCCGGTAATGTTGAATTGATTTGGTATCATCAAAGGATCTGTTCATGTCTGCTGACCTGTCAAGTACGTGATTAGGGGTATTGCCTTTAAGCACGCTCTAGAGGGGGAGCGTAAGTTCAGCAGTGGTGATAAAAATTCACCATATCTAAAAACTCCTCTAGTTTCTTTATAGTGCGGGGTGGTAGGAAATCCATAATAGGGTCTACTTTTGATGGGATAGGTTATCGCTCTTTCTGCAGAGATGCAATGGCCGCCAATGTCAATAGTTGACAACTCAAACTGGCATTAAATAGTTTTAATAATCAACCCATGTTGGCTTAAGCACTCAAAAAGTGTGTGAAGATGAGATACCTGTTCGGATTTGGATGCACCAGCGGTAAGTATATCATCCAGGTGAACAAAAGGAAAGTTTTAATCTTTTAATACAGTGTTCATCAGCTGTTGGAATTTCTGTACTGCATTTTTTACCCAAATGGCAGGCGCAGAAACTCAAAGATGCCAAGTGGGGTTCTCACAGCTGTTTTGGGAATGTCCTCCAAGCATACAGGTACCTGATGGTGCTCCCTAATTAGATTGCCTATGGAAAAAATTAACTTGCTGAAGTCTTGGATATATGGAACTGGGTAACCATCGGGAGTGATGACCTCATTAATGCTTCAGTTATCACCACATGGTTGGCAACCACCATCAGATTTAGGGAACGTGTATAGGGGCAAAGCCCAAGGGCTATTTGACCAGTGTACAAGATCAAGTCTTCGCGGTTGCCAGCTGTTCTGGATCCAGTCTACTTGCGCAGGTGTGGACTGACGGGCCATTTGTGGACATGTGGTACTCGACCCCGTGTTTTGTGACTGCAGTGGAGAATGTGAGCTTGGTGAGGTCTGGGATTCTGCCGAGCATTCGAGTAAACTCACATGCAGTGGTGCATGCGCTTGGCAGAGTCGTTGTGGGGAACTTACTGGGGCAGCAGGGTAATGACCCAAAATCCTTGACATCCACAAGCTGGCAGTTCTTATGATCGACTTACAGTCGTTGGGGACACAGGAAATCTGCACCAAGCAGAGGTCTAACCACTTTAGCCAGGACAAAGTCCCATGTGTAACATTGCCCACTGAAAAAGAGTGTCACCAGATGTGTACTGTAAGCCTGGATCATGTTGTCATTGGTGGCCTCCAGCAAGGTTTCAACGCTCTTTGCCTTCTCATCAGTAGGTGATGTTGTCTGCAGACTCACTTGAGCCCCCATGTCACGCAGGAAGCATTACTCTGAAAGGCTGTCCGTAATGAACAGTAGACAACCCCGGCAGCCAGACTCTGTCCTGATGCACTGGCATTGTCGAAGCTGCAAGGCAATCAGCACTTCCTAGCATTCATACCAAAGCAAACATGGTAAAAATACAGGCCCGGCCTCATCTGTTTCGCAGCCACTGGTGTCTTTATGTTGGGCGCCTTGCTGACCGGGCTTATTAAGGCAGGGAAAGGAGGAGGAATTATGCACTGCTGCCTAGCTGAGTGTAGACTATCAGCCATCTTAGCAAGCACCCTATAATCCTTCATGGGTGCATTAGCAACTGCTATGCAAACTTGATCAGGCATTTGCTGCATGAAGAGTTCTTTAAAAATAAAACACGGATGGTGATTTCCCAGGAGAGACAGCACATGGTCCATTAGCTCCAAAGACTTAGCATCAGCAAGGCGGGGCAAGGAGAGCAACTGTTTGGTACACTCAGACTCCTATAGTCCACAGGTTTGTCAAAGGTCAGTTTTCAGCTATCAGCATTTATCTTTTTCAGGCAAGTATTCTAGAAGACACGACACTTTCACAGCTGTGGAGTTGCTGAGCAATGTTACTACTCAGAAATATATGATGTTGTTGGCAGTGATTTCTTGCAGCATGAATTGGGCCTCAGCTTGTATAAGTGAAGCAACACTATTTTGCTCCCAAAATGCCGGCAGTTTCAAAGTGACTGCATTAGTCGATATGTTCAATAACTCTGGAATTGTCCTACAGCATCAGGTCACCAATGTAAGTTTTCGCAAATAAAACTACCTGAAGGATTTTCTGATTAAGAGAAATTGCAGCAACTCATTTATTGTAGTCTGAACACTGAACACAAAAAGCTCGGTAACAGATTTTCACATAATAGTTATCACATCAGACCAACCTCTTAAAGTGAACCCCGACTCAATGACGCAAACACGAGGAAATCTGCAGATGCTGGAATTTCAAGCAACACAAATACAAATTTTTGGTGAACGCAGCAGGCCAGGCAGCATCTATAGGAAGAGGTACAGTTGACGTTTCGGGCCAAGACCCTTTGTCAGGACTAACTGAAGGAAGAGATAGTAAAACAACTCAGTGACCACGGTTGTGAATTATGTGCCTTTTCCACCAATTACATTACCCTGCTCCAAAAGCAATATCATACTTGTGTTTATAGGGTTGTTCGCTGAGTCTGGAGGTTATGTCAAAAACGTATTATCATCAGTCAAGGTGACATCATCTGTGCACAGCTGAGTGTTGTTTCTACGGAGCTCTCATGATTATATTGGTCCAACTCATTGTTCTGATTGTAATGGCTGTTGCACTGACCGCTAGTCTCCGCTAGGTCCCGGCCAAAGGGATAGCTGAGTAATCCCCACTGGCCTGTATGCCTGATTATCGCCCATTGTGAGCATTGGTTCCTCGGGCACCTGCCACTCACCCCACAGATGCATAGGTTTCTAAATTGCACCCAGTTCAATACACTTGTTAATAAGGTCTTCCACTGAGAACCAAGCTTCTAAGAATTCTCTTGATTTCTTGTTTTGTGCTTCTGCCAGGACCTTTGTAGTTTCCCGGATGAAATTGTATCCATCTTGGTCTTCATGAACTGAGATGAGTGACAGAGGGTCATGTCTTCTTACAGCTAGCTGAAGTTCATGTCGACGCATGGATAGTTTTCTCCCCATCTGTCCTACACAGCATTTGGGGCAGTCTCCACATTGGATTTGGTATATTATTTTTGTTCTTTCCATGTGGGCTGTTGGATCTTTAGGTCCCAAGATAAGTGCTTTGATGGCTGTGCTGGGTTTGTATGCTATCATTAATCCATGTGGTTGGAGCAGTCTTGTTGTCTTTTCAGAAATATTACTGATGTATAGTAGGGTTAACCTCATTTTTCTACACCATGTGACTTCAAAGCTGGCCATGGCAGCTGGGAAATTAAAACTCAGTTAATTCAGAGGATTTCAGAATGGTTATAGTATGGTAGGAAGCCCTTCGACCTATTAAATCTGTGCTTGCTGAATGTAAGTTTCCTTCTCCAGATATTTTATCCTGCTCCCTAATGAGCATTTGTCACTGTTACTATTCTAGGCAGAGCACCTTAGGTCCTAATGATCATTTTGTAATTTATTTGTTTATGTCACCTTTGCTTCTTTTGCCAATTTTCTTCATTCCATATTCCCTGGTTCTTCACTCCTCCACCAATTGGAATTGTTTCTCTCCACCTACGCATGCACTTGCAAATTTCTCTGTTGCAAGAACTATCTACCATCTTCTCCACTCCAATCACATAAGTGGCTCATTCCTGAAGTAATTTTGGTAAACCTACTCCTCATTCTTTCCAAACCCTTCACATCTGTCTTAAAATGCACTCCCCAGAAATGGGCTCAATAATCAACTGTTTTGTAAAAGTTCATCATGTCTTCTTTGTCTTGTACTCCTATGCCTCTATTGAAAAGGCCCAGGATATTTTATGCTTCTTTATTCATTGTCTATACCTGCATTTCCACTTTTGACAAACTACAGTATACACGTGTACCCCACAGATCTCTCCGTTCATTGACCTCATTTAGAATGATGCCATCTGATTTATGTAGCCTCATCTCATTCTTCCTACCTAAATGTAATACATCACATTGCTCAGCCTTAAATTTTATCTCCCTGTTAGTAGCCGTTTCAGCAGTTTCTCTATTGCTCTCCAATTCACAGCCCACCATGCCTCCAAGTGTTCGGTCATCTGCCGATTCAGAAATTCTGCCTTTTACGCAAAAGCCCAAATCATTAGTAAACATTAAAACAGCAGTGGCCCTAAATAACACTGATATATTAAGCTAGGATGAATTATGCCATTGGTGACCTGGAATATTATATTTGACTCAGTAATATCCTTTAGGAAAGGAATTATGCATATCTTCCTGACCAATCTTCACTCAGTGACCACTTTATTAGGTATCGCTTATTCAAGGTCTTCTCATACTGTACCTCATCTACTTCAAGGTTTAACTTGTGCATTCAGAGATGCTCTTCTGCACGCCACTGTTGTAACGCATGGTTATTTGAATTACTGTCACCTTTCTATCAGCTTGAAGCAGTCGGGCCATTCTCCTCCAGCCTCTCTCATAAGCAAGGCATCTTTGCTCACAGAAATGTTGCTCACTGGATGTGTTTTTTTGTTTTCGAAACCTTTCTCTGTAAATTGTAGAGACTGTTGTGCATGAAAAGCCCTAGGGATCAGTAGTTTCCGAGATACTAGAAATACTTCCATCATCCCTGTTCCATTCTGAAGTTTGGTCTGAACACCAGCTGAACCTCTTGATGACATTTTATGCATTGAGTTGCTGCCACATGATTGGCTGATTAGATACTTGCATTAAGGAGCAGGGGTATAGGTCTACCTAATAAAGTGGTCTGACTCCTGACCAAGGTCATGTAATTCCACTTTAAGTACTCCTCCGATTTGGCCCAGGAAGCAATTCAATTGTATCGATGTCTGCTCTCCTGCCAGCGTTGATTAGAACGATGATTACACGTATACTAGCCTTGTCATTAATGCATATATTTTCTTCATGAATTAAACACATTTGTGACTCGGAACTATTTTATTGGTAAGGT
Source organism: Mobula birostris (assembly GCF_030028105.1). Classification (NCBI taxonomy): domain Eukaryota; kingdom Metazoa; phylum Chordata; class Chondrichthyes; order Myliobatiformes; family Myliobatidae; genus Mobula; species Mobula birostris. The sequence goes on from NC_092381.1 coordinate 30,939,176, forward strand.
CAAAGTGTGCTGACGTGGTGAGTTAAGCAATCAAGTGTGCAGTGCCCCTGTGACACTTGATATATAATAATTCATCAGCTTCACCAGAAATCTGTACAGGTGATCTCTCTAGAACATGGCAACTGCTGCAGGCATTGTGTGGGAGTAAAGCTAGACGAGACATTTCCAGTGAGCATTCCTGACGCTGCAGGTGGAGGAAAAGCCACAATTGATGCCATTTTTCATTCAAAAGATGCAATAATGATGTAATAATTAGAAGCTGATATCTTGCTGATGATGGCTGGTAGTGTCAATTGATAAAACTAAGTACTCTTCTCATTTATGGTTCACAAAATCGCAAGTGAACTACCAGCTAATGTTGATGGGGGGCAATTAAGCAAAGAAATGTCTCTTCTAATAACAGCTTTCCCTTAGTTTTGAAGTATCAGTGCAGCTTATCTGGTTTGGTCCTACAGCAGGGCTAGAACCTGTGATTCATAGCTCTGGGGCCAGATAATTAACATATGAGGTTGGCTAACCTCAGACAGTTAGATGCAGAAATATGTAGACACTTAAGGCTGTCAAAATAATTGGTAGTAGCTATATAGTAATCTTTTCTTCAGGATTATATTGATTTAGAAAAGCTTTCCAATGGCAAGAGCCAGCTTATCATGCCATTGCTCCATTGTGCTGTGCCCAGATGCTCATTATGAAATTACAAAATGAATCCCATTTTCTCCGTAGTCCTGCTTCTGCCTCTCTTCAAGTACCATTTCCCTCAAAATACATGAACATCTCTGCTTTCACCTCCAGCAACAAAGTGTGTCACACTCCTCAGAAATTCTACATTTTATTCTTTGTTCTGCAATTAACAGCTTGCAATGGTGACAACCCATCAGTGAATTTCCATTTGGAAAGACTTTAGTTATTTTGTGTCTGGACAGCATACAACTCTCTGATGTCTATGAAAATATCAGTTAGTCATTGAAAAATGCCCTGAGATGAGTCTCTAAAGTTTAAATGAATGCAGAGCCAGAGATGCTTGAATTTGATGAAAGACAAGTCATATCATGGCTCCGTCTAAGTAGACAATGGATGCGCCCGTTCCGGGACGCAGACCTAGGTGATAAATATGGAGATCCTGAGCTGCCCAGACATCAAGATCTCCCTCTCGGCCTCACGGATGTGGTCCAAAGGAATGCGAAGTGGTACATTTGGCATCAGCTTGGCTGCAGGAACTGCCGCGAGGTGACATGATATGTCATCCAACCGCCTTAGGGGGTCCACTCTGGATTTGCGTAGGGTTTACTCCTCAGCTTTCTCTTCTCCTGAAGATATCCACAAGGCAGTGGGATCCATAACCCTGTATAGGGGCCCATACCGGGTACTGACAGCCAGAGCCAGCTGAGCCCGGGACTCAGCTGAAAGACAATAAAAGGAGATGAGAGGCAG